>NC_135371.1:14002500-14627500 GCF_049243985.1 Paroedura picta
TGCTTAGGGCTGATCCTGCGTTGAGCAGGGGGTTGGACTAGATGGCCTGTGTGGCCCCTTCCAACTCTATGATTCTATGATTCTATTATTATGTTGAGCAAAAGAAGCAGTAATGATAATACATTAGAAGTGGCTCTGAATGAGTGAGTGAGTGAGTGAGTGAGTGAGTGAGTGAGTGAGTGAGTGAGTGAGTGAGTGAGTGAATGAATGTCACATTTCTCCTGTACTGGAGTAACCAAATGTTGTGGCTGCATGCAGAACCAGTTGCGCAGTTCTCTGGATTGGAGCCATTTGTCTTTATAAACAGCCATCCATATGTATCTGTCAGTGAAATGATCTGTCACACCCTTACCCTTACCTTAAAAAATGAAGGAACATTTCATGAGGAGAATGTTGAGCATCTTTCTCTGTTTTCTTCTGTTTCTGGTTCCTGAATAGCTAACGAAAAACTGTACACTTCTGAGGGAGAAATATGACTCATATTCCACCAAGGTGAGTGAACTGGAATTAGTTTGTCTTTTAAATAAAATTCAAATTTCACAATGTCCCTTTTACATTGGTAAGAATTATTGTACCACCATACTTGCATACCTTAGAGCAGGGGTAGTCAAACTGTGGCCCTCCAGAGGTCCATGGACTACAATTCCCATGATCCCCTGCCAGCAAACGCTGGCACCATGTTGTTTTGGTCATGTAATTTTGAATTCTACTTTCTGGTCCCAGGACAAGATAGCTGCCAGCTTAGCTTCTACTTGTAAGAAAGTTTCACACTGGTATGGAGACAGATGGGACCCGGCAGGAAATAGTAGGGTGTGAGCCATGGATCACTGGCTTTGACAGTTTCATTTCTAATATGTCCGTGTGAACTACAAATGGGTTCGAGGGGTTTGATTGGCTGGTTTGGCAGAGAGTTATCATATGGCTATGTTTGGATGCTATGACACAGTTTACTAATGTAACAAGATTACATTACATAAACTTTTGTTAATATATTCCTACTGTTATGATGGTCAGTTCTTAGTCTGACGAAGAGTGCTTGTACTCGAAACCTCACCTCTTGAATAAATCTTTGTTGGTCTTAAAGGTGCCACTGGACTCTGATTTTATTATACAAGATCAGAACACTAGAGGGCAGTGCAGTCTATACCAACAAGTAGCTTGAATTTTGCATCACCTGTCACTTGGTCCTTTTAGCCGGAGATGCTAAGGATTGAACCTGGGACCTTCTGCCAAGCATATATTCTACCACTGAGCTTTGACCACAGAATGACTGTATCATTTTCCCTCCCCAAACAGTGTTCAGTTGGCTAGGGCACCCTGTCTCAGGACAGCTGCATCCTCGATTCTTGATGATTAGACACTGGGCCAAAGGCTAAGAACCAAAGGCTTTGACTCCTTACTTTGATTCACACTGGAGTCTTGTACATCCATGTACACCCTGTCTGTTATAGTCCCACTTATTACCTTATTGTAGGACTTCTGCTGCAGATGCTGTTGCTTCCCGTGTGCTCAATCAATAGAGTAGCGGGTGGGCGGGGGGGATAGGGGAGATGGGGGAAGCAGCAGCAGTTCTATGGTTCTGCTATTAAACTTGAAGAGATCACACAGCCCTCCCCCTGTCTTGCAGTCAAAAGCTGCAAGGGGCTGAGCACCATGTCGTTTTGGTCCAAACTCTCTTTTAGAAGAAGGAACATATAGCATGGTAGTTCTTATAACAACAATTTCTTATCTTTAAGTGACATTTCCTACTTGTTTTTAGCAGCCACCATCGCCCTGCTATCTGACCGTTCCATTACTTGGTGCTTTCTATGAAAATATATTGTTTGTTTGGGAAATAATTCTCCCCCCCCCCACTCCACTTCCTTATTTTAGGAGTACCTAATAAAAGAAGGAAATCTAAGCAGGGGGGCAGTTGATATGATTGGGGACCTCATGAATGAAGATGCTGGATTCCACGCTTCATTTCTGAATTCTGTCGAGGAATTTGTGGTGTTTTCTGATGATGACAGGTAAGGGAGAAGGATTTCTGCATTCCCTTTATCATTGCGGAGGGTATTGTTTTATTAGGTTTATTGACCTCAAAAGGAAAACTATTCCCGGTAGGATTTCCTTTTTCAAGCTGTTTCTATTTTCCGGGGTGGCAAAGGAGAAAGAAGGGATGGCCAAGGGGAAGAAGGACTCCTCCAATACCTTTGTGCCTGAAAGGGACCTCGTGCAACCAGAATATTTAGTCCACATTTGCACCAAATAACACAATCTCTGTTGGAGCATCTCCTCCAGCCACATCACCTGCTCGTTGTCTTGTCTGCTAGAGCCATTCCTTCTAGTGAGCATTAACATGATGCTTTCAGAGGAAGGGGCCAATACTTTGCATGTATTTTTGGTCTTTTTGACAACTGCCAATTCGCATGGGGAGCTACCAAGCCAGTTTTATGGTGCTCCATCGTTCTCCACTCACATTAGACATCCTGCCGGCTTTTCAATGTGGAGACCAGAATTGAATCTCAACCTACCCATCGCTTTGAGCCCAAACTGGAACCAAATCCATTGTGATGTTTAAGCGTTAATTCTCCAGTTCAGGTTCAAGGCAACCAACAACAGTCTTCAAATGTTGTTGACAAATGTTGTTGACATTTGAAGACAAATGACAGCCTACACCCCTCAAAGAGCCCTGCGCTCTACTACCTTCAACCTCCTGGTGGTCCCTGGCCCCAAAGAAGCCCGCTTGACCTCAACCAGGGCCAGAGCTTTCTCCATTCTGGCCCCCACCTGGTGGAACAAGCTCCCAGAGGAGATCAGGGCCCTGCCTGAACTCCCACGGTTCCGCAGGGCCTGCCAAAGGGAGCTCTTCCACCAGACATTTGCTTGAGGCCGACTGACTTAAAACACCTACGGGTACGCTCACCCCCTCAGACTGAGAGGTCGAACCTACTGATGAGGGAGTGTCAAAGTTGTTTGTTGGAATGCTGTTCTAGTCGAGATGTTATTGTTATTTGTTATATTGATATTGTTCTATGTAAATGTTCTTCAATGTTTTATGCAAACCGCCCAGAGCTGTAGGGAAGGGCGGTATAAAAATCTAAATAAATAAATACTCAGATCATGTTGACAAGAGATTGCCTTTAGAAGAGAAGAAGAAGAGTTGATTCTTATATGCTGCTTTTCCCTACCCGAAGGAGGCTTCCCTTTCCTCTCCCCACAACAGACACCCTGTGGGGTGGGTGAGGCTGAGAGAGCGCTGATATCACTGCTCGGTCAGAACAGTTTTATCAGAGCCGCGGCAAGCCCAAGGTCACCCAGCTGGCTGCATGTGGGGGAGCGCAGAATCGAACCTGGCATGCCAGATTAGAAGCCTAACCACCACACCAAACTGGTTCCTATTTATATGGAAATAGAATATGACAGGCTGATATTAAATGCAGATCCATACATGATATGCTGATGTAGATCCAATTACTGCAGCCATTTTGTTCTATTCGTCCTTATATATGAAACATAAACACTGATGATAACAATGTGCTTTGATTGGGGGGAGTGTCCCATTGGGCAGACTAATTCCTGGTATTCCTTTTCTCTTTCTTTCTCCTGTCTTGACCTCTTCAGTTTTGAGGAAATCACAGGCGGGTTTGACCAGCTCCCCAAGAGCCTCTTCAACGAAATGCCCGGGATAGTCCGTTTTAATTCCACCGTCGAGAAGGTTATTAGAAAAGGCAAGAAAGTAACCGTGTGGTTCCAGCAATCAGGCAAATCTGCCTTGTCGTCTCTTCCTGCCGACTATGTCCTCATCACCGCTACAGCAAGAGCCACACGGCTCATCCACTTTTCCCCTCCCCTTTCCCCCACAAAAGCACATGCTCTGCGTTCCTTTAATTATTTCAGCGCCATTAAAATTGCCTTGGTTTGCACTGAGAAATTTTGGGAGAAGGATGGGATTCGTGGTGGGAGATCCATCACAGATCATCCATCTCGAGTAATTTACTACCCTAATCATGACTTCCCCAATGGGCTCGGGGTGCTCCTTGTTTCTTACACCTTGGGTTCGGATGCTAATTTTTTCACTCCCCTCAGTGATGAAAAGTGCATTGACGTGGTCATGAATGACCTGGCAGAAGTCCACCAAGTGGCCAAAGATTATCTCAGATCTGTTTGCACTAAGCACGTGATCCAGAGATGGGCTCTAGACAAGTATTCCATGGCAGCATTTGCTTCTCCTACGCCGTACCAGATTACCCATTTTTTCAAGACTTTGTCTAAGAATGAAGGGAGGATTTACTTTGCAGGGGAACATACGGCTCATCCCCATGCCTGGATTGATACAGCAATGAAATCTGCGATTAGAGCAGCCAGTAGTATTCACAGTGGTGCCAACTATGGATTGCCACAGTTACAACAGCAACCGGATTTCTAACCTTCATGAAAAGTTGAGAAGACTCTTCATTTCCCTGCACTGGCATGTGAAAAGGAGGCAAGAAATAGGGGGGGGGGATCTGATTTGGAGCCCACCCTCTAAAATATGTACTTCCAGCAGCTACCACTCTCTGCTTTTGCCCAGCTCTCAGTCACCAGTGCATTCCCACATGTGTCAGAAGAAGCATTGTCAGATACCTTTATATTAGAAAGTCTTTATATTAGAAAGAACAGCACCTAACACATTTTTCTTTGCCGCCCAGCAAGCCTTTTGATTTTATACATGAGTGCATTCCTCGTAGTAATCTGACCACTAAGGAAGACCCCCCCAGTGTCGAAATGCGCTTGGTCCATTCTATGTTGGTCTATTCCATGCGCAGTAAGAGATGTGATGTTTTAAAAATTATGATGACTATGTTTGTCATATGTTGAACTAGTATACTTGATGTAATAAATATCTGAAATTTTTAAAAATTATTTTTCGCGGCTCAACCTTTGGGTTCCTAACTTGTCACAAAACATGTCCTGTGTCATGTCCTCCCCCTCCCAACACACCTGCATTAATGGGCCATCAAGATAGGGGCATTACTCATTCCTTCCTTCTTGCTAACAATCTCTCACGCCCTTTCCCAATGCCTGGTAAACATTCTGCATTGCCATTTCATAACTATTTGTTGATAATTAACAGGTATTGTCCCCTCTTGAGCAATGTCCAGTTTTCAGGAAACAGCCCATTAGCCTATTGCTTGAGGCTTCAAGCACGGGGTACATGGCCAGGGCTACGTTTTAGCCATTAAAAAAATCAGCTTTCAGCCCCAGTATTTCATTTGGTAATCAGCTCACTTTGGCTCTAGATGCCACCCTCTCCTTTCACGCTGCTGGTCACATGTCAATCCCCTCCAGTCCTCAGCTGTTCTGAACAAGTAAATATACTCTGAACACCTTCAATGTTCTCCCTTTTATTTCTTGGGAACTTGCATGTTTTGTGTGTGTGTGTGTGCGTTTTGAACGTACCCCAATGTTTCCCCCACATAAATCTGCTTGAGTGTAAGCTATCCCCTTTATTTTTAAAGAACACTCCTTCCTTAGGAAAAAAAACATCGGTTAAAAGATCCTGCAGTTACCCGGACTCTTGCTAAAATGTTCAAATCCCCCATAATTCCCCTTGTGGGAGCCATTTTAGGTAATACGGTGGCTGAAGAGGACCAAAGGGATCTGGGAGGCCCCAGCATCATAGAAGTGCCTGCTGAGGATGTTCAACCTACAAGGGAACTCTTGCCACCAGCCCCTGAGTTAACCTCTAGGCCTAGCCCCTCAAACCCTGCCTGATGCCATAGGAACAGCAGCACTGGAAGGCCCAGCCTGAGGTGGCACAAAGGAGGCAAAGCCCAAGGCTGGTTGTGCACAACCTTCCGATATGTCTAGAGCAGGATGCTGAGAATAGTACTTCCTCATAGGGTCCTGGCCAGTGCACAGTGTAGCTTCAGGAACTTCAGCACCTGCTAGCGGTGCAGCTGGGCCCAATTTCCTCCAAAGCCTACCTAAGCTTAGCCCTGGGAAGACAGCTAGCTGACCTGCCAATGGCATATCACAACCGCGCCAGTGTCTCCAGTCCCAAAGAGAATGACACCATTCCTCCACGCTGGTTGTACAACTGAACTTGCCACTCTGAGGGATTTTCTGGATAAGAATCTGGCCAGGGGATTCATCCAACTCTCAGTCTCTCTGGCCACTGCCCCAGACCTCTTTATGATGAAAATATCCGGGGAACTCCACCTGTACAATGACACTGGGCCCTGTTTAAAAGATCATTATATGCACCGGGCACCCACTTCCCTTATTTCTGAACTGTTATATATTGAGGTGTGTGTATGTGACCTGGTTTATCAAACTGAACCCCAGGAGCATACAATCTTGTGTGAATCTGGGAAGGAGATGAGTGGAACACCTACTTCTGCATACAATATGGCAACTTTGAGTACACTGTGATCCCATTTGGGTTATTCAGCGTTCCTGCAATCTTCCAACACTTTATGAACAATGTGTTTGGGAACATGACTGACCATTGTCATGTCTGCTTAGGTTGCACCAGCTGCACCTTCATGCTAAGCTAGAGAAATATGCCTTTGGCTTGGCTTGGATGGAGTTCTTGGAGTACATCTTCTCATACCTCAAACTTTCCTCTACCTATGGGACCACCTCTCCCATTATGATCCCCCTACTCCCTTCATTCATCTTTGTGAAGCTTGCTGGTGATCCCAAATCCCAGGGGAGGATGACTTTCTTCCATCAGGAAGTGGATTGTCAAAATTGTGGCAGCCTCTCTCTAGAATACACTGTCAGAAGATATCCATGTGCAGCAGGAACTGATAATATTTCAGAGATTATATGAGGCAGCATTATTCTGGCATGCTTTTGGCACACAAGATATTTCATTATGAGACACACTTGGTTTGTATGTAGGGTTTGTATGCTGTTGGCAGGGGATTGAGGGCAGTTTTCAGGAACTTTGTAATGTGCTGATGTCACCTCAATGTGATGGCACAAACTCTACAGTAGAATTTGCTTCAAACCATAGAGTTTCCCCCAAGAACGAGCATGTCACCTCCCAATGATCCCAGTGTGCCAATGTCCCTTTCAGGTAATGTCAGCATGTCACATTAAAATGCTGCATGCTTCTGGGTTGGAGTAATTTGAGGGATGGGATGAGAAGCATCCAGAAAGTTGGGGGACCCACACCCAAACCAGTGAACCTGGAAACTCTACTCGTAGGTACTGTGATACTTTATGTTATTTGTAAGGTGCCTACAGTTTTAGGCCAAGAATTATTTTGGCTTTGTATATTTAGTATTTTATATGAATATATACAGGATTTTATTGAATATTTATTATGCCTTTTTGGTATCTGTTTTAGCTGATGTAATCATATATTATTAGCTGATGTAATCATATATTATTGTAAACTGCTTCAAGCTCTTAAAGAGAAGCAGTATAAAAATTGAAATATGGACATAATTTCCCACAGGGACTCAGGGTGGACCCTCAGAACACAAAGAGAGTGGTGGAATGGCATACTCACCAGTATGTGAAGAAGCTCAACCTGGCCCCATCCTAGTGGAATGATCTCCTGGGAGAATTGTGGGCACTCCAAGCGCTGGCTCAGTTTCGGAGGGCCTTTAAGACAGAGCTCTTCCACTAAGAAGAAGAAGAGTTGGTTCTTATATACTGCTTTTCCCTACCCGAAGGAGGCTCAAAGCGGCTTACAATCGCCTTCCCTTTCCTCTCCCCACAACATACACCCTGTGGGGTGGGTGAGGCTGAGAGAGCGCTGATATCACTGCCCAGTCAGAACAGTTTTATCAGTGCCGTGGCGAGCCCAAGGTCACCCAGCTGGTTGCATGTGGGGGAGCGCAGAATCGAACTTGGCATGCCAGATTAGAAGTCCGTACTCCTAACCACTACACCTAACTGGCTCTCCTAAGTATTTGTTTGGGGCCAATGAACATCATGATATGACTTAAATTAAAACACCAGTGTCTCTCCCCTCCCCCCAAAACTGAAAATTCAAGGCAGTGATGTCTGATGGCAAATCAGCTGGTATGTTCATTTTTAGGATTTTAAGGATTTTTAAGTTTTAATGTTTAACGATCTATGGATAAAGCTGTATATAGTTGTTATGTGATTTTAAATTATGTAGGCCACCATAAGCCAGCTTGCTGGGAGGAGTGAGGTATAAATCCCAATATAAAATAAAAATAAAACAAATAGCAGTTCTTAAGATTTGCAAATTACTACCATCATGTCCACCGTAAATGATGCACAGTGGCCTTACTCCTGACCCATTTGCTTCCAGGAGGAATGTTATTTACCTGTGATGCCAAAGCCCAATGGGCATTTCAATAACAAACTCCTGTTCATTTCCAGCTCTGTTCTGGTAAGTCCTGATCCCACTCTGCCTTTCATTGGGAAATGGACGCTTCCAGTATTGCCATGGGAGTGATATTATTGTAAGAGCATTCCCATGAAGCACTCATGAGTTCCTGCACCTGCTACTTCCACTTAGCTTCACAGAACTCAATTATATCATCTGGAACAAGGAACTGCTAGCCATCAGAGTAGTCTTTGTACATTGTTGCCATTATCTACAAAGGATCCTGGTTCTGGTGGCCTATCTAGAGGTGCTGTACTCATTTGTTATGAAGGCTAGATCAGACATAAATATTATCTTGTCATACTGGGCCATCTGTGCCATAAAATGTAATCCTTGGTCCTGGAGATATAAACTTTATAAATGACACTCTATATAATTCAAACAGAATTAACTATACTATTTTAAAACTCAAAATACAAACAAACACAATAGATTCCCCTGTAAGCAATTGATCTTATGGAAAATCCACAAAAGTCCCAGTAAGTGTATTTAATCATATGCAAGAAAAGCAGTTTTCCCCTAAATCATGTAGGGCTTAATACGTGTAAGATACATGACACATATGCATTGATGCACAGCCTCAGTTCATGCAGTGAAGAAGGTAAAGCACAACAGAATTTTGAGCAGAAGCAGCATGCGTTCTGTTTACCCCAGGCCACTCAAGATAGGCAGAAGATAAGGATGGGATTATCAGAACTGTTGACCCACAATAGCCCAAACTGAACAGTGTCTATTTCCAAAAGTGAGAATTTGCAACTGTATCAGTGGCCTGGGACCTGCAGGTACTTGCCACTGGACGTTGTCTAGCATTCTGCAAAGCCTTATGGAGATCTAGGTGTCTAGATGCTTTGTAGTAAGCAAAGAAACCTTGGACAGCTTGTTGTGGACTCCACCACATGAACTGTGCTTCTGCTTGGGCTTTCCATGTTCTCTGCTTTTGGGATTCTATGGTCCTTGGCTATTGACAATTGAGTGTTCTTCTTCACGGGTCCTTTAGCCATCTGAAGTGATGGCTGTAAAGCCTCCCCCTGAACCAAGCCTCTGGTTTGCTAACCCCTTTTAGTGGCGTGCCCTTACAGCAACTGGGGGCCCATTTCCGCACTAGCAATATCACTTGTATTTGCATTTTTAAAGGGATGACTTTTCTGTCCATTTCCACATTAAAATCAACCCTTCCAGCCGCAGATCCAATTTGTGATAATCCACTATTAAGGTCAGTGTTTCTGGAGAGGGGGGAGGATGGCAATGAGAAAAGGAGCCAGCACAAAGGACTCAAAATGGTGGCCATGGGAAAAAACCCAAATGCTGATATAAAATTACTTCAAGCGAATCAAACAGCCAAGTGCATAGAAAATATATCTTTCCTGTTCCGAGCATGTTTGCATTTGCTAATTCTCAATCAGCATCTCATTTAAAGTTCTTTCATTGTATCTTTCAATAAGACCCACTGGTACTTATTAACGAGTTTAATTTAAGTATTGTTTTGACAAACTAAAAATGTTTTCCCCCTGAAAATATCACAAGGGAGAACACTACAACTAATGAGGAATTGTTTAATTATTATTATTATTTTTGCTTCTGGGAGATAGTTATCTGTTGAATAAACACTTCTGGGAAGTGAAGATATTTTGGGCTCCTGAAAAGTTAACACTTGAATCATCTAATGATAGATTCTCAACAGAGTTTTAAACTCACTTGTTATGGCTTTGATTAGATTGCTTTTTTATTCCCTTCAGGATAATTATCCTAGCAGTTGTTTATCAGATAATGAGATGTTTCATTCAAGTTCTAAAATATACACAGATTCCAATTTGTCACATTCTGTTTGACAAACCACCTTATTATATACTTGATTCACTCTCCTCTCTCTTTGGTCATTTTAAAATTGGTGTTTAAATTGGTGTTTTCACCAAACAATTTCTATTGCCAACTTCTTTTTTTTTTGTCTCCCTGGATCCATATGGTTCATCTCTGCATGTATGCATGGTAGCACTGAAAAACAATACTTAAACTGAAAGCTGTAACTTGGAAAGTGGATTTAATGTCTACCAGTCTTGTATTCATAACTTTAGTGCAATAAAGTATCATTTGGTTGAATTTGCATTGCTTGCTCAGTTGTAACAGTTACTGATAGTGACAGAAGTAGAGCTTAACCTCCAGTGGTGGCTCAACAAGTGTTGTTACTTGAGACTACATGCCATCTCCATCTGTCATGTGACTGAAGCCCAGTTTCAGCTTGGCTTGGAGTACCTGTTAGATGTGTTGCAAATGTATAGGCCAATCCAGGCTACATGGGGCACATCATTTAACTATGCCAAAGCAGTGTCAGTACACTGGGCTAGTACTCGGTCCAACTAATGTTGGAATATCACCACTGCCCCATGTAGACCAAAGGGCATAATTCAAAACTGGAGCAAGCCTTGGGAGATTGCAAAGGCTGTTTTCTCCTGATCTGTGGGATTCACCAGGACCTGATAATACCCTTTCGTAAGATCTAAGGTGGTTAGATATTGTGCTGTCCCGAGTTGATCAATTAGAATATTAGCCTGTGGCATAGGGTAGGCATCATACATGGCCACTTTGTGGAAGTTTACAGTGGACACACACCCATATGGCTTGGGCACTAGTACAATTGGACTTCTCCAAGCACTTTCAGAAGGTTCAGTGAAGCCTTGACTCAACATGTCAGCCCCCGCCCTATTTACAGATTTCCATTGTTTATGTGGGATAGGCTGGTAGGGGCCTGGGCCACCATTCCTGGGTGAGTTATTATATAACAGGTGGCCAACCTGGTTCATCCAGGTAGAAGAAGAAGAAGAAGAGTTGGTTCTTATATGCCGCTTTTCCCTACCCGAAGGAGGCTCAAAGCGGCTTACAGTCGCCTTCCCTTTCCTCTCCCCACAACAGACACCCTGTGGGGTGGGTGAGGCTGAGAGAGTGCTGATATCACTGCCCGGTCAGAACAGTTTTATCAGTGCTGTGGCGAGCCCAAGGTCACCCAGCTGGTTGCACGTGGGGGAGTGCAGATTCGAACCTGGCATGCCAGATTAGAAGTCCACACTCCTAACCACTACACCAAACTGGCTCAGGTAGGTGAGAGAAGATTTCTGGATATTGCTGTAAATGTTGGAGCACCTTTTCTGCTGAACTCTGGTTAAGTTTACATCCAGGTGAGGTGTAACCAGTTCTAGATTATGAATCACCCAGTTCTCCTGGAACTGTTGCAAGGTGATTGGGCTAGGGAGCACCATGCATTGAGGTCTTTGACATGAAGACTCTTTGCACTCCTCTGACCCTCCCTGCATTGTTCTATTTAGGACATAGATCCTAAAGAATTGTTGATTGGATATGGTCTTTGCTAGGTCTCCATGTGACTGGGCCTCTGCCTCATGATTGGCTAAATCTTTGTTACTCAGACTGAACAGCTGCTCCTGGGTGCCCCCTCTTTGGTGTGTTTTGAAACTTTTCCAGGTTCTCCTTAGCTTCTTTTCATGCTTTCTGTGTTCTCTCAAATCCTGGACATATTCCATAGAAATTGCTCCTAGGTCAGTGGTGGCAAACCTATGGCACATGTGCCAGAGGCAGCACTCAGAGCCCTCTCTGCCATCGCCCCAGCACAGAGTTTGCTGAGTTAACCTGCACAAGGTCCCGCTTCCCAGTGGCCAAAGGACAGGGAAGACTGTTCCCACATATACCCTGGCCCGGGAAGCGATTTGCTGGCTTAGGTCACTCAGCTGGCATCTGCAAGCATTGGTGGGAGCGAGAAGATTGCCCCTAATGGAGCTCAGGGAGAGCCTAGCCAGAACTCGCTGGAGATACCACACACCACTGCCCGCATACATGCGCCACATACCGCTGCCCACACACCATGCCCACACGTATGCCTGGCCTCGCCACCTCCCCTCAATGGAGCAAAGGTGAAGAAGGAAGGGAGGGAAGGGAAAGGTGCTGGAAAAAGGGGGGGAACAAAACCTTTAAAAGTGGCCCAACAACAAAATGGCAAAACAAGGGGAAAGAGAGGGGGAAAGGGATATAGAAGAAGAAGGGGGGAACAAGAGAAGGGCAATAAGACAAAGAAGGGAATTGACCAAAATGGGGGGGGGGGGGAATCGGACAAGAGGAATCAAAGGGCAGGAACTAAAACTGAACTTTTCTACTCAGGCTAGAGTTGCACTGTACTAAATCCTTCACAAAGTTAAGTGTTTAGATGTTCTGTTCTATAGTGTGTATGGCTTGCTGAAACGAGGATACTACCATGTAATTATTACAGTTATGTGTCATGTTAATAATTTTGCTTCAGTATTGTTTTGGGGCTCCTGGTTGGTTCTATAACCCTAATTCCTATTTCACTGTTCACTGAGTGTCCCGTCTGGTGGACTGTATTGGCTCACTCTGTGTGCTAAAAAGACAGATAATTGGGTTCTAGATAAATCAAACCAAAATTCTCCCTACAGGTTAAAATGACTAAACTGAGGCAGTTTGGTTACATTATTAGAAGGCAAGATTCACTAGAAAAGCCAATAAAAGGGAATGTTGAAGGCTGTAGGAATAGCGGAAGAACCAACATAAGATGGATTGACTCAATAAAGAGACTCAATAAAGGCCTTCTATTTGAAAGATTGGAGCATGGCTGATGAAGGTTGGACATTTTGGAGGGCATTCATTCATAGGGTTGTCGAAGATCAGCTTGGGACCTAGCACACAGACTAGACAGATGCAGTATAAAAGTCCTGGACTTTTAAGCTAGAGCCTCTTCTGCATGATGGATAAGCTGATGAAAACTCACTAAATACATCGTTGTTTTTCTGATTTCTGCACAGAAGACTGAATTTACTCCGCAAAATTGTTTTTGCTCTACATGGTGAACTGCTTCTTTGGTGCTTTAAGTGTCGTTTAAGCATTGTTTCTGAAAGATACTTTTCACCAATTCATTTCTCTCCTGCCTGCCTGAGATGGTCTGTTAGTCATGCAGAGAAGCTCCTTAGTTATGCAGATTAGTGACTGCATTAGAGAACAAAGCGGAGTTGGCAAAACTACAGGGGGCAGGACTATGAATTGTCTCATGCAGAGAGGATTGCCACATAGTTTTTCAATAGACTATATTCAATGCAGAACGTAATAGAATAAAGCAGTCTAAACTGGTTGTTTTTTAAACTGTTTTATTTGGCTCCATGCAGAATACCTCCAGGTCTGTTGATGGATACAAAATAATAGTCAGCTCATTTCCAAATAATAATATCCTGTTTCAAACACTACAACCATGCATATTGGGACCAAGCCAATATCTGCAGAGAACCCATCATGGTCAAAATGGCAACCACACGTATCACTGGTTACATATTCTCCAAATAGGGTTGGATCCCCTAAATATAATGTTTGAAAGAGATGCATAACATCATCTTCTGTTATTTCTTTTTCTCTCATGTTATTCCTCCTTTAATCTCACAGTCTTCTTTTTCCTCTCTGTAATCTCCATTAGTGATCCAAAATTACAAGTCATTTAGTTTTCAGTTAATTCCCTCAATGAAGTACTGAATGCTTCTGGGACTGAGGGGCACCTCTGAAGTACTTAAACCAAGCTCCCAAGTCTCCTCTTAGGTCCTTCTACATAACTGAATGAGTAGCAAGATAGTTACTCCGCATGTTGAAGGAAATAATTTGTTTTCCTACATTTCTTCCCCCTCTTCTCTGCACTGCCTTGAAGTATCAGCTCACACCTTCATCAGCTATGCTGTACCTAATGGAGCCAAAGAAACAGCTTTGGTCAATAGAGCATACATTCTCCAGCATATCTTTGGCAATGTAAGCCAATTTTAACAATTATAATTTGAAGGACATGCAACCGGCACACACTGCCTTCTGACAGAGGAAGGAGACTTATCAGCAGTTCAGGAGGAAAGTACCAGATGAGCAACTATTCAGCTCAATAAAGTATGAGTAATATTCTTGGGGCAAGTGACTACTATACTCCGTAAAATCTCTTTCCAGATGCAGAGGTGAACAATGAAGGTAAGCAAATTTTCTGACTGTCATTATTGCTTTTTCCCAGGACTATAAACCTTAGTTAACACCAAAGGAATGCAACCTGAAAATATCCATCAAGATGTTAAATATTTCCCAGTGGTCATAAAATCTTTTGCTTCAGGTTAGAGAGAACCATCAAGATGGAGGAAACCTGAAATCTAATACTTTGCCCCTAAGCAAACTTGTTCATCTAGTAATAATATTAGGTAAAGGTAAAGGTATCCCCTGTGCAAGCACCGAGTCATGTCTGACCCTTGGGGTGACGCCCTCTAGCGTTTTCATGGCAGACTCAATACGGGGTGGTTTGCCAGTGCCTTCCCCAGTCATTACCGTTTACCCCCCAGCAAGCTGGGTACTCATTTTACCGACCTCGGAAGGATGGAAGGCTGAGTCAACCTTGAGCCGGCTGCTGGGATCAAACTCCCAACCTCATGAGCAAAGCTTTCAGGCTGCCTTACCACTCTGCGCCACAAGAGGCTCTAGTAATAATATTACATTCTATTATATTACATGTATACCTCAATGGAGCCCAAATTGAGCAAGTTAAAGAATATAAATAGTTAGGCTCATTGGTGCAAGAAAAGAAAGTGTCATCTACCACTGAGGCCCACAATACAATTGGCCAAGCAACCTCAGCATTTGCCACACTCAGATGGTGCCTCTGGAAGAAGACAAACATCTCTCTCAAGACCAAATGGATAGATTCAAATGAGTAGCCGTGTTGGTCTGAAGTAGCACAATAAAATCAGAGTCCAGTAGCACCTTTAAGACCAACAAAGATTTATTCAAGGTGTGAGCTTTCGAGTGCAAGCACTGTTTGTCTGGTGAAGACTGTTTGCACTCGAAAGCTCACGCCTTGAATAAATCTTTGTTGGTCTTAAAGGTGCTACTGGACTCTGATATCATTGTGTCTCAAAAACAAAGTTTGTCTCTTCTGGACACTAATCCTGCCAATACTCCTATATGGATCAGAAACACAGACTTTACTAGAATCTGACATAAACAAACTCGAGACCTTCCAAATGCAATGCTTATGGCAGATTCTGGGTGTCTCTCTATGTGATCATAACTGAAATGTGACAATTCAGCCAAAATGTGACAACCAGCCACAAATTAAAGAACAAATCCAAAAGCATAGACTGCAATGGTTTGGCCATGTCTGCTGAATGAACACCAGCAGACTGCCTTATGAACTCCTCTGGCGAGAACGACCAACTGAATGGAAGATCCAACAATTGGTGCCAAAGAAAACATGGCTTAAACAGATCGAGGAAGACCTTAGAAACCAGGGGCCATTTCCCACGGCTTAAAAATAGCACAATGGTTGCTAATTGAAAACGCTACTAATTTGGCATTACCCACGACGTCGTAGACAATCTGCAACACTCCTGAAACCGATCAGCAATAAGCGCTTCGTTTTAGCGCTTTCAGGGGAATCCAGAAAAGTGGATTCACCCTCCGGATAGCGATACACTCCTGCAACCAATCTGCAACACTAGCGCTAAAGACCTGTGCGTTACCATTGTTGCTGGTTCTTCAAAGCCCCTCCCCCTGGCTCTCTTCTCCAAACTTCCGGCGAAGCGATCGCCATTTTTTTTTCTCGGAGCGAGCGGGGATAAACGCACCGGCGAGCCTCTTTCTGTTTAGAGGCTTCCCTGGCTTCATTCCTTCACCTTTAGTCACTAAGCACAAACCACTTAAAAGCCCGTTTGCTGAAATAAAGTCCCTTTATTTTTTACACATAAATTCAGCCGAAAATCGAGCCCGTGAGAAGGGGGGGGGGGGAATTTTTTTTTATCACTCGAGGCAGCGTGCAAACGATCATACAATCAAACGACAGCTCACATTAGGCAGCTGGATGGGTCTCTCCGTAGCAACGAATCTACACAGATTCGTTGCTATGGGTCTGTTTTTTTTTTAAAAACCTTTCTTAAAGGGAAAGCGGCTGTTTGGGAGCATGCTAACGGCTGCCCATTGGCTGCTTGACGGCCAGGGGCGGGACGAGCTTGGCAATAGCGCTTCCTTTCTAGCGATTTCTGCCGAGACCGGAAGCCTGTGGGAAACGCTAAAAAACGCAACTGATTCCACTACAAAGCCAGGTGTGCAAAACGACGAATTCCACTATTTTAAATGGCGATTTTTCATTCCGCAAACAATTTGCAACAAAGATCCCCGTGCGAAAAGGCCCCAGCAATTGACTTTCCTTATGGCCAAAACTACTATCACCAATCGCCAAGAGTGGAAACATAAACAAGGCAAAACATCCAGCAGCAGCTACAACAGCAGATTGGCTGAGAGGACAACCTGCTCCACCAATTGCCAGCTAAAGGATAAAAGAAGACATGCTAAGAAGAGTCCAGTATCCTGTTTCCCACATTGCCCACCAGATACCACGGAAGTTGGGTAGAAGATTTGGTTTTTATACCCCACTTTTCAGTCCCTGAGGGAGTCTCAAAAGTGGCTTACAGTTGCCTTCCCTTCCTCTCCCCACAACAGGCACCCTGTGAGGTCATTGGAGCTGAGAGTGATGAGACTGTTCTGTGAGAACAGCTCTAGCAGGTCCATGACAAGCCCAAGGTCACCCAGCTGGCTGCATGTGGAGGAGCAAGAAATCAAACCTGACTCTCCATATTAGAAGCTGCCTCTCTTAACCACTACACCAAGCTGGTATTAGTGCACTAGCCTCCCCCTGTTGCTGCTTCTCAGTAACAGAGCAGGAAACTTATCAGAACATGTTCTCTGTAACTGGATGTGCCACCAGCAGGCAACATAGGTAACTAAACTCTGTTGTTAGGTGTGAAGTCGTGTCCGACCCACCTCATCATTACAGATGGTGCCTTTTAATAATCTGCTGATAACCTATGTGATGTAGTTGCGCCATTGTGTTGGCTTGGAAAGTTTTGCTAACCTTTCTGACTTCAGATTGGTGCGTTAACCAGTTGCGGCAACGATAAACTTCCCTAAGCCATTAATTTCAGTGGCAATAATATTCAAATGTGTTCTTCTAGAATGGTCTTCAGAATGGTTGCCTAAAGTTTTTGGTTTTTTTTGTTCCAAGTGCCTTCCCTTAGAAGGACAAGAAGGTTCCATGGAATCTGAGAGAAGGTATATTGGAAACGTAGAAACACAGGCGGGATGAAGTCCAAGAATTAAATGTCTGCACAAGGATGGCACAATCAGTAAGTAAGAGGAAGGACTGCTGCTACTCAAAATCTCTTGTAGCACACTGTCTGTGTTCTTGGTTTTGAATTAAGACGCTAGTGGGGGCGGGTCTCCCATGTGAAAAGGTAAGCAGAAAGAATGATGATGTGAATGGCCACCATTTGGGTGTGGCAACAAGGCCATCCCAATACCAACATTTCACAGATACCATTCTGAATCCTAAATTGAGTCCAATAGCATTCTGAACCCTGCCAGTAGTACTGATACAAATAGTCATGTTCTATGGGAGATGCTGATCAGATAAGTCCTTTGCATATTGACGTGCCTGGAACGCTACTCCCCTATCCTTTCACCCCTTAATAATTGGGGGAGGGATGGGATTTTTAGCCGCCATGTTAGTAAATTGATGTTTTAATGGGAATTTTAATGGGATTAGTTGTTGTGACCCGCCTCGAGCCTATCAGGAGAGGCGGGAAATAAACCTAATAATAATAATAATAATAATAATAATAATAATAATAATAATAATAATAATAATAATAATAATGTTATTGTCCCAGCAAATCTTTAGGCGTAGATGTATGGGGAGGTGCTAGAATGAAAACGCAAGCCATATATTGGCCTTCGTCAGTTCTTTTTAACCAGATCTAAAGCCATAAGAGTCTCTTGTGGCGCAGAGTGGTAAGGCAGCCGCCTGAAAGCTCTGCCCACAAGGCTGGGAGTTCAATCCCAGCAGCCGGCTCAAGGTTGACTCAGCCTTCCATCCTTCCGAGGTCGGTAAAATGAGTACCCAGCTTGCTGGGGGGTAAACGGTCATGACTGGGGAAGGCACTGGCAAACCACCCCGTATTGAGTCTGCCAAGAAAATGCTGGAGGGCGTCACCCCAAGGGTCAGACATGACTCTGTGCTTGCACAGGGGATACCTTTACCTTTACCTTTAAAGCCATAAGAGCATGTGTCATGCTTTGGAGGAAGTCCAAAGTCATGGGCAGCAATTGACACTGCCTTTGGCTCCTTCAGGACACCAAACTGCTTAAAACTCCAGTTTTGTTACTGACTTTATCGTCATTCGTCTAAAATGCAACTTTCATTCATATATTCAGCTTCTCTTCCTTCCAAAGTTGCATTGATATTGTTATAAAAATATTCAATAAGTAAGGAATGCATGGCAACCATTTCAGTCTTCCTGGCTGGGATGACCACAGCGGCATGGTCTGACCACATGCTTGTTGCTCTGCATGGGTCCAGTGGACAGATTTTTAAAAAGTGCAATATATCCATATATATATATATATTTACAGATTTGGCATGTGATCTGTCCTCCAAGTTCCTGCACTGCTTTTTAAAAAACACTCATGGTACATGGGATCAAATTAGTCTCTCAGATTAGTAGATACTTTCGGGGCATAGCCACCGTTTGATTAGGTGCTTCCCTTAGATTTGGCACTTTCTTTAATTTTGAAGTGAATATTTCCTCATCTCTCTTAGACTCAAGATGGCAGAGGATCTTGCATGGGAAAATCAGAGTCTTGTGTCAGAATTCATCCTGTTGGGATTCTCAAGTCATCCCCAAACGCAACTGATGCTGTTTGTGGCCTTCCTGGTCCTGTACCTTCTGACCCTGTTGGGCAACGGTCTCATTATCACCCTCATCTTGACAGACTCTCGCCTCCACACACCCATGTACTTTCTCTTGGCCAACCTTTCCTTCTTGGATATTAGCTATACCACCACCACTGTACCTCAGATGTTAATACACCTCCTCTCCAAGAAGAAGGCCATTACTTATGCTCGCTGTGCTGCCCAAATGTACATCTTCCTGTCCTTGGGAATAACTGAGTGCGTCCTCTATACAGTGATGGCTTATGATAGATACGTTGCTATCTGCCACCCATTGCACTACACCGTCATCATGAGCAAACCTTCCTGTATCAAGTTGGCTGCTGGGTCTTGGACCTGTGGCTTTCTCTTTGCCATGATGCACACCGGTTTCACCATGAGGTTGCCCTACTGTGGCCCAAACAAGATCAATCACTTCTTCTGTGAGGTGCCAGCCATCTTAAAATTGGCCTGTGCAGACACACGGGTCAATGAGATAGTGGACTTTGTGCTAGGTGTGATTCTACTGATGACCCCTCTTTCTTTGATTGTGGTATCTTACTGTTTCATCTTTGCAACTGTTTTGAAGATCCGCTCTACTGAAGGCAAGTTCAAGGCATTTTCTACTTGTAGTTCACACATCACTGTTGTGACTCTCTTCTACAGTGCTGCCATGTTCATGTACATGCGCCCAGCCTCCAGTTACAAGCCAGAGAGGGATAAGAAATTTTCACTCTTTTATAATGTGGTGTCTGCTTTGTTGAATCCATTTATCTACAGCCTAAGAAACAAGGATGTCAAAGGAGCCCTGGTCAAACTGGTTTGTAAAAAATGAAAAGTGTTTCTGTAGGGTTATGTAAAAAAAAAAAGGGCAATGTGAAAAATCACAAGTCCCTTGTATCTATATTGCACAAATCATGCAGTGTGCATGAACAAAAGCAGCTGTCTGATTTTTGTTACATGACCTCTTCAGACTCTGGATGTGGCAGCATAGGAAATCACCAACCAGACATATGCACATGCAAAGTTCCCTGTCTTCTACATATGGCTGCCACACAAAGAATTCTTAAAACAAGAAGTATGAATGTTAAATGTGCTGTACTAATGCTATGCATAGGGTGATGCACATATAACTGGGGATTAAGAAGTAGGGAGATCCCCAATGCTAATTGAATAAGAATATGGGTGCTTTTACTTTTTGTTTCTTAAGGTTTAAAAAAAATCACACCTTTGAACCAACTTCTATAATCAGGCAGTTCTATTGTAAACAGAAGAACTTGAATGGATATTATTACTAGGTCACTATGACCAAATATTTATTTTGAAAGGTAAACATGTTTTTTTTTTGGGGGTGGGATCAGAGTGTAAGTGCATTCTTACTGCAATGTAGAAAAGAAATGTTCAAGTTTGCAGAGTTTGGACACTTTTAGAAAGAGCAAGAAGGATGCTCATGATATTTAAGCGCATGCAGAACAAAA
The DNA here is from genome assembly GCF_049243985.1 of Paroedura picta. Taxonomy (NCBI): domain Eukaryota; kingdom Metazoa; phylum Chordata; class Lepidosauria; order Squamata; family Gekkonidae; genus Paroedura; species Paroedura picta. Next base: position 14,023,103 of record NC_135371.1, read on the forward strand.
TGTAGAGGAAAACCATTTTTTAATGGACTGTGTTTAATCTAGACCACTTTGCTTTGTTTAATCTAGACCAACTTTACTTAATCTAGACCACTTTGCTTTGTTTAATCTAGACCAACTGTGTTTAATCTAGACGAACCATTTGAACGACAGGTACAAGAACTATAGAACTGGCTCTGGAACTGCATGGGGAAAATAGCCAAATGCTGCCGAGTTGAAATGTATTAATAAATTTGACATGTCATTCTTGGACTGTAAAAGGGATGTTTTCTTCCAGTGTGATGTGTTTAGAATATGCTTAAATGCTGTACCAGTCAGAATAAGCTTTTTATCATTATTCACTTTAGCTCTTGCTCCATTAAACTTGAACCAGAGAGGCCATCTACACTTGAGAAAAATTAACCAGAAACAACCATCCTGTCCTTTTAGAGAGCATCTGTTATTACTTAAGCTTTATTGCACAAGCAGATATTGGCCACACAGAGATCATTGGTTCTTTTATTTCAGAGAGTTTCCCTGGTCAGCCACTGTAGAGTTCAACTGGATGCACTGAGGCAGTTCTTGTATTCTTCAGTAGGCACCAGTCTGGACCCTCTGTGTGCTTCCTTTTGTGTTACTCAAAGAGGTGGTCTTCAAATTAGTTGGGGGACTTCGCTTTAAGGAGACAGAGCAAGAGACGGTGACTGGAATTCTCCATCCATGTATATGGGTTTTTTTCCTTTTACGAGACCCTTCAAAAGAAATCTGGGTGGCAGTAAATGCTAATAACAATAAACCTAAAATAACAGGTGGCCCCTGGGAGAATGCTCTACCCACACACACCCCTTCTAGGGCCGAGCAACTCACTGTAGCCAGCTCTGCTCCCACCCAGCCTCTTCCAAGGGTGGCAGGAAGTTAGGGGTGGAGAGCTGACCCTTATCAGGTGAGAGCTCCATCCTGGTGAGAACTCCACCCTGATAGGGACTAAACGAAAAGGGAGGGTCATTCCTGGCTGAGGGCCAGTCAGGTAGCGAGTGACCCATCATTCTTGAAAATATTTTTATTACATTTATAGCAATGATCCAAAGGTCCTTGTGGCCATCATCAGAAAGATTCGGATTTATAAGCAAAGAATCTGCCATAACTGTAAGTACACTTAGGAGGAGTCAGATAAGGTCTTTCCTCCCAGAATCTGGTGTTGCAGTTCAATACATCCAGCCTACTAATGGAACATACTTCCACTGCAGAATGTGGCTACAAGTCAGCTCCCTGTCTCCATGAACCACCCTCTGAGGTACAATGGAGGTCTGTAAGTGTTCAGGGCTCCTTGTCTCTTTACAATAGAGTCTTCCTTTCCCTTCCTCATGAGCCTCTTGTGGCACAGAGTGGTAAGGCAGCCATCTGAAAGCGCTGACCATGAGGCTGGGGGTTCAATCCCAGCAGCCGGCTCAAGGTTGACTCAGCCTTCCATCCTTCCGAGGTTGGTAATGACTGGGGAAGGGAATGACAAAACCACCCTGTATTGAGTCTGCCATGAAAACGCTAGAGGGCGCCACCCCAAGGGTCAGACATGACTCAGTGCTTGCACAGGGGATACCTTTACCTTTACCTTTTCCCACCCCCATTGATATTCCTTCGTGTTCCTAACATGATCTTCTTAAGAGGGTCTATAACAGTAGTTCTCAACTTCTCAACCTTCCTAATGCCATGACCCTTTAATACAGTTCTTCATGTTGTGGTGACCCTCAACCATAAAATTATGCAAGGGTTCTTTCACAGAAATTAAACTGAAACTGACCAATGTCGTGAAGATCTATAGTTCATGATTGTATATAAATTGGTTTCCCCCCCGGGGTTTCTCAGTTCAGTTCTGCCTGTTGTCCACTATGCCAATCTCGCTCTTTTCCACTGATCCAGACAGATGGACAGTCTATCTTGATATACCCCACAAGGCTGTTGTGTGGATTAAATGGAAGAGGAGCAATGTCGGTCACTTTGGGACTCACTTGGAGAGAAGGGCGGGGTATGAATCAAGTAATGAAAACCAATGTTTGGGAAGAATTAAAATGGAGTCCAGGGGCACCTTTAAGACTTGCAGGAGGAGTAGCAACAGTGGCAGTGCCCCCCCCCCGCCTTGCTGCAACGCCTGTGAAAGGGTCGTTCGACCCTCAAAGGGGTCCCGACCCCCAGGTTGAGAACCACTGCTCTGTAACAATTCTGAGTGTTTGACATGGAGTGCCTAATATACTGAGGGCCATTCCGCACAATGGCCAATGTTGTTAAATGTTTGCAGTATGCAGAAACGCTATATTTAATAGTGGAATTTCATCATTCCACATACCATCAATTCTAGTGGAATATTGAAGTCCCAGTAGCGGTCTATTCATTCCTCACAGGTTTCCGGTCACGCCAGAATCGCAACAAAGGAGTCAATATTTTTCCGTACTTCTTCGCGCCCCAGGTTGTCAATCAAACAGAACAGCCAATGAACTGTTGTGTTCCTGCTCCCTAAAAACCCCTTTCCTTTTAAAAACTGTTTAAAAAAAAACATAATCACTAGCAATGAGTATTTGTCCAGTTGATGTCTCAAGACTTTTTTTCTGGCATAGGAGCTGGCGCTTAATCGTTTACACGCTGTTTAAGAAAAAAAAAATCCTCCCATGGGTGCAATTTCTGGCCGAAATTACGGGCAGTGTCGAACAGGGGGCTGTAATGTGCTCAGGAACTTTAAAGACAGGAGCTTTGTTTTACTGTTAAGCACTTCTGAATTGCTTGTAGACGGACTTTAGCCGGAGAAGTCTCGCTTATTCGTTGCTTTCGCCGGTTTAAGGGGGGGGGGGGATGGCGATCGCGTCTTCGAAAGCTCGGGGGCAAGAGTTAGGGAGGGACATTCTTTCTACCACTATTTTGAGAACACACATGTCTTTCGCTGATGTGTTGCGGCTTGTGCTCAGAAGTGTAGCGGTTTTTTCAGGGGGAATCCAGTTTTCTGGATTTCCCCCTAAGCGCTATAAAATTCCGATTATTGCTGGAGTTTGGCAGGAGTTTTGCGGTTTGTTTACGATGTCATGCGAAACGTTAAATTAATAGCATTTACAAAAGGTAAGACTTTGGCTACATTTAAGTTGTGCGGAATGGACCTCAATGTGACCCCATTGAGACCAAACCACAACATTAGCACTGTACTCAGTTTAGCTTTGTTGTTTCAGTCTCTTCATTTCCATCTCATATGTAAATCACTGTGCCTTCACCAGTTAACTATGAATAAAAGTTTTGGGAGTTGAGATTGATTTCCCCAAAGGCAGGCATACCCCAGAATATTTTTTCCCCCAGAGATCTGAGACTGTGAGATCCCTGGATAATGCAAATAGCAGGAATAGTGTAAAAAACAAACAAAACTCATCAGTCGTATCACAGTGTATTTAATTAGTAAAGATTTCCAGGGCTACAAGAAGCATTTCACTGTTTAGTTATAGGCATAACATTGAGCACCAGAGCAAAATGTAAGGGGGGTTTGGTGAGACTTAACATCAAAGGTGACAATAAGATCTTGAGATCTTAGAAACATTTAGATTCCTTTAAGAAAATCTAATTTTTAATGTGGATCTAGATTGAATTGTCCTTATGACAACCTTCATTATAAAACTGTAAGTCGGATGGTCTATCTGTCCCCTTTTTATACAATGGCTTGATTTTTTTCTATCACAGATTCCTCTTTCTGTTACAAGATCTTCAGGCTTTCTTTGGCACTTTCTAGTGAAGTAGAGAAGATGAACAGGACATCATGGACTGAGTTTGTTTTCCTTGGGTTATTGAACCACACAGCAATCCACACCATGTTCTTTGGTGCTCTTCTGGTCACCTTTCTTCTTGCCTTGTTTGGAAATTGCCTCTTCCTTTTGCTGATCCAAACAGGTTCTGATTTTCAGACCCCCATGTATTTCTTCCTCAGTCAGTTGTCCTTTATGGACATTTGCCAGGTTTTCACCATTGTTCCTAAGATGTCAGTGGACTACTTGAACAAGAAGAATGTCATTTCACTTTCCGGATGTGGCATCCAGATATTCTTCACCTTGACCATGGGAGGGGGAGAATGTCTCCTGCTGAGTGTGATGTCCTATGACAGGTATGTGGCCATATGCAAGCCCTTGCAATATCCTGTACTCATGACCAGGAGGACCTGCCTAGTCTTATCAGCAGGAGTCTGGATCGGTGCCTCTTTACATGCCCTGATCCACACCATTTCTGTCATCTGCCTAACCTTCTGCAAGTCAAATGTCATCAATCAGTTTTTCTGCACAGTTCCTAGTATGCTGAAATTGTCCTGTTCTGAGAAATCCATCTATGAGAAGGGATTGTTCTTCACCGGTATTGTGATGCTTCTGGGACCTATCTCGCTCATTCTGGCTTCCTATATTTCCATCCTCCTGACAGTCCTGGGAATGCAGTCAATTGAAGGAAGGCGCAAGGCATTTAGCACCTGCATCTCTCACCTGTGTGTGGTGGGCATCTTCTATGGAGCAGCCAGTTTTAAATACATGAGACCCGAGTCCTACAGAACACCACAACAGGATAAAGTTGTCTCTGTCTTCTGTGACATTGTGACCCCGATGTTGAACCCCCTGATCTACAGTCTGAGAAACAGAGATGTTTTAGCGGTACTGAGAAAATGGGTTGGAAAATGCAGTTGATACACACAAAGGGCAGCTACAATTACATGTATGATACATTTAAAGTTTGTTAAACCAATGGCTCACCAATGGCTTAGATTCAAGGCAGCCCCAAGAGCATAGAATTCAGGACAAAATAGGTCTCTGATCCTTTAAACTTTTCCACTTTTAATGAGCACCCACTTTTCAGTCAATGTCATATTTGACCCATACCTGATGTATCATCAGCTAACCCCTGTGTCTGTTTCTGGTAATTTCCGAGGAATTTAGGGATGAAATATCAGACCATCTTGCTCTCCCTCCTTTGAGATGGTATTCTATGCTAGCATTTGTAGGGCTGAATTCTGTAACATGTCTATTTTTTTTTGTCAGGAGGACACTGTCTTTTGAGACAAGGTTGAAAAGTACGGAATAGTTTTATTCTCAGAAAAAAATTTTTTAAAGTTGTCAACAGCACAATGAACAGGTTACAAATGAAATAGCACTGCAGCTCTGGCTAAGATAAAATGTTACCTTCTTCCCAAATTAGTGTACAAGAATAATGTATACATATTAATGTCATCATTCACAATGACTTTGCAGTCAATTTCTCACTTCCTTAAAAGAACAACAAAATTTGAGTCCAATGGGACCTTTAAAACAAAAAAAGACTTATTCAAGGTGTGAGCTTTCGTGTACATGCACATTTCCTCAGAAAATTGAACAGGGTTCATGAGAGTACAAATATGGCAAACGCTCTCCCAGTTGTGAAAAGAAGTGATTAAAAGCCACTTGTTGTTAGCTCCATCCATCTCCACCCAAGCGTGGAAGCAAACTTACAAGTGACAAACCCTACTGTGTTACTGGTCATCTTACTGTGTTACTGGTCACCTTGGGAGCACTATTTGATCCTTTTGTAGCCAGTTTGAGATCCAGAGTGAATTTGTGACATCTAAATGATTCTTTGAAGAAGGCTTTCACCGGAAGACAAGCTTAAAGCCGGTGGCTTCTTTAATCTTCACTAAGTTTTGTAAAGGTAAAGGTAAAGGTATCCCCTGTGCAAGTACCTGGTCATGTCTGACCCTTGGGGTGACGCCCTCTAGCGTTTTCATGGCAGACTCAATACAGGGTGGTTTGCCAGTGCCTTCCCCAGTCATTACCGTTTACCCCCCAGCAAGCTGGGTACTCATTTTACCGACCTCGGAAGGATGGAAGGCTGAGTCAACCTTGAGCCGGCTGCTGGGATCGAACTTCTAGCCTCATGGGCAGAGCTTTCAGTCTGCATGTCTGTTGCCTTACCACTCTGCGCCACAAGAGGCTCTTAAGTTTTGTATCGTAAGCCAATTACTCTGAAACTATTTGTATACATTGTTGTTCTGAAGAATATTTTTGTCACTTCTTGATTTAAATTACATGGTTACGGCAAATGCTTTTTGTATTTTGTCTTTTCCCCATAGCAGGCTTAATCACTCTGTGGGTGAATTGGGTAGCTATAAATTGGAATTAATGCTGAGAAATCTTTGATAAGCAGTTTTGTCTCAGATGGAGAAGTGATAGAGAAGTGATCTGCTCTTTCCTCATCTCTGCCCTCTTGTATCCTTTCCGGTTTGGTAGAGTGTATCTAGGATTGGAGAATGATGTCATAGTTCAGGTTTTCCTAACCAGGGTTTTGTGAACTTCCTGGGCTACTGTTCACTGAAGGGAGTGAGAAAACCTGGTGCTGTTTTATCTTACCTGTCTATAAAGAAGGTGTGTAATTGCTCATACGGGAAAGCCAATATTTTCTTTTCCATCCTCCGCTCCATACAGTCCCATCTATTAGCCAGCCAGTTCAAGCATAGCCATTGACTCTATCAGCAGCAGCAGTACAAGTATAATGTAAACCTCTTTAAAGGAAGCCAAGTTTGCTCTCTACTCTCAGTGTAGCTCTGCCTGCCAGCCAGCAGGTATATACAAAACTTTGCTGCAACCGGGCAGGTGCATCAGCTCTCAAATATTCCCTCCCTGCAGCTGTTTCCAGAAGTCACGTGTACTATGACCCTTAGTGAATCCCTCACAAGGTTTTGAGAATAAAACAAAATTGTTTGGATGCTTTAGGATGCTTTGGGCTGATCCTGCGTTGAGCAGGGGGTTGGACTAGATGGCCTTTATGGCCCCTTCCAACTCTAGGATTCTATGATTCTAAAATTAGATGTGAGGGTCTGAATGGAACATAATCCGAATAAAAAGGATAAAAAATATGGGTTGAGCATAAGGAAACGAGAAGGTGAACAAGAAAACAAGAGGGTTTAATGAGACAGGTATGTGTGGGGGGGTTATAGCCAGCTCTAGAGAAGCATCATCATCTATACATGAAGTGGAAACAAAAGAAGCAAAGAGGTTTGCAATGGGACTGCTTTTTCAGACTACATTCTGTATTTTGGGGGTGGGAGACAAAAAAGGTGTCAGTCTTAGCTATTGCTTCTTCTTTCTTTACTTTCAAGATTGTTATGAAGATCCAGGCCTTTCTTATCCATCACAGCTATTAATTTTTGTTATTATCCCTGCCTTTATTAATTATCACGAGATGAGAATACAGAGTCTTTCAACTTAAGATGTTTCTATAGATTCTTTATTTAGTCTGAAGAACATATTGTGAGACAGCTAAGCTGAGAGGGTGCAGCACAGAAATTGAATAAATAAATAAGTACATAAATAAATACATCCTTAACACTATTTCGCTCCCTTATATTTGGGAAACAGCCTCCTGGGAGGAGACTGTCCGGGGCCCTGTCTGTCCAGGTCCACCCTGATTGGCCCTCCTCCTCCACCTCCCAGCCTCCCTCCTTGCCTGCTAGAAGCCTTGTGACTGCGGCCTCCATTGTCACCCATGAGGAGAGAGGCAGCAACAGGGCTTTGCAGCCCGCAGGTACACTCCTGTTGGGAGGGAGCCAGGTGGGAGTTTGGAGTCTCCCTGCGGGCTGCAAAGCCCTGTCGCTGGTGGCAGGGGGAGGGGGGGCTTTCCACTCCCTTTAGCCTGCTTTGCCTCCCTCAAATTCTGGTCACCTTATCCTGGCCCATTGGCAACACAGCACACAAGAGCACTTCATGATCACCTCCTGATGTTTAACCTTCAAACAATAGACAATAGGGACTTGTGGCAAACATGATGTGGTTACTGTGAGAATCTAACCTTCATACAATAGGGCCTTGTGGCTAATAATGTATCATCTTGCAGCTGCCTTGTGTAACTATGTGCCTGTGCAATTGTAAATTTTATGTTTCAATAAAACCAGCCTCCTGGAGAGATTGGGAGTTGGAGTTGGAGTCGGAGTCGACCGGACAAGCTCTGTATATGTGTGTACCCTTCCAACAGGCCTGCATAGAAAAATTCTAAACAAAGAAACAAACACGTTCTCCATTTCTTTATTGTATCGTCTCAGAAATGGTGAGAGGTTGAGTGACAGGGTGCAACCAAGATTTTACAACCAGGTGTCCGTAATAGATGATCCCCAACATTTTTCAGCTTGTAGGCACCTTTGGAATTTTGAAGCACCATTGTTTGCATGATTTCAAAGATCTGCCAAATAAGACAGAGACAATCACATGCACACCCACAAATGAAAGCAAATGGGATGGGGGATTCAAACACTCATAGAGAAGATAATCAAGGGAGGATAATACAGATGAAGGTCAAGGAGGAGAAAAAAACACAGAAACACAAACACAGAAGGCAGCCAAGAACAGGAGGATAAAACATACACACACAAAGAAGACCAGGGAGGAGTTAAAATACACATTTATACCCTACCTTTTATCATGGTTCAAGCCAGCTTACAATAACAATGTTTAAACATTCAGTTAAAACCAAAAATAAAATAGCAAACCTCAAATCCCACTCCCCCAAAACGATGCCTTGAGCCAATGAATGGGCAGAAAGAAGCCCTGAACTCCATAGAACCCCAGCAGATGAACTCTTTGCATTAACTAATGTAGGTAGTTAATTTAATGCTCAATTTAAAGCCCAGCTTCAGAATGCAATGAAAACCCAACCTATGTGTCAAACTAGTTCCTCCCAAAGTAGCATTCAAGTGTGTCATGTTAATACTTTGTGTCAGTGTTGTTTTGGGGTTTCTGGCTGGCTCTATAACATTGATTGATTGATTGATTGATTGATTGATTGATTGATTGATTGATTGATTGATTGATTGATATACCGCCGCTAGCCAACAGGTCTCATGGCGGTTCACAGTAAAACATTAAAATTACAATAAAACCCCCTTAATCCCCATATTACAAAAATGCAAACAACAATGGCATTCTAACTATTAACCCCACCTTGTTCAGTCAGAGACCATATTGTCAGTTCTGTGACAGAGGACGCTAGACTGATGGATCTTGGGGATCTAAAATGGGACCCGGGGCTCTACCCTGGCCTCAACCATATGCCTGACGGAAGAGCTCCATCTTGCAGGGCCCGCGGAAAGATGGTAGATCCTGCAGGGCCCTTAGCTCTTCTGGGACCTCATTCCACCAGGTTGGGGCCAGGACTGAAAAGGTCCTGGCCTGGGTCGAGGCCAGGCGAACTTCCCAGGGGCCCGGGACAGGAAGTAAATTCATACCCGCAGAGCGAAGAGCCCTGCCGGGGGCATAAGCAACCAAGCGGTCCCGCAGGTAGGCAGGACCCAGGCAGCGTATGGCCTTAAAGTTTAATACCAATACCTTAAACTTGACCCGGTAACAGACTGGTAACCAGTGTAGATGACGAAGTACCGGCTGAATATGGGCCCTCCAAGATGACCTGGTGAGGACCCTGGCAGCCGCATTTTGTACCAGCTGTAACTTCCATATCAAAGTTAAGGGCAGGCCTGCGTAGAGTGAGTTACACTAGTCTAGTCTGGAAGTGACCATTGCATGGATCACAGTGGCCAGGTGTTCCGAAGACAGGTAGGGCGGAGATGGAAAAAAGCCATCCGGGCTACTTTTGTGACCTGAGCCTCCACTGAAAGGGAGTCATCAAAGGTCACCCCCAAATTCCTGGCCACTGGTGCAGATGTTAATCGCACACCATCCAGGCATAGGAGACGCGCTTCCTGGTCCTGTCCTCTTCTTCCCAGCCACAGGACATCCGTCTTGGAGGGGTTGTTTCAGGCGACTCTGGCTGAGCCATCCAGCCACTGCTTCCAAACAACTGGTGAATATATCTGGGGGGGGGGGGAGTCTGGCCATCCATCCATTAGGACGTAGAGCTGGGCTTCATCCGCATACTGGTGACATCCCAGCCCATAGCCAGCTGGGCCAGAGGGCACATATAAATGCTGAAAAGTGTGGGGGAGAGTATCGCCTAATTCCTACTGCACTGATCACTGAGGGGCTTTTTGCACGGCTTCAAAATCGCACAATGGTTGCTAATTGGAAACGCTATTGATTTGCCTTAACGCACGACGTCGTAGACAATCTGCAACACTCCTGAAACCGATCAGCAAAAAGCGCTTCGTTGTAGCGCTTTCAGGGGAATCCCAAAAAGTGGATTCACCCTCCGGAAAGCGCTACACTCTTGCAAACAATCTGTAACACTAGCGATAAAGACCTGTGCGTTAACATTGTTGCGGTTTCTTCAAAGTCCCTCCTCCTGAGCCTGTCCTCCAAACTTCCGGTGAAGCGATCGCCATTTTTTTTTCTCCGAGCGAGCGGGGATAAACGCACCAGCGAGCCTCTTTCAGTTTAGAGGCTTCCCTGGCTTCAGTCCCTCCCCTTCAGTCACTAAGCACACACATTTAACACAGTCATTCAGCCGAAAATCGGCCCGTGAGAGGGGGGGGAGGGGGGATTTTTTTTTTCCACTCCGAGGCAGCGTGGCCACGATCAAATGACAGCTCAAACAGAGGCTTCCCCGGCTTCAGTCCCTCCCCTTCAGTCACTAAGCACACACATTTAACACAGTCATTCAGCCGAAAATCGGCCCGTGAGAGGGGGGGGGAGGGGGGGATTTTTTTTTTCCACTCCGAGGCAGCGTGGCCACGATCAAATGACAGCTCAAACAGAGGCTTCCCCGGCTTCAGTCCCTCCCCTTCAGTCACTAAGCACACACATTTAACACAGTCATTCAGCCGAAAATCGGCCCGTGAGAGGGGGGGAGGGGGGATTTTTTTCTTTTCACTCGAGGCAGCGTGCCAACGATCATACGATCAAATGACAGCTCAAACACATTAGGCAGCTGGATGGGTCTCTCTGTTGCAACGAATCTACCCAGATTCGTTGCTATGGGTCTGTTTTTAAAAAAAAAAAAAACCTTTCTTAAAGGGAAAGGGGCTGTTTGGGAGCATGCTAACGGCTGCCCATTGGCTGCTTGACGGCCAGGGGCGGGACGAGCTCGGCAATAGCGCTTCCTTTCTAGCGATTTCTGCCGAGACCGGAAGCCTGTGGGAAACGCTACAAAACGCAACTGGATACCACTACAAAGGCAGGTATGCATAACGACGAATTCCACTATTTTAAATGGCGATTTTTCATTCAGTGACCAATTTGCAACAAAGATCCCGGTGCGTAAAGCCCCTGAGTGTCCCATCCAGTTGACTGTATTGGCTCAGTCTGTGTAATCTGCCTTGAGTCCTAGTGAGAAAGGCTGTCAATAAATAGCATAAAACAGATATAATGGGGTTCTAAAAAGACTGATAACTGGGTTCTAGATAAATCAAATCAAAATTCTCCCTAAACTGAGGCTGTTTTACTTTGGCTACATTATCAGAAGGCAAGATTCACCAGGAAAGCTGATGAAAGGGAATGTTGAAGGCTGTAGGAATAGCAGAAGAACCAACATAAGATGGATTGACTCAATAAAGGGAGTCATGGCCTTCTATTTGAAAGATATGAGCATGGCTGATGAAGGTTGGACATTTTGGAGGTCATTCATTCATAGGGTGGTCATAGATCAACTTGGGACCTAACACGCAGACTAGACAGATGCAGTATAAAAGTCCTGGACTTTTAAGTTAGGTCTGTTGATGGATACAAAACAATAGTCAATAATTTCAAAATCAGAATATCCTGTTTCAGACACTACAACCATGCATATTGGGACCAGCTGTCAGGATCTGCAGAGAATCCATTACAGTCAAAATGGCAACCACACATACCACTGGTTACACATTCTCCAGATACTCAGGTTTGGATCCCCTAAATGTAATGTTTGAAAAAGACGCATAAAATCATCTTCTGTTTTTATATCTTTTTCTCTCATGTTATTCCTCCTTTAATCTCACCGTCTTCTTTTTTCTCTCTGTAATCTTAATTAGTGATCCAAAATTACAAGGCATTTAGTCTTCAGTTAATCACCTCAATGAAGTACTGAATGCTTCTGGGACTGAGGGGCACCTCTGAAGTACTTAAACCAAGCTCCCAAGTCTCCTCTTAGGTCCTTCTACATAACTGAATAAGTAGCAAAATAGTTATTATTTGTAGGATGTGCAACCGGCACACACTGTCTTCCAACAGAGAAAGGAGACTTATCAGCAGTTCAGGAGGAAAGTACCAGATGAGCAATTTTTCAGCTCAATAAATTGTGAGCAATATTCTTGGGGCAAGTGACTACTGTACTCCGTAAAATCTCTTTCCAGATGCAGAAGTGAACAATGATGGTAAGCAAATTTTCTGATTGTCATTATTGCTTTTTCCCAGGACTATAAATGTTAGTTAACACCAAAGGAATGAAACCTGAAAATATCCATCAAGATGTTAAATATTTCCCAGTAGTCATAAAATCTTTTGCTTTAGGTTAGAGAGGACCATCAAGATGGAGGAGATCTGAAATCTAATACTTTGCCCCTTAAGCAAACTTGTTCATCTATTAATAATACTACATTCTATTATATTCCATGTATACCTCAATGGAGCCCAAATTGAGCAAGTCAAAGAATATAAATAGTTAGGCTCATTGGTGCAAGAAAAGAAAGTGTCATCTACCACTGAGGCCCACAATACGATTGGCCAAGCAACATCAGCATTTGCCACACTCAGATGGTGCCTCTGGAAGAAGACAAACATCTCTCCCAAGACCAAAATTCCTTTCTTTTGGACACTAACCCTGCCAGTCCTCCTATATGGATCAGAAACATGGACTTTACTAAAACCTAACATAAACAAATTCGAGACTTTCCAAATGTAATGGCAAATTCTGGGTGTCTTTCTATGTGATCATAATTGAAATGCTACAATTCAGACAAAACGTAACAACCAGCCTGTGGCCTTTTGTATTTAAAGCAGGTGCTGGATCACTAAGCAATGATGCATGTCGAAGTAGCTCCACCGATGGTACCTTCTAATATTCTGCTGATAACCTATGTGATGTAATTGCCCCATTGTGTTGGTTTGGAAAGTTTTGCTAACCTTTCTGCCTTCAGATTGGTGCATTAACCAGTTGTGGCAACAATAAATTTCCGTAAGCCATTAATTTCGGTGGCAATAGTATTCAAACGTCTTCTTCTAGAATGGTCTTAAGAATGGTTGCCTAAATTATCCTTTTTTTTTTTTTTTTTTACTCCAAGTGCCTCCACTTGCAAGGACAGGAAGGTTCCATGGAATCTGAGAGAAGGCACATTGGAAACCTAGAATCATAGGTAGGATGCAGTCCAAAGAGTAAAGGTTTGCACAAGGGTGGCACAATCAGTAAGTAAGGGGAAGGACTGCTGCTACTCAAAATCTCTTGTATCACACTGCCCGTGCTCTTGGTTTTGAATTAAAACAATAATGGGGGTGGGTCTCCTATGTGAAAAGGTAAGGAGAAAGAATGAGGATATGAAATGGCACCATTTGGGATGTGGCAAGAGAAGCATCCCAATAGCAGCATTTCACAGATACCATTCTGAACCCTAAAATTCTGAACCCTGCCAGTAGTACTGATACAAGTAGACAAGTTGTATGGAAGACGCTGATCAGATAAGTCCTTTGCATATTGACATGCCTGGAATGTTATTGTCCCAGCGAATCTTTTGGTGTAGATGTGTGGAGAGGTAAAACGCGAACCATATATTGGCCTTCAGCAGTTTTTATTTTTTAACCAGACCTGAAGCCTCATCATAAGAGCATGTGTCATGCTTTGGAGGAAGAGAATAATCAAGTCATGGGCAGCAATTGACACTGTCTTTGGCTCCTTCAGGAAACCAGAAAAAAACTGTTTAAAACTCCTGTTTTGTTAGGGACTATCGTCTTACATTTAAAATGCAACTTGAATTCATATATTCAGCTTCTCTTCCTTGCAAAGTTGCACCAAGGACATTGTTATAAAAATATTCAATATGTAAGGATTGCATGGCACCCATTTCAGTCTTCCTGGCTGGGATGACCACATGCTTGCTGCTCTGCATAGGTCCAGTGGGCAGGCAGATTTTTAAAAAGTGCAATATATCCATTAAGGCTGTGCATATATTTACAGGCTTTGTATGTGATCTGCCCTCCATGTCCCTGCATTGATGATTATATTATATTATATTATATTATATTATATTATATTATATTATATTATATTATATTATATTATATTATATTATATTATATTATATTATATTATATTATATTATATTATATTATATTATATTATATCATATCATATCATATCATATCATATCATATCATATCATATCATATCATATCATATCATATCATATCATATCATATCAACTGCCACTCCCGAGTGGCTTGTGGCGATTTACAAAAGTCAAATTAAAAACTCATTAAAGCTCCCGTTAAAATGGACTATCACAACATCCACAACAATATTTTTAAAATATTCATGGTGTACGTGATCAAATTAGTTTCTCTGTGTAGATCTGATAATTTTGGGGGCATAGCCATCGTTTGATTAGATGCTTCCTTTAGATTTGGCATTTTCTTTAACTTTGACATTTTTAAAGAAGTAAATATCTCCTCCTCTCTCTTAGACTCAGGATGGCAGCATGGGAAAATCAGAGTTTTGTGTCGGAGTTCATCCTGTTGGGCTTCTCAAGTCATCCCCAAACGCAATTGATGCTGTTTGTGGTCTTCCTGGTCCTGTACCTTCTGACCTTGTTGGGCAACGGTCTCATTATCACCCTCATCTTGACAGACTCTCGCCTCCACACACCCATGTACTTTCTCTTGGCCAACCTTTCCTTCTTGGATATTAGCTATACCACCACCACTGTACCCCAGATGTTAATACACCTCCTCTCCAAGAAGAAGGCCATTACTTATGCTCGCTGTGCTGCCCAAATGTACATCTTCCTGTCCTTGGGGATAACTGAGTGCATCCTCTATACAGTGATGGCTTATGATAGATACGTTGCTATCTGCCACCCATTGCACTACACCGTCATCATGAGCAGGCCTTCCTGTATCAAGTTGGTTGCTGGGTCTTGGACCTGTGGCTTTCTCTTTGCCATGATGCACACTGGTTTCACCATGAGGTTGCCCTACTGCGGCCCAAACAAGATCAACCACTTCTTATGTGAGGTGCCAGCCGTCTTAAAATTGGCCTGTGCAGACACACAGATCAATGAGATAGTGGACTTTGTGGTAGGCGTGATTGTATTGATGGTCCCTCTTTCTTTGATTGTGATATCTTACTGTTTCATCTTTGCAACTGTTTTGAAGATCCGCTCCACTGAAGGCAAGTTCAAGGCATTTTCTACTTGTAGTTCACACATCACTGTTGTGACTCTCTTCTACAGTGCTGCCATGTTCATGTACATGCGCCCAGCCTCCAGTTACAAGCCAGAGAGGGATAAGAAATTTTCACTCTTTTATAATGTGGTGTCTGCTTTGTTGAATCCATTTATCTACAGCCTAAGAAACAAGGATGTCAAAGGAGCCCTGGTCAAACTGGTCCGTAAAAAATGAAGTGTTTCTGTAGGGTTATATATAAAAAAAAAAGGGCAATGTGAAAAATCACAAGTCCCTTGTATCTATATTGCACAAATCATGCAGTGTGCATGAACAAAAGCAGCTGTCTGATTTTTGTTACATGACCTCTTCAGACTCTGGATGTGGCAGCATAGGAAATCGCCAACCAGACATATGCACATGCAAAGTTCCCTGCCTTATACATACGACTGCTACACAAAGAATTCTTAAAACAAGAAGTATGAATGTTAAATGTGCTGTACTAATGCTATGCATAGGGTGATGCACATATAACTGATAATCAACTGTGGCGGGAAAGCGGTAGGGAAATACCCAAGGCTAATTGAGTAAGAATATTTGTCTTTTTACTTTGTTACTTTAGGTTAGAAAAATCACAACTTTGAGCTAACTTCTGTAATCGGGCAGTTCTATTGTAAACAGAAGAATTTATTGATTTTATTACTATTAGGTCACTATGACCAAATATTTATTTTGAAAGGTAAACATGCTTTTTTGGGGATTGGGGGGTTGGTTGGAATGTAAGTTTATTTTTACTGCAGTGTAGAAAAGAGATGTTCAAATGTTTGCAGAGTTTGGACACTTTTAGAAAGCGGAAGACGTGTGCTCATGATATTTAAGAGCATGCAGAACAAAATGTAGAGGAAAACCATTTTTGAATGGACTGTGTTTAATCTAGACCAACTTTACTTAATCTAGACCACTTTGCTTTGTTTAATCTAGACCAACTGTGTTTAATCTAGACCAACCATTTGAACAACAGGTATAAGAACTACAGAACTGGCTCCGGAATTGCTTGGGGAAATAGCCAAATGCTGTCGAGTTGAAATGTATTCATAAACTTGATATGTCACTCTTGGACTGTAAAAGGGATGTTTTCTTCCAGTGGGATGTGTTTAGAATATGCTTAAATGCTGTACCAGTCAGAATAAGCTTTTTATCATTATTCACTTTAGTTCTTGCTCCATTAAACTTGAACCAGAGAGGCCATCTACACTTGAGAAAAATTAACCAGAAACAACCATCCTGTCCTTTTAGAGATCATCTGTTATTACTTAAGCTTTATTGCACAAGCAGATATTGGCCACACACAAATCATTGGTTCTTTTATTTCAGAGAGTTTCCCTGGTCAGCCACTGCAGAGTTCAACTGGATCTACTGAGGCAGTTATTGTATTCTTCAGTAGGTACCAGTCTGGACCCTCTGTGTGCTTCCTTTTGTGTTACCCAAAGAGGTGGTCTTCAAATTAGTTGGGGGACTTCGCTTTAAGGAGACAGAGCAAGAGACGGTAACTGGAATTCTCCATCCATGTATATGGGGGATTTTCCCTTTTAAGAGAACCCTCAAAAGAAATCTGACACTAAAAATATAGGATGAATAAGGAATAAGTGTAAACAAGCAGGCCATTCAGAAGCCTAACAGCTTTGCAGGCGAAAGGGAGCTGTGTCCACCCTCTCACACCCTCCGGCCTGCTGCCTCTTTCAAAGCCCATATTTAAAATGGGCTTTGATACTAGTAAATAAATATTGTGTACCCAGGATGTCATCATTCCAAACTATCATCATTCCAACTCTCATCATTCCAAAGTGCTATTTTAAACTACACATTCCACAAGAAATTTCTTATTATTCAGTTTTTCATACCTAACGGGATAAAGTAGGACATGGATAGGTTGGACATTATACTGGGAGCTAATCAAGAGTCCACAGTTAGACCTACTCCTAAAAGCACAAAAAGATCAGAGCTTCAAATGTCACCCCATCTTTTATAGTAAAAAATGATAAAGGCAGAGGTATCCCCGGTGCAAGCACCGGGTCATGTCTGACCCTTGGGGTGACGCCCTCCAGCGTTTTCATGGCAGACTCAATATGGGGTGGTTTGCCAGTGCCTTCCCCAGTCATTACCGTTTACCCCCCAGCAATCTGGGTACTCATTTTACCGACCTCGGAAGGATGAAAGGCTGAGTCGACCTTGAGCCGTCTGCTGGGATCGAACTCCCAGCCTCATGGGCAGAGCTTCAGACAGGATGCCTGCTGCTTACCACTCTGCGCCACAAGAGACTCTGAAAAAATGATATCACCTGCAAAATGTAGGGAACCCTGATGCATGAACTTGAGTCAAGGGTGGGTCATTAAAAAATAAATGGATGTAATCTGGTCGCTATCACTGATATCAAGGCCTTGGATTCCTTTCTGGTATAAATAGGTGACTGCTGGTTGCAGGTGTAGCTGTGAGAGCTTTCAAACACGCAAATACATTTTAGAGGTTTCTGAACAGGTAGGTCTATTCAAACCCCAATATTCAAAGTTAACAATTCATTAGTTCTTTACTCACTAAAAAGGGACAAGAGTAAGAGTCAAACAGTTACTTCTGAATGGAGAGGAGGCTAACCTCCCTGGAGTAAGCTTAAACAGCTGCACACTTCTGGGAACTATGGCCACCATTGGCCAGATTAATAAGAAGGCATCCCTGATGTTAACCTCTGATTATAGTTGAGCTGCTTATTCTGTACCAATTGTAGCATCCAGGTTTCTTCAAGGGCAGGCCCCTATGTAGTACACATTGCAATAATCCAACCATGAAGTTACAGAAGCATGAAGTGGCCAGATCAGTAGAGTCTAGGAAATAAGATTGCTTATGGACAAGATGCTGTTGATAGTACGTGCTCTGTGGTGGCCAGGCTAATCTGCTTTTTAAACAGCTGGACAGAATCCACAAGCACTTCCTAGCTCATAACCTGCTGTAATGTAGGAAGAGATAGAATCACAGAATCATAGAGTTGGAAGGGGCCATACAAGCCATCTAGGCCAACCCCCTGCTCAATGCAATGATTCAAATGATTCAGCCCTTCAAGAATGTCAGCTTTCTTGACCAGCATTACCTCCATTCTGTCTGGATTTACCTTCAGCTGTCTGTCATAATCATCTGAACACAGCCTCAAAGCACCAGTTCAGAACCAAGGCAAATGGCTCTGGCAGCTTGGATTATGAAGTACAGAGATGAGTATCATCTGCATATTGATGACAACCAACCCCAAGCACTGGACACTCTCATTCAGTAGCCACATATTAAAGAAGAGCATGGATGAGAGAAGATAACCTTAGAATCATACAGTTGGAAGGGGCCATACAGGCCATCTAGTCCAAACCTTCTGGCACTCCACAAGACAAATTCCACCTAGTTGATTCTGCACCTCCAGTGAAGACTCTTTGTTTCAGTCAGATGAAAAAGAGCGAAGCCACAAAAGGGGTATGCCATTGATACTGTCACCCAAATGGGCTTGTTCATCTGGTATGCTCATACCCAATGAAGGACACAACAGGGAGGTTCCAGAATTAAGCAGAACTTTACTACAGTAAAGTGGCAAAGACCCAAGGAATCTGTTAGTAAGGCACTAGCAATAATATTTTATACAATTTTTTTAGACCTGTCTTTTGATTACCGCATACATTTTCCCATCGTATCTGTATGAGTACATTTTGTCAAGTGACAAGTTTAAATATATCTTGTCCTTTTGTGACATATTTAGGGTTTCCTATAGACTTAGCAAAAACAAGCTTCAATATTTATGGATTTATGCAGATTTTTCAAACAGAGTCCCCTTATTTCTCTATGCTTATCAGTTATGTTCCCAGACATTTTGCTAAATATCCAAAGTGATGTCATTTGTTTACATTCTAGTATTTGAACAAAAATTGTACAGTAAAAATCGCTTTTACCATAGAGTTTTTGTCCAACTAGCTGAGCAGTATCACATTTTCAGTGATACAATGCTATCACTTCTGGTGTGTGCCAGAAGTGACATAGACACGTGGTATAGCTGAAATGCATGAGTAGGCCTTCCCTGCTGCCTGTAAGTTTTCCCACCCATTGCCAAGGGCTTCCTGACAATGTTACATCTACACTAGCTCCCAATTTCCTTCCAGGCCCTATGCAAGGTACTGGCATTGCTTTTAAACCCCTAAATGGAGCAAGTATATCTGAAGGACCTCCTACTACCATATAAACCCACATGTCCACTCCAATCATCTTTGGGTAGCCTCACCAACCGAGGCTTGATGGGAAGAAAACCTACAAAGGGCCTTCTTGGTCATGGTGCAAAAACTTTGGAACTCTTTCCCCAGGGATGTCCATCTTTCTCCCTCTATCAATGTCTTCCACTAGCAGATTTTGTTATTTTGTTTGGGATTCCGCCACTAATTGTTACTCGCTCTTCCCCGTGGTTGCATTATGTGTGATTGTGTTTATAAATTTTTATTGAATTGTTTAAATTCTGTTTTAATATTTCAGCCATTTGAATGTTGAAATATTTTAACATTTTGATTTGATGTTTGCTGCCCTCAGGTTCCTATATGGGCCTGCGTAGAAAAATTCTAAACGAAGAAACAAATGTGTTCCCTCTTCCTTTATTTTATCCTCTCAGAAATTGTGAGATGCTGAGAGACAGGGTGCAACCAAGGCTCAGTGGATTTCATAGCTCAAGATTTTACAACCAGGTGTCCATAACAGAGGGTCCCCAACATTTTTCAGCTTGTAGGCACCTTTGGGATTTTGAAGCACCATTGTTTGCATGATTTCGAATATCTGCCAGATAAGACAGAGGCAATCACATGTACACACACAAATGAAAGCAAGTGAGATGGGGATTCAAACACTCACAGAGAAGATAAGCAAGGGAGGATAATGCAGAAGAAGGTTAAGGGGGAGGAAAAATACACAGACACAAACACAGAAGGCAGCCAGGGAGGAGAAGGAGAGGATAAAACATACACACACAAAGAAGACAGGGGAGGAGATAACATACATCTTCATATCCTACCTTTTCTCATGGTTCAAGGCAGCCTCCAATAACATTTTTTAAACATTCAGTTAAAACCAAAAATAAAATAGCAAACCTCAAATTCTCTCCTCCCCCCCCCCATATGATGCCTTGAACCAATGAATGGGAAAGAAAGAAGCCCTGAACTCCAGAGAACCCCAGCAGATGAACTCCTGCATTAACTAATGTGGATTGTTAATTTAATGCTCAATTTAAAGCCCAGCTTCAGAATGCAATGAAAACCCAACCTATGTGTCAAACTCGTTCCTCCCAAAGTAACATTCAAATGTAAAATTCAAAAATAAAATGCCAAGTTTTGAAATAATTTTCCAGATTTAGAACATATGAGACATTTTGCTGGATATTATTTCTGAGATGGACATTTCCAAAAGAGCTTTCTGGCTGCAGCTAGAACATCCCGATTCCTCAGGCTGTATATAAAAGGGTTCAGCATTGGAGGGACAACAGTGATGCACACGGAGTAAATCATCGATCTCTCTGCAGAGTAGGAATGTACTGGAGTTGTGTATGTAAGCATGCCTGCCCCGTAGAAGATACCAACCACACACAAGTGAGATAAGCAGGTCCCCAAGGCCTTCTGCTTGCCTTCAGTCGAGCGTCTGCTCAAAATCTGCACAAGGATGGATATGTAAGAGGAAGCAATGACTGACATCGGGAGGAGAAATACTATTACATTATCAACATATACCAATTTTTCAAGGGTGGAAGGGTCAGCACAAGATAATTTCAGCAGAGCTGGGAACTCACAGACAAAATGGTCGATCACATTCGATCCACAGTAAGGCAGAAACAGTACATAAAGGGCTATGACCACTACCATAAGTACTGATGAAGACCAGATTCCTACTGTCATGACAAGGCAGATCATTCTTCTCATGAGGACTGGGTATTGCAAGGGTCTGCAAATGGCCACGTACCTGTCATATGACATGACAGCCAACACAAAGCATTCTGAGCTCCCCATAGTCAGAGTGAGGAAAATCTGGGTGACACATCCCAAGAGTGAAATGGTGTTTCTTTGGGTTAAAAAGTTCACGGACATCTTTGGGACAACAATGAGGATTTGACCCATATCCATGCAGGCCAGTTGACTAAGGAAAAAGTACATTGGGGTATGAAGAGAGGAGTTAGTTTGGATTAGGAGGAGGAGGAGACAGTTTCCCATCAGGCCAATGGAAGCCATAAAGAGAATTATGGCAAAGAAAATGGTGGGAGCCCTGTGATGAATGAGCCCCATAAGAAGAAACTCTGTCCATGATGTTACATTCTCATTTCTCATGCTTCCTTTTTGTAGTTAGAATCAGAATAAAGCCGATCATGGAGATGTTACACAAAATCTTAGGTGCTGTAAAAGTTTTATATGAACGGTCAATTCTCAAAGCAGCATTTAAAAAGTCGCTGTTTCAAGTGAGCATTGATTTGTTGCCAAAATTCACTTACAGAATCATTTGCACCAGCAGATACCAATATATTTTGGGAACAGGTGGAGAGTTTCCAGTTTTACTTGCTTTAATCCATAGTTTCCATCATTGTACAGCAGCTCCCGAAACACTGATTGACATTCTTACTTGACAAAATCTCTGGATTTTGTAAAGAAAAGCGGTAACTGAAATAGAAAAGCCAAAGAAATCATCTGAATTGCATTAAAATGGGTCTTACAGTTTTCCGCATGTTGTGTTGCTTTGAAATTGATAAATCGTGATCACACTGTCTGAAAATCCACAAAACTCTTTTTGTGCATAAACTCTCCCATTTACTTCTGTAGAAGGAACAATGCTGTTTTAGGCTGAAGTATAAACTTTCCAACCAGATACTACAGCTCTGCCTTTTACAGGGCTGTGGCTCAGTGACAGAGCATCTGCTTGGCATGCATGTTCCATGTTCACTTCCTGGCATCTCCAGTTTAAAAAGATCAGGTGATAAAAAGCATCCATTCCAGGGATCCTAAAGATCTACTGCCAGTCTATGATACTTTGATGGGCCAATGGTCTGATTCATTATAAGAGAAAGAGTTAGTTTTTGTATCCCGCTTTTCACTGCCCAAAGGAGTCTCCAAGCAGCTTACAATCACCTTCCCTTCCTTTCCCCACAATATGCAGCCTGTGAGGTAGGTGGGGATGAGAGAGCCCTGATGTTAGTGCTCTGTGAGAGCAGCACTATCAGGGCTGTGACAAGCCCAGGTCACCCAGCTGGCTGCATGTAGAAGAGGGAGGAATCAAACCCGGCTAATCAGTTTAGAAGCTACCACTCTTTACCCCTACACCATGCTGGCTCTTTAGTTTTGTGTGTCCCTGATATTCAAATACTCGCAAATGATCATGCTGATTTTTGCACATCACACTTTTAATAATATGTAAG
Organism: Paroedura picta; assembly: GCF_049243985.1. Lineage (NCBI taxonomy): Eukaryota > Metazoa > Chordata > Lepidosauria > Squamata > Gekkonidae > Paroedura > Paroedura picta. The sequence continues at coordinate 14,045,798 of NC_135371.1, forward strand.
CATTTCTGCTCCACTGTTCTTCTCTATGGGGATTCAAAGTATATTACAAAAGAAGCACAAACATAGAAAACATGCAAACAAACATACATAACTCCAACATCTCAGAGTCCTATATCCACTGTCCTGACCCACTGATGATTGTGAGCCATAGGCTAGGAACCAATGGCAGAGAGCGCATTGACCCATGTCAAAGGCTCACATGTCTGATCTCATCCAGGTTTAGATAGCTATAATAACAAAGAAGAGTACAGCAGCTTAGCCCAGATCTCACTAGGATGGAAGCAAACTTCTTCCCCTGCTAGAAGAACCTCTGGCCATTTCCGAACATAAATACTTATTCCAAGTACAGTAGTTAAATTTCTAAAGCCAGTTGTTAAAGTCAAAATAGTTAAATTGTTAAAAGCAATTGTTAAAAGGATTCCTGATGCTTCGGCTCACCTATGGCTATTTCAGATGCATAGATAACATTAATTTATAAATCCAGGTCACCGCCAAGACAATAAATATACTACCCAAATATGAACATTTGTTTGTATCTGATCTACAGCCATGTTTTCTGAAGAATCACCATGTGACTCCATAGAGACGGCTTGTTCCTAATATAGATTCAGGCTAAAGAATCATTCAAGATACAACATCAAGATTTCACCTCCATCCACAAAATTATTAATTTGAGCCCTACCTTTTCTATGTATGACATATATTTGATAGGAATTGAGTTTGTGAAAGCCAAACATCATTCATTAGTTTGTTTGTTCGTTCATTTGTTCATTTGTTCATTTGTTCATTTGTTCATTTGTTCATTTGTTCATTTGTTCATTCAAAACTTTGGTAAAACCATAGTAACGTAATTCATTTAACAACCCAATTACTTAACATCAACCAAAGATTTCCATGCTCTACTGGCAATATAACAGAACTTCGCCATCTGCCAGTTAGATGTTAACTAACAGATACCAAGTATATGTCTTACTTACCAGTATTCTAGTAGAAATTAAATCTAGCACGTAGAAAAGTCTATCATATATAGTAAAGCCAGGTATTATAATCGTGTTCACTCTAATGTACAGAATCATTACGGAATGTGTGAGACAACTTTTCTTTAGAAACAGAAATATATATCTGGAAAAGATATCATACCTACCTTCATCCATCCATCATGTATCCATTATCCACTGCAGTGAAAGTACCTGAGGAGAAAGGACTCAACTTCCATTTGGTTGCTTTGTGTCCCTCAGACAGATTAAAATGTACGTCCCCTTTTATAATATTTTGGTTCATCGTTGTCTTTGAAAAACTTGGTCTCAAGACTTTAATTAATGAACTGTGACAGAAATAGGAAATATCCCTGGAGAAAATCTCCACCTCACTCACCTCTACAGTGCAATGAGTCAAGAAGACACTAGTAGAAATTCTTGTAGAAATTAAGCCTAACATATAGAAAAGTCTTTAAGGAATAGCAAAGCTATGCATTATAATCACGTGATCACTATTACTCTATGTGGACCTACCCTTGAGCCTGCTCTGGAAGCTAGAACTAGTGCAAAATGCAGCTGGCCGGGTTTTCAGATGGACATCATGGAGAGCCCACAGAACACCAGTACTGTAGCAGCTGCATTGAATTCTGGATCCAATTCAAGGTTTTGGTCTTAACCTTTAAAGCCTTACATGGTCTGGTCCCTGTGTATCTGAGGGACCACCTATCTGAATACATTCCCCAGAGAGCTCTTCAATCAAGCCATGCCAATCAGCTAAGGATCCCTGGCCCTAAGGACATTTATCTGGCCCTGGCTCCTGCCTGGTGAAATGAGCTCCCAAGGAAGATCGGGGCCCTGTTGGAACTCTCTGTGTTCCACAGGGCGTGCAAGACAAAGCTCTTCCACCAGGCTGGAGGTCAGTGGGACAACAATAACATTACTTACAAATCTGGGCCCTCCCTCCCACCCCCTCTGCCCTTGTTTCCCACTCCGATTCCTCCTAACTCTAACTTCTGGCTGGTTACGAATTATTATAGATTATTGGTTGATGCAACAGTGATTGATTGTGATTTTTTTAAATTCTTACATGTTATATGTTAATTTATTTTGCTTTTACTGAGTTTTTAGACTGTGTAAACTACCCCAAGACGGGGCTGTATATAAATCCCTAAAATAAATACAAATAAATAAAGGGGCCATGAGAGCTGCCCACTGATACATCCCTTCTTGCCCTCTCTCTCGTGATAGAAAGCATTGTCAGAGCCTGGCTCGCCCATTAATGGGCTACAGTAGCGATCCCCAACCTGTGGGCCACAGACCACATGTGGTCCGTCGACTAATTGGAGGTGGGCCACGAAGGACGCCTTCTTCCCCCCCCCCCCGGCCCTTTACTTCATCTCCCCCCGGCCCTTTACAACATACTTCGGGTGTCATTGTCTCCCATCTCTTTGCAGAGAAACAAGCTCAGGGTTCCCATTGATTTGTCATTGTCATGACTTAAGATTTCCATGAAAATAAAATGTTCCTTAAGTTCATTGTTGTGGCGTGTCTGTATCTTATTTTGAAGGGATGTTTAAACATTACCATAGTGATCAGAGAGCGTTAGGGCAGTGGTTGAGAGTAGAAGAGTAAACTACCCCCCCCACCTAGCCTCAGTAAAATTGTCAAGCATTGAGTGGTCCCTGGTGATAAAAAGGTTGGGGACCACTGGACTACAGGGTCTTTTGACAGTTCTCTTAATCCCGGCACCCATTGTATCAGGGTGTTGTGCCCTGTCCCATGCCCTCCAGATACAAATTTGCTATAAAAATAAGACAGAAACCCATCATTTTTGTTCTTGTATTATACAAAACCCAGCCTCCAATACAGGCTGCCATTCCGCTGCTCTTCTGGATCAGGAAAATATTAATATTACCCAATATTCCTCCATCTTCTTCTTTACATTTCTTAAGAACAGGTATGTTTGTGCTTGTCTGTGAGTTTTGAATGTACCCCAACATTTCCCCCAAATAAATCTCCTGGAGTGTAAGCTAAATGGTCATCATTATTTAAGAAGGGTTTCTCCCAAGGAAAAGACACCATGAAACATAGGTAGAAAGAGCTTATGTTACCCAACCCTTTGCAATATTCATAATTCCCCTGAGGGATCCATTTCAGGTAACAATGAGAGGGTGAATAATATGTCTGACTGAGTGAAGCTGAGGCAAAAATCAGCTTAAAACTAGTTGATTAAAACAATCAGTTTGTAATACAACATCTTAGATACTGGAATCAAAGTTCCAAAGTTCAATGAAAGGGAAATTTGCAAATACTTTACTTAATCCCTTTCTAGGGAGAGGTGTTCTACATATCCATGAACTTAACCATCACATATACACAACTCTTACTTAGCATCAGTGAAATGTTATTAAAAAGTACTCAAAAGGGTTACATTCTCTAGGGAAGCTGTCACCAATGAATTAATTAAAGTTCTGGGACCAAACACTGCAAAGATAAATTGCCCAAAATATAAACAGTTTTTTTCCTCAAGGTGATTTCACTGTGGTTGCAATAGAACCAGAACAAATAAATGCTTGCAAGTTTTCCTCCCAAACAAGGGCTTTGATCTCAAGGAATAAACACAGCTCAGCTAACCAAAGAACGGTGTTCAAATGCAAAATTTTCCCTGACAGACATTTCTGTTCCTTGATATAACTGCTATTCTGTGAACAGCCAGTGCAAAATTATGATCCAAATGAGAATGGTCATAATTTAATTAAAATAAGCCACCCAAATATCCATCCATGCTACCAAATATTGGCAGTTTATTTCCTTGAGGACACAAACATTTCTGCTGCTGATATGGACAGGTGAAGGTATGTCAGAATTTATACAATTTTGGCTTTAGGAAAATATTAAGAAAATACTGCTGAATCTTTAAGGTCCCGGAGGAGGAGGAGGAGGAGGAGGAGGAAGAAGAAGAAGAAGAAGAAGAGTTGGTTCTTATGCCGCATTTCCTTCCCTTTGAGGAGACTCAAAGCAGCTTACATTCGCCTTCCCGTTCCTCTCCCCACAACAGACACCCTGTGAGGTAGGTGAGGCTGAGAGAGCCCTGATATTACTGAAGAAGAAGAGTTGGTTCTTATATGCCACTTTTCTCTAACAGAAGGAGTCTCAAAACGGTTTACATTCGCCTTCCCTTTCCTCTCCCCACAACAGACACCCTGTGAGGGAGGTGAACCTGAGAGAGCCCTGAGATGACTGCTCTGTCAGAACAGCTTTATCAGTGCCATGGTGAGCCCAAGGTCACCAAGCCTGTGGGGGAGTGCAGAATCGAACCCAGCTCACCAGATTAGAAGTCGGCGCTCCTAACCACTACACCAAGCATGGTATAAACCATATAGGGACATGGTTTAGTAGGAGAACATTGGTTTTATGTGAAGAAGGTCCCAGGTTCAGTTCCTGGCAGGTCCAATTCACAGTTGGAGGGTGTTTGTACTACCAGTTACCTGATCTTTTGATTATGTTGAAGGTAATTATGTTGAAAGACCTGAAGAACCTGGACAGCTGCTCTTAGTCAGAGTAGGCAGTACTTCACTTGATAGCCCAATGTTCTTACTCAGTATAAGGCAGATTTAGCAATTTGGCAATATCAATTGGTTGTTATCACAAGCATTCATAAAGGGACATTAATAAATAAAATATGTGTGGAAAAGCCAAGGCTACACATTATCCCAGCTCCTTAAACTGAAACACATGCTATGACAGAGACTTGGGACACTTAGGATACCAACAAGCCACCCATTCTACTCCTGATATATCCATGATGCCACACAGTTCTATAATAGGGCCAGGGTTATAGTGGCAAAGAATTGCTGTGGTCTGGCATTTTTCAGTACTGTCCTTATCTGTAGAACCACTTTTCAGCTGTCCGTGGTTCTTTGCCATAAACGTCTTGCAGCATCCCAGCAGCACAAACATTCAGAAAGAAATCTTGTGTGTTTGTATGTTTGTGGGAGAACAGAAGTGAACTCTCAGCTGCTCAGCTGAGAATCAACTTCTGTTTTCTATCCAAGTTTCTTTCTTCTTCTTGCAAGGCTGGAAGACATCAAGGAGTTGGGGTGGACAGAAAGGAAGCTTATTGCATCTATTGTATCCCCCCCAAAAAAACTTTTCTTGGTGTCCAGGAAGAGAGAATAAACCTGGGGAAAGGAGGAGGACAGCAATTGCTTGTGATGAAATTCCCCACTCCAAACTTCTTGCTTCTTTCCAGGCTGGGGTGCAGTGATATTACTGAAGGAAATCCTAAAACTGTCTCTCAGGTAATCCTTGCTCAGCTAGGAGGCAGCATCTGTTCCCAACTCCCAAGGAAACTATGCAAAACATAGGTGGCAAATATCCCTAGGATCGAAATCAGAAGCCAATTCCAAGCTGTTAACTATAATCTGTTGTGAGACAATGTCTGATTCTTCCATCCACTGTCTTCCAGAAAGAATGAGATAGAACATGGGGGGGGGGGGGGAGATGAGAATCAGGCTTCTAGCTGATTGCTGAGTTGTCTTCTGACCTGTTCAGCATTTGCGCAAGTTGCTCAACGGCAGTCAGAATTATCCAGCATGTTGACACAGTATGTTCGGCTACCAAATATGCTTTCTGTAAAATTCATAGAATCTCTAGATTTTAAGGTTCTACAAATTTGGTGCTCTTATGTTTGCCTTTTAAAGATGATAGTTTCATGACTTACCAAAAGAAGATAATTGGTGAAAGGAATTGGAACTAATAGTTGCTACACTGGCATTGATCATTGCATTAAAATTCTTCACCCTGTTGATCTTAAGGTGGACCTTTCATGGAATGTCTATGCCTCTTGTACTTCAAATATGGCCTGTTCACTGTGGATGACCTATCTGCACATGACTGCTGTAAGAATAAGAGTCCTATCAAAGATACATTCCTCAGGGGCTCCTAAAATGTACAAGCGTGTCACTTTGCCTCTGAGACTTTATGCCATTCAGTTCAAATCAAAAGGAATGGAAAATCAGGCTGGCATTAAATTCTGAAAACTATTTTCTCGTGGGAAAACTTCACAGGCTCTCCTAATTTCTAGAAAAAAAAACAAATTAAGGTTTGATAAAATATAAAATATATTTAGGGCTACATTTTTAATTGTTTCGTTCAAAAAAATCTTTTGAATTCATTCATTTAAGCAAATAATTTTCACCAAAGTAGCAGTAGAGTGCCACAGATGTGGGCATTTGACTGTGTTCTCATGTAAATTGTTGTGCCAAGAAGTGCTCCAACACCACCTCTTCCCCTTCCATTTCTCTCATTACTTTATAAGATCCAGTCAGGTCAACGGAGGAAGAAATGGAAAGGGACAACGCGACTTCATGGACGGAATTTCTCCTCCTGGGGTTTCTAAGCCAGTCAAAGGCTCCTGCTGCTGTTTTCACTATGCTATTCCTTATGTTCCTTTTGGGGCTTTCTGAAAATGGCCTTCTTCTTTACCTTATCCGAGTAGATTCTGGTCTGCAGTCCCCAATGTATTTTTTTCTAAGTCAACTGTCCCTCATGGATATCTGCCAAACTCTTGCCATCGGCCCCAAAATGACTGTAGACTTTTTAATGAAGAGGAACGTCATTACCCTGATAGGATGTTCAGTTCAGATGTTTTTCATAATATCACTGGCTGCTGCAGAATTCTTTCTTCTGGGTGTGATGTCTTACGACAGATATGTGGCCATATGCAAGCCTCTGCAATACCCCATCCTCATGAGGAGGAATATCTACCTGTCTCTGGCGGTGGCCATTTGGTGTGGTGCCTCTTTGAATGCCTTGGTGCCTGCTGTTTATGTGCTTCTGCAGCCATACTGCAGCTCAAATGTGATTCGGCATATCTTTTGTGAGTTGCCCTCCATGCTGAGGCTATCGTGTTCTGACTCATCTGTCATTCAACGAGTGTCATTCTTTATCAGCACTGAGGTGCTTTTCCCCACTTTGGTGACCATTCTGGTCTCCTACTCTTGTATCCTTGTCACAGTCCTAAGGTCAACTGGAAAGAGCCACAAAGCACTTGGCACCTGCCTTTCACACTTGTTAGTGGTGGGACTCTTCTATGGGGCAGCCATGTTCAAATATCTGAGACCCATGTCTTATAGAACGCCATTCCAAGATGACATGGTCTCCCTGTTTTGCACTATTGTCACTCCCATGCTAAACCCACTCATTTACAGCCTGAGGAATCGAGACGTTCTAGACGCACTGAAAAAAGTATTCAGGAAACGTACATTAGATCAGTGAGGTCTGAGAAAATGGATTGCATCCTTGGCTTATGATAAATTAAATTATTTATTAGGTGATTTAACAGTCTCAATTATTATAAGTTAAGACCTTGAGACTCCCATTGTACCAATAGGCCAATAGCTGGAGCCTGGGAATAACAACTTCTGTTGGATTTATGGCTCAGCAGGCCATGCAGGTACCCAGTTTTGTAGCATGGAGAACATGCATTTTTTCAGATGGTCCAGGTTTCAAGTTTTCCATGTTCAAACTTTCCCAGAATTTCTAGTTGTCACTCTGTTCTACGACCAACAGGTGACTTAGAAGAGGCGAACTTGTTCTGTGAACTGTTGCCAGATTTTCCCTTTAAATTCAGAGTTCTCCTTTCTTCAAACTATGATGGAGATGGGGGGAAATTGTGGCACTTCTCTTGTTAGAATCCTTTTCCCTTGTACCTCAAGAAGTGAGTATCAAGTGTAGGCTTTATATGTGGTTGGAAATACCAAATAACTGCAGTTTCAGGAAAGAGAAACGTATCTTTAATTGTATTAGCAGTTATCAATTAAATTAAAAGAAGGTGTATGCAGTTGAGCACATTAGTCTACAGCAGTTGAGTAAAATAAAAATAATATGGAATCCTCTGCCTATAAATCTAAACTTATGGTAAATAATAATCTTAAAATATAAATGCCTAGTCCTTTCTCATGAGAATATACAAAGGAAAACACATATATCTGCCACCAATGGATTTAGTGACACTTTTTGGATTTGGTGACACTACAGTTTGATAAAATCTGGGAATTCCGAGAATTTGATGTACATATTTCTGTAGCATAAGACTGATATAACACTATTTGAATGTTAATGAAACAAATTAAAAGCTTTCTGAGATGGTGAGAAGAAGTTTCCCACAATGGCAGCCCACCTGTACTGGAGCTCAGGAGCCTACTCAACATCTTCGATATATTGTTGTTGTTGTTGTTGTTATTGTTGTTGTTGTTGTTATATTTTGATTTATTTCCCGCCTCTTCCAGAAGGCTCGAGGCAGGTGACAATGATCTTAACCCCATTAAAACCCATTAAAACCCCCATTAAAATTTTTTAATACCAACATGGTGGCAAAGAAAAAATACCTCATCCCTCCCCATACTAATATCAGAGATAATGGGGGAGTGCAATGTACACTTCCTAACTCCTGGGGGGGGGGTGATGTCCTGAGTTCGCTGACTCCAGCCTCAACCATAGACCTGGTGGAAGAGCTCCGTCTTGCAGGCCTTGCGGAAAGCTGATAAATCCAGCAGGCCCACAGCTCACCCGGGAGCTCATTCCATTAGGTAGGGGCCAGGACCGAAAAGGCCCTGGCCCTGGTCGAGGCTAGGTGCGCTTCCTTAGGGCCAGGAATGATCGATAGGTCCTCACCCACAGAGCGTAAAGCCCTGCGGGGAGCATAGGGAGGCAGGTGGTCCCTCAGGTATGTGGGTCCCAACTCACGTATGGCCTTAAAGGTTAGAACCAGAACCTTGAACAGGGGGAAGCTCTGCTTCCAGCAGTGTGAAGAAGACTTCAGTGGGGATGATGTCTCAGGAGCGACCTTAGTAGCGGATGGGAAGGTGGTAGGTGGAGTGAACACAGGGCACTGATGACAGACAAAATGGTAGCATGACTGGAAAATGAATTCTAATTCAGGAATTCCTCACTTGGCAACTGTGAGCAAACAACAGAAACAAAACCACTTTGCTGTAAGGGAGGATTTAGAACAGGGGTAGTCAACTAGTGGTCCTCCAGATGTTCATGGACTACAATTCCCATGGACCACAGGTTCTGGACCCCTGATCTAGAAAACATGGGGTCAGGGGCATGAAATTCTGATCTGCTCCTAGGGAAGCAGAATTTTGTTCAGAACCCCTGCACTAGGAGAGTAACATGGGTGTGCATTCCCAGGGAGGCCTGGTTGGCAGCAGTTTCAATGGCATACCGGGTAATTACAAGAGCTGTCAGGTGCAGCAGGAATGGCCAGGCCCATGTTGAGGAGACCTACATGGGCAGAGGGTAGCAGGCCTTTGGGATTTGGGAGCGCTTGCCCAAGGGGAAGCACCTGCAGGAACCCATTGGAGGAGCACACGTGCCGGTGTACTACACATCTCTCACAGCTAGGAACAGTGCAGGGCCCAGGACACCCCTGGATTCCAGCATAGAGCAGCCGGATGGCTGGGTGATTGGGCTCCTACCTCGTGCTGGGCCAACCCTCTCGAGGAGGGAACTAATAAAGTTGTGGCCATGTTTTAATGCCAGTCTTGGAGTCACGTCTTATTCTGGCCATTAATGCCACCTTGCCAGTCAATGCCCTCCTACTTCCACACACATGATGCTGGACAAGTTAGCTATTGGTGATAAGGAAAGTGCTTTTTAAATTTGGCTTCTTTCTTTTCTTTTGACTGCAACCTGAATGTGAACTGGATCTACTTGAATAAAAATAAGTTTGCCCTTTTTGCAATATACTTTTTGGAGATCTATTTATTTCAGTAGCATGCTTCCATGGTTGGGCGCAATGCTGTATATTAACCAAATAACCCAGTAGGAAGAAGATGTTCAGGAGAAATTGTGTGCAAAGACCAGGCCATCTCTGCATTCCACAGAAAGATAGGAGCTGTAATAGGAGGACCGACCTTCTACAATCAATTAGTTCATAAAAAAAAAATTAACTGTATCCCCTGAAGGGCAAGGAACTTGCTGTTAGCTGATGGAAAAGCAGAGTTTGATTTGATTTTTTTTTAAACTACCATTAAACCCTGGGAGAACAAATTAAAGTACTGGATAAATCTTACAAAACAAAGATGAACAGATTAAAAAACCAATACCCCAAAGTCGGGTGCTATCATGTGATGTTGGCTATTCAAAGTCAGGATACACTTGAGATTCATAATGAAACAGGTCTACAATTCTGCAAGCAAGCCCTGGGAACACATTTTTCTCCCTCTATATTTTTATTTATTTACATTATTTAAAGTATTCCTTTCTGCCTCAGATGACATGAAGTGAAATATGAAGATTTTCTATGGTATGTCTCTTTGAAAATGTATTTGACACCCTTTGATGAAAATGAGATAAACTTGTTACGTTTGCTACGAATATCCTGGCACAATAGAATCTCTTTCTGAATGATCATTACTTGAAGTCAATTGTTCCAATGAGTACTGGTTCGGAGGACCATTATGTAGCTAAAAGATGATAGTGTAGCTTTTATTTCTGTAAAGTTCAAACTTATATCTGCCTCTCCCTTTTGATCCATGTGGGAGAATTAGCATTGCCATGTATTAAACTGTTCAAAGTTCTTTTCAAAAGTTGTTAATACATTTTCATATTTCACAAGGAAGTTAATACTTAGGAATTTGGAGGTGGCTGAGAAAAAATAGATATTTTTAATCTAAAACCACTATCGCTCAATAAAAGTATCACTTCCTAATATCTATTTCATATCTTACCAGCCAGTATGCTTGCCACAGTCAAAACTTAAGGAACCTATTCCAGACCAAAGTTTGAGGGTCACGGCTGAGAACGATTTTGAGGATAGCCATGTTGGTCTGAAGTAGCATAATAACGTTTGCATCCAGTGACACCTTTAAGATCAATAACATAAATAAAACTTGACATCACAAACAGATCTTTGCATCCCAACTACCCAAAGCTGGGTACCCCAAGATTATTTTCATATAAAGGGAGGAGATATTACCACTAATATCTAATCATCGCAGTACACTTTCTCATAGTGATGCTGTGACAATTGTTGAGAAAGGGAGAATTGTTAATAAAGGCAATTCATGATATAATGGTGCCTTTTTATCTCACAAAAGGTTTAGTTATTCTCAACAACCAGACAGAAAGTGCAGAAGTGCACATGGGGAGTTTTTCTCAAAGCAAACTGCCATTAATTTCAGGAGATTATTTTACTGTTTAAAAAAAACCCTCCCTAATTTGTTCCAAATTCTGTTGTAGGTAGAATTTGATGGCATTCTTAGATAAGATGGAGATGCACGAACTTGACAGGAACCCAAGATAATAATCCTAAATAAATGAGGTTGATAGGAATACTAATCCAATGTCTCAAAAAACAAAAACAACTGGTTAAGGTTTGAGAACAGTAGCTAAATCTTTCATAAAACAAAACAAAAATATTTAGAGTGATATTGTAATGATCTTTTAAATACTATTGGAGCAAACATTTAAGCAAATAATAGAAGACTGTCAAATACGTTCTCATACAAACACTTGTTCCTCTCTTGTAAAAGTATCAAGATTGTAGAAGCACTTTTTCCAAAAAGATATCTTGTCAGCTATCTGAATTAAACAACATAATATGGTGATGTTTACATTAAAGAGAGCATTTCCCCTTCATTTTTGTCATTCTCTCATAAGCGTCAAACAAGTCAGCTGAAGCAGAAATGGAAAAGAACAACTCATCATCATGGACAGAATTCATTCTCTCGGGATTCTTGAGCCAGACAAACTCTCCAGCCATTATTATGATCCTTCTGGTCTTTATCTTCCTTATGGCACTCTCTGAAAATAGCCTCCTTCTCTATCTGATCCAAGTGGACACTGGCCTCCAATCTCCAATGTATTTTTTCCTTAGCCAATTGTCCATCATGGATATCAGCCAAATTCTCTCTGTTGGCCCCAAAATGACTATAGATTTTTTAGTGAAGAAGAACGTCATTTCTTTGCATGGATGTTCAGCCCAGATATTCTTCATACTAGTGATGGGTGAGGCAGAATGCCTCCTCCTTGCTGCAATGGCGTATGACAGATACGTGGCGATATGCAAGCCTTTGCGATATCCAATTCTCATGAGGAAGAATATCCGTGTCATTCTGTCGGCGGTCGTTTGGTTCGGTGCATTTCTGCATGCATTAGTCCCCAGCATTTATGTGCTGCCTCTGTACTACTGTGGGTCCAATGTGATTCACCATATCTACTGCGACCTCCCTTCAATGCTGAAGCTGTCTTGTTCGGACACCTCTCGCTTTGAAAAGACGCTGATATTTAGTGGCTTTACCTTGCTCATCATCCCTTCATCTTTCATCTTGTTCTCCTACGTGGTCATTCTTGCAACAGTCCTGAACGTCCGGTCAGATGAAAGGATTCACAAAGCACTTGGCACTTGCCTGTCTCACTTGAGTGTGGTGGGCCTCTTCTATGGGGCAGCCATGTTCAAGTATTTGAGGCCCAGATCCTTCCAAACGCCATTCCAAGATGATATGGTTTCAGTATTTTGTGTCATTTTGACTCCCACACTGAACCCTCTCCTCTATAGCTTGAGGAATCGAGATGTGTTAACCGCACTGAAGAAACTGTTCAGTAGAAGTACCCCAGAAGCCATCCCTCCAAAAAATTAGCTACTGTAAGTGTGAAAGTTTGTAGGCAATTTTCCCCCCGAGGGATGTGTGAATATGCCCATTTTTGTGTGTCATTTGGTTTTATGTTTTTCCCTGAGGTTTCCCCTCCATTTCATCTATTTGCTGGTTTCTTTGCTATTGTTTCTTTGCTGGCAATTTTATAGAATGTTATTTTTCCCATGTACCATTTTAATAACTTTTTAATAGCATTTCAGGGAAACATTTCTGTCATACTTACTTTTACTGTGGCCTGGTCAAGGTATTGTCGATTGTTGTCGATTTTCTGTTGTGTTGATCAGAAGCATTTCACCATCCTAGTGACAAAGGGTGCTTACACTCGAAAACTCACACCTTGAATAAATCTTTGTTGGTCTTAAAGGTGCTACTGGACTCTGATTTTACCATCCTAGTGAGTTAATTCCGCCTCCCTCTCCAAAGTCAACAGTTATTTGAGGTGGAAACTTTTAGTCTCAAGTTTGGGTCAAAACCATGCTGTATCTTGAGACAGCTGTAGCCTGCAGGAGATGTTGACTGTACTACCAATCTCAACCTTCACTGGGGGTGGGAAGTGGCATCAAATTGCAGCCCCCCTGTAGGGGGCTGGCAAGGGGCTCTTCCCTTCCAAATGACAGAGGAGATCTAAGATCTATCTAGCTGGCAATCTTGGTTAGGTCTTTTGTAATTTTTTTTATTTTAGTTTTAATTTTTGTCATAAATTTTGCACAAACACACATTTGTACTTGAGTGGTATGGTTTCACAGGTATATTCTGTAATTTTTTTTTGTACTGTTCTGGAGTAAACCATAATAAATATACATACAGTGACTTGGATCCATTTGCCCCATACAGTGTCAAGGCTCTGTCAGTTCTAACCAGTAAAGCTGTATCCATTTTTCACCCAACATAAGTCTGTTTCTCTTATTTGTTCTAGACTATGCTTCTCCCTCCCTCTTTCCCCCAGAGCTGAGGCCAGGAGGCGATCTTCCAGATGAACTATGACAGACCTGGAACTGTCCATGTGTGTGTGTGTGTGTGTGTGTGTGTGTGTGTGTGTGTGTGTGTGTGCACCTGCAAATAACTTTATTGTTTGTGTGTGTTTCAAGACCCTATTGCTTTAAAATATACGTTCCAATTTTGGGACATTTTCCACGGAGTCACTATTTTCCAAGATGGTGGATATGGTTATTTTGATATTTAAAATTGTACATAGGTTGCCCGTCTCAATGTCAAATGACATGTTTTGGAGATCAATAAATGCAAATCCCCATTTGGTGTTCTACCTTCCCAAGTTAACAAATTCAGCCTCCCACATAACCAGTGCCTCGGGGAACAAAGGGCAGAGCTTTCCAATTATCTAAATGAAAGTTAGTGATCTAGTTATTTGGGAAGGAGATGAAACACAGTCCACGTTCTTAAATAAGAAACAAAACTTTATTACCAGAGATTGAGGTCCAGTATATGCATGGTTAATAGCTATCATGCCTAATAATTATAGGTCTAAGGGAAATAATGTTAGTATAGGTCTAAGATGGGTTACAATACAATGATCTGGCTGTTACAAATATACTCTCAGATGCTCTCCTGCAGAAGGGTCTGAGTCCCAGCATGTGGTCAAGGCGCTGGAACAAAGAGCAAAGGAAGATTCTACTTTCCACAATCCAGATTTAGAAAACCTTCCTGGGAGATGCCTCAAAATTCTTTCTGGTTGGGTAAAATGTCACATAACTCACATTATGTTTTACAGCCGCTTTCTGTCCTGTCTCCCTGGCCGTTCAGTTCTCAGGAATTCTTGTGAGGTGCTTCAGAGCACTTTATATTTCTGAATCTGTTATGGTAATGAAAATTAAGCAAGTTTCCATCCCGTGCATTGAACCCTGCAACCCACTCATAGATTACACAAACAGCTTCACTTGTTTTCCATGCCCGCCCAAATCACTTATGCCATGGAAATTTGGCAAAGAGTTTTCTCAGTGCTGCTGAAATATCTCGGTTTCTCAGATTGTTTATGAAAGTGTTCACTGAGGCGGGCACAATAGTCCAAAACACTGTGTTAGTCATGGACCTTAGTGCTGAACAGGCAGATACTGGTGTCAGTTTGGTGTAGTGGTTAGGAGTGCGGACTTCTAATCTGGCATGCCAGGTTCGATTCTGCGCTCCCCCACATGCAGCCAGCTGGGTGACCTTGGGCTCGCCACGGCACTGATAAAACTGTTCTGACCGAGCAGTGATATCAGGGCTCTCTCAGCCTCACCTACCTCACAGGGTGTCTGTTGTGGAGAGAATGAGAAGGCGACTGTAAGCCGCTTTGAGCCTCCTTCGAGTAGGGGAAAGCGGCATATAAGAACCAACTCTTCTTCTTCTTCATCAATGTGGATGCTGTATAAAAGAGCCCCACCACACACAAGTAAGACAGGCAGTTGCCCAAGGCCATGTAGCTCCTTCTAAAGGAGTGAGTTCCAGAGGCTGGATAATTGCACATGTTGTGCTTAATGACATTGGACTTGCAGTAGGGAAGCGGCAGGACATAAAGAAAACATGTCAAAGCCTGTACACAGGACTAAAACCAGACACATGATGTAGCATATTCTTCTCCTCATGAGGACTGGGTACTGCAGTGGCTTGCATATGGCCACATACCGGTCATATATGGTAGCCAAGATGAGGCATTCTGCTCCTCCCAAGGTAAGTATGATGAAAATCTGTGTGACGCATGCATACAGTGAAATGTTGTATTTCTGGGTTACAAAATTGACCATGGTTTTTGTATTGGAAAAAAATCTATTAGAGGAGTTAATGTAATCAAATTAACAGTGTTATTGTATAAATTAGTGGTCCCCAACCTTCTTGTAGTCGGGGACCGCCTCCAAGGGTGGGAGAGAGCCAGCGGCCTGGCCGCCGCAGCTGCACGTAAACGCGCACGCGCAGTTGCCGCACATGCGTGTTTTTGCCACTAGGCGGCGCTAACGCGCATGCGCAGAGCTGCCGTGCGTGTTTTCTCCAGCAGGGGGCGCAAACATGCATGCGCGGCAGCTCCGCACGCGCGCGTGTTTGCGTCGCTGGCATGCCAGCGGCCGCACCTGCCTCTTTCCCCCTCTTGCTGCGTGGGGGGGAGGCAGGCACAGCCGCTGGCGGCCCGGTACCATGGTCTTCACGGCCCGCACCGGGGGTTGAGGACCCCCGGTATAAATTATGAGACCAGATAAGGCAGGTATACTGTATATAAAAAAGACAATTTTACTAGCTAAACAGGATAGGGGAAACTGGAAGACAAAACAAGAAAGTGAATAGCTTCCTATAGCTCATTCGGGAGCTCTGCACCTTAGCTGTTACATGGTGAAGATTCAAGATGGATCTACCTCTCTGCCTAAAGCAGAGCTCTTCTCAAAACAAAGGGTGGGTGTGGATGTGGATGTGATGTAGCTGAGTCAGGTAATAGCCGCAGCTTGACAAATCTGCATATCTAAAACAGACCATTTGACCCACTCTGCCTGTCCCCATTAGCAACAACTGTAAACAAACAGTTTAACACAGAGTCTGTGGTTGGCTCTTGCTAAGAGACAAAGTCCAACAAACTCCTTCTCAAGAGTTAGCCACTGACTTCATACAATCCTAGCTCATCTCTAAGATTCTCAAATCTCCTTTTATCTAGTGGTTTAGTCAACACATTAGCAATTATATTGTTAGTTGCACAATACACAACATCAGTAAGTCCTTCTTTGAACTTCTCTCTTGCAGTTGCTATCTTGATTGCGATGTGCTTCGTCCCATTCTTCATGTTCTCGCCTTTGATTATTGCAATATAGGCTGCATTATCTTCATACATTGTGACTGGCTCAGGTTCATCTATGCCAAAGTCCTTCAGTAGACCTATTATCCTTTGAAGTTCATTGCAGGCATCTAGAATTCCATTGCACAAATATGCACTTACATATGTATTTTTGCTCCTATGTGGGCAAGGCACAATAATATTAGTAGAATAAAGTATGTTGGACCCCCAACAAAAGAAGTTTCAATCTGGAATTTCAGTCAATGAATGTATAGCAGTATCTCTTGGACTCCAGGGAAAATAATATTATTGGAGATTAATTGACAGACAGCCTTGATTCAGTAGGGGGAGGCAAGCCTGAAGTCCTTGCAGAAAATTAAGCCAGTGGGATGATTTGGCATCAGCTTATAGTACTTCAATAAATTGGCTTTCAAACCTTTGCTTCTGTTCCTGAAGTCACTGAGAAGTATGAAGAATGGCTCCTGAGACTGCCCTCCCCCAGAGTGAATTTTGCGCATTCTCAAGTCACAAACTGAGCCATCTCCAGAAATTGCAGATGGCTGTAAAAAACTAGCAGAATTTAAATATGCAAGAGACGAGAGCACCAAGCTGTTCAAAAGAATGAAAAGGTTTTATTAAGAAGAGAAACAAACTGTATATAAAGAGGAGGGAGAAAGAGAAAGATCCCACTCCTGGCCATCAATCAAACAGAACAACCAATGGACTGTTGTGTCCGTGCTCCCAAAAAGCCCCTTTCCCTTTAAAAACTGTTTTAAAATAACCCAAACACACTAGCAATGAATATTTGTTCATTCATTGTCTCAGAAAGACCTTTTTTGCTGGCTTAGGAGCTGGTGCTTAATCGTTTACATGCTCCTCAAGTAAAAAAAAAAAAAATCCCCCCCCCCCCCATGGGCACGATTTGTGGCAGAAATTACGGCCAAGGTCGAACAGGGGGCTGTATTGTGCTTGGGAACTTTAACGACACTTGCAGTAGGGAGCTTTGTTTCACTGTTAAGCACTTCTGTGGAGGGACTTTAGCCGGAGAAGCCTCGCTCGTTCATTGCTTTCGCTGGTCTAAGGGGGAAAAAATGGCGATCGCGTCTCCGGAAGCTCGGGGGTGAGAGCGAGGGAGGGACATTCTTTCTACCGCTATTTTGAGAACGCACATGTCTTTCACTGATGTGTTGCAGCTTGTGCTCAGAAGTGTAGCAGTTTTTTCAGGGGGAATCCACTTTTCTTGATTTCCCGAAAAGCACTACAACGTAGCAATTTTTGCGGGAGTGTTGTAGGAGTGTTGCAGATTGTGTACGGCATCATACGGAAAGTTGAATTAATAGCGTTTACCAAAGGTAAGACTTCTGGTACATTTAAGTTGTGCGGAATGGCCCTTAGTAAACATCAGTAGTATGTTGTTAAAAGGTACCCAAAAGGGCTAAATTCAACAGGGAAAGTCTGTTTCTGTCACAAACTCCTTAATTAAAGTCTTGGGA
Source organism: Paroedura picta (assembly GCF_049243985.1). Lineage (NCBI taxonomy): Eukaryota > Metazoa > Chordata > Lepidosauria > Squamata > Gekkonidae > Paroedura > Paroedura picta. The sequence goes on from NC_135371.1 coordinate 14,063,685, forward strand.
TCAAAAACCCCAAAGATAAATTTCCCAAAAGATCTCCCTAAGCAGTCTTTGTTCTTAAGGTGATTTCACTGTGGTGGCAATATAGAACCATAACATATAAATGCTGGTGAGCTTTCCTCCCAAATAGGGTCTCTGATCTCAGATCATTGCATCTGGTGCTGTTGTTGCACTATTTCAAGGAACAAACACAGTCTGGTTAACCAAAGAACTGTGTTCAAATACAAAAATTTTCCTTGACAGATGTTTCTGTTCCTTGATATACCTGCTATTCCATAAACAGCCAGTGCAAAATTATGATCTAAATGAGAATGAGCACAATTTAATTAAAATAAGCCACCTAAACATCCATTCATTCTACCACGTGTTGGTAGTCTATTTCCTTGAGGACGCAAACCCTTCTGCTGCGGATATGTACAGATGAAGGTATGTTTGTGGAGACTTTTTATTTTAGCCTTAGGACTAGATTCCCCCAGTTTTAAGAAAATCCTGTTGCACCTTTAAGGTTTTGGTGTAGGGACATGATTTAGTAGGTGAACACTGGTTTTATATGAAGAAGGTACCAAGTTCAATCCCTGGAAGGTCCAGTTCTCATTTGGAGGTTGTTTACATTACCAGTTACCTGATTTTTTGGTTTTGTTGAAGGTAATGTGAAAGACCTCTACCTGAGAACCCAGAGAGCTGCTTTCAGTCAGATTAGACAATACTTCCCTTGATAGCCCTATCCCTATGGTCTCATCCTGCATCTCAGTGAAGTTGATAGGCAGCAAAATTTCTTAGAGAAGGAAATCAGGAAATATATCTAGGGTTACATTTTTAATTGTTTCATTCAACAGAATGCATTTGTTCAATTAAGCAAAAATTTTCACCAAAGTAGCAGTAAAGTGTCACACATGTGGGCATTTGACTGTGTTCTCATACTAATTGTTGTGCCAAGAAGTGCTCCAACACCACCTCTTCCCCTTCCATTTCTCTCATTACTTTATAAGATCCAGTCAGGTCAACGGAGGAAGAAATGGAAAGGGACAACGCGACTTCTTGGACGGAATTTCTTCTCCTTGGGTTTCTAAGCCAGACAAAGGCTCCTGCTGCTGTTTTCACTATGCTATTCCTTATGTTCCTTTTGGGGCTTTCTGAAAATGGCCTTCTTCTTTACCTTATCCGAGTGGATTCTGGTCTGCAGTCCCCAATGTATTTTTTTCTAAGTCAACTGTCCCTCATGGATATCTGCCAAACTCTTGCCATCGGCCCCAAAATGACTGTAGACTTTTTAACGAAGAGGAACGTCATTACCCTGATAGGATGTTCAGTTCAGCTGTTTTTCATAATATCACTGGCTGCTGCAGAATTCTTTCTTCTGGGTGTGATGTCTTACGACAGATATGTGGCCATATGCAAGCCTCTGCAATACCCCATCCTCATGAGGAGGAATATCTACCTGTCTCTGGCGGTGGTCATTTGGTGTGGTGCCTCTTTGAATGCCTTGGTGCCTGCTGTTTATGTGCTTCTGCAGCCATACTGCGGCTCAAATGTGATTCGGCATATCTTTTGTGAGTTGCCCTCCATGCTGAGGTTATCGTGTTCAGATTCATCTGCCATTCAGCGAGTGTCATTGTTTATCAGCATTGAGCTGCTTCTCCCCGCCTTGTTGACCATTCTGGTCTCCTACTCTTGTATCCTTGTCACAGTCCTAAGGTCAACTGGAAAGAGCCACAAAGCACTTGGCACCTGCCTTTCACACTTGTTAGTGGTGGGACTCTTCTATGGGGCAGCCATGTTTAAATATCTGAGACCCATGTCTTATCGAACGCCATTCCAAGATGACATGGTCTCACTGTTTTGTACTATTGTCACTCCCGTGCTAAACCCACTCATCTACAGCCTGAGGAATCGAGACGTTCTAGACGCACTGAAAAAAGTATTCAGGAAACGTACATTTGATCAATGAGGTCTGAGAAAATGGACCGCATCCTTGGCTTATGATAGGTAAAACGATTCCTTGAGTGATTTAACAGTCCCAATTATTATAAGCTTATACCTTAGAACAGAAATTCCCAACCAGGGGTCTGTGGACCCCTGGGGGACCGCAGGCACTCTGAAAGGGGTCCTCAGGAACTCTGAAATGAGGTAGTATGGGGGGGTCGGACAGCCCCTACTCTTTTTTCTGACCTATATGAGGCAGAGCTGCCATAATAGCAGTGAAGGCAGGGGGAGGGAACAAAAGAAGGGCTAAGGGCAATGATGTCATTTCTAGGGTGTGGCAGGGGCTCCTCAAAGTCTGGAAAATTATTTCAGGGGGTCCTCCATGGTCAAAAGGTTGAAATAGGCTGTCTTAATCATTGTACCAGTAGTGGGAGCCTGAGAATAGCAACTCCAGTTAGATTTGTGGTTCAGCAGGCCACGCAAGGACTCAATTGGATTAATGTTATGCAGGTTACTATACTGCTTGGGATCTTTATGTTTGCCTGTTCTGAAATAATATGTTGTTCCAAAACTGAGGTGAAACAAAATATTTAATACCAAAATCTCGTTACATATCAGTACAGAAAAATATATGCAACCTTGAATTTAAAAAGACAACTTTTAATGAACTTTTGAATTCCTTATTGTTATGTAGTTGTGTTTGCCAGCTATGCCATGTTGTTTCCTCTTATATTGTTCTTTAAATGTATTAGCAAATTAATTAAAGAAAAAGAAAGTATATATAGTTGAGCCCATTATTCTACAGCAGGGGTAGTCAAACTGCGGCCCTCCAGATGTCATAGAATCATAGAGTTGGAAGGGGCCATACAGGCCATCTAGTCCAACCCCCATGTCCATGCACTACAATTCCCAGGAACCCCTGCCAGCATTCGCTGGCAGGGGCTCCTGGGAATTGTAGTCCATGGACATCTGGAGGGCCGCAGTTTGACTACCCCTGTTCTACAGCAATTGAGCTGTCCCCTGAGGGACCACCTCTTTGCCTATTTCCCTCGAAGAGCAGTAGCCAATTCCAACTAGCTAGTGATCCGTGGTCCCATGGAAGTATGTCTGGCTTCAATCAGGGCCAGGACATTTTCTGCCCTGTCACTACTTGGTGGGATGAGCTCCTGGAGGAGATCCAGGCCCTGTTAGGGCTAACACAGCTCCACAGGTTCTGCAAAAGCTCTTCCACCAAGCTTTTGGTTGGGGCCAGTGAACTCTTAACCTCTATTGGGCATGATCAGAATTCCCCAACAGTGATGCCCAAAGGAGAACATCTGGGGTGAGCTGGAACAAACTGACTGGACAGCTGCCTGACTACAGTTTAAAATGTTTTATTATTTTTTGTACTTTATAGACTTTTATTGTAATAACGATACATTTTTGGTATTTTGTATGTTTTAATGATGACGGTCACCACTTTGAACTACTATCCGGGAGGGCGGTATACAGATATAATTAACAATAATCATAATAATAAAAATATATATAAGTACCAAAAATGGAATCCTCTGTCTGTAAATCTAAACATTCCCTCAAAATGGTACATAATAATTTTACAGGATCCTCTTCTGATTGGAAGATACAAAGGAAAAGGCATAACTCTGCAACCAATGGAGCTAGTGACACTGTTTCTATATCATTAAATTGATATAAAACTATTCAAACACCAATTCAACAAATACAAAGCTCCCTGAGGTGGCAAGAAGAAATTGCCACAGTATAAGACAAGGTTTACTGGAGTCCAGAAGCCTGCCACCCTCTTCCAGATGTGGGGGAGGCTCTACTGCCATCAGCACGAAGAAGGCTGAAGTGGGAATGATGTCTCAGGAGCGGCTTCAGTGGGGAGGGGAAGGTAGTAGGTGGAGGTCATGACAGACAAAACGGTGGCATGGCTGGAAAATAAATTCCCATTCGGAAACTACAAGCCAAGAAGAAAAGGGAATAACACTTTGCTGTAAGGGAGGATTTGAAAAACATGGAGTAAGGGGCATGAAATTTGGATCTACTCCTCGGGAGGCAGCATTTTGTTCAGAACCTTGCACATTGATCATTAAGTACACAGCTATGGAGGTTTGTTGTATCGTGGAAACGGTCCAAAAGAGCTAGATGAAAATATTTTGTCTGCATTCCTCTCCTAACAAGGTCCAGGTTACCGCACAATGACTTGATCATCATACCAAGTTGCATATGAATAAGAAAGTTAATTCCATTCATTGTTGTTGTTGTTAGGTGCGAAGTTGTGTCCGACTGATCGCAACCCCATGGACAATGATCCTCCAGGCCTTCCTGTCCTCTACCACAGGGGTAGTCAACCTGTGGTCCTCCAGATGTTCATGGACAACAATTCCCATGAGCCCCTGCCAGTGTTTGCTGGCAGGGGCTCATGGGAATTGTAGTCCATGGACATCTGGAGGACCACAGGGTGACTACCCCTGCTTTACAATTCCCCTGAGTCCATTCATACTAAACACTAAACTGATGGAGAAACAACGGGTTTGAAAAGAACGAGGAAGTTCTTTTAATGAAGAGGATTTTTAAAGAAAAGAATGTAGCCAATCCTAAATACAGCCTTCACAAAAGTTCATTCATCCCTAGCTAAAGCCTGAAAACAGCAGTGTAGAACAATGTATTTCAGATTGGTTACATCCATACTTTCCTCCCCCAAGATCTTTGTACATATCTTAACATGTCCTGGAGTGGTGATAGTCTTGAAAAGAATCACTCTATGTGGCTACCATCTTGTGTGACTATGAGCCAATCCAGTGCATTTAGGTGGATTATTGGTAGCAACTAGAATTTAAGCCCGCTGTAAGAAAAATACAGCGGGCGCTAGTGGGCAGTGGGAGGGTGCGGGAGGCACCCCCCCTTGGAGGGAGGGCGGAAGGAGGGAAGGTAGCCAGGCGGGCATAGAGAAAGGGAGAGCGAGAGGGAGAGGAAGGAAGGAAGGAAGGAAGGAAGGAAGGAAGGAAGGAAGGAAGGAAGGAAGGAAGGAAGGAAGGAAGGAAGGAGATTGGAAATGGAGTGGGAATGAAGGAAAGAAGGAGATAAAGAAAGAGGAAGGAAGGAGACAGAGAAAGAGCATTTTATTTATATTGCTCTGCAGAGCAGTTACAGATGGTGGGTGAGAGAACAAATGTAAAAGTCTAGGAGAAGGGCTGCCACTCAGCAATACAGCATCTGCTTTGCACACAGAAGTCACCATATTCATTCCCAGATGAACGAACTAGATAATAGATGATGAGATAATCCACTTCCTGAAACTCTGAAGCCTGTCATAGTAGACCTGGGGTCCCCAACATTGTTCAAATGCAGTGTACTATTGGAATGTTGAGAAAAGTTTAGAGGCCCAGCCACCAAGGGCTGCTAAGGAAGATGCAGCCAATCACAGAATGGCAGTAATGGGGGCAGACGTCAATCACAAAAAAGTTGGGAGGTTCTAAGATCAATGGAGAAGAACAATGTGAGCAGTAGGTACGTATTGGTGAAGACAATGGAGCCTATGGATGCCATATTAGGGATCAGAGGAACAGACAGTACTGACCTTGGTAGAACAATAGTCTGACTCCAAGACTGTTTCATGAGTTCATCTGATAGTTCATGAGGACATCCAGAGTTGTATATTGGTTTCTGTGCCAGGCTGGGACTAGAGAGTCATATGTTTAAATCCCTGCATAGCAAAGAAGCTTCCTGGGCAACCCAGGGCCAACCACTCCTCCTCCAGAGCAGCCTGTGGAAGCATGTGGTGGTGGGAAGTGCCATCAAGTCACAGCTAACTTACAACACAACCATCGAGTTTACAAGTCAAGAGACATTCAGAGTGTTGGCGGAGTTTAAATATACAAAGAGCCGCAAATGAAGCATCAAGCTGTTTAAAAGAATGAAATGGTTCAATTTAGAAGAGCTTTGTAAGACAGGAGAGTCCTAGCAGTGTGACTAATATTTTGTTCTGTTCTGCATTCAGTCTGTCAGTTCTGTTGGCAAGCAGGGAGGAAGTGTGTTCAAAGGCGCAGGAAGTCTCCCATTGAGCCAATCAGGTCATAGGAAGAGACTATTTGAAAAATATCATGAAGTTCCTAATCTAATCATGCTAAATGCACATCTCCTCTGATGCCCCCTGTAGGATGTTCTCCATAGCTCTTCAGTAAACGGGTCACTTCTTCACTTGTGCCAAGCCTGTTTGTCACAGTGACAAGGTGTGCTTTACTGGCTACAGATTAAAGTTTTATTTTGTTACTTTACACAATGTTGTTGCTTTATTATAGACTACAATTGCAACCACTGAAGAAGTAACCGAAAGCAGGATTGAATACCCGGGACCCAGTTCTAGTTGCAAAAACATTCAAATAACCTAGGACTGCATTTAATAAATCTCAAGAAGATACCACTTTTTGCCTATTGGTTTCGTTTGCTTTTGGGTGTATTTCTACAAGAAACCAACGGTGTTTCTTTATCCTGTTTCCCTGGCAGTTGAAATCTCAGGATTCTTCCAAGGTGTCTCGAAGTACTTTATCTCTCTGAGTTCAACAGTCGTCTGTTATGATAATGAAAATTAAGCTAACTTTGCCTCAGTTATCATACATGGCTTTCTCTCGCATGGAGCCCTGTGACCAGTTCATAGATTTGACCAACCCCTTCATTGGTGTTCTGTGCCGACCCAAATCATTTACGCCATGTAAATCTGGCAAAGAGTTTTCTGATTGCTGCTGACACGTCCCGGTTTCTCAGACTGTATATGAAAGGGTTCATTGTGGCAGGCACAATAGTACAAAACACTGTATTAGTCATAGACCTTAGTGCCGAATAGGAGGATACAGGAGTCATGTACGTCAACATGGATGCTCCATAGAAGAGCCCCACCACACACAAGTGGGACAGGCAGGTGCCCAAGGCCTTGTGGCTTCTCTTAGAGGAGCGAGGCCCTAAGACTTGCAGGAGGATGGCTACGTAGGAAGCAAGGATGACCGAGACAGGGATGAGAAATACCAGGAAATCCCCAACGTATATGGTTGTTTCAAATGCAGAATTGTCAGAGCAGGACAACTGGACAAGGGCTGGGTAATCGCACATGTTGTGTTTAATCACATTGGACTTGCAGTAGGGAAGAGGCAGGACATAAAGAGAACATGTCAAAGCCTGTACACAGGACCAGAACCAGACACCCACTGACATGATGTAGCATATTCTCCTCCTCATGAGGACTGGGTACTGCAGAGGCTTGCATATGGCCACATACCGGTCATATGACATGGTAGCCAAGATGAGGCATTCTGCTCCTCCCAAGGTCAGTACGATGAAAATCTGAGTGACACATGCATACAGTGAAATGTTGTATTTCTGGGTTACAAAATGTACTATGGTTTGGGGAACAATTGAGAGAACCTGACAGAGGTCCGTGAAGGCTAACTGGCTGAGGAAAAAGTACATTGATGTCTGCAGTCCAGAATCCAGTTTAATTAGGATCAGAAGGAGGCTATTCCCTATCAAAGCAATAAGAAACATCAGGAGATTCAGTCCAAGAAACAGGGTGGGTGCCTTATGATAGAGAAGACCAGCCAGAACAAATTCTGTCCAAGACGTTGAATTCCTCTCTCCCTTGGTGACATTATTCACCAGCATCTCACCTAAAAGTAACAATATAATGGAATCTGTCATTAAATGGTATGACAACACTGAATACAATACTTTATTAGTATGATCTACGAAAAGTAGTATTTATTTATTTTTAATCCTCATAAAAATCTTTGCTGTTTTTCATTGTAAGCTTTTATTGTTATTATTAATATTTGGGGGGGGGGTTGGATACCTCTCATTGGCAACAGGCTGAGGGTGGCTAACAAAAAAAAACATACACAAATAAATCTAATGAATGAAAGATATTGGTAATGCTTATTCATACAGCCTTTTTATGGGTCTGAGTATGGAACACATGAAGGACTGTCTATTTTTGTGTGTATCTTTCAGTAAAATTCCTGAAATTTCATCTTATATCAGGATGGTGGTCATCTTGGGGAAAGCTTGCCCTGCTACAAACCACAAATTATGGAACCAATCGCCTCTCAGGTTTTCCAGACTTAGGATTCTGGCTCATTTAAAGTGTTACTTTTTTGACAAAATGTTAATTATATGTGGTCCTATTACATTATACTTCTCCCTATTATTGTCTCCTCCCAATAGATCTGCTTTCACTTTTCATTTTATTTTTATCCTCTACCTTGATGATTCTGCTATTTAAATGTTTATATATTTTCAAAAAGAATGACTCAGCTGAGAATTAGAGACAAGTTTTAAACCTGATGCATATTCCTTAAACAGCAGATGTTTTTATTGTCATAAATATGAAAATATTTAATACTTCTGCAGGATCTAACAAAATAAGAACAAAATATACCCTTCAAAGTAACCCTATACATTGGTTTGTCCATTGGCCCACTTGACCTTCAGTCAAAAAAAGTTATGTATCAAAAATCGTGTAACTTTACAAAAGATCACTTTACAAAGAACAGATGTCTTCTATAAAACTATCAAATTTTTGTCCCACTCCTAGCTCCTCCCTTTTATTTTCACAATTCCACTCTCAGATAGATTAGGTTAAGGGAAATGGCAAAAAGTCTTCTAACTAGTCTACCATACTGGCTGTGTTTTGCTTCAGCATTTAAGAACCACTGAAGAATCACACTTGAGTCTACTGAATATATTTCCAAGAGCAGACAAAAAAACTGCTCGAGATTTTCTAAAATTAGCACATGCTCAGAATTTTCTGGTTTTATTAAATCTTCTGTTTCGCAGGTTTCCCAAATGATCTACTTTGATTCTGTCAAAAATATTTGCATGCTTTTTATGCCCTGTTATTGAGCATCCTGGAGAACTGGTTGCTTGCTGCATGAGACTAGATACATACAACCCTGATCTGATTCAGCAGGGCTCTTCTTATGTACTGATATTTCAAGTGATCTGAAGTAAAAAAGTTTTCATGATTTTAAATATTTTAATATTTTAAAATAAGGAGTAATGAAAACACCTCCAGCCATGAATATTGACACTGGTACTTTGCGTGATTTCTGCACTTAAAATGTTTTCCATTTTTAAAAATGGGAAGTAAAACTACATATATATTTATATATTTTGCAGCAGATCACAATAGAAAATAGTAGTATTTTTCATGTATCTTTCCCTTTCAGCCTCAGCATGTTCAGACTCTTATTAACATATACTGGAATTTGGTGGCTTATTTCTAACATGCATCACCTTATGCTTCCCATCATATAACCTCATCTATCACATTGCTGCCCACTCACCAGATCTGTAGAAATCTTCTTGGATCTCGTCAGAGCTGTCCTTGGTTTTCACCACCTTGAGTCATTTCATGTCATTTACAAACTTGGCCCCTTTACTGCCCACTTCCAATAGACAGTAACTTACTCAGAAAAATCATGTATCTTAATAAAGACGTTTTCCGAGTTTCATCTTAACTTACATTCTAAGTTAAGTCTATTCTAAATTACATTTTTCAAGCTGCATTGAAATCTGTATTAAGGTGCCATTGACAGAAGAACATAAAAAGTGCCTTTTCATTTCGTTCCACCCAAATCAGGAGCAGCACTTTCATCGCCCAGTTTTTAAAATCTTCAGCGACAAATTCTCAGGCTTCACCACCTCAAGAGAATTTTGCACCAAGGCTTTAATTAAGATGCAGTTACAGAAGTTTTAACTTGCTCATTGAACAACAAAGGCGGGCCTTTCTTGTTTTGGGCGGGAGGGCTGTCAGGGATCCTGTTCCTTCCTGTGCCAACTCAGGCAGCCCTGCCAAGGCCTGGCAAGGTCGTGGCCAGAGTTGTTAAGGATGGTGGGAGTCCTGGTGGTGACTTTGTCCTTCCTTCCTTCCTCCACCCCATCCCCACCTCCACTGCCCCCCAGCTGCAGTCCCTGACTCTCTGCCCTCCTTCCCAGCTCCAGCTGCCTGCCTATCTTTATGGGGGGCTGGCACTTCTTCCATAATATGGTGCATAATATTTGTGATCTGGACCTCCATGGTAGTGAGTCATCTAGAATCACTCTCGGACTCTTGACAGTTGGTGAAGTTGTTAACTGGACCCCTTCAAGAGCCAGTAGTAACACTGATTCACCAGTAGTAACACTGATTTGCATGGTGACCCAGCCAGAGGATTGAGCTTTAGCTGACTCTACATGAGCCAGTCAACCATGGCCTCCAAACATCTGGGAGTGAAGATGAATGGCCACCTATTAACAGGTATAGCTGGCTAAAACTCTGGACTAACTGCATGATGGGGTGCATGTAGGTATTAAACAACATCAGAAAGAGAATAGCTCCCTGTGGAACCCCATGCATTGGGCATGCCGCTGAGAGGTTCTCCTAGTGCCATCCTCTGTTCCTGCCCTTGGAGAAAGGATTGCAGCCATTGAAGGGCAGCATCCTGAATCCCTACAGCAGCTAGGTGGTGGGCTAATAGCCCATGCTCAATAGAGACAAACACTGCAGTTATATCTAACAACAACAGCCTAGATCCAGTTGTCTATGGAAATCATCTGTGAGGGTGACCAGAACCGTTCCAATCCCATGACCAGGTTGTATGCCATAATAAAGTGGATCAAGAGCTAATGATTCCTCCAGGAAGCTCTATAGCTCCTCTGTGGGGTTGGCATTTGACAGAAGTGCTGGCTTTGGCTTTGAGGGACAGTGGTGGTTGAAAAGTTAAATGAAGGGAGAACCATGTAACATTGCTCTAAACTTTGTAGGGACTGTTATGTGCGAAGTCGTGTCCGACCCATCGCGACCCCATGGGCAATGATCCTCCAGGCCTTCCTGTCCTCTACCATTCCCCGGAGTCCATTTAAGTTTGCACCTACTGCTTCAGTGACTCCATCCAGCCACCTCATTCTCTGTCGTCCCCTTCTTCTTTTGCCCTCGATCGCTCCCAGCATTAGGCTCTTCTCCAGGGAGTCCTTCCTTCTCATGAGGTGGCCAAAGTATTTGAGCTTCATCTTCAGGATCTGGCCTTCTAAGGAGCAGGCAGGGCTGATCTCCTCTAGGATTGTAGGGACTAGATAATAAATTAATAACCATTTACAGCAAACAAGGGTGTTGATAGGAGTAAATAGAATGTTTTTACTAGAGACGAAAGGAATCCAGGTAATCTGTGTTGTGCTGCAACAATCTCCAAACTATATGAATAGGCAACCTACTGGTTACTGAAATTCAGAGCAAATAGCTACTAACAAAGGGGATTTCCACAGCCTTTAAAAACAGTGAAATGCTTACCTTTTGTTGTTGCTATATTCTGGATCCACCATATGACATCACCAACATACAACATCTGGGCAATAAACAGCCGGCTACATCCTCCATTTTAAAGCGCTAGATGGTGAATCCCAAAAAGTAGATTCACCGACGCTATCTAATGGAGAGCAACCAGCAGCCCACCAGCCAAAATAAGGTATGGAGGTGAAGAAGCGCTATCTCCACCTCCAATGTCCTGCCTCTCCACCCACCTCCCTTTCCCTTCTCCCGGGGATGTTTGTTTTTTTTTAACAGAACTGCCTGGAGCAACAAATTAGCATAAAAGTCTGCAGGCAAAGCCAAAAATTATTTTTCCTAAAAGTTGTCACACAAAGTATGCCTCTCTAAAGTTCCCCTTCCCAAATCAGGTACAAGATATTTTTTGTAAGTATCAAGACTCGTGATTCCATAAGGGGTGGCAATTTAAAAAAGCACTATGCATCTAATCATAGATGCATAGGTGTTTCAATAGAGAAGCATTGAATTAAAAAAAATTAGCGGACATCGTGGGCCCTTTAAAACGTTGACAAAGGGAACTGGTTGCCTGGTTTGATTGACAGGCAGAAGAGAGTTGCGTGTAAAGCACGTTGCTCCCTTCTGCCATTTCAAGCAGGCATGTGGAAGGTGAGAAGCACGAAATGGCAGCAGAGAAGAGAGAGACAAGAAAAAGGTGAGGAGGGGCCAGGAGGTGTGATTATACGTAGCATTACACTATTTGACTGGCTATTTTTAACAATGTGTGGAAATGCCCAGAGTAAACAGCTTCTTATAACGTGCAATAAATGACTCATATATAACACCTAAATATATCCTTGACAAAAATCTGTAGGGATAGAAGAATCAGTAATTAAAATGGACCAACAATAGGTGGTTGTTTATACTGGGAAAGGTAAATCCACCCATAAGAATGATGTAGTAGAAGATGGAGCAAATCCCATGAATTTATACAGCATTAAGTCTTTTTAAAAAATCTTATCTGAAACTAAGAATGAATGGATATTTATTAATATATTAGTTTTAAGACTTCATTGGTAACCAGAAGGAGTGGATGTCATGTTCTCTATTTAATAGAACTTTTGAAGCCACTTATTGCCATCATCTATAAACCTCCTGCGGTGCAGGGCGCCGCGGACTAAATAAAACAGTAAGGGCTGGTGGGGAGGAGTTAGGGCGGGCTCTGTCCGGGATAAAAACTCGGAGGAGCGAATCAGGAGCCACAAAGCGGCTCCTGATTCGCTCCTCCAAGTGGCACTCCAGGGCCAAGTGTCCAATTGGGAGGCGCGCAAAGCGTGCCTCCATTTGGATATTTGGCCCGTCTCGAGGACAGCCCGCCGCGAACTTCATACTCCGCCCGACCCGCCATCCTTGCCGGATGGCTTCCGGGCGGGTGCATTGCCCCACGGCACCGGACTTTGGGGAAAAACCTTCCCCTCTGCCCACTGCATGCCCTACCCCACCTACGGGTCTCCACCTGCCACCCCACCCCAGCCCTTCCCAACCCCACCCCGAATGTCCGTCCCCGCCCGCCACAACCCCCGCCCTTCCCACACCGCTCGACTACCCACATCCCCAGCCCCCCAAGGCTGCGCCCTTCCCACCCCCACACCCCCACTTGCCGCTCCTCACCTCGCCACCTTTCTTCGCTTCCCCGCTGCCGCCGATGGCCACAACCTTCCGCTGCCGCCTCCCCGCTTACTACACCCTTCGCCAGCCACAAAACATCCCGCTCAATCAACATGGCGATGCGGACTCGGGTGCGACACCGAGCTGATCCACGGTCCACCCCACACCGCCGCCACCGCCACTGCTGTGCCGCCACACCTGCAACCCACAACATGGCCGCCCGCCTCTGGCCCACCTGCACAGCAACCTCCAGGAACCTCCAGCCAACTGAGGAGTCGCCGCCCAAAGGTAGGCTGCTTCCCCGCCATGCGGCCCCAGACCCGACAACACCTTCTGCGCTCCGCAGGGGGGAGGGGTAGATTGCCTTCTGCGGCCCCATGGATGGCGGCGCCACCCTCGCTGGACCGCCCCACACCGTCCAAGCCTACCCCTCGACAGTACGCCACCGGACGCCACTGCAATCTAGCGCCCATTTTATGGCCAGTAAAATGGGCTTTAAATCTAGTAATGTTATATTATATAATATCCTCATATATAATCGTTTTGTAGCTACATGGAGTGTTCCTTTAACTATATTGGATGATATATGTATTGTAGTGACTGAATGTGATCTCTTAGGGCATGATATTAACCATATGAGGATTGCTAAAAATCAGAAATAATCATGAATATCAGATTTGGTTTGATACCAACAGGAGTGAATTGAAGAAAACAGACATCCCAACAGAAGGTATCATGCGTACATTAGAGAAATTGAAAACATTTTCCAAATTAATTGATTTATTTTTTAGACTTCTATACAGCCCTCCCCAGGGGGTGCAGAGTGGTTTAGATCAAAAGTACAACAACAAAAAGGTTGCATGATTAAATATTTATATAAATAAATATAAAATTTAAATCCATTCAAAACAATCTAAAAGCCGCCTCTTCTTCCAAGATTAAAACTCACTGATAAGAGGGGGGGGCTACTCAGTTCTTACAAAATCCAGTCTTACAAAATCAAGTTACAAAAACATTGCTCCTTGTTCAAAAAGGGGTGAGGCCTTAGATAAAATAAGTAGCATGTACTAAATTTCCTCTGAAATCATTTTGGTACCTTCAGTTTACTATGGAGTTTTCCTAATGCTGATAGCACCTCCCGGTTCCTCAGGCTATATATGAAAGGATTCACCGTGGATGTAGCAATTGTACACAATGCAGAGAAAATCTGCACTTGTTCTCCTGGGTAAAAGGGTAACGGTTTGATATGTCTCAATATGCCTGACCCATAGAAGATGGTTACCACACATAGGTGGGGCAAGCAGGTAGCCAGCGCTTTGTGGCTTCTTTCAGCCACACGCTTTGCCTTCATGACCTGCAGAAGGATGGATACATAGGAAAGCACAATGACTGAAAAGGGAAGGAGAAGGAATAAATTGCCACCAAAGAACAGAGACACCCTTTCGAAAAGTGATGTATCAGAACAGGACAATTTAATTACAATTGAGAATTCACAGAAGAAGTGGTTCATCGTGTTTGATTCACAGTAGGACACAAATAGTAAATAAATGGCTTTTATCAAAGCATATGAAAAAGTTGTAACCCACGCAGCTGCTGACATGAATAAGCAGATGATCTTCCTCATGAGAACCGCATATTGCAGGGGCCTGCAGATGGCCACATATCGATCATAGGACATGATAGCAAGGAGGAGACATTCTGCTGTTCCTATGTTCAGTGTGAAAAATACCTGGGCAGCACACTGGAAAAGTGTGATTGTTTTTTTCTGTGTTACAAAGCTTACCGTTGTTTGAGGAACAATAACAAGGACTTGGCACATATCCATGAAGGACAGCTGACTGAGGAAAAAGTACATTGGGGTCTGAAGAGCTGAGTCTAGCTGAATTACCAGCAGGAGGAGACTATTTCCCACTAAAGCAATAACAAACATGAGGAAGATTATAGCAAAAGCCAAGGTGGCTATTTTCGTTTGGCTCAGAAATCCCAAGAGAACAAACTCTGTCCAGGATGTTGAATTCATGGTTCCAGTTTCTCCTTCCAGGGCCATGTACCTTTCTTTTTCTGTGGGGGGCTAATGCCCCCCCAAAATATTAAATAAAAGTTTAAAAATTCAAGAAAAAGAGAGAAAGAAATAATTAAGAAGTTTCATGACGGTTCTGGAATGTATTGTAACCCCTCTGTTTTTAAAGTCCTGTGCGCTGGCTTTCATTTCAAATTCTTCAATCTGAAAGGAGAATGAAATGATTTGAAGAGAGATGCGCATTAATTTAATTCTTTTGTCTCCATCCCTGGCTTAAACATTTCATTTCTATCCGACTCTTCTTCCAAGGAATTTGGGGCAAACGTAAGCATGACGTCATAAAAAGGCCAAACCTGTAAATGCTACCTGCATTTTAAACAGAGTTTAAAATGTTGTGTGGGGACAGCAAATTGTGCTGTGGCCCTCTTGTTCCCCTTCTCATGCCTTTTCAGGTGCCAAAATGGCCACAGGCACACAATCCAATCTTCAGGCTATTTTGAACTGGAAAAGGTAGGGCGGAGCCCCTCGGCGCTTTGCATTGTGTGTCTAACCAGGACTGAGCCCTTGTGGCATTTCTAAATGACTTTAAAATGGCAGCAGGCATCCACCAGTCCAACAACGGGGAACCACCATGCCCCATTCACCTTCAGAGTTGCAGACAAGATCCAAATCCTCATAATAACCCAGTGGTAATAAAGATTATACTGCAACAGTTTCAACCCTTCCTTCCCTTAGCTAGAAATTGTTAGGATTGTGAAACCTCCAAATGGGGTCTGCAGATCTCCTGGAATTACAACTGCTTTGATGGGTTGACTCTATTGCACTTTGTTTGTAAGTTTGTTTGTTTGTCAGATTTGTATACCGCTGCTCCCCGCAAGCTGGCTTGCAGTGGTTAACAATAAAACATCTAATGTGATAGTTTATAGTTAACAAATTAGTCATCGTTAAGGAACTAGAAACAAATATGACAATAATAAGGAATGCCCTTGAATGAATAGGGTGTGTTTCTCAGCTTGATTGGTCAATTCATAGTAAAGTGGTTGACAAGGAAATAGCAAAACAACATCATGAACAACAATCCTAAAACAAACATTTCTATACTATTGGGGGGTACATAGTTCTTTGCATTGCCTGTCTTGACTGGATGACTCCCAAACAACATTTTTGTCTTCACAACAAATCACATTTTCTATACACACACACACATACATACACACACACACACACACACACATAAACAAGCCCCCTCTCCATTGCTTTTAGTGTGGCAGTTGTTTCTAAGACAGACAGACAGACTGTCTTATGGGATTCCAATATGGCAAATTAGCACAGAAAAGGGATTGGGTTTGCTAGCATCCTAGGCCGTTTACGCACTGGAGGTTTCGTGACAGGCTGCAGGCTGGAGTTTTAGTCGTGGCTGGTTGCCCCACCTCTTCCTGCACCTACAAGGGGGAGCATTTGGCCCGGTGCACCTCATCTTCCCCCAATCTGTGCTCCTTCATGGGAGGTGAGGCAGTGAAGTTCCAAGTGTATAAACGGACTAGCAGAGCAGAGCAGAGAGAGAGAGTGTGTGAGGTTCCCTGGGCAAGAAATTCTAAAACTGAGCTGCCCATATCAAGAAACCCCCACAGGAGATATAACCAGCCATCTGCCAGCCACATAGGCGCTCCAAGACTGACAATGAGCTGTTTTCATAACGGAAGAAAATGTTCTCTAATGAAATTTTGGGCTTTAAACTTAATAGAGAAACATCATTCTAAAGCAGATGGACCTGCATTGATAGGTGAAACCGGAGAATGTTTTTAAGCAAATTCTCCCTGACTACTATTGAAAATTCATCCTGCTGTAAGATCAAAATGAAACTGGAATGGTGAAAAATGATGGAATCAGATAATGTGATGCTTATATCAAAGTGGTCTTGAATAATTTATTTCAAGTGGGTTTGCCAAAGGCATTTAAACCTTTGGAGTGAGTAAACCTTTGGAGGCCAGTTTGGTGTAGTGGTTCGGAGTGCGGACTTCTAATCTGGCAAGCCGGGTTTGGATCCGCGCTCCCCCACATGCAGCCAGCTGGGTGACCTTGGGCTCACCACAGCACTGAGAAAACTGCTCTGACCAAGCAGTAATATCAGGGCTTTTTCAGCCTCACCTCCCTCACAGGGTGTCTGTTGTGGGGAAAGGAAAGGGAAGACGACTATAAGCTGCTTTGAGCCTCCTTTGGGTAGAAAAAACCGGCATATAAGAACCAACTCTTCTTCCTCTTCTAAATGAAGAGTGTGAGAGAAATGTTAAAAATAAAGTAACATACCTTTCCAAGAGAAATTTGCATTCATTGCTCCAGGCTTGTATTCATGCATTGTTCTAGAAAGGGATTTTTTTTAGCATGAAACTAGAGACCTGTGCTAGCCACAGCCC
Organism: Paroedura picta; assembly: GCF_049243985.1. NCBI lineage: Eukaryota > Metazoa > Chordata > Lepidosauria > Squamata > Gekkonidae > Paroedura > Paroedura picta. The sequence goes on from NC_135371.1 coordinate 14,080,999, forward strand.
TCATATGCCTATCAAACACCAGTTTCACAAAAAGGAGAAGAGCAGTGCAGTTGTCATTGCTCCTAATAAGGAATAAGACTAGAATACACTCTGTTCTCAGTGATCAGGGCAGAAGAAAAGGACACACTGAGCTAATACTGTTAATCCAGTCTAAATATATCAATATGACTTCAGGAGAAGGAGCATCTTTAAAGAGATGGTGCTATTTCTTTCCTAGCTCCATGTTTAGTTGCTTTATAAGAGGGGGGGACTTTAATTCTCCAAGGAAAATCTACACAGCAAAAACAAAGTCTGCTGCAGTCCAAGGCCTTTTCCGTGTCCCTTGAGTTGCACTATTTTGGTAACACTAATTGTGAGGGAAACATTCTTACAGCAATATTACTGCATTGTTTGGAGACATCTTTTTACGGGTGTCTTGGGTAATTTTCATTGGGTTGGCTCCAACAATCCATCAACAGAAAATGCTGATGGTCATAGATCTCCCACACTTCCCCCTCCCACATCTGTAATTTTGCAACCCATGGAAAGCTGGTTCCAGTGGTAACAAGACTAGCGTAGAGAAATATCAGTGCTATTCTACAGGCTGCAGTGGGGGGGGGGGGGGGGGAGATGAAATCACATCACCTACTACTTCAGTCACCTCACCTGGCTCTTTTTCATATTATGGTATGTTTATATCCTGTTCTAGGGAACAACATGTTTAAAACGATCCATAATAATAAATACGTACATGAAAACAAGAAATCAAACTGAATTAAGTTTTTAATGGTTTTACAAATGGCTGCCTTTCCAATTTAACTCTTACGGGGGGGGGGGGGTTAGTTCAATATTGAGCAAGATGACCAGATTTTAACATTGGTAAAGCGGGACACCATTGACCGGGGGGGTTCTTGATTAAAATTTGGTCTATATGGAGCAACAAAAAGTTTCATAGAACGCAAAAATAGTATTGTAATATTTTTTTTTAATTTCAACATACGTACAATTTGCCAAGGACCCCCAGATGTCCCTCCAAAAGTGGGACAATGTGGTCCCCTTAATATTGAGTGAGTTTCACTGAGTGGATGGGATCTCCTGGCCTCAACCATAGACCTGGCGGAACAGCTTCATCTTACAGGCCCCCTGGAACCATTTATAGTCCCAGAGGGCCCTGATCTTTCTAGAAAGAGCATTCCACCAGGACCGGGCCTGGCCTGAAAAAGCTGTGGCCCCAGTTGAGGCCTGTTTTACATCTTTGTGTGTGAAAGTACCACAACAGATACTCCAGCAACAATGACATGGGGGTCTCCACAGTTTAGCTGTATGGAAAAAGTTATTATTGTGTATCATTTTTTAAAAGTTACTTTAAAAGTAATTCTCAGCTACCACAGTTTCCTTATCCATCTTTTACAGAAACCAGGCCGCTACGGAAATCTTTACATTCTTTCCATTTAGAAAAAATGAAATGAGTATCTGATTCACACATAAAATCTATGTGGGAACATCGTGTCTGGTGGTGGTGGTGGTGGTGGTGGGGATTCAGGCATTGAGTTGCCAACCTCCTGGTGACAACCTGGAGATCTTCAAGAATAGCATCTGATCTCCAGGCAACAGTTCCACTGGAGAAAACAGTTGGAAGGAAGAAGGAAGGAAACAAAGAAGGAGGAAAGAAAAGAGCAAGAAAAGAAAGAAAAATCAAGGAGGCAAGAAGAAATGCAAGCAAGAAAGAAAGGATGCAGAAGGGGACAGAGGGAGAAAGAGAGGATCGCTTCCTACAGAAGCCGGTATCCCCAGCAGGAGGCACTTTGTAATTTACAGCATGCCTCCTCAGGTCCATAAACCAAGTTGCAGCCTCCTTGCCCAGCTTTAGGGCTGCTCCTTCCTATGAAGCACCTCCATGGTTTTCCTGCTTTGTGGAAGCAGGAAAATAATAGCACCCAGACTGGAATAACCAGCTCATCTCTAAGTGACCAGCATCTCAAAATATTCATGTTCTGTTGTTTCAATCTTTCTGACAATTCAAATGTTGTACAAAAACACCTGGATAATCTCCATACTTTGGCTGCCACTATTCGCAAAGATGCTCTTCCTATATAGTGGGCTTCACTTTGGAGCTGGTTAAATTTGTTTGTCTTGGCTTTTTTGCCTTCTTAGGAATTTGTTGTTTGTTCCAATGCTTACCCATTGGAACAAAACCCATATAAAAATAAATAGACAGCATCAAAACAAACACAGGCCTGGCAATAATGATGATGTTTCTCATGTGTTGTGCATGCAGAACTAAGGGACTGGTTATGAACTGTGTACACACACTATTTAAAAGCACTGGGTATAGGCAAAGAATCATAGAATCATAGAATCACAGAATCATAGGGCCATTTCGCACGGCTTCAAAGTAGCAGAATGGTTGCTATTTGGAAACGCTACTAATTTGCCATAACCCACGACGTCGTAGACAATCTGCAACAATCCTGAAACCAATCAGCAAAAAGCGCTTCGTTGTGGCGCTTTCAGGGGAATCCAGAAAAGTGGATTCACCCTCCGGATAGCGATACACTCCTGCAACCAATCTGCAACAGTAGCGCTAAAGACCTGTGCGTTACCATTGTTGCTGGTTCTTCAAAGTCCCTCCCCCTGGCTCTCTCCTCCAAACTTCCGGCGAAGCGATCGCCATTTTTTTTTCTCCGAGCGAGCGGGGATAAACGCACCGGCGAGCCTCTTTCTGTTTAGAGGCTTCCCTGGCTTCAGTCCTTCACCTTTAGTCACTAAGCACAAACCACTGAAAAGCCCGTTTGCTGCAATAAAGTCCCTTTATTTTTTACAAATAAATTCAGCCGAAAATCAGGCCCATGAGAGGGGGGGGGGGATTTTTTTTTTATCACTCGAGGCAGCATGCAAACGATCATACAATCAAACGACAGCTCACATTAGGCAGCTGGATGGGTCTCTCCGTAGCAACGAATCTACCTAGATTCGTTGCTATGGGTCATTTTTTTTTTTTTAAACCTTTCTTAAAGGGAAAGGGGCTGTTTGGGAGCATGCTAACGGCTGCCCATTGGCTGCTTGACGGCCAGGGGCGGGACGAGCTTGGCAATAGCGCTTCCTTTCTAGCGATTTCTGCCGAGACCGGAAGCCTGTGGGAAACGCTAAAAAACGCAACTGATTCCACTACAAAGGCAGGTATGCATAACGACGAATTCCACTATTTTAAATGGCGATTTTTCATTCCGCAAACAATTTGCAACAAAGATCCCTGTGCGAAAAGGCCCATAGAGTTGGAAGGGGCCATACAGTTCAACCCCCTGCTCTAGTCCAACCCCCTGCTCAACGCAGGATTAGCCCTAAGAGCTGTCACATTTAAGATTAAAGAGTTCAAAGGTACCAAACAAACAAACAAACAAAAAAAACCAACAGTTTTACCCGCTTGCCTCATCAACCAACCAAAGAGAAACTTGCAGAAAGGACCAGTCCCTACTCCTCAGCTTGACCTACCTCATGAATTGGGGAGAAGACGCGTTCTCTTCCTTTTGCTCTTTAGACGGTAGCAGGCTTCTGTTGCCCTGGTGATATGAAAGCCAGGGCATGGATTAGAATCGTCTTGAAACAGAATCTTGGGCTCATTTCAATTTCTGCAGCACATTTCTGAGCATGAAAGATAAACTTCAGTCCCAAGGCTTTGCTATAAGCGAAGAACAGCCAAGCTTTGAATTTCTTCAATGTAAAGATAGAATCTCACAGCCAGAAACAAATGAGCAGGAAGAGCCTCCATCTCAAAGAATCATCATGGGATTTTTTAAATCTCATATATTTATTTACAGGGCCACACAGGCGAAGCATTCAAATAAACAAGGCACATAAAAAGGCAAGCCAAGCTTTCAATTTCTTCAGTGTAAAGATAGAATCTCACAGCCAGAAACAAATGCGCAGGAAGGGCCTCCATCTCAAAGAATCATCATGGGATTTTTAAAAATCTCATATATATTTACAGGGCCACACAGGCAAAGCATTCAAATAAACAAGGCACATAAAAAGGCAAGCCAGGGTTTCTACACATCTCATCATTATGCACCTTCAGTTTGTTTCCCTCCCCAAAACCCTCATCAGAATATAGTGTCAAGTTCAACATATTTGTTTTCAAGCCCAAACAGATGCCTAAACTTCTCCTTTAAAGACTGCTGAAAATATTATATCAATAGCTCATAATGCAAGGGAAAAAATGCATCCAAGGGAAGATTTAAAGGAAAACAAACAAGAAAATACTAACCCTAGAGCTTGGGGGGAAATTCTGCTTAGCTACAGGAGAAATTTTGAACCTATATCACCTTTAGGGGATGCAGCCCCAAGACATTAATTAAGAATCTATGTCAGAGGTAGAAAACTGCTACCCTGCAGAGTTGGCATTCAGGTTTTTAGTTTTTCAATATATTTTGGGGTATAAAATACTTTTGGTTTGATGTCAAATCATGCTATCTTTTCCTTTCCAAAGGTTCCAGGGGCAGTGGCGAGAGGGTGTGAAATGTCTGAGGTGGCCTCAGGGCAGCCACAAAATGTGGTTGTGTCTCCTCTAAAGAATAAATAGGGAAAGCATCGTGGTAGAATGTGCCATCAAGTCATAGCTGAATTATGGCGACTCCTCATGGGGTGAAAAATGTAATGAAAATGCAACCATGGTGAAAATAAGATAGATCAGAGAAACCAATAGTTAGTTGGAAAGGAAATGTTAATCGATGGATTGATGCTGTTCTTACGTTGACAACATAAAGGAATTATTAAGAGAAGCTAGGACTTCAGTTGTGGCATCTGAATGACTTCATAAAAGTTGTCTTCAGGTCAAATCCAGCCAAAGAGGCAATGAGAAATGAGAACATAACATCACAGACAGAGTTTCTTCTTGTGGCGCTCAGGCAGCTAGTGATATCCCTCATCTTCATGACTGGAGTTCTGTTTATGGTTTCCACTGGTCCACTGAGGAACTGTCTCTTCTTATTTCTAATCCAAAGTGACTCTGCCTTCATACCCTGATGAATTTTGTCCTCACTTAATTAGCCTGCATGAACATGGGTCACGTCCTCATTATTGTCCCTAAGATGTCTGTCAACTTTTTAACTCAGAGAAACTCAATTTCACTCATGGGGCCCAAATCTTCCTTTCTCCAGATTTAGGAAACTCAAAATCTGGTCTTTATCACTGATTCTTAGCATAGCAATTGCCATTTATAATTCCTACCTTACTGCAGGTTCAATGTCATCAACTATTATGTATGTTAGTCCCCAGCTCTTCTGAAGTCAATGTACGCTGATTAGGAGTGTGCATTCTGTATATCCAATCTGAAAAAATATTATTGGAATTTTCCAGCTATTCTTTCAGTTGGATATAGGTTGAGGCTGGATTTTGCCTATCCAAAATGGCCAGGCCTGAAAAATCCCTAAAATATTCAGGATTTTATTGGAAAGGCCAAACAGTCAAAGTTAAAGGGCATTTAAAGAGATTGCAATCCCTTTAAACGCCTTCTGGGTGAACTGCTTGCAGAAGATGTTTAAAGGAACAGTGAGCCCTTTAAACATCTTTGGAGTTCACTTGTGGCTTGCAAGTGGCATTTTAAAAGACTGTGTTCCCTTTAAATGTCTTCCCCCCTTCCATTGAAAGCAATAGAGGATGGGGGCACCTTCTAATCGGCCTCATAGAATTGGACCCCTGGTCCAATTTTTTGGAAACATGGGTTTGAGGAGAGGCACCAGCACCTTTGCATGCAGTAGGTGCCAAGTTCAATCTCCAGCTAAAAAGATCATGTAGTGGACAATGTGGATGACTTTGCCCCAAGATCCTGGAGAGCCACTATTAGAATATTTATCACAGGGGTAGTCAAACTGCGGCCCTCCAGATGTCCATGGACTACAATTCCCAGGAGCCCCCTGCCAGCGAATGCTGGCAGGGGGCTCCTGGGAATTGTAGTCCATGGACATCTGGAGGGCCGCAGTTTGACTACCCCTGATTTATCATATGTCAGAGTTTCACACAGGAAGCAAACAATATAATGATATAAAATACCCAACCAAATTACAACACTATCTAAATATCCAATCCATGCTAGGGATTCCCAACCAGGATTTGAAGGAGCCCTGGTTGACTCAAGAGTTCCCCAAGGGTTCGGTGGTCTTTCTCAGAAGTTCAGATGGTCACTGACATCACTAGATGTCACTGGAGCCTACTTCCCTTGTTGCTCTACTGGTCTAGTCTCTTTCTCCACAAGGGAAAATTGTAAATTATTGACTGATTGATTGGCTAGCCCCTGAATCTTATGTCCGTACCCACTTCTCTGAAAGGGCATGTCACCATTTTCTTCAGAAGTGAAATAAACGCCCTTAGCTATGAGTAGCAATTGTTGAAACTAACTTACTCTCTGTTAGGAGATTACTTCTCTATACCGAAGTTGTTTTTTCAAAACATGAAAACTGAAATCGCCTTGATAAAGCCTTGATAAAACTGCCTTGATAAAGCCAAAGAATGAAATGCATTGGGATTTATATAAAAGAATAAAGAAGAATGAAAGTTTGAAGACACTATAAAAGTCATTTTTGTACATTTGTCTTCGCCATATTGGTATCCCTGTGCCTCTGCACTTGCCCTTCATTTAGGGGGAGGTTAGCAGTCCTACTTTCTCGATACTTTGGGTCCAGACCCTGGTTCAGGTGGAAGCCCAATATGTATGGCCTTCTCAGTCCCTAAAAAGGTTGGGGAATCAAACAGAAGAGGGTTTGGTTCTCACTTGGAGGGCTCAGTTCTATCTGTATATACAAGGAGGGGGGGGGAAGACTTCACTTCTAAAGTTACCAAGTCCAGGAACCTGGGACTATGGTATTTGGGGAGGGGAAAGATCCTAGTGGGGTCCACTCTCTAAACCAGGGGTAGTCAAACTGTGGCCCTCCAGATTCCATCGACTACAATTCCCAGAAGCCCCTGCCAGCAAATGCTGGCAGGGGCTTCTGGGAATTGTAGTCCATGGACATCTGGAGGGCCACAGTTTGACTACCCCTGCTCTAAACCAACCATTTTCTACATCAAGTCGTTTCTGGAGATGAGTTATAATTCCGGGGGTTCTCCAGGCCCCACCTGGAGGATGGCAACCCATCATCGACCATGTTCTTCCAGGACGGCCCTGATCCGAATGCATCAACAGCCCGGAGAGTCCTGTTTAAACTGTGCTGACATGTCCAGCGACATAAATCAAAACCTTGCGAAAGCTGTTAGGCCGGTATGATTCGGATCAGAGACGTTCAGGGGAGGGCAGAGAGATGTGCGGCTGATCGAGGAAAGGATTCCGGCCAGAGGCAAAAGGGTTTTCTCGTTGCCCACCAGAGGGCCCCGGTTTTCACTAGAAGCGAAGCCGCCGCCGCCTCTCTCTTTGCTCCAGACAGCGGGGTCTTTTTTTCCGGGTTAGACCGAGGTCGCTGCACCTTCAGCTGTCTGGGTTGCAATGAGGCCTCGGCCGGGAAAATCCTCCTCGCCCTTTTCGCTGCTCCGGTTTCCAGCGGAGACCCGTCTCCTGCGCCCTTCCTCTCAGGCGGCTGCTCTGAGGCCATTCAGCATCCAGAGACGCGTCTGCAGCAAGGGACAGCCGCGAGGGGGAGGCAGCAATAAACAGCCCTTTCCCCTCTCCCGTCTCGCCGCGCCGCCTCTGCCTCCCTTGCAGCCGCTCCGCTTTTATTTGACAGGTGGGTGCAAGTCCCGGGGCGGCTCTCCCGGGCGCAAAAGAGGGAGCCTAGGGCAAGGAGGAGGCTGTCCCGAGGGTTTGAACCGCCCCTGTCCTTCTTTCAGGCTTCCTCCTGAAGGAAATTGAAGATAAGGTGACCAGATTGTCCCACTTTGGGAGGGACATCTGGGGGCACCTGGCAAATTTTACTTAGGTTGAAATTACAATGCTATTTTTGCATTCTATGCGTTCTATTAAAAGTTTTGTTGCTCCATATAGACCAAATTTTTAACCAAGAACCTCCCCCCCCCCCCCTCGGTCAATGGTGTCCTGCTTAACCAATGTTAAAATCTGGTCACCTTAAATTAAGAGCTTAATAGGAAGCCGAGTTTAGTGATGGTCACATTTTGCCCAGGATGCTCCTCTAGGACGTGAAGGAAGGCGTGTCTTAAGAGCACATTCGCTCCCATCTCTTACCTGTTGGTTATTCGCTGCATTGTTAGCCCTAAGAGGTCAGGAGCAGCTCACTGGCTGGCATGACATTGTGTGCCATAACGTTTCAGGCAGATTAAAGTTTGTGGGGATGCAACTCACACACACACACACACACACACACACACACACACAGCAGTGTGTAGCTCTGAGAAAGCAGCTGAGAAACTCAGGTCCATAAAAAGGTGACCTGGAGCCAGTCACGGTCTCTTAGGCAAGCCTACTTCACAGGGTTGTTGCGCAGCTAAAGAGGGAGTGAGGGCCATTTACACAGCTCTCATTCCAGGGCAGAAAGGTCTGACAATGATATTTTCTCATTTTGCTTCCATCCCAACGGTTATAGAGTTCCCTTACAACATGGCTTCCCAGAAGTATCCAGTTTCACCGAAACAAGCAGAAGAAGCTGGAAATTTTGGCCCCAAGGATCTCTTTGGCACCTGGACTGGAATGGGGTGGATGCCCTCCTTGTTGTCTTCAGTCTCCAGGAAGGCCCCAGAAGCCTGTTGCTCCCTGATAGAAGAGCCAGTTGACACCCACCCTGAGGTGGTCATCGCTGTGCCCAAAGACGCTGAAGAAAGTAACAGATGGAGGTTTCGCTCCGGAACCATTCCTCTGGGAGAAACTCCCCGACAGACTCTGTCCCGGCTGGATGAGGCAGCCCAGAGGTGGCTACGGCCGCAGGATCACACCAAAGGACAGATTGTGGACATGATCGTCCTGGAGCAGTTTCTGCAAGTGCTGCCATGGGGGATGCAGACCTGGGTGAGAGCCAAGCAACCAAGAAGCAGCGAGGAGGCAGCTCGGCTTGCTGAGGCCTACCTGGGGCAGCAGGTATTGACTGGAAGAGCAAGTTGCGTCTGAGACACTAGGAAAGCAAAGCAGTCACACCTGGGTGGATCTCTCCCCAAGGCTTGAGTAAAGACTTGGGTTTTGTCACTCAGTATAGGGGTTAATAGAGCCTCTTGTGGTGCGGAGTGATAAGGCAGCTGACATGCTGTCTGAAGCTCTGACCATGAGGCTGGGAGTTCAATCCCAGCAGCCGGCTCAAGGTTGACTCAGCCTTCCATCTTTCCAAGGTTGGTAAAATGAGTACCCAGCTTGCTGGGGGGTGACTGGGGAAGGCACTGACAAACCACCCCGTATTGAGTCTGCCATGAAAACGCTAGAGGGCGTCACCCAAGGGTCAGACATGACCCAGTGCTTGCACAGGGGATACCTTTACCTTTATAGGGGTTAATAGCTGGGCACAACCTTCTCTTTAGAGTTGTTGTACCTATTTTGTTTCACCCTGAACCTTTATTGGTTAGATTTTATGTGTATCATACTCTGCCCATCTCCTGCAGTCAGGAATTATCCTAGAGGAGTCAACCTTCTGCATCTTGCCCACCGTTTTGGTTGGTTGTCATTTCAAACCAGCCTCTCTTTTTGACATCATCCTCCCACTTACCTTGCTTATAGCTCAAATATATCTGCCTGGTGGATGGTGGATGTACACTCCACTGCATCTGAAAAAGTTAACTGGCTCCCGAAAGCTTATGTTGGAATGAATTTTGTTTGTTGTTTTTGGTGCCCCTGGACTTCTGTTTGATTTTGTGGCCACAGACTAAAAGGATTACTTTTTTGCAATTACTAACCTGGCATAACCTGGCATAACTGGATCTTATTGGCCCCAAGTATTGGCAAACCAACAACATAAAGGATAAGTCATAGACACTGTACTTTCTCAAGACACTTTCCTTGAAATAAACTCTACTGAATAATCCCTCTGAGTACATTTGCTCAGATTACTCATAGAACCTAAATTTGCATGGGTTAGGAAGCTGGCAGTCTTCCTGTTGTCTCAGTCAGGGCATATACAGGAACAGAAGCCAGGGAGCCAGTATTTCTTTGGCAAGCAGCTCAACAGGGAGGTTTGATCCATATGTTGTAATCCATTGAGCTAAAGTGAAAACATCATGGCATCTGCTATAATGTCCCTAAAACAACCAACATAAGACTTTCAAGATGAGAGATTGTCTGCCATTGCCTTCCTCTACATAGTCCTTATAAGTGGTCTTCCATCCAAGTACTAACTCTCATAGAATAACAGAGTTGGAAAGGACCTCCTGGGTCATCTAGTCCAACCCCCTGCACTGTGCAGGACACTCACAACCCTATCACTCATCTACTGTAACCTGCCACCCCCTTGAGTCTTCACAGAATCAGCCTCTCCGTCAGATGGCTATCCAGCCTCTGTTTAAAAACCTCCAAAGATGGAGAACCCACCACCTCCTGAGGAAGCCTGCTCCACTGAGGAACAGCTCTAACTGTCAGGAACTCCTTCCGGATGTTGAGACAGAATTTCTTTTGTAATAATTTCATCCCATTGGTTCTGGTCCATCCCTCTGGGGCAAGAGAGAACAACTCTGCTCCACCCTTTACATGGCAGCCTTTTAAATACCTGAAGATGGTTATCAAATCCCTTGTCAGTCGTCTCCTCTCCAGCTAAGTATGGTCCACTCTGGTGGACCATACTTAACTTTTAACCTCCAGAGGGAGCTAGCCTGGGCTATTAGGCTGCTGTTTTTAAGACGTAGCAGTAATAGTAGTAGTAGTAACAAGGTTGAATGTATAATGTGCTTCCTTTCTTTACTAGTGGCCTGTAGCTTTTCAGGAAGTGGCTGTCTATTTCACCCAGGAGGAGTGGGATCTTTTGGATGAGGATCAAAGGTATTTGTACTACAGTGTCATGCAGGAGAATTCTGAGAACATGGCTTCACTGGGTAAGGATCCCTTTCATGGTAAGACCTGCTCACATAATGTTTTGAGTGCCCCATAGCTGTGTTTTTTAAGCAGATTGTGCTGTGTTTCTGTTGTGCTGCTACAGGCTGTGCCAGTTGCACAACTGGCAGCCTGGAATGACAGTCCAGTGTATGGTACTGATATACACACAACTGGTATACCTAGACCACTGTATGGTACTGGTTCAACCTAAAGGATCATAGAGAGGGAATCAAGGGTGGGCTACCTGAAAATGACAGATGAGAACTGTGGATAAGCCCATCGTCTAGAAATTAAAATAATCAATTTAACATATTTCCTTGCCTTTGTTGGGGGATTTGCTATGCCAGCACTGAGTTGCATTGAACTTCCTTTTAACTGACTTAATGCTCAGTTTAGATGGCTGTTCCCTAAATTTATCATTCCCTCCCATCTCTTTCTTCTTCCCAGAAATACTGTGTGCAACATCTGATCCAGTTCTCCATCCTGGGTGTGTGGAAGAGTCACACATCGTGAAACTCCAAAAGACAAATAAAAAGGAAATTACTGCCCAGGGTGTTGTACGGAGTGATAATGTAACTGAGCTTGGTGAGTGAGCGCCTTTCTCCATTTATTGATTTCAGACATGAGCCTTTAGGCAGGTTGTTGTTGTTATGTGCGAAGTCGTGTCCGACCCATCGCGACCCCATGGACAATGATCCTCCAGGCCTCTACCATTCCCTGGAGTCCATTTAAGTTTGCATTTAGACAGGTACAAATTCATAAAAATGCAGATAACCCATTCAGTGCAATTCAGTGTAGAACCAAAAGCAAGGTTAAAAATAAATAATTCAGCAGCATTTAACACCTGCCCTAAAGGACAGGAGGAAAAGAAACAGCCTTTCCCTGGGAAAACAAAGTGAACTTTGGCTCCTGAAAGTTTATATACCCTGGAATATTTTGTTGGTCTTTTAGGGGCCATTAGTCTTGCTTTTTGTTCCCTAGGAAGAGAGCACTGTAATCTAGGGGCCATCTTTGAAATGGCCCTGACCTTTCATGGCCATCTATATAGGATGAAGTGAAATATACATCACAGCCTTGGGGGAATGACATAACCACAGACAACTTTAGGTTCACAGTCAGAGTAGTTCAGCAGTGGAATAGGCTGACTAAGGAGGTGGTGAGCTCCCCCTCACTGGCAGTCTTCAAGCAAAGGTTGGATACACACTTTTCTTGGATGCTTTAGGATGCTTTGGGCTGATCCTGCATTGAGCAGGGGGTTGGACTAGATGGCCTGTTTGGCCCCTTCCAACTCTATGATTCTGTGATTCTATGATTCTAACTGGTCAGGTTCCTATGAGAGCAGGTATTCCTAGAGGTAGCTTGAGCTAAACAAGTAGGACTTTAAAGGGTATGATCAGTTTCTTGAATTGAACCCAGAAATGAATGGGGAGCCAGTGAACAGTGCAATCCGATAGCGCTGCTCCAGCCTAAGCCCGTTGATTATAATGAGCTTAGAGCAGCGGTCCGCAAGCTTCCGCTTGCCGCGGACTGCTGCGGAGTAGTGGGCGGAGAGGGCGGCCCAGGGGCCCGCACACGCACGGCAGCCCCAGCGCAAACGCGCTTGCACGGACTGCCGCGCACATGTGTTTGCGCCCGGCAGGGGCGCAAACGCACGTGCGCGGCAGTCCACACATGCGCGTTTGTGCCGCGGCGGCTTCCCCTCCGGGCCGCGAGCTCCGGGCCGCGAGCAAGCTTCTCTTCCCTCCCCTCCCGAAGTGAGAAGCTTGCCGGGCCGCGAGGTAATCAGCCGCTTTGGCGACCAATTTGCTCGCGGCCTGGCGAGCTTCTCGCTTTGGGGGGGGAGGGAAGAAGGAGCCGCGGCCTGGCGCCGAGGCCTTCGCGGCCCGGCACCGGGCCGCGGCCCAAGGGTTGGGGACCACTGGCTTAGAGTACCTCTGCATAGGATAGCAGTGGAAACCAAGAAAGCAGGAGATGTGATTGTGCTATTTGTGGGGGGCTTGGTTTATAACAGGGGTGGCCAAACTGTGGCTCTCCAGATATCCATGGGCTGTGGTTCTCATGTGCCCCTGCCAGCATCTGGAGAGCCACCCCTGTTATAAAGCATGTGCTTATACCAATTAGCTACTCACCCTCTACCTATATATATGGACTAGAAACTTTTGTTTCGAATGTATCTGAAGAAGCATGCTTGCAGGCAAAACCTAATATCTCGAATAAAGCTTTGTTGGTCTTAAAGGTGCCCCTGGACTTTGTTCCTCTGCCTCAGACCAACATGACTGCCCTCCTGATTGAATAAGGAAAGGTTTGTGTGAACGTAAAGTACAGTGGATTCTAATCTGGAGAACCTGGTTTGATCCCCCACTCCTCCACATGCAGCCAGCTGGGTGACCTTGGGCTAGTCACAGTTCTCTTAGAGCTTTTCTTGCAGAGCAGTTCTGTCAGAGCTCTCTCAGCTCCAACTACCTCATAGTCTGTTATGGGGAGCAGGTGGGAAATGTGTTTCTAAACCATTTGGGGACTCCTTAAGGTAATGAAAAGCAGGGTATAGAAAACCAGCTCTTCTTCATGCACTGAAGGAAGCTGCATTATGCCTCTGCATGGTTTCCCACTCTGGGTTTGCGGCCTTCATTTTTTAAAAGAAATTAGTTGTAAGTCACTTCAAACACTGGATAAGAGAGACTTCTTAATATTAGATCTACAATGGCAGTTCGTATGTTGCTGTTTATAGTCAAATGTTTTGTATGTTTCATGATCCAGAACTGCCATCGCCTGAGCTAAACAAGATTTTCCCTCCCCATGAATATGACTTGATGTTCCAGATGAAACGTGAGAAAGAGAGTCAAACACTGAAGGAGGAGAATGGCTCCACAGACTCTTGCTCAGGTGAGATGAGCCGGTGTGGAACAGGGCCTATTTTGCACACAATAGATAATGCACTTTCAATGCACTTTAGAAGTAGATTTTCCTGTTCTGCACAGGAAAGTCCAGCTGCCAAAGCACATTGAAAGTGCATTATCCTATGTGTGCAGACTAGGCCCAGGTATATGGGAATGCTCTGGGGAGGGGGAGGAGACAGCTGAACTACAACCAGCATGAATCGCCACTGCTCTCTTCCTTCCCATACGTTTGAAGAGATAGCAGACTGGAGCATTCTATGGAGAGCACCTGAAACATTCTACTGGGGAGGGGCTGTGGCTCACTGGCAGAGCTTCTGCTTGGCATGCAGAAGGTTCCAGGTTTGATCCCCAGCATCTCCGGTTAAAAGATCTGGCAGTAGGTGTTGGGAAAGACCTCTGCCTGAGGCCCTGGAGAACCACTGCCAGTCTGAGTAGATAATACTGACTTTGATAGACCGATTCAAGTAGTTGGTCTGAAGCAGCACAACAAAATTTGACACCAGTGGCATCTTTAAGACCAATGCCTTGAATCAATCTTCGTTGGTCTTAAAGGTGCCATTGGACCCCAATTTTGTTTTGATAGGCCAAGGATCTGATTCAATGGAAGGCAGCTTTGAATGCTTGATGCTGAGTTGCTAATCCCCACTGAGGCACCTGCTGAAGTGATTCGGGGTTCTTCTTTCCTTCATCTCCAAGCCAATTGGCTCAGTCCTTGCTTCCTCTACAATGCTGGAGCAGGAGCTATTTCAGAAGTGTCATCTTTATGTCTGCAGGGAGCACTCATTTGGAAGCAGCTGCCTCCATCATAAAGCAGTGCTTGGCTTAGAACTTGCCAACCATTTTGTGATCTGCTGTGAACCAACTGATGGCTATTTTGTGATTGCACCCACTACTGGCCCTCAAAATTCCAGAATTGCCCATAGATTCAACTTGGTGAGTCACCAACGCAACGGAAGATCTTTCTCTGGAGGCTGTCTACCACTGCAGATCTTCAGATTGGGGGACCCCTGCTGCATTTACGGAGAACTGCATTTGCTGTAGGTCTCAGTCAGGCTTGCAGGTCTTCTTCATTCCGTCTGACTGTGCCAGAGATTCTTGAAGCCAGGGCTGCTTGCTTGTGACATATATGCTGTTAGTCACCTGCCTTTGGATCAGCAGATTAATACCCTTCCCTCAACCAAGGCTCTGTTTCCTCTTTGCATTTCCTTTCTCTTTTGTCTTCTTCCTCTCTGTGATCGATTTCAACTGGAATTTCCTTTATTCCCGCAGGTGATGGGCCAGAAATAATAAACGTGTGTGAGAATATTCAACAGGGAGACACAAGAGGAGGACACGAAACACTGTGGTGGGATCTGTTCTTTGATCCAAAACTTTCCAATGCCATTGGCATTAATTCAGCAGGACATCCGGGAGTACTGCCAGAGCTCACACAAGGATATCCCACTCCTAGGGAAGGAAATTTCACAAAAAGCTTGCCCCAGCGGAGAGTCTCTAAAAGGCATTATCCGTGCTCCGTTTGTGGTAAAAGCTTTGATCGGCGGGCTAACCTAATTAAACACCAGAGAATTCACACAGGGGAGAAACCATTTTCGTGCGCTGAATGCGGGAAGCGTTTCGACCAGCAATCCAACCTCAATGTCCACTTGCGAGTCCATACGGGAGAGAAACCTTACGGCTGCCCAGACTGTGGGAGACGTTTCAGCATCAAGTCTCACCTCCACGGACACTACAGGATCCACACAGGAGAGAAACCTTACGAATGCGAAGGGTGCGGGAAGAGGTTCCGTGTGAAATCGTGCCTGAATAAGCACCAGAGGATCCACGCAGGAGAAAAGCCCTACAAATGCCTCGCCTGCAGGAAAACGTTCACCTGCAGCTCTGATCTGATTAAGCACCAGGTCACTCACTCAGGGGAGAAAGACTACCTGTGCTCAGAGTGCGGGAAAAACTTTGCCAACCGATCAGATCTTAACAAGCATCAGAGAATCCACACAGATGAAAAGCCTTACGAATGCTCCATCTGTGGGAAAAAGTTCAGAGAGGGCTCCCAACAGAACAAACACCAGAGGATCCATGCGCTATAAAACACCTCGGTACGCAGAGGGGAATATACATTGTGTTTTGTTGTTGTTTTGCAATGTGATTTGAAAGAAACATTATAGGTGCTCCCAGGTGCATAGAAAAAATGCTTTGGATCTTAATAGCCAACACAGCAAGGGAAAAGCACCAGAAAAGTCAAATTGTTGAGAAATATGGGCATTTTTCCACAAAGGTTATTTGGTTGGAAAGCACCTACATCTCCAGAATACTGTGGCACAATTCTGCATTTTTCCCGGTTTCCATGACCTTTCCCAAACCTTTGCTGCAGTTTTGGGAAATCTTGCAGCAAAGCCTGGATGGTAAGAAAGTTTGGGTTTTCCCAGTCCTGCCCACCTGAGCAGCCCTTTCCCCGTCCTCACCACCATTTATTTTTAATTGGCAATTGAATCGTTGTAATGTTATAATAATGTACATATCAGGTTCTCTGAATTTTTAGATTGCATTTTTAAATGCTCCTTGCAGAGATATTCCTTTCCCCTTATATCTCTGCAACAAAAGGGATGAGAGACTTGCTTTTTTAAAAAAAAAGGAAAGCTGAGAATTCAGAGAATTGGATACACTGATCGATATAATGATATTCAAATTGCAACAACAACATAACCTAGAAAAGCTAGGGAAGGGCTGTGGCTCACTGGCACAGCATCTGGTTGGCATGCAGAAGGTCCCAGGTTCAATCCCCAGCATCTCCAGTTAAAAAAGCTTTCGTGGTGTGGGGAGGAGGATGGCCGCAGCTGGGGGGCAGGGGGGCTTGCCACATGGGAGCCCTGTTGTCGCTGTGTTGTATTGGCAGCCTCAGCAGCAACGGAGAAGCCACAGAAACCTGTCCCCTTATGGAAAACACCCATTTTCTTGCAATTCTGCATTTGATTAGTTAGCAGTGAATCCAGTTGGGCTTCAGGTGTTTAACAGGTATCTGTGGGCGTGTGAGGTAGACTGTCCTAGCAGCGGAATAATACACAACTCTTTTTGTGCATGATTGCGAAGAGGGGATGTTTTGTTTTGCACTGAAGTCTCCTGCTGTGGAAGGACTGTGGGTTCACATCCTTTGCACACAAAACAATCATAATAATCTCGAATTCAGTCTGTGAAATCTTCCATTCAAAAGATCTCAGGCAGCCAACATAGATTTTTTTCTCTGCCTGAGACTGCCACTGCCGGTCCTCATTACCAGCGCTAAGCTAGGCAGACTTCAGATCCTTGGTTGATGGCAGCAAATTCAGAAGACAGCAACCAGCTCCCCTTTAGATCAGGGGTAATCAACCTGTGGTCCTCCAGATGTCCATGGACTACAATTCCCATGAGCCCCCTGCCAGCATTTGCTGGCAGGGGCTCATGGGAATTGTAGTCCATGAACATCTGAAGGACCACAGGTTGACTGCCCCTGCTTTAGATGATCTGCAACTTTTAATGATCTGCAGCTGGCCAGGGTCATGCCAATATCTGGCAAGGCAAAGCTTTCTTTTCGGTAAGCAGGATCTCGTCCTGATTCAAAGAGGCGTATGTTTCCTCCACCCCAGGAGTGCGGTTGGGATCAAGAAAGGGCAGAGAGGGACAGAGCTTCAAGCTCTGAATGCCGACTGCTTTTGGAAGTGGAACAGTTCGGGACTGTCAACCTTCATAAAAGTTTGCTTTAAACCTGTAACAGTCTACAAAGCCTGAGGACCGGATACAACCGAGTCTGAGGCAGTCTTAGAGAACCACAAAATGTTCTCCTGAAATTTGCTTCTCAAGGCGAGGTTTCCCCCCCCCCCCACTGCTGTGTGAGTTCATCTTGTTCCTCCCATTGTCGTAATTGTTACTGCCGTGACACTAATCAGCATATGGACTGCTTCCCGTCTCTTATTTATTAATCCTCCCGTTCCACCATGAAAAGTGGGGTCAGAGTGGATGAAAATGACTTTCTCAAAGACCACACAAATATTGCTGGATGGATTTGAACGTTGCTCTCTCACAGCCAGTACCGAGAGTACTGCATTTTAATTTTGGGGAGTCCAAGCTGCTACCGTTTCTTCTTGCCATAACTGCTTTGTTAATTTGTCTTGGTGGTGTTTGTGTTTTGTGCTGGAATTTGTGTTCAGGTTGCAGGGTCACCAATTTAAGACCAAACAGAAGAGTACTGGGGATGAAATTGGCATTCCATTTCCAAATAAATTAAAAAGAGCCCTGCTGGATTAGAACAGTGGCTATTTTAGACCATCAGTCTGTTGCAAATGCACCCAATGCTTGAGAATCATACAATCATAAAGATAGAAGAGGCTATAGGGGCCATCTAGTCCAACTCCCTGGTCAGTGCAAGATCAGTGCAAGAATCTTTCTAGCCATTGCTTGAAGGCTGCCATTAAGGAGGAGCTTACCACCTCCTTAAGCAGTAGATTTCACTGCTGAACTACTCTGTGAATTTTTTTTCCTGATATCTAGCCAGTACAGTTCTACAAGTAGTTTAAAGCCATTTCTGCGGGTCCTCTCCTCTGCTGCCAACAGGGTTCCCTGCCCTCCTCTAAGCAACAGCCTTTCAAATACTTAAAGACAGCAATCCTGTCCCCTCTCAACCTCCTCTTCTCCAGGCTGAACATTCTCAAGTCCCCCAGCCTTTCCTCATAGGGCTTGGCTGCCAGGGCCCAGATCATCCTCGTCACTCCTCTGAACCTTCTCTATTTTGTCTATGTCCTTTTTGAAGTGAGGCCTCCATAACTGCACACAGTACTCCAGGTGGGGACTGTCCAATGCAGTGTACAGTAGGACTATGACATCTTGTGCTATTGATGTGATGCCTCTGTTGATACAGCCCAAGATTGCATTTGCCTTTTTTACCGCTGCATCACACTGCCTGCTCATGTTTAGCTTACAGTCCACAAGTACCCCAAGATCACGTCCATACACCCTGCTACTCAGAGGCGTATCTCCCATCCATGCATGCTTCTCCTTTTTGTGACCCTCTGCACTTCTCCTTATTGAATTGCATCTTGCTCTCATTTGACCGCTTTGCCAGTGTGTTCAGATCTCGTTGAACTCTTATCTTCTGGGGTGTTTGCTACTCCTCCTTGGTGTCCTTTGCAGATTTCATGAGGGGTCCCTCTATTCCCCTCATCCAGATCATTGATAAAAATGTTGTAAAGTTCTGGACCCAGTACCATACCCTGCGGCACTCCATTACTCAGTGAAAGCTGATGAACCCTATGGAACCTTGGCACATCTAAGTTCCATCTAGAAGCTAGCTTCTTCCTTCTGTGGCTACTGGTTAGAGAAACCTCAATTCCCAATGAAACTTCAATTTTCTCCCTAATGCTTTGATTCAGTTTCTGCCCAAAGGATCCTCCTGATCTTTTCCCCTTCCTCTAGCAAGGAAAACAATAAACTACTTGTAACTCAATCTGTGGGGCCACGTGTCATGGTGGTTTGAGGGAGAGGTGAAAAAGTCAATTACAAGGGAAGTGTCAGGTCAAAAGGACGACAGATGACCAGCAGCAATGGAGAAACACTGAAAAACCTTCATGCTCCCCTCACGAAGATCTGGTATCCGTCTAGTTGCAGAAATGGCATCTTGGATTGAAGAGCTGTATATGTCTACAGAATGCCGATGGAGTAAAATTGGCTTCAAGTGAAGGGATTCAAAGGAGGCAAGTAACAGCAAATTCCTTAGAATCGTAGGTCTTTATTTGGTTGTTCATGATCAAGGAAAGCATCTTTCTCTACAGAAATCCAGGATGTTCACCCTTGAACAAAGCTAAAACTTACGTCTTATATGGGCCAGATTACATCAGAAAAGTAACATTTATCCAATTATCAATCAATACTGCACTGAATGATAACCAGTCAGAAAATGCCGTTCACTTCCTCTTTCAAGACCTCTAAGACTTAAATTTTTTTTGACAATCCAACTAACGTATCTCTTACACCAAAGTTTTTCTTGGCTAAATATTTACTAGCAAAGTGTAAATTACAGCTGACAAGTTTATTTTAAATTTAAGTGGTCAGCCGTGTTGGTCTGAAGCAGCTCATATCTTGAATAAAACTTTGTTAGTCTTAAAAGGTGCCACTGGGCTCTAAATTTGAGCTTATTTCAACATTTCCCCCTAATTCAGCAACTAACTTGGTACTTACAGGTACCAAAAGTGCATACATGGCTAGTATATTTATATTACTGCTTGCTTCAGCAGTCTAGTATGGCTACACACTTTTGTTGAAGTTCCAAAAGTTAAAAAAGCCTTCAAACAGCTGCAGTTGCTGGCAAGACAAAAAGCCAAAACTGAAAATGAGGCGTGGAACGTAATCAGCCTAATTAAAAGCTGAGCTCTAACACTATGGTGTATGGCAAGCCAAAGAGACCAATACACTAGAAGCACCTTGGTCAAACTCTCATATTGGGGGCAACCATGGTTCTGCACCAGGGTTGACATAACCTCTGATGTGACCTTTTACATTTAAGATGGATGGGATAAGAGATTACATGTATTTTATTTCTAGTTTCATTGGTTTCTGTCTCATCTTGCTCATTTCAAAGTTCAGGCTCCATACCAACATATCCTTATACAGGATCCTGAGCAGATCGACCGAACCATCCTCCCTGCTGCATCACTAACAGGTTACTCAGGTATGCATCCCCTCATTTGGTCCAGATGTCATCACAGCACAAGACTGATGACTCTGTCAGATAGGATAATGGCCCTGTATCTTGCATCATGGTAATAGGAATCCGTGCTGAAATGGAACTATAATTTCTGGCGTATATTATCCTGGGCAAAAGTACAGATGGACCTTTGAACTCCACTCCCATCATTTGGCCGATCCTCAGATTGGGGTTCATATTATCTAAAAGTGTTGTCAGCTGCCTGTGTTTCGCCACCAACTTGGCAATGGTTCTTTTATTAAGATTTGAAAACAATAAGCACGTCAGTGGAGAGGTAGAATTGCTGCATTTTATTATATACTAGCTTCAAAGCCCGTTCCTAAGAACAGGCCTTGAAAGGATCCCCTTCCCCTGGCCCCTGGCCAGGCAGTTTAAGGTGGCTTTGGGCCGCAGCTCGCAGCTGGATCAAGTGGGGTGAGTGAGGTCTGGGGAGCTCCTTAGCAGGGCCGGGACAGAGCTCCTTAGCAGGCAGTCATCAGGCTGGGAGGCCCTCATTAGCAGGCCCTCCACCATGATCCTTTGCCCAGGGCCCTCTCCTCTTACCTGCTGCTGGCTCCAGGCACTGAGGCACGTGTGAGAGCAAAGAGGCTAGAGACCAGGGATGGAGGGCGGGAGCTGCAGGGGCAGGGCCAATCTCCTATTCCAGCGGACAGCTGGACATGTTCCTCCCTCCAGGCTGTTTCACAAATATATAGAGGAACAATAAATGGATAAGGATAGTTAGCAGGCAGTTGTAATATAGATGCTACAGTATAGCAGCATTCATACATACCAAGCAAGAAATCTCTAATCAGCTACCGGGAGCCCCATTTCTGTACCAGAGATATGGACCCCTTGACCACAGGGTGTGCAGCGCCTGGCGCCAGACCTACACAGAAGCTCCTCTATCAAGCTAACAGCTATGCTTTTATACCTGAGCTAAAGTGGTAAACAAGGCTGACGGATGACATCTGTCTTTCGCTTCTTATCTTAAGGAGGCGTCACACCTGGACTCTTATCTCATTAGTGGGGACAACTAAACTTTCTCAACTACAAAAGATTTAAATAAGCAAGTTTTTGGTGGGCAGTAATACTTCCTTAGAGCCTCTTGTGGCGCAGAGTGGTAAGGCAGCAGACATGCAGTCTGAAAGCTCTGCCCATGAGGCTGGGAGTTAAATCCCAGCAGCCGGCTCAAGGTCGACTCAGCCTTCCATCCTTCCGAGGTTGGTAAAATGAGTACCCAGCTTGCTGCTGGGGGGTAAACGGTAATGACTGGGGAAGGCACTGGCAAACCACCCCGTATTGAGTCTGCCATGAAAACGCTAGAGGGCGTCACCTCAAGGGTCAGACATGACCCAGTGCTTGTACAGGGGATACCTTTACCTTTACCTTTAATACTTCCTTATCAGTGTATCTCATCAAGAGAAACAAAACACAAGAGAATGGAAGAAATACATATATGTGATGAGAAAAAAGACAAGACCTGTCACTAAACTCCTCGTCACAATATCTTCCGCATCATTGCCCATAGAGCCTGTCCATGAACATTTCTGCAGGACACCTGCCTGTGGTAGTGTGTGGTATGATGTGTTGCATCAAAAGGAAACTTTCCAGGCAATGATCCCAGTCACCCTCGACAATCTGTTTTAATGCATCCTTTTGTTGTCTTTACTGAAAACCAGCTCACAGCCTTAAGTCCATCATGGATTTGGCCGGTTCATAGTACCCCAAACCCAGGTCAGGTGTTGCTGGCAGATTAGTGGAAAAATAGAAGTCTCTCCTTGACCCATTATGCTTGGCAGCAACCAGGCTTGACTGCTGCCTGGCATTGCGCCAGGGCAGCATGCCCCGGTGCTTCCCATGGACTCATGGGGGAGGGAATCCCCTGGAGTATGCGGGCTGCTCCGGTGTAGCACGCACACAAAACGCCAGGGCTGGAAAGCCCAGCCTGCTGCCTGGAGGCATCGAGGGGGAGTGGGGGGAATGGGGCCTCCACTGCACAATGGCGGGGAGTGGCATGCCGCTCTCCCACCAAGGTGGGGGTGGGGGGACTCCGCGGAGCTGACAGGGGCGTGCGGTGTCCCTGCAGGTTGGGGGAAGGGCCAGGCTACCCGACTCTGCCGAGTACGCCCGATCCAGCCCCCGCTTGCCCAATCCCGGATTTCCTGTGCCATGCATAATCGATCTATTGAGAAAACCTTGGAAGGCAGAGTCGAACAGGACCTGCAGGTCAGAGCAGGTCTGTCCCATCACAGGGTATTCCATTATTCCATCAGAGAACACAAATTAGGTGGTTTTGTACAGTCATATGAAGTCCACACAATTGGGCATGTATAAGATAAAGGTAAAGGTAAAGGTATCCCCTGTGCAAGCACCGGGTCATGCCTGACCCTTGGGGTGACACCCTCCAGCGTTTTCATGGCAGACTCAATACAGGGTTGTTTGCCAGTGCCTTCCCCAGTCATTACCGTTTACCCCCCAGCAAGCTGGGTACTCATTTCACCGACCTCGGAAGGATGGAAGGCTGAGTCAACCTTGAGCCGGCTGCTGGGATTGAACTCCCAGTCTCATGGGCAGAGCTTCAGACTGCATGTCTGCTGCCACAAGAGGCTCTAGCCACACCTTAAAAACTCTTAATCAGTTTGGGTTGCAGTGAGACTATCTTTTCGGAAAGTATCTTGGAGAGAATCTTAGAAATTATAGTCTATTAAATTTAAGAGATATGGGAGAAGAGATGACATATTTTATTTCTAATTCCATCGGTATGCTAGTATTTCTGTATGGTTATGTTTATTTATTGAATCATTTCAAGAGTGATTGAACTAGTTTTAAAATAAAAATCTTAAAAGATACTGTTGAGATATTCTTAGCTGGAATAAAAGTTTTTAACTTGTTACCTGGAATAAATGTACTTCAGAGCTCACTTCAGCCAGGGATTTGCTAACCTGTCAGAGATGGATTATTATTATTATTATTATTATTATTATTATTATTATTATTATTAAATTACATATTTTTATTTTCATTTTACATAAGATAGAAAAAGTACTATTGCAATAATAAAACATTCTACAGAAGATAGAAGAATAGGAATGCTATAAAAACACACCTGCTAATTAGGCTTGAGATTTTTGAAAATTGTACAATGCAACACAGTACACTACCATCTCTCCCCACCATGAAATAACCCTTCATGGTTTATTTTGCTAAGAAGCTCAAGTAAGGGATTATTAATCATCTCAATGCAACCTTGTGGTTTAGTGGTTAAACCATCTTGGTGTAGTGGTTAGGAGTGCAGACTTCTAATCTGGTGATACGGGTTTAATTCCATACTCACCCACATGCAACCAGCTAGGTGAACTTGGGCTCCCCACAGCACTGATAAAGCTGTTCTGATTGAGCAGTGATATCAGGGCTCTCTCAGCCTTATCAACCTCACAGAGTGCCTGTTGGGAGAGGAAAGGTGAATGTAAGCCGCTTTGACACTTCTTTGGGTAGAGAAAAGCGGCAAAGAAGAACCAACTCGTCATTGTCATTGTCATTGTCATCTTCTCCTTCTTCTTCTTCTTTTGCTTTGGAAAAAGAGACTTTGTTTCTTTCCACATGCCTGTTTGAAAGTATACACTCCCACCATGAGTGGGACAATATGTCGCTGCCACTTGCTACATCAAACTGAATATTCCAGCGGCGGCAGTGCCGGCGCCGAGGCAGCACACACAGTAAGTGGCCATGTAAGGGACCTCGTGGAGCCACACTCCCTGTGCACCCACCTCCCCCCCCCCCAACACTTGCCTGCTAATGCCTGCTGCATTTACATTTGCAGCAGGCTTTTTACCTAGTCTGATAATAAAAAAGAGGGGCCCTGATTAAAGGTTGGATTGACATAGATGTTTTGAGATGCAACAGCAAAAGCCTCCTCTAAGCCTGGATTCTGCCGCTGCAGTGCATGCCGACTAGCCGCCATTTCCACGGAAGTACTGGCACCACCTCCTGGCCACCTCCTTGCCTGCCAACTGCCCGCCGCCTTGTCGCCTCCTTGGCTGTCAGCTCTCCGCCGCTGCGGCCAGTGCTAGCAGCCGGGTGCAGCAGCAGGCTGGGCAGGCACCAGTAGCTGGGGCAAGGCGTCCAGAGGCAGGTGGGCTGCCGGCTGGGGCAAGGGCAAGGGCAAGGGCAAGGCAGTGGAAGAGCAGTGTCTTTGGCAGCCAGGCAGCATCTGGCCACAAGGCTGGCTGCATGCCTCACGGCCAGCTCCTGGAGGCAAGCAGTGTAGGGACGTCCCAATCTGGTCGTGCCCAGCTTCCCCGGAGAGCGCTCTGCCCACAAGGGCTTTTCCAAGATATTATAGGGAACAATGGTGAGGATTCCTGGTCCTTTGTCTGGTCTACTGGTGATCTCAAGGTTATGTGTCTCTAACTGGGTACCACAGTCCCATCTCTAGCAAGTAGCTCTTCATTCTCTCCTTCTAGATCAGTAGTTGCCTTCAGTAAGCCTATCTAGTAGATAGTTATGCTGAGGGCCATTTCGCACGGCTTCAAAATAGCACAATGGTTGCTAATTGAAAACGCTACTAATTTGCCTTAACGCACGACGTCGCAGACAATCTGCAACACTCCTGAAACCAATCAGCAAAAAGCGCTTCGTTGTAGCGCTTTCAGGGGAATCCAGAAAAGTGGATTCACCCTCCGGATAGCGATACACTCCTGCAACCAATCTGCAACACTAGCGCTAAAGACCTGTGCGTTACCATTGTTGCGGTTTCTTCAAAGTCCCTCCTCCTGAGCCTGTCCTCCAAACTTCCGGCGAAGCGATCGCCATTTTTTTTCTCCGAGCGAGCGGGGATAAACGCACCAGCGAGCCTCTTTCTGTTTAGAGGCTTCCCTGGCTTCAGTCCTTCACCTTTAGTCACTAAGCACAAACCACATAAAAGCCCGTTTGCTGAAATAAAGTCCCTTTATTTTTTACACATTAATTCAGCCGAAAATCGGGCCCGTGAGAGGGGGGGGGATTTTTTTTTTATCACTCGAGGCAGCGTGCCAACGATCATACAATCAAACGACAGCTCACATTAGGCAGCTGGATGGGTCTCTCCGTTGCAACGAATCTACCTAGATTCGCTGCTATGGGTCTGTTTTTTTTTTTAAAAACCTTTCTTAAAGGGAAAGGGGCTGTTTGGGAGCATGCTAACGGCTGCCCATTGGCTGCTTGACGGCCAGGGGCGGGACGAGCTTGGCAATAGCGCTTCCTTTCTAGCGATTTCTGCCGAGACCGGAAGCCTGTGGGAAACGCTAAAAAACGCAACTGATTCCACTACAAAGGCAGGTATGCATAACGACGAATTCCACTATTTTAAATGGCGATTTTTCATTCCGCAAACAATTTGCAACAAAGATCCCCGTGCGAAAAGGCCCTGAGTGTTGCAGAAAACTGCCATTTTCTGTTTCTTCTGACTGCCTATCAAAAACTACCTGTCTCTTATCGAGCAGCCTGAATGCTCATGCTGGGTCCAGAACCCCTGTTGCCAGTGTTTAAATATGCAAAGAGGAATACAGCACCAAGCTGCTTAAAGGAATAAAATAGATTTATTAAGAAGAGAAATAACTTTGCAAAGAACCAAGTGAGGAAGTCCTAACTAACAGTCTATAACTGTTATTCTGCAACCATCCGGTCTGTTCTGGAGGCAAGCAGGGAGGAAGTATGCTCAGAGGATCAGGAAATCAATTAAACCAACCAGGACACTGGAGAACAGTATTTGAAAAACAACAGGAAGTTTCTGTCCTAACTACGCCAGATACGGATCTCTTCTGATGCCTCCTTTGGAATCATGCACGCTACAGATATTATATATTCCAACAAGTGTAACTCAATACATTGAAAATCTTGTGGTAGATTGGATAATTCATTATTTGCTTGGAGTAGTTGGGGGGGTCAAAGTTTTAAATTTATAAATGTGAGAAGGGACAAAGAATTGAGATAAATACCAATCGTAATAAAGTGGGTGTTTAAAATATAAAAGGTTAAGGTAAAGGTATCCCCTGTGCAAGCACCGAGTCATGTCTGACCCTTGGGGTGACGCCCTCTAGCGTTTTCGTGGCAGACTCAATACGGGGTGGTTTGCCAGTGCCTTCCCCAGTCATTACCGTTTACCCCCCAGCAAGCTGGATACTCATTTTACCGACCTCGGAAGGACGGAAGGCTGAGTCAACCTTGAGCCGGTTGCTGGGATCGAACTCCCAGCCTCATGGGCAGAGCTTTCAGACTGCATGTCTGCTGCCTTACCGTCCTGCGCCACAAGAGGCTCCTTGCTTTGTAATGCTTAAAGGAAGGCTGAGTCCACCTTGAGCCGGTTGCTGGGATTGAACTCCCAGCTTCATGGGCAGAGCTTTCAGACTGCATGTCTGCTGCCTTACCGCCCTGCGCCACCAGAGGCTCCTTGCTTTGTAATGCTTAAAGGAAGGCTGAGTCAACCTTGAGCCGGTTGCTGGGATTGAACTCCCAGCTCCATAGGCAGAGCTTTCAGACTGCATGTCTGCTGCCTTACCACCCTGCACCACAAGAGGCTCTTTAAAATATAGGGCAAGAGATAAGTCTGGCTGTTTATGTGGTAGAGACTGGTATCGGGAAGGCTTTTCTCAAGACGTTTGCCAGGCGACCTCTGCCATACTCTCTCTCTCTCAACTTCACTTGCCATACAAGGCTGTTAGGAGGATACAGTAAGGCAGGGGTAGTCAAACTGCGGCCCTCCAGATGTCCATGGACTACAATTCCCAGGAGCCCCCTGCCAGCTGGCAGGGGGCTCCTGGGAATTGTAGTCCATGGACATCTGGAGGGCCGCAGTTTGACTACCCCTGCAGTAAGGAATGGAGAAATAAATAGGCGCTCACTGCTCTGAGTTTCTTGGAAGAAGGGTGGTATAGAAACATTCTAATTGGTAGACTGGTCATGTAGCATCTTCATGCAAAGGTGAACTGATGCAACCAGCAGAGCGAGTTGTTGGGGAGAACTGTATTTCTTTCAGCAATAATTAATTATAATGGGAGGAGAAGGAAGGATAAGTGAGCAGATGCTTCCTTGATTTACCCGCCTCCTTTGTGCTGCTATAAAAGCATCTAAAGAGTACTGCTTTGCAAAGAACTCACCACTGCCAAACTCCGCCATCCAGGATCCCAAGGCTGGAGATAACATGGGTATCTTCCGTAAGTAAAGCTGTGCCAAAAAAACAAAACAAACACCAACGGGATTGCTGATTGCTTGCCATCTTAAGCATAAATCTCTTATACTCTGTTTCACTCGACTTGCTCGTCAGCTATTGCTGCATTTTTACGTTGTTGGTTTGGGCTTTTGCATTCTGGTAGTTTTGTTTGTTGCTTCAAATAACCACGCAGGCCTGTGGTTTGCTCAAATTTTAGAATGGAAGCCATAGGACTAGATCTCTCTTTCTGTGCTCTGTAATATGTGCAATATAAAGTGTTGTGGTTGCTGTTGTTGTCATTTTCAGAGGAGTGACTCTCAGTTAGCACTTAATTTCAGAGGGGCAGCCTGGGGCAACAACAATAGCCAGGAGTCTTGGGGCAGTGGAAGAGACTAACAAAATTATTATTATTTATTATTTGATTTATATCCCGCCGCTCCCGGCAAGCCAACTCGTGGTGGGTTACAGATCAAACCCCACCATTTTCTACTGTTCCGTGTTGCTTGTTGTTTCACTTCATTCATTATTGTTAATCTAAGAATAGATTCTAGTGGGT
Source organism: Paroedura picta (assembly GCF_049243985.1). Taxonomy (NCBI): domain Eukaryota; kingdom Metazoa; phylum Chordata; class Lepidosauria; order Squamata; family Gekkonidae; genus Paroedura; species Paroedura picta. The sequence continues at coordinate 14,109,271 of NC_135371.1, forward strand.
CGCCGTGTTGGTCTGAAGTAGCACAATAAAATCAGAGTCCAGTAGCACCTTGAAGACCAACACAGATTTATTCAAGGCGTGCTTGCACTCGAAAGCTCACACCTTGAATAAATCTTTGTTGGTCTTAAAGGTGCTACTGGACTCTGATTTTATTGTTAATCTAATAATCTGTATTGTTTCTGTTCTATGTGAACCACCCTGAGCCTTTGGGGAGGGCAGTATATGAATGAATGAATGAATGAAAACATATAGTGTAATAACCCCTATTAAAATAATGCCCCCGGCAGCACAGTCTTCTACCCTCACAGCCACTGAGGCTGCTTCCTGGTGTTCCATAGGGGGTATTAGGCTGAAAATGTATTTCAGCATAAGATTTGGCAAGTATATTCAGATCCATGTTGCATGGATCTTCTCTACGCAAGCATGTGCATATGAATTATGGGAGGGAAATTAACCGAAGGCTCAAAGGTTCGTGAAAAACTGGAAAGGCAGGAAAGATGTCATTTTTTTAAAAATTCAGGTGGTGTCATGGAAAGTAGCATTCCCATTCAGAAGATATTCCCCAAAATCATGATCTGAAATATTCTCTCACCAGTTTCTAAACACTGCCATTCTGAATTTCAGTTGGGATTTTTAAAACAACCTGAGGACCAAACTAATTGGGCTGGGACTCCTGCCATTTTAAGATACCTAAAGTTCACCTGGCTCCTTGAACTCAAAAGCCAAAAACATCCCCATCCCACCCATGTCTGAATATATGTGTGGTTAACAGTGAGCCAAGCTATCTGCAAGGGCTAACATCAGAATCCACGGTACATTGAGAAAGAAGGTGTACTAAAAAAAGCACAGTTGGTGGTCAGAAGCCCCTGGGGAAAAGGGAACTAGAGGCTTCCCTTTTGCAAAATTAGAAAAACAAGATCTTAACAGTGGGCAAGTTTCAAAATCGACTTGGTGATAAACATTTCTACCATAAAACTTATGTCATATGGCAGGGGTATTCAACCCCCGGTCTGCAGCCCAGTACCGGGCCGCTAAGGCCATGGTACCGGGCCGCCAGCGGCCGCGCCTGCCTTCCCCCCCACACATGCGTGTTTGCGCCCCCTGCTGTTCTGCGCATGCGCGTTAGCGCCACCTAGTGGCAAAAACGTGCGTGCGCAGCAACTGCGCGTGCGCGTTTACGTGCAGCTGCTGTGGCCGGGCCACCGGCTCTCTCCCACCCTCGGAGGCGGTCCCCGACTACAAGAAGGTTGGGGACCACTATCATATGGCATATCTGCACATGTCCAATAGGACATGTAATGCATGTACTTGTAATGCATGCACCTCCTTTTTCATACGGGATAAGAAGCTAATGCTTATGTCAATCAAACATGTCTTTGAGGGGGTTGACTACTTGATTCTAAATAAAGTTCTTTCTACTCTCAGAATCTAACTGTGGTGTCCTTCATTGGGCCCAGGTGCACCAGGTGAACAAACCCATTTGGGGTATCAAACCTGCCTTTTCCCTAACATATTTTCAAACCTCTGAAAATGTTTGCTCATCAAGGTGTCAAACCAAAGTTTTGCAATGATGGCAACTTTGCTCTAGTTTTCTCAGTGGGGAATTTGTACCTATGAGGAAGACGTGTCCATACGGAAAGTTAAGCTGCTCTTGTAGAGTTCCCAGGAAACTTTCTAGTCGACTGGCTCAAGTCCATCTGTCAAAGCTTATCTACCTAAGTGTGTGCCCCCCTCAAGTCTCCAGTGGATTGACCCACTTTCTTTGAACATCTTGCAGATGAGACAGCACTTGTGCACATGTTCTAGGGAAAAGGCAGTGCCAGGTGCCACGTGCCACGTGGAGAAAGGTGCGCATAATCTTGAGTGATGTCACCCTTTCCCTTTTAGAGATGCTGCCTCCTGTAACGTTAGTTTCATGCCAGTCATGCAGACTAGTCATGCAGGAAATGATTACACAGTCTTAGCATATGGCATATCTGCACGGCATGTAGGGATTTTTGATTGGAAAGAATGTTATCTTAAGAGATCATGGATATACCACCCAGGTACATCTAAAGCGGGGGAGATTAAAATACATTCCAGAACCTTCATGAAACTTCTTAATTAGTGCTTTTCCACTTTTCCTACTTCGTTGTGTTAGATCTCAAAAGCTAAGCAGGGTCAGCCCTGGTTAGTACTTGAATGGGAGGGCAGGGGCTGCAACACAGAGGGAGAGGCGATGCAAACCAACCTCTGAAGGTCTCTTCCTTGAAAGCCCTGCCAAGAGTTGCCATAAATCAGCTGTCAGTTGATGGAGCTCTCCACAACTAATCATACTACAGGGCAGGCCTTATTTATTTATTTATTTATTTACTTACTTACTTATTTATTTATTTATTTATTTATTTATTTATTTATTTATTTTATTGACTATATCTGTATGCCGCCGCTCCCAGCAAGGTGGTTCACATCATATTAAACATTCCATAAAATTTCCAAGGATTTCAACATTCCCAAATACAATAAAATCCCCTTAAAATCATGCCCATTACAAAACCCCAACAATACAGTCGGCATTTAAACAGTTAACAATCAATAATTAAGATGGCGGGGGTAACAACCCGTTCTTCCCAGGCATCGGTAGGGTTGTAGCACCACAGATGGAAGAGGATACGATAATATCCTTCCTTCAGACCTCGTCTAATACCAGGCCCAGGCACAAGAGGAGGGAGAGGACCTGATTTTATGTCCCCGGGGCCTCTACCCAGACTCAACCAAACACCTTGCGGAAAGCTCTGTCAAGGCCCACAGTTCTTCTAGGAGCTCATTCCACCAGGTAAGAAGAACATGGGTCTCCTTCTGAAAACATGCCACACTGCCATGGGATTAAGCATGTTATCTCTAATGCAGACTAACACATTAATGTGGTAGAACTTTGAGAAGCCAGAGGCCATTTCATGTCTGAGGTGTCACATTCCATTGGGAGAAACTTCAAATACAAATTTGTGTCTGTGTGGGGAGTTATAACAAGCATCCTGGACACAGACTACTTAGGGCTGACATCGACCTAAAATATTCTGCTTCACCAGCCATTTCTAGATCCGCTTTAAAGGCAGCTCTGCCTATATCCAGCCATCAATCACAACTCTATCCCCCTCTTCATCTGAGGAGTTCAGGGCACAGTTCTCCCATCCTTCATTTGATCCTTACAACAGTAGATTGAGTTAAGCCAAGAGAGTGGCTGGTCAAGGATATCCATAGGTGAAAGGGTGTGGCTCAGTTTTAGAACATCTGCTTTTCACACAGAAAGGTCCCAGGTTCAATCCCTCCCATATCCACCTAAAAGATGAGGTAGGTGATGATGTAATGGATCTCCTCTAGAAATTCTGGAGAGCTGCTGCCTGCTAGAATAGACAACACTGACCGTAACAGGCTACTAGTCTGAGTCAGTGACCCTGTGGAGATGGCCCATGCAATGTTGATTTGCTATGCAGGGAAGAAGAATGAACACGAACATACTGGCCCTGTTCCTGACCTCCAAGAGATTGCTCAGTCGATTCCACGGCGCAAATGCATGGACGAACACAACCGTGTTTGGAAAGAAGCCTCACTGACCATGAGGAGGGGTCAAACACAGGCGCTTCCTCCACATATCCACACCATGCAGATGACTCAGCATTCACACAGAGGTCAAGGGGCAGTGAGTCAATACGCAGATGGGACATCCTCACTGGACCAAAATAAGGCAACTTCAAAGATGCTGAGGACTATTTTGGCAGACAATCCCCCCAAGCTGCAGATGACTTATGGGCACTCTGTAGGCTTTTCAAGGCAAGAGGAAAAGGTGGTATGCCATTATCTGCCTCTATATAACAAGCTGGGGCTTTCTTGGCAGTGTCCCATGCAGGTTATAAATCAAGATCTGACAAGATGGAACTAGCCTGAGCCATCTGGGTCAAGGCACTACATCATCTGTATTTTTGAAAACTTTTAAAAACATTTTAAAATCTTGCTCTCACAGTATCTCATACGTATCTCACCGTATCTCATACCATCTCTTGCATTCTGCTGCCACAGAAAAACACCCAAAGTAATTCCAAAGGGTGTCAAATTCTTCATTGTATGCTCACAGGTTGCACCAAAACCAAAATTTTGGTAGCTAGGTGGTTACTTCTCCCAGGTATATTTATAGGGCCTCAGATAATCAAGTACAACTAGATCTTACGCTCGGAATTTTCCTGTGAAAACAACTTCTTAATATCATTCCTCTGCAGCTGGCGTGGGTTGATTAGACTAGTTAGGTCTAATTTCGAGGTCACTTACTCATCTTTCTTTTTGCAGTCACAGCACATTCTGTCTAGCCTACACAACTTTGCCATTCTAATAGGCCTGCAAGACAGAGCTCTTCATCCAGGCATTTGGTTGTGATCTGGTCTCTCCTTGTATAGGCCCAATGTGCTGGTTATCTGGACAGGAGTCCACCTCCCCCCACCAAAACAGCATTATAGGGCTGTGTGTACTATGATCGGGTGTGGGTAGGAAGGGAGAGGAGGCTTTAGATGGGGTTTTGCTGCCAGTTATAAGGTTGTATATTTGTGTAACTTTTTAAATTTATTATTTAAATGTATAGCCCACCTCCCTCCTAAGACTCAAGGCAGGTTACATAAAAATATATAATTCCATAAAAGCCCATAAAACCCCCTAACCAGTATAACTCCCAAGGTACCAAGATGGCCAAGTCCCTCCTCCCTCCCACAATCATCTAAAAAGGGGTACACTAGAGATTGTATAGCGCAGCCTGAGGGGGGCCCATCGCTCTGACTGACCTGGCCTCAACCACAGACCTGGGATTGGCGGTCAATAAATGCAACTATAAATAAAATAATGCATCTCCACTTTGGTTCATTTTTTACTTCCATCATTTCTTATGCCACTCTTAAAATGGAAGCTGTTTGAGATTTCTGACATCCTGTTGCACTGTTTATTACGTCTCCCCATCCTACTGATTGTGCAGGCTTACGTCATCCAATCCACCTTGCCTCAATGCAAAAGGTGGACAAGGAATAACATAATAAATGAGTAAATAACAGTATTAATAAAGTATATATCCCTTTTTTTGTTGTTTTTGCCCTTACCTGGGCCAACAAAGCAGCTATTCAATTAAAACATATGTCATAAAATCACATTTTTACAACCATTAAAGACAACCAAATAAATGACTTTGGACACAATAACGAGTACACAACAAAGGGTCATATATTATTGTAGACAGTTCTAGAGCTAGCTAAGGAATGAATAATTCCTGCAAGATTCTTCCTTTCCAGGCTGGGTACAGTTGAAGATGCATCCCAGTCTGGTGAGGCATGTTCTTGGCTGTCAACTGCAACTCAACACCAAGGAACAGGGTGGAGAAAACATGTCAAACAGTAATGATTTACAATGTTAAAAGTTCAGTCCTAAATTACAACAACCTCAAGAAGCAATTTACTTAAAGTCCTTGGCTTGACTTCACTGTCTTTAGTTAGCTCTCATGACATCTCTTTAGATCAGATAACAACCCAGGTGTAAAAACCAGGAACAAACTGACACAGGCTGGGATTTATGGCTCCTACATTTTATAATAATTGCAAATAAATTATATAAGCCCCTTACATATTAGTTGGACAGGTGATGTCACTGCAGTCAATGGATGAGTGTTCTGCATGGTGCAGGGGGTTGGACTAGATGACCTGTGAGGTCCCTTCCAACTCTATTTTTCTATGATTCTATGATTCTGTAATGGAATCCTGTAAAATAAACTTAAGAAAGTCCTAGCTGTATGCACTGCAGAACAGCTTATATAAAGAGTTGAAAACAAGCGGACAAGAATCCAAAATAAGGGGCCATTCCACACCAGGATCTATGTAGCAAATTGGTTGCGGAATGAAAAAACGGCATTTTAAATAGTGGAGTTCGTCGTTATGCATACCTGCCTTTGTAGTGGAATCCAGTTGCGTTTCTATCGTTTCCCACAGGTCTTCGGTCTCGGCAAAAATCGCTAGCCAGGAAGTGATATTGCCGAGTTTTCCCCGCCCCTGGCCATCAAGCAGCCAGTGGGCTGCTGTTATCATGCTCCCAAAAAGGCCCTTTCCCTTTAAGGAAGGTTTAAAAAAAAAAACACGTTGCAATGAATCTGCGTTGATTCATTGCAACAGGGAGACCCATCTAGCTAGCAGGTGGTGTTTGAGCTGCCATTTCATCATTGCCATGCTCCCCCCGAGTGAAAAAAAAAATACCCCCCCCCCGCACGGGCACGATTTTCGGCCGAAAATAGAGTGAAAAATAAAGGGAAAATAAACCAGCAAACTGTGTGTTGCTTGGTGCTTGGTGACTTTAAACAGCTCTGGGGAGGGACTGCAGCCAGGGAAGCCTTGCTGGGTAAACGAAGGCTCGCCAGTGCGTTGATCTCCGCTCGCTCTGAGAAAAAAAAATGTCAATCGCTTCGCCGGAAGGTCAGAGGAGAGAGCTAGGGGGAGGGACTTTGCAGAAACTGCAACAATGGTAACACACAGAACTTTCCCGCTAGTGTTGTAGATTGGTTGCAAGAGTGTAGCACTTTCCGGAGGGTGAATCCACTTTTTGGGATTTCCCTGAAAGCGCTACAACAAAGTGCTTTTTGTGGATCGGTTTCAGGAGTGTTGCAGATTGTCAACGACGTTGTGCATAACAGCAGAACAGAAGCGATTTCAATTTGCAACCAGTGTGCAATTTTGAACGAGTGCGGAATGGCCCTAGTAATCCCATAGAGAAGCAAACTAAAAAACTGTAGACAAGCCAGCAATTGTAGACAAATTCTTTGAGGATGCAGGAAAAACGTTTCCTTTCTGCCCATCTCCTGGGAGACCTGTTAATTAAACTTATTTATTTATTTATTACACTTTTATGCTGCCGCTTCTAGGCCATCTAGCTTGCCGTGGCTAGGTAAGACAGGAATGTGATACATTACACACACACGCAAGAAGTAAATAAAACAGCAACTCTTCACATACTCTACACTTTGGCACGCAGAGATTCCCAATTAGGATTGAGCACTTCAGCACGGTTTGGTCGCCTGGCCATCACTGAAGCCCGAGGCAGCCAGCGCCATGGCAAGGAGAGGAGGGGTAGTGGTGGCGTGCCAGCAGGCAGCCGCACACAGGTGCAGAGATCTGTGCCTACATGCAGCCAATGGCTGGCACATCGCCACCCCTGCTCTCCATTCCGCAGTGCTGGCCTCCTACGCACTGCCTCGGGCTTCGGTGATCGCCGAGGCAGCCAAATCACGCTGAAGCACTCATCCCTAAGTCCCATCTTACCAAGTCCTATCTGATGATGCCAGCCACAGTTACCAGACCATTTCCATACAGCCCCAAAAAGCCACAACAACCAGCAAATATAGTTCATTCATAATAAACATCTATTCATATACTTGTAGGAGGACCACTTCCTCTCTACTACTGGCTGAACTTCTGCAGCTTCATAAACTAGAGTGTTCACCAACATGGAAATGGGAGGTGGGACAGAGTGGGGCAGGGGATTTTTTTTTTCTAGGCCTGTTGGCAACCCTACCAGCTACACTTTGACATCAGTGGTTGAATTAGACCTGGGGCCATTCTGCACCCATAGGATAATGCACTTTCAATGTGCTTTGGCAGCTGGATTTTCAGGAAATTCTATTTCGAAAGTGCATTATCTATTGTGTGCAGACTAGGCCCTGGAAGATCAATTAATAGTTTACTATTCCTTTCTCTTAGATTGGTGGAAAGAGACAGCAGGAATATGTCAGGACTAGAGCTTAGAGACTTCGCATTCCTGCAGAACCAATAAGGCTTCCAACAGGCATAGAGTGACACTGGTTGAAATAACACTTTGTTAAGCCTCTGTTGACAGATGAGGCATTCCCCCCCCCCCAGGTAGATGACAAAAACACTCCAGTAGGCCAAGGAGGCACAAGACTCACCTACATCCTTCCCCCAAACATTCAGTTCCAGATCCACTTGGGGACATTTTTGGAGACTTGGGGCCAAGGTTTGAGGTTGGAATGAATCTGGGGAGGGATCGTACCTAGAATCTATGATATATCATAGAGTCTGCCCTCTCAAGTTGCCATTCCCTTCTAGAGTTCATATAGGTTGGGAAATATCTGGAGATTTGGGAAGTGGAGCCTAAGGAGGGCAAAGTTTGGTGAGGAGAGAGACTTCAGTTGGGTAAAATGCCATAGAATTCACCCTGTAATGTGGCCATTTTCTCCAGGTGAACTATCTCTGTCAGCCGAAGATCAGTTGCAACCCTATTTCCTTCAGAAGAACTGATTGCTGTTATGGAAATCAGCTTTAATTATGGGAGAACTCCAGGCCCGACTTGGATGTTGGCAACCCTACTTCAATGGTAGACTGCCTGTGAATGTAGGAGTTCTATTCAGCCCCCATGGCCAGTAGGAACTGACAGACTAATTTCCCGAGCATAAGCCAACACCCCCCTTTTTAAAATTGATTATGGTGGTAGCCATCAACGCTGCAAATCCCATCACTTATAGATTACAAGAAGAAATTTTGCTGTTGCTTTTTAAATGCTGAACAAAGCATGGATAACAAGGAATCCTCAGGAAGTGGGCAAAGAGGAAAATTTAGAACTAAAAGTATTTCTTTATGTTTTAATTTTTGTATTTGCTTATTTGGCACAGGGATCTCCTCACTGTGGTTCTTAGCCACACTCCTGAATTGCAGCAGCCAAGAAAGCCCACTGGCAAAATGCTTCACAGAGCCAGATTATGAGGACTTTCTGGACATAGCCATGTATGGGCTGGAGAAACCAATATACAAGAAGCATGTGCTGGTCGTGGGTGCAGGGATGGCAGGACTCAGCGCAGCCCATGTGCTGGCAAAGGCCGGGCATAAGGTAAGAGTCTGATGGAACTTGTGTCCGCTTTTCTCCAGGAAAAATGAAAACAGTCAAAGGAAGTATTGCATGTTATCTGTATGTAGGGATGGACATAAACTAAAAAATTCCAATTCAGTTTAGGGTTCAGGATGCTCCTGTACCAGACTACCAAAAAGCCAATAGCTTCGAAATAAAATGGCCAGTTTGGACCAGTCCATTTTGCTTCTCCCTACTTAGAAGTGGGATGGAGGATGGACTGCTTGAATACCTGCCAGCCACTTTACTGATCAGTTCCACTTCACTTACTTGGAAGCAGGAGGGAGCGAAATCAATTGCTGAAATGGCTGCCAGCCCTTTTGCTCCCCTTGTTCCAAGTGGGGGAAGCAAAAAGGATGGTTTAAATGTCTGGCAGCCATTTAAACCTAACAACTGATGGGTGGATGCAACAAGCTGTTGACTTTACAGGGTTGGAAGCCATTTAAATGGTCCATTTCACTTTCCCCCCACTTCAAAGCTGCCAGCCATTTTAGTTGTCCATTTCGCCTCTCAACACTTGGAAGGGGAGAGCGAAACAGACTGTTTAAGTGGCTGATGGGTGAACATGTCAAGCTGTTAGGTTTAAATCTTGTTGGTCTCTAAGGCTCTGTTTGGTATAGGGCAGTTCCCATGTGTTCATAGATCTAAACTCCTGAATTTATGATGCAGAGATTCACAGTTCTATGAGACTTTGTTTTGTGAGATGGGGTGACAAGCGAGAATATTCCACTTGTTTATACAGAAGCAGGATCTAGCCAGAATTAAAATGCTGCCCCCATCTGACCGCCATTATTTCCTATGATGAGAATTTACAAATAGACCAGACAATCATTTTTTTTTCTCATAATGAGGAAAAAATGGGGGTCAAAACTGGACTCCTTGGTCCCATCTTTCTGCAACTCGGGGTTCGTTTGAGGAGAGTTTCCTGCAGCCACACTGTAAGTTTGGTGCCACTACCTCAGACCCCCACCCGCACCTCCCAGAGCCCAGAAAAGACAGAAAGGGGGGGGGAAATTCTCATAAACTTCAATAGTGCTGAATCGATTCAGATCTGGTCAAGTTGATTTGACCACATTTTTTTTTTAAACTATAGGTGAATTAAATTCAGATCCAAAACTGCCTGCATTTTTGTCCTAGCGCATCCCTGGAGCTTCCCTGCCCCTCCTTCTAGAGCAAAGAAAAACAATGCTTAGAAGTGGTTACTTTGAAATCTGCCTAAATGGGAAGGGAGCCTTCTGCCACAACTGAATTGAATGTTCCTTCATCATCAGAAAAGTTTCCACATAAAGTCAACCATCATATGGGAGAGATCTTTGTCCCTGATAGCTAGTTTTGCTGTCTTCAGGGATTCTTATTGTATGAATAAGCTTTCAGCCCCAGCTGTGCCTGTTTAAGAGAGGGAGGCCCAAGAGCAGGGGTAGTCAAACTATGGCCCTCCAGATGTCCATGGACTACAATTCCCATGAGCCCCTGCCAGCATTCTCATGGGAATTGTAGTCCATGGACATCTGGAGGGCCGCAGTTTGACTACCCCTGCCCAAGACTGAGGGAAGGACAGGGAATGAGATCTGAAGATGCACTGTGAGAAAATAAGGCATAGAGAGAAAAGAACCAATGCAGCCAAACAATTCTGTGAGCCAGAAGCCATTACACGAGCATGAGGAGACACCCTGTCCTCTCCAGCTGCCTCCAGATGTTGGAAATGTGCCCAAGGAAGTAAACGTTTTCTTCTTTGGCTTCAGGTCACAGTTCTTGAAGCCAGCGGGCGGGTGGGAGGACGAGTGCTAACCTATAGAAATGAGGAAGAAGGCTGGTATGCAAATCTGGGAGCCATGCGTTTTCCTCTGGAGCACAGGTAAGACATGAGGTAACCACACGCCTTATCTGATCGACTATCAGTCTTAAACCCTGTCCAATGAGCAACACAGTCCTGCTCATCATGGTGCAAGAAGGAGGCATGTACCCGAGATAGGCATCCTGAAGCAGTGTGCAGTAATGAGGGGACTCGTCCATGGAGAAGGGGTATCCGTCTTCAGCCATGTGCAAGGAGATGAGTCAAGTGTCTCTTACTTTCCACTGCCCTCCCCCCCCCGCCCATACCCTAGTGCCACCCTCACCAAGCATCTCAGTCACCCCCTGGATGGCTGGTGGTAGGCGCTTAGGAACCCCAGCAGCAGCCTGTCCCTCCCCCAGTTGAAGCACCACCTGGCGGTGCCTCTTTAGGTGGTTCAGAAGTCCAGTTGTTGTGAGATTATGATGGTCTATCACAAGGGCAGTCAACCTGTGGTCCTCCAGATGGTCATGAACTACAATTCCCAGGAGTTGTAGTCCATGAATTGTAGTCCATGAACATCTGGAGGACCACAGGTTGACTACCCCTGGTCTATCATACTACTGATCTGGGCTCCATCAGCTAGATTCCTATTTGTCAGATTCTACTCCACACACACACACACACACACACACACACAAACTTCTTACTTGGGAAACTGCTAGGGATAGCAAGACTGTTGGCTGGAGAACCCGGCTGAATCCTGCAGCAAATGAGCAACTTACAGACCTCATTGCAAAATGCACTCCTATAATTGGCTCTAGCTACCTCTAAAAGGGTTTTTGCCATTGTTCTGCAAAGACGCCTCTCCCCCCTTCCATCAGAAACCAGAGCAAAAGGCGGGGAATGCTCCTTAGATGAGAGAGTGAGCTGAAAGATTAGTTTGTTTCTGTTTCCCTTTAAACTTTAAACATTTCTCTCCTCAACCGTAGCAGAGATTCAGGAAACCTGAATCAAAAAGTCGAATCAATTTGGCTTCAGCAGTTCGGCATCTGAATCACACCAGAAAATTTTGACTCAGCTTAAACATACTGAATAAAACCTGAACCAGGGGGAGCGGGGGCTTGGATAAACCAACTGCAGACCCCTACTAATCAAAACCTCTTTGATTAGCCTGTTCTCAGTCTTCCTCTGAGGATCACGCAGTGGCACACCTGGAAATATTTCATCCTGTGCCCTCCACAGAGTAGTTTTACCCATCAGTCCATTAAGCAGTACCTACCACTCAGGTGTGCTTAGCAATTGCATATAGAATTTCTTAAATGCAGCCCACAGCAACTCCCTTAACAGTGCCAGATTTAACCCCATCTAAGTTACAGTAACTCCAGCAGTCCATCCTCCCTCCCACTTGCTTAGGATAGCACTGTTGCCTTCTCAGCAGTCTGTAGCGCAGATCAGCTGTCCCCAACCCCCAGTCCAGAGACCGGTACCGGTCCATGGATCAGTCGGTACCGGGCCACGGCAACTCCTCATCCTCCTCCCTGGCTGCTGCCTAGGGGGCTGCCCTGCCACTATGCTGCCAGCTCACCTTTGCTGTGCTCTCCAGCGGCCACCATGGCTGAGGCTCCCCCTTGTTGTGGCACTGCGCAGCTGCTACTGGCAGCGCCCCCCAGTGGACAGTGGAAAGTCAGCGGCGCCAGCGGGAAAGCAAGCAGAGCACGGGCTCAGGCAGCGACGTCTCTCAGCAAAATACTATCCCCCACCCCCCAGGGCCTCAGTAAAATTGTCAAGCGTTGACTGGTCCCCGGTGATAAAAAGGTTGGGGACCACTGGCGTAGATGATACTCAGAGCTGGTTGACTAAGCAGACTTCCTGGCATGGTGGAGATTTCAACCCAGGATCCTCCTGTCTAGCTTCCACACAAGGCTGAATCTCAGTTACCCCGATAGACTTGGTTTCGTTCTGCCAAGAGTGGTCATTCTCAATGAGAATTGATCAGCACTTCGGATATCAAATCAAACACTGTAGCTAAGAGAGTGGCCTGAGCTTGCACTATCCCCAGTGGGGAGGGGATAGAGATATCTGCCTCCCAGTCCTGTCACTCAAAATTCAGCTTCATAATTTGGTACAAAAGGCTCAGAGCATTGTATCACTCTAACACTTTGTAGTCAAGTCTGTGGTTTCTTCCTTTCAGGATTGTCTATGAATATATAAGGCAATTTGGCCTGAAGCTCTCTAAATTCATTCATTATGATCCTAATACCTGGTATTTTATAAACAACATCCGAAAGAGAGCCGGTGAAGTCACAGACAAGCCCAGCATCTTGGGATATCAGCTGAGGCCTGAAGAAGAAGGCAAGTCTGCTCAGCAGTTACTTCGTGATGCCACCCAAAAGGTCTGGATCTCTTTTTTTCATTTTGTTAAGAAGGACTATTGGAAAATAGATAAATCAAAAAGCATTCTTATATATACTAAAGTGGGTGCAATGTTCATAATGTTAAGAATCCCTAGGAGCTTAGAAAATGACATCAAAGTAGGTGTAGCCATCGTAGTCACAGTCATAGTAGAGACTATTGCAATGCAGAATTACTCACTGGAAGTAATTGCCCAAGGTCACCCAGCTGGTTGCATGTGGGGGAGCGTGGAATCAAACCTGACTCGCCAGATTAGAAATCTGCATTCCTAACCACCACACCAAGCTGGCCCCAATAGTGCCCAGGATGCTGAAGGAAACGTGGGGAGCATCCTGAGGGGCCAGCTCCATCAAGCCAACATGGTGAAGATGTGCCCCACCATTTATGGTTACCTCTGCATGCCACTCTTCCTCCAAGGTGCTCAGGCTAGTATGGAAACTTCCCACGGACAAAGCTGGTTCTCTTTCACTGAACCATGATCCCTTCTCTCCAGGGAGGAAGATCTGGGAAGTAATTCTTACTGGGAGAATGTTTCAACTCTATCTCCATCTGTGAAATGTTGGTGGTTCTGCATTCTTCTGTTTTTGATATCCTCTGGTTACAAAGAACCAGAGTGGCAAGACACCATGTGTGGATGTTTTCAGCTTCACAGGTAGAACGTGTGGGCCAAAGATGTCACCTCTATCCAGTACTCAATCTGTTTGTTAGTTCCCTTGTCTCACTACAATCCAAAAATCAAGAATCAGGTTCTAAGACAAAGGGAAGTGACAAGTGTTAGACCCATTTTTCTCCATCATTGTTGAGAGTTTCTTTTCAATATTGCCTTGATCATACTTCAAGCAAAGGTTGAATACACACTTTTCTTGGATGCTTTAGGATGCTCTGGGCTGATCCTGCGTTGAGCAGGGGGTTGGACTAGATGGCCTGTATGGCCCCTTCCAACTCTATGATTCTATGATTCTACTTCTTCATAGCCTAGATTATATTTTCCTTTGAACTTGACTTTTTTCTTGATGTTCCTCCCAGGTTATAGATGAGATGCAGAGAACAAACTGCAGCCATGTGATTAAAAAATATGACTCCTACTCAACCAAGGTAAAGGAAGTTTCCCTAAAGTTTCAGTTCTAACTTTTGAAGTACAAAGAACTGACCGTGGAGCATGAGAGTGCAGTGGAGAATACTTATCCCATACATGCAGTCCTTCTCTAGGGCTCCAAGTTGTTACACATAAAATGTTGTGCTTGCTTGGCAAAATCAATGTATCTGCAATTCTGCATGCATAATATGCATTGCTTGGTTAAATCATATGTGAACAATGACTCCACCACTCATCAGAACTCGAATTCTCTTTTCTGTTAACAGCAATATTTAATTGAGGTGGCAAACATGAGCCGTGGAGCTGTCCAGTTTGTGGGGGATTTCCTAATCCAAGATGCTGGTTTTTACAACTCCTTCATTGAGATTTTGAAAGCAGAAACAATCTTTGATTCCACAAGGGGGTGAGCAAATGCGCAATGCTGGGGAATGGGAAAGGATTAATCCTACTTGACAGAAAAGCTTGCATTTGGTGGGTAATTTCCAGTGCTGCAATTATATGGTAAAGGTATCCCCTGTGCAAGCACCGAGTCATGTCTGACCCTTGGGGTGACGCCCTCTAGCGTTTTCATGGCGGACTCAATACAGGGTGGTTTGCCAGTGCTTTCCCCAGTCATTACCGTTTACCCCCCAGCAAGCTGGGTACTCATTTGACCGACCTCGGAAGGATGGAAGGCTGAGTCAACCTTGAGCCGGCTGCTGGGATTGAACTCCCAGCCTCATGGGCAGAGCTTCAGACTACATGTCTGCTGCCTTACCACTCTGAGCCACAAGAGGCTCATGGTACATGTCCAAAAAATCCTTAATTAAGTGAATAGAAGGCAATAGGACATATTTACCATAGAGACTTATTTCTTTATTTGCAGTATTTGTAGGCCCACTTTTCAACGCCGTAATGGTACCCACAATTCCCTGAACTTCTGGTTCCAAACTGTCAAGAGTTTGGAATTTCTGTCAAGGGTTACCATGATATTGATAGGATAGAGGCTGGGAAGCTGCTTTGCCGTCTTCTCTCTATGAATCTGTGTGCCATCTGCCTTACACCAGTGGCTCTCAACCTGGGGGTCGGGACCCCTTTGGGGGTCGAACGACCCTTTCACAGGGGTCACGGCAGGGCAAGCAGCTTGGCCAAGGGAGGGGGCTGCCACTGTTGCCTCTCCTCCTGAAGGCACCCGCCAATTTATAACATGAACATTGGTCAGTTTCAGTTTAATTTCTGTGAAAGAACATTGCATAATTTTATGGTTGGGGGTCACCACAACAGGAGGAACTATATTAAAGGGTCACAGCATTAGGGAGGTTGAGAGCCACTCCCTTACACTGATTAATCTGCATTGGGCCCCAATCAATATAGGAACACTGTACAGCATTGAATTTCCCTTTCCTAAATGCATAGCAGTCTGGACTTCGAACAGAGTGATGGGAGGTTTGGATTGCTCCTAATGGGTGATCTTGGGCCAAACACTTTCTCTTGCCCTAGCCTAGTTCACAAGGTTGACGGCAGGATATAGTAGGAGGAAGGGGCCCTAGACGTGCCACTCTGCCCTGAGATCTTTGGAGGAAGTACAGGATCAACCTGTAGCTGATTCATTTCCCCTTTATAGATGTGATCTAACCCCAGTTAAAATTCCAAGCAATACAGTAAACCCCAAGCAACAAAACAGAACCACTGAGAAAGCGGCACAAGTTGTACCATACTGAATACCTGGGGGGATAGCCATGTCTTATTTCACACTTAACATAAAAGATGGGTAACAAATAAAGGGCACAGGGGGCATTCAGTAAATGAGGAGCCACTACAAGGTCCCCACCAATTCTGAAAAGTGGTACATCTCTTACTAAATAGCTGTTCTGGTATAATGCTATACAGGTGCCATAAACCGTACTGTTAGGAAAGGTCCCACCACTAAGAGAGTCTTATCCTAGTAGCATCCCAAGACGGGGCCATCCAAAGTCGAGCCTCCAGCTACAATCTTAACAACTGAGCAGATTCAAAGAACAATTGTCAGGATTTTTAGTGTGTTTGTGTGTTTGTGTGGGGGGGGGGGGTTAAACTAACATAATGGCATGATTATATAGAGCTATCCAGGCTGTTATCATCAGGAAATCACACTGAACCTCAGATAAATCTAAAGACTCATACATAAGGATGGCCACTCAATGGCTCTCCATTGCATTGGACCCACACCAGTCCTAAGAGCAAAAATAAACAGCAACAAAATACCAAAAACTTGCAGTGGAGGAAAACGTTCAATAATCAGATATTTAGAAGATCCTGAGAAAAACTGAGGTTGTATTTTCCATGAAGTCCATAAGAAAGTGATTTTTCTTTGTGGGACAGACTTAGTTGAGCTAGAGGACTGCCTGTTCTCCCACAGCAGAGGCTGGCTATCACAATAACAGTTCCTTCACTCAAGGTAGGGAAGAGGTCTTGTCTCTAGAACAGGCCTTCTCAACCAGAGTGTCGTAAAACCCTGGGGTGTTTTGGGGGTTTTTTGCCAGCCCCGAAATGGGTGGGAGTTAATTAATTTAAAATAGTTTTTTAAATTGTTAACTATTTATCGGGTGTTTTGATATATATGACCCTCCCGCTCTGAAAATGGCCAATGATAGACCGGGAGGCGGTAGGAAGGAGAGGGGCCTA
The DNA here is from genome assembly GCF_049243985.1 of Paroedura picta. Lineage (NCBI taxonomy): Eukaryota > Metazoa > Chordata > Lepidosauria > Squamata > Gekkonidae > Paroedura > Paroedura picta. Next base: position 14,126,109 of record NC_135371.1, read on the forward strand.
GCTGGACATGCACACAGCTATGCTTCCCAACTGTATTCTGCATGATTGCGCCATATCTGGGGTTTCTCTAAGCCTAAAGGATGTTTCATGGGTTTCTCAATGGTAAGAAAAGTTGAGAAAGGCTTCTCTAGAGAATGCTAGTGGGAGACAATATATTGTGAAGAGCCCCCCTGTCACTTTATTTCAAACTTGTTTATTTGAATTTGCTTTTGTCTTGCAGCTATTATGAAATAGCAGAAGGCATGGATCTGCTGCCAAGAGCCATTTACAAAACCATTTCGGAACAAGTAACCTTGAATGCCAGAGTGGTCAGGATAGAACAAAGGAACGGGGCTGTTACTGCTGTGTATAAAAAATTTAACCAAACATTGTCGGTGACAGCCGACTACGCCATTCTTACCCCTACAACAAGGGCCACCCGGCGCATCCATTTTGAGCCTCCCCTCTCAGCTAACAAATCGGCTGCCTTGCGGGCCGTCCACTACAGGGGCAACACCAAGGTCTTCCTTGGTTGCTCCAGGAAGTTCTGGGAAGCTGATGGTATTCGCGGTGGGATGTCTGTCACCGATCGTCCATCCCGTTTCATCAACTACATGTCTTATAATTTCTCCAGTGGCTTTGGGGTTCTCTTGGCTTCCTACGTCCACAGCATTGACTCCAATTTTTTCTTGTCCCTCAGTCCCAAAGACATCATTAACATTATCCTGGATGACCTTTCAGTCATCCATCAGCTGCCTAAAGAAGAGATACAAAGTATCTGTAAATCCTCAGTGATAAAACAATGGAGCCAAGATCAGTTTTCCATGTGTGGCTTCACTTGGTTTGCTCCCTACCAGACCGTAGACTATGCTCAGCCTCTTCAGGAGCCAGAAGGTAGACTCTATTTTGCTGGGGAGCACACCTCTGTCTTCCATGGTTGGGTAGATAGTGCAGTGGTGACAGGACTCAGAGCAGCAAGAGCTGTCAATTCCTTGTGCGGGAAGCACTCCTGGATCTTCAAACCAACAAACAAAAATTAACTTTTACAACAGATCTGTAAGAGAATGTATTTTCATTAAGGACTTCAACCCAGGATAAATCAAGGTTTTCTGTGGCATTTGCAGATGGCAAAGAAACTAAATGTAATCCAAAGAAAGCAACCTCTTGCCAAATTGCTGGGACTTTTGGACTAGACTTGGCCTTAAGTCCCTCCAGGAAAGTAGGGTTGCTGAGTTTTTGCTGAGCATTTGCAGTTATAAATTTACTTTTTTGTGGATTAGGCACAGATCCAGATTCACAGTTCTTTGAGGTTTACTAGAAAGATTATACTAGAAAATATATCATATTCATCAACTTTAGTCTCCTTACTGAAGCAGTGCACAAAAACTTAGAAAATAGTTACAAAGAAACATTATAAGCCCCTGTGGCTGGGCTGCAAGCATGACTACATGCCCATACATCAGGAGATGGATAAAGCTGAGGGACTCATGGAGGACCCTTCCTCCCTGCAAGCCAAGGTCTTTCTCTTCCTGAAGAAGGGGTAGTGGGTGGTGGTCCAACTTAAACAAAAGGAGTCGAACTTTCTGAACACATGGCTTGAAGTCCCTGCAGTCCCAGAAATGACCTTTCAGTGTCATTAGTGAGCCCAGTTTCATCCCCAAGTGAACCTTCCACCAAAAATCTCCAGAATGCAGCCTGGCCTGGAGGAAATTCACCTACCCACAGTGGCAATTAGCAATTCCCTGGGTAAGCAAGGAAGGGCCACAAGAGACAAACAATGGCACATCCCTTCTTGCCCACTCACCCACAATCTGCCTAAGTTCATAAAATCAACATTTCTGTGAGATGACTATCTAGCCTCTGCTTAAAAACTTCCAAAGAAAGAATATTCACCACCTCCCGAGGAAGCCTGTTCCACTGAGGAGCCACTCTAACTGTCAGGATCTTCTTCCGGATGTTTAGCCAAAAATCCTTTTGAATTAATTTCAACCCACTGGGGCAACAGAAAACAACTCTACTCCATCTTTTATATGACAGCCTCTCAAGTATTTGAAGATGATTATCATATCACCTCTTGGTCGCCTTCTCTCCAGGCTAAACAGACCAAACTCCCCCAACCTTTCCTCATATGACTTGGTCTCCAAACCCCTCACCATCTTTTTAGCCCTCCTCCGGACACACTCCAGTTTCTCTACATCTTTCTTCACTTGTGGTGCCCAAAACTGAACACAGTACTCCAAGTGAGGTCTAACCAGAGCGGAGCAAAGTGGTAACATCACCTCACATGATCTGGACACTATACTTCTTTTAACGCAGCCCAAAATCCCATTTGCCTTTTTAGCTACTGAGTCACACTGCTGACTCATGTTCAGTGTAAGGTCTACTAAGACCTACAGTAGCCATAACAGACAAGGGCAGAAGAAGGTCCATAGTCCAGGTCACTAGCCAAAGGTCAAAAGCACAGAGAATCCAGTTGAAGCAAGGAATCAGGAACAGGGAGTACAGGCTCAAGAATGAGCAACTTTGCCAGTACAGGGAGGTGTTGCCTCTACTCTCATTTTAACCTTGACACTCAGCTAAACACAAACAGCTGCCTAATTAGTCAGAGGCAGGGCTCTACAAGCACTCACAGATGCCAGGCCTATGTTGAGCTGCTAACTTAGCTGAACAACATCTCTTGAGTAACATGAAGCGCTGCTTGCCATGCCGTTATTCTCTGAGCTTGGGAGATGTGGGTGGCGAATCAGCTGGTGCTTCTGTCACCAGCCAGGTACCCAGAGACTGAGTGTTTGTACCTGGTCCAGGTCCTGAGTCCACTGGTGGTTCCTGTGGCTCTGGTGCTGATACTGGCAGAACTCTCCACACTGCTTCTTCCTCAGAATCTGTTGAGGTTAACAACTGGCATGAGCTGATTGCAATTCCAGTATAAAGGTGATCCTACCATGAAATACAAAGAGAACTTTTCAGCTCCAGCTTCCAAATACAAAGAGATTGCGAACAGTCCCATATTTCTGTAGTACAGCAATAAAGTCATTTTTGTAAAAGTCTACGCATACATATATTTTAAAAATTCGATTTGATGCAGAAGAAGTGTATTGCCCCTATTGGTGAGTAGGCGGGCAAGTAAAGTGCAAGTTGACCACATGAATGCATGCACAAACCTTTCCCTGGTGACTTCTTCAGCTACTTGTGAGAGGATCACTATTTCTAAAGTTCTTCCCTAACAAACAAAGAGCAAACTTGGAATATACCCCCAAGACATCCTACTTATGAGAATAGCCTAAAATGGGTTTCATTCATTTTATTCCACACAAACAAGAATACTCAAGACATGGGGTCAAATCCTATCAAAGTTTCATGTGATTCCTCTACACCATGAAGACTGTGTCCACATGGGTCCCATTCACCTCAGCACAGCCTTTTGGCTGCCATGGCCCCACTTTCCTCTGACCTGTACACTGGTTTTGGCTTCAGCTGCTGATCTGAGCCGGACTCCTGCTGGCTGAAATACTTTGCAGATCCTGCCTGCCAGGAGAAGACACTGACTGGTTTGAATGAAGAACGTTTTTTTCAACATTTTCTTCTTTTACTGTTTGCTGTACTTTGAGCTTGGTGAGTGGTAGGTTGTGGGGACATGTGAGGTCAAGGGCCTCAGGTCTTTTTCTTCTTGTTTTCCATTTGGTTAGGATTTGTAAAGTTCCCTTCCTTCTGTTTCGGTTTTGTGGTTTTGCACTGTACAACTGATTTTTACAACACAGCTTTATCTCATCACTCCATCTACCCTTTCTCTCTGTACTATATTTTAAAAAATTGTTGTATTTTATCATCTCGGTGCCATTTTGAGAAGGTTTTAATGAAGAGGACTTCTTCCAGCTTCCCATAAAGATCCAGAGCTGAGTTGAAGACAAATCTTTAGTAAATAAATCTTTATTAAAGATTTTGCAATCTTTATTTTTCCTGCTCGCGAGGTTGGGCAAGAAGCTACCTGAAGCCCAGTCTGCAGATATTAAAGATTAACAAATCTTTAATGAAGCCGGCTTTATTAATTACAACAAAGAAACCATTCTGCAAAGGCAGCTCAGTTAGTGAGGGAACAACATTTTATTTTTGGAGAGAAAATTTGCCTCGGTGTGGGGAAATACGTAGGGGGCCTGTCATATTCGGAGGCAGTGATGGGATACAAAATAAAATCAACAACTTGTTTGTCCCACTTCAGACAAAAACTAAAATAAGAAACATTTTATAAATCTGAGAGAAATTACAAAAAAAAAATCCTGTCAGAAATGGCACCATCTGGTAAACCTAAAGAAGGACATGGAGGTGAGGGAGAGGTATCAGATACTGAGAAGAATCCTACTCAGGAGTTATAAATAATGAAAGAATTTTAAAACAACTAGAATTAGCCAGAATTGAGAAAGAAAAGGCTACAATGGCACAACAAGAGCGGGAAGCCAAGAGGGAACGTAAAAAGAAATGTACAATCTGAAAATGCAGGAAATTCAGCTAAGGGCAGAATTACCAGTTCCAAGAGAGAGGAGGAAATTACCCAAGAGGAACAAAAGAAATTTCTACATTATCAAAAAGGAGATGACATGGAGGCCTTTCTGTATAGTTTTGAGAATACGTGTAAAGATTTACAGGTTCCAACTGACACCAGAGATATGTGGAGGTGTGAGTAAAATCTATTTAGAGATGAGGGATGAAGAACCTCAGATTATCAATTATTTAAAGAAAGAGTCAGGGTCTGGTTTGGTCTGACTGCAGAACAAAGTAGAAAAAACTTCAGAAAAAATTAAAAGGAAGTCCTTATATCACAACTGACTTTAGATATTGCAATTACTATTTATAATTGTAATGATTCTTTCAGCCATAAGATGTCACCATTTGTATTACAAATGGAAGAAACAAAACAAAAATGGGAGTAGAGACATACAAATATAATAAATAACTTTTTAATTATTCCCATGCTCTGTTATAAATCTTTCCAGCTTCTTAACTTTATCTCATCAGTCCTGAATATAACAAAAAATGCCTTTTCTGTTTTAATCTTTCTTGATTATTTTGATAACACAAGCCTCTTGCCAAGTCTATTAAAAAATTATTCATTTCTCCTTTTAATTTTAAAAAGTTTGGAAAAGTCATAGAATCACAGAGGGGTCATATGGAAGGGGTCATATGGAAGATGGTCTCTCACCAAAATGTGATCTTTTGAAGATGCCCTCATTGCCTAGAGATACTCTTTCTTTCAGCAAATTAATGATCAGTCTTCAATTTGACCGTTTACGCACTGGGAAATTCACTGCCCCAGCTACCATGCAGGAGTGCAAATCGGGGGCAGATGAGACGCACTGGGCTAAATGCTCCCCCATGTGGGTGCAGGAAGAGGTGAGGCAACCTGCCATGACTAAAACTCCAGCCTGCAGCCCAGCATAAAACCTCCAGTGCATAAACGGTCTTTCTGGCACAGGGCTGAGCTTGATTACATTACATGCTGATTCCACCTGTAAATCACTAACTTCTGTCAGACATCCACTCACAAGAAGCCACCTAAATGAAGAACAGATGGTAAATTTCTCAACCTGCCTTTTGATCCTGGGAGAATACATCAGCTGAAACCTTAAAGAGCTGGATTTTCACCCTATGGGATTCCCTCAAAAATGCAAAGGCATGAGATCAGCATTAAACTCAATCAGAAGTGAAAAACATTTAAATGGAAATTAAAACATAGTTGCAGAAAGAAATAGTTGTTGAAGACTGTAAAAAAAGAAAAGATTTTTAAAATATTAATTTAAATAAAGATAATGACATGAGAATTTTTTGGGATGCTAGAAAAGCCTACATGAGAGGTCACTTTATCTTTAAACTGCTCCTGCGGAGCGGATTAAATAATCGGCTAAGGGCACCTAAGGAGGGCCCTGTCCGTGATGAGGAAGGGTGCCGATAGGCCTCTTCCTCATGAATGACAATCGGGGAGCCCAATTGGCAGGCGCAAAGCGCCTGCCGATTGGGCCCTCCAATTGTCAGTCCGGCGGCAAAGGACCAATTGCGAGACGCACACAGTGCATCTCGCAATTGGTCCATTGCCGCCGAACTGACCACTCGGGAGGCCGCCCCCTCGCACGTCTGCTCCGTTCAGACGACCTCCCCTATTTCTTCCCTAGCCGCCAAGACGAGCGGCCGCCCCCCCCCAGCCGACAGCCCGCGCTACCGCAGAGACGCGCCACCAGCAACCGGTGAGCACACGGCCCGCCTCGCCCCCACCATGATCTCCGCCACTGGGGGACCCCTGCCACCCACTCTGTCCCAGCCCACCCTCAAGCGTACCCGCGCTTTGGCTCCACCGGCAGCCACCCGCCGCCATCTTCTGGGTCACCGCCTACATGAGCACCGGCCTGTGCCACGGAGACATCGCCGTGGCAACTGGCCCCAACTACCAACATGACCCAGAGCCCGTGAAAAGGATGCCTGCCAGCCGTGCCGCCGCCAACGGGCTGCCGCCCACCAACCTCTCTCCCGGCGCCCGCCGCTAACCGCCTGCGGACATCTCCTTCCTCACCCTAACAACCACAGGTAGGCGCCGGCGCGGACACACCACTGGACACGAAGACGGCCCGCCTCAAACACACACGCCACCGGCGGCGGGGGGGGCTCCCTAAGGCTCCCATCAGCCCCGAGAACGGTCTGCCAGCCGCTAGCGCCCGCTGCATTTCAAGGGCAGCGGGCTTGATTACTAGTATAGCATAATCCGGAACTGAGAAAAAAAGAACAAGAGAAGTTACAAAAGATTTTAGAAGAGATTAAGTAAAAAGAGGAATTAAGAAACTCACCTGGAAACACCAGTATTTCTTGGCAGATAAAAAATGTACTACAACTTTCTATGCTGACAAAAAGACATAGCAGTTAAATTGAACAATGTAAAACACAAAGACATTTTGAACATGTAAATAAAACAGGAAAGTGGTTGGTGTATAACAGGGGTGGCCAAACTATCTCTCCAGATGTCCATGAACTACAATTCCCATGAGCCCCTGCAAGCACTATGACACAGTTTGGCCATTCCTGGTATACACATTTTTAAAAGAGAGAGAAATGATACTGAATATTCGAGAAGTTAATTAAACAATTACTGATAATGAAGCTGTTCAAAAAGTCTTTCATAGATACTATTCCAATTTGTATAAAGGACATGAAGTATCATATTCCAAAATGGCTACTCCACACTTTTTATTTTATGCTAAGGCAAGTTACCAAAGACAGTCCAAAGTAGCTGGGAAGCAGAGTCAGAAGCCAAGATGAAACCAGGAACAAACTCAAGCCAAGCTGAAGTCAGGAGCCAGGAACTAAGTCAAGACAAGTCAAGGTCAGGAACCAGAAATGAAGTCAAGAGCCAAAGTCAGAAACCAGGAATCAGCCAAGCCGGGCTTTGCCATAGTGAACTGGAACACCAAAAATCTATGCAGACAGACAGGGAACACAAACATTGCACCCACGCCAAGGCTGGATGGAGTAGCCTTCAGTTGGAGGGCTTGCCGTTGAGCCTAGTCCTCCTCTGACGAAGGAGCTTCAGCTGGGTCCCATCAGGACTGACAGCGGGATGACAGCCGAACTTATCTTTTGACTGCTGTCATATTTGCATGCTGTTGCGGCTGCCCTGGTGAGTCCTCTGGGCGAGATGGGACCTTTCCTCCAAATCTCGAGAGGTCATGGCATTAGGGCAGTTGAGAACCTCTGATCTAGAAAATCTTCAATGGCTGGATCTACAGACAGCATTGGGGGGGAGGGTGCTTGGCCCGGACAGTGAACCTGGGTCACCTATGGCAGCGGTCCCCAACCTTTTTATCACCAGGGATAAACCTTTTTATCACCAGCAGCAGCTGCTTAGTGCCATACCAAGGGGGAGCCCCAGCCATGCCGGCCGCCAGAGAGCACCAAAGGTGAGCCAGCGGCAGAGTGGCAGGGCAGCCTCCAAGGCAGCAGCCGGGGAGGAGGACGAGGAGGAGCCACGGCCCAGTACCGACTGATCCATGGTCCGGTGCCGGTCTCCGGACCAGGGCTTGGGGACAGCTGAGCTATGGGCTCTGAAGTGCCCTTTGGTGGCTCACCAGGAGGTATAGCAAGTTGCAGGCATAACACAAGGTATACTTTACCTAACTTTCACTATTACAGAGATATTCATGTTTCTTCTTTATATTGAGTTTCCTGTAGCCAGAATGAAGATGTTTTTCAGTCAATTTTACTTTGTTTTATTTTATACTATGAGCTTATTTTATCCTATTATATTTTTACCCTGCTTGGCTGTACTTGCCTCTTATTGTTTTATGCCAATAAAGGTTTATTATTATCATTATTGCTGTTGTTGTTTCCTGTAGACATAAGATGTCAGACTTTTGCTTTTTAAGCTGCTTAAAGATTTTGGTGTTTTTTGAAGGAGAATTTAATCCATTGATATTTATATTGAAACTGTTTTAGGTTTATCCATTTTTACCCAATGTTGATGCCTCAACCAGTTCTTCTTCTGAACTCTTAGGTGGGCTTTGCTTTATGTTGCTAGTTTTGTGTTGCTTGAAGATTCTCCTCCCGTTCCTCTATGTGAGTTTTCATCCTGCAGCTCTTCAATCAATGATTTAGTCCGTTCCTCTATTTTCATTACTACCATTACATTTTTTTCCTTTTCATAGGATCATAGAGTTGGAAGGGGGCTCCAGGATCCTCTAGTCCAACCCCCCACTCAATGCAGGAACTCATAACTATCTGCCCACCCACAGTGACCCCATTTTCATGACCAAGTGATCCCCCCATCAAAGATCTCCAGAATCCAGCCTGCCCCGGAGGAAATTCCCTATCATCCCACAGTGGATCAGCAATTTCCTGGGTATGTGTAACAGTATACAAGGAAGGACCACAAGAGACCGATTATGCATGAGGTGGGTATTCCGGGGTGGCAGCAGCAGGGATAATCCCTGATTATGCATTGTGCTGCTGTCCTCCCAGCCATGGCCCAGCACAGCACCCCAGATAGCCCGCAGTATGTGAATGTGGGAACTCCCACATTCCCTGCGATACAGCGGGTGCCAACTGCAGCCCTCTGGCACCAGCCCCATACATAATTGGACTCCCAACCTATGGTGTCCCTACAGGGACACCACACGCCCCTGTCACCTCCACGGAGTTGTGGAGCTGGATGGGGCATTTCCCCACACCCACCTTGGCAGGAGAGCGGCGTGCCACTCCCCCACCATTGTGCAGTGGGGGCCCCCTGCCCCCCACTCCCCCGTCCCACAGTGCACCAGGTTATTCCAGCCCCGATGTTGTGCCCGGTACTTCGGAGCAGTCTACATACACTGGGGGAGTCCCTCCCCCGTGCATACACGGGAAGTGGCAGGGCATTCCACCCCACCGCAAGGACCTGGCAGCATCCCAGTGTGGCTGCCGCCGTGCATAATCGGTCAAGAGACAAACACTGGTACATCCCTTCTGGCCCTCCCACTCGCTCATAAATGTATTTTTGGTAAAAGTACTCCTATTTCAATAAACATGAGAAGGGAGAGAAAACTGAAATAAATACCAGTGGTCATTTAAATGAAAGGGCAGGTCTTGCAATTAATGTGGTAGAGATTGGCATCAGGAAGACATTTCTTAAGAAGCTTACCGGGTGACCTTCATCACACACCGTACAAGGCTATTGTGAAGACGCAATGAGGTGCGCTGTTCTGAGATTCTTGGAGGAAGTGTGCTATAGAAACATCCTGATTGGTTGACTGGAACGGTAGCAACTTCGTGTAAAGATGAACCAATGCAACCAGCTGAGTCAATTGTTGGGGAAAATTCTATTTCTTTGCACAATAATTAATTGTAATGGGAGGACAAGGAAGAATAGGAGAGCAGATGTTTCCATGATTTACCTTCCTCTTTTGTACGGCTATAAAAGCATCTGGAGAGCACCGCTTTTCAAAGAACTCACCACTGCCAACCTCCACCACCCAGCATCCTGAGGGTGAAGACACATGGGTATCTTCTGTAAGTATCATTGTTCCAAAGAAAATACCATTTGGATTGCTGATTATTTTTCACCTTAAACACATATTTCCAGTACTCTATTTCACAGATTGCTGCATTCTAATTTTGTTGTTTTTCATATTTGCTTTCTGTTTGTTGTTTGTTGTTGCAAATGACCACTAAAATGTTCCCATTTTAGAATGGAAGCCATAGGACTAGATCTATATTTCTGTGCTCTGTCATATGTGCTATTTAAAGTGTCGTTGTTGCTGTTGTCGTTTCCAGGGAAGTGACTCTCAGCTAGGATTTAATTCCAGAGAGGCAGTCATGTTAGTCTGTGTCAGGAAAAAATGCTGCAGGATTCTTGGAGCGCCTAAAAAGACTAACAAAATGTATTTCAGCATAAGCTTTGATAAGCTTGTAGCCCACTTCATCAGATACCTGTTTTGTAGCCTCAAAGGTCTCTAAAATACAGGAAAGGAAAGGCGAGATGCAACTATTTGAAATTCAGAGGGTGTCGGGGAAAGCTGAATCCCCAAGTATCATTCCCCAGCAGAAACCATTCCCAAGAAGCCTGATTTGTAATATTTATACTTTGGCTAAACGAGTTCACCCTTGAAGAGGTCCAAGTCTTTGCTCAGCTCTGGAAGGAGGGGGAAGGAAACTGCTGAATTAAAAGTCGGCACTGGAAGTCCTTTGATTTTCTCTTTCATTGGTAAAGGGCATCAATGGATGTCAGTTTTATTTGTTATTCTCATCAATTATTGGAAGCCAATTTTAATCAATGGGATGGAGAATCACTCATATTGATTGAGGTCATTTGTCATGGGGGCATTAACTGGTAATGATAAAGACACTATTAAAATTCTTCTGAAACTGAGGGATAGCACTGGATTCTGAAATGGTCGAATTCCCTTTAATAGGAAGATGGTTGTTTTTTAAACAAGCATAAATATTTTATTGATGGACAGTCCTAGTCTCGACATAATTCTCTTAATCTGAGCATCTTCATTCCACTTTTATTAGCATTCCCTGCTGTAGGTGTTGTTGGATTTAGCGGCATGAAGAAGGGGTAAAACTGGTTTAACGTCTTAAAATAAATCAGCATAATCTAAGATGTAAGCGGGAATCTTGTGGCACTCCGAAGATTTACAAGTTTGTATTCCAGCATAATATTTTGTGGGCCAGAGCCCTACTTTGACAGATGTACATAGTAGAAAAAGCTTTAAACAGCCGTGTTAAAGGGACACGAAATAAAGGAAGCACAAGGCGTGGTGCAATTATGTACATTCCAAATGCAAACAAGAATAGGATAACTGGTGATTCTGCAATTGTTCTTCCTTTGTAAAGGTAAAGGTATCCCCTGTGCAAGCACCGAGTCATGTCTGACCCTTGGGGTGACGCCCTCTAGTGTTTTCATGGCAGACTCAATACGGGGTGGTTTGCCAGTGCCTTCCCCAGTCATTACCGTTTCCCCCCCAGCAAGCTGGGTACTCATTTTACCGACCTCGGAAGGATGGAAGGCTGAGTCAACCTTGAGCCGGCTGCTGGGATTGAACTCCCAGCCTCATGGGCAGAGCTTTCAGACTGCATGTCTGCTGCCTTACCAGTCTGCGCCAATAGAGGCTCCTTGCTTTTTATGCTTCTTAAATTCTGCAGCCACCTCTGATCAGAGCAGCATCCTCTAATCTGGAGAGCAGGGTTTAATTCCCCACTCCTCCACCCGCAGCCAGCTGGGTGACCTTGGGCTACTCACAGTCCTGTTAGAGCTGTTCTCACCGAGCTAATGAGCTCTCTCAGCTCCACCTAAAGGGTGTCTGTTGTGGGAAGAGGAAGGGAAGGTGAATGTAAGCTTCGCTGAGACTCCGGGTACCAAAACGCAGGTTATAAAAACCAACTCTTCTTCAATATCTAAGAAGCTCCAGATCATGTAAAATTCTCACCAATTATATGAAATTAGCATTTACCTGAGTGCCATTCAAGCCACAATCAACTTTCATTGGCCTAGCAAGGGGCTTTCAAGGCAAGTGAGAACCAGAGGTAGTTCACCATTTCCGAGTCTTCCTTGGTGATCTCTCATCCAAGTAACCACCCCGGTTAGCCTCTGAGATCTGACAAGCTTGGGCTTCTAAGCCATCTTCCTTCCCTGTATCAAATTACTTACTTCCATGCTGGAAGTCTCAGCCTCTGAAGTTCTTTTGTTGGAGAAAGGTGAATGATAGAGACGGGAACATTCGCTCACCAGTTTCTGAATATCGCCACTTTTAACGCCAGCAGGGATTTTAAAAACAACATGAGGACCAAAGTAGTGGGACTAGGACCCCTACCATTTTAAAACAGCTAACTGCTCCTAATAATAACTGAAGAAACTTCAGGAAAGCAGATGAATCTACTACCTACGACCCGTTCTGATTGTCCAAGTGATTGATGAAAGCAAGAAATAAATATTTCAAACTCATTTGGTTGGGAACCATGTAATATATAGCCTTCAGTTTTCCTGTGGGTATGGCTTTTGTTACTTGGAAACTTGTGTCTTATGGGATATCTGCACATGTCCCCCTTTTCTGCCCTTACATGGGCTTCCAAAGCAGCTAACAAATCAAAACATATGTAATAAAATCACATTTGATAATAATTACAGACAACTACAAGATTACTTTTTAACAACCACTATGCAATAGAGACTCATATGATATTGCAATGTGGTCTGATTCTAGCAAAGGAATGACCAATTGCTGCAAGATTGTTCCTTTCCAGGAAGGGTGCAGCTGAAGATGCATCCCAGGCTGGTAAGGCATGTTCTTGGCCACCAGCCACACCCAAGCATCAAGGAACTAAAGAACAGAGTGGGGGAAACATGTCAACTGGTAATGATTTATGATGATGTTAAAGGTTCAGTCCCACGTTACAACAACTTGATCAAGCAACTTGCTTAAGGCCTTTGTCATGATTTCATCATCTTTAGTCAGTTCTCATGACATCTGCGTCTGTAAATGCCCAGTGAGCTTTGCAATCCAGATCTTTCCCGAAGAGAAGCTGCTGTACTTAAATTGGGGGCCTTTTCGCACGGGGATCTTTGTTGCAAATTGTTTGCGGAATGAAAAATCGCCATTTAAAATAGTGGAATTCGTCGTTATGCATACCTGCCTTTGTAGTGGAATCAGTTGCGTTTTTTAGTGTTTCCCACAGGCTTCCGGTCTCGGCAGAAATCGCTAGAAAGGAAGCGCTATTGCCAAGCTCGTCCCGCCCCTGGCCGTCAAGCAGCCAATGGGCAGCCGTTAGCATGCTCCCAAACAGCCCCTTTCCCTTTAAGAAAGGTTTTTTTTTAAAAAAAAAAACAGACCCATAGCAACGAATCTAGGTAGATTCGTTGCAACGGAGAGACCCATCCAGCTGCCTAATGTGAGCTGTCGTTTGATTGTATGATCGTTGGCACGCTGCCTCGAGTGATAAAAAAAAATCCCCCCCCCTCTCACGGGCCCGATTTTCGGCTGAATTAATGTGTAAAAAATAAAGGGACTTTATTTCAGCAAACGGGCTTTTATGTGGTTTGTGCTTAGTGACTAAAGGTGAAGGACTGAAGCCAGGGAAGCCTCTAAACAGAAAGAGGCTCGCTGGTGCGTTTATCCCCGCTCGCTCGGAGAAAAAAAAATGGCGATCACTTCGCCGGAAGTTTGGAGGACAGGCTCAGGAGGAGGGACTTTGAAGAACCCGCAACAATGGTAACGCACAGGTCTTTAGCGCTATTGTTGCAGATTGGTTGCAGGAGTGTATCGCTATCCGGAGGATGAATCCACTTTTCTGGATTCCCCTGAAAGCGCTACAACGAAGCGCTTTTTGCGGGTCGGTTTCAGGATTGTTGCAGATTGTCTACGACGTCGTGGGTTATGGCAAATTAGTAGCGTTTCCAATTAGCAACCATTGTGCTATTTTGAAGCCGTGCGAAATGGCCCTGGGTCTGCATCCCTTAGATGGGTAGCATGAGGGATCAATACACACAATGCAGTTTGGAGGTCAAGGACAACCACCTGCTGGTCTTCTGTAGACATCTTGAAGATGCTGTCTCACTGTTATGAGGCCGGCGTTTGCACTGGTCGCCACTACGGCTCTGCAGTGCTTGCTTACACATCCATTCATTGCTGTTGAAGAATTTCCTGTTGTTGAACGCTGATTTGCTCTGATCAGCCTTGACTGTTACAGAAGAGTCAAAACAGGGGCAATGCCCAGCCCACTCCTTCTGATGCCAGAGTATAGTGACATCTAAGTCCATATGTAGAGCCTCTTGTGGCGCAGAGTGGTAAAGCAGCAGACATGCTGTTGGAAGCTGTCTGCCCATGAGGCTGGGAGTTCGATCCCAGCAGCCGGCTCAAGGTTGACTCAGCCTTCCATCCTTCCGAGGTCGGTAAAATGAGTACCCAGCTTGCTGGGGGGTAAACGGTAATGACTGGGGAAGGCACTGGCAAACCACTCCATATTGAGTCTGCCATGAAAACGCTGGAGGGCATCACCCCAAGGGTCAGACATGACTCGGTGCTTGCACAGGAGATACCTTTACCTTTAAATCCGCCTAGTGCCCTATGACCCCCGCAGGGCTCTGCGCTCTGCGAGTGAGAATCTTCTGGTCGTTCCTGGCCCTAGGGAAGCACGCCTAGCCTCGACCAGGGCCAGGGCCTTTTCGGTCCTGGCCCCCACCTGGTGGAATGAGCTCCCGGGTGAGCTGCGGGCCCTGTGGGACCCTTTAACGTTCCGCAGGGCCTGCAAGACGGAGCTCTTCCGCCAGGTCTATGGTTGAGGCTGGGGCTGCCGGGGTACATCGACTGCTCTCCCCCGGGCTTCTTGAACATCGTTGATCTCCTTCTCCTCCACCCCCCCTTCTTTAGGAATGGGGGTAGGAAGGGGATCTTATTATTGTGCTGCCATGTTGTGACATTTTAAAGTCTTTTAATGGGTGTTTTAATGGGTTTTTTAAGACATTGTAACCCGCCGCGAGCCATTTGGGAGTGGCGGGAAATAAATCGAAATCGAATCGAAATCGAATATACAAGACCGCAAATTCTTGTAGGCCGTTTTTACACAAAAACCTACTGTGACCCGGGAGAGCAGGAGCCCGTCAGCCAGAACTGGTGGAGAGCCATCTGCTAACATCAGTCCTGCGCTGCTTTTCCTAGATAGGCAATAGTGTTGCCAACTTCCAGGGATGCAGAAGGTCCTTGGTTCAATTCCCAACATCTCCAGTTAAAAGGATCAATTAGTAAAGGATGTGAAAGACCTCTGACCCTGGAGAACCTCTTCCAGAAAGACCTCTGACCTCTGGAGAACCTCTTCCAGTCTCAGTAGGCAGCGCCATCCTTGATGGACCAGTGATCTGATCAGTATAAGGCAGCTCCATGCATTTACATGGTTCGTGTGTTTATATTGTACACTGCTGAGTTCCCTCTTCTCTCGAAACCTCCCCAAGCCCTCTCCATGCTCCACCCACCAAATCTTCAACCCAGAACTGCCAGCCTGGCAGACAAATGGTTATGGGGAGAGTAGGAGGAATAGGAGCCAAGGCTGCTCCCCCCCCCCACAACTGCTTCCTCTTTTCTGGGAGGGGAAAGTCAAGGTAGGAGGGCAAGAGGAACAAGATTGGCCACTGCTTACCCCCCTTAACTCTCTTACATGCAGTTAACAATAAATGCTGTGTTTGGTTTTAGCCATAAAGTTGATTTATTGGAAGATGGACATGTTGCCAATGCCCATGAATATGATTAATCCCATTTTTAAAAGCTATGCTAATGGTCATCCCACAGCAAATCCTATCATTTATATATTTCACCAGGAGGTTTTGCTGTTTGTTTGTTAGTTTTTAATGCAGAACTAAGCATGGATAGCAAGGAATCCTCAGGAAGTGGGCAAAGAGGAAAAACAGAACTACAACATATTTCTTTGTGTTTTAATTATTGTATTTATTTATTTGGCACAGGGGTCTCCTCACTGTGGTTCTTAGCCACACTCCTAAGTTGCAGTGGCCAAGAAAGCCCACTGGCAAAATGCTTCACAGATCCAGATTATGAAGAGTTCTTAGAGGTAGCCAAGAATGGACTGGAGAAACCAGCACACCCAAAGCATGTGCTGGTCGTGGGTGCAGGGATGGCGGGACTGAGTGCAGCCCATGTACTTGCAGAGGCGGGACATAAGGTAACACCCTGACTCAACGTTTGGCCACTTTTCTGCAGGAAAAATAACAACAGCCAGAGGAATTATGGCATGCTACTTGGGCATCCTAAATTCATGCTGTCATGAGTTGATCAAGCCAGGAAAAAATGAAGAGGGCAGGATCAACAGAGTTAACAGTCCCTGTTGCTGAACAAGCAACTTGAAAAGATGGCGGGAAATCCATGAATGAACCTCTGAGCCATTTCTAATGGGAAATATTTGTTCATTTGCTTTATTTATACCCCATCGGATACTACTCTTTAAGCTTTTGTACTCTGCTTCAGTAAGGAGACTGAAGCAGATAAATATGATATATATTTGTAAATAATATTTCCTAGAGTAGTTACAATAGCAACCTCTACAGCTAGTTTGCAAGCCAGGCTTCATGCCCATACATCAGGAGACAGAAGAAGTTAGTTCTTATAAGTTGCTTTTCTCTACCAGGAGTCTCAAAGCGGCTTACAATTGCCTTCCCTTTCCTCTCCCCACAACAGACACCCTGTGAGGTGGGTGAGGCTGAGAGAGCCCTGAGATTACTGCTCGGTTAGAACAACTTTGTCAGTGCTGTGGCGAGCCCAGAGTCACCCATCTGGCTGCATGTGGGGGAGCGGAGAATCAAACCCAGCTCACCAGATTGAAAGTTGGCACTCCTAACCACTACACCAAGCTGGCAAATAAGGCTGAGCCTAATGGAGGCTGCTTTCCTCCTGAAAAGCACATAGAGTTTCTCTTCCTGAAGAAGCGGGAAGTGGCCCGGAGCCCAGCCTAGATAAAGAGGACATCTGCTCAGGGGTTTTCCAATGCAACCTCACCAGTGACCACTGGATGTCACTAGAGAGCCCACAAGTACAGAGTAGCAACTTAACAAAAGCCCTTTACCCAATTACTTGCTGATTGCAATTCCAACAAGATGTGCCAGAAGTGAGAGCTGTCAAGGAAGTAAATGCTTTCTTCTTTTGCTTTAGGTAACAGTTCTTGAAGCCAGCGGGCGCGTGGGAGGACGAGCGGAGACCTACAGAAATGAGGAAGAAGGCTGGTATGCAAATCTGGGACCCATGCGTTTTCTCAAGGAGCAGAGGTAAGTCATGAGGTAACCACGCACCTTATCTGATCAACTGCCAATCATAAGCCCTCCTTTGCTCCTCTTCTACGGCTCTTTCTTTTTATTGCTTGCCAAGTTTCTGCAGAAGAGACCTATTCTCTTGGTAGGGACTGGGACTATGCACTAGGATGGGGCCCAATATTACAAGTAACCTCCAGACTACAAAGAGCAATTCCCTTGGAGAACATGGCGGCTATGGAAGGTGGACTCTATGATGTCATACCTGCGAAGACCTTCCCCTTCCCAAATCCCACTCTAGGATCCAATTTATCTCTAGTTGTTATGTCCTTCACATACTTGCAAAGCAATTAGCACTTTCCCTCAGCCGAGCCCTGTACTTTCTCCTGCTGCCGGCCAGACTGACTGAGGGGGTAGGGCTCTTGCAGCTAGTATCAGGTGAGCAACTTTACAAACTGCTCATACTCTGTGACCTTTTCCTTCCTACGCCCTAAATGCTACACTTTAATAGAAATAAAATGCTAAAATAAAAATGACATGGGTTACATATGACCTCCAAAAGAAGGACTAAAATGGCATGTGCCAAGGAGAAACACACCAAAAGTAATTACTAGCCATGCTGCTTGTTTTTATTTAGATGATTACGCCCACTTTTCTCCCAAGTGCCTTAAAATATCTTTCCCCACTCAATTTTTTCCCTCAAAACAACAAACCTGTAAAGTAGACTAGGTTACAAGGCAGAATAGCCAAATCTAATTCCTGAAAATTTAAGGGTAAAGCCTGGGAAGGGTACTGAGTCTGGATGTGATTTTACCACCCTTCAAACTTGCTAATCCCTCCAGGAGAACTGATATCCATAGTTTGAGGAAACGAGTAGCGACTCACAAAAGCTCCTACCCTGCCAGAAATGTTTAGTCTTTATGGTGCTACTAGAATCATAGAATCATAGAATAATAGAGCTGGAAGGAACCTCATGGGTCATCTAGTCCAACCCCCTGCACTATGCAGGACACTCACGTCCCAATCGCTCATCTACTGTAACCTGCCACCCCCTTGAGCCTTCACAGAATCAGCCTCTCGGTCAGATGGCTCTCCAGCCTCTGTTTAAAACTTTCCAAAGATGGAGAACCCACCACCTCCCGAGGAAGCCTGTTCCACTGAGAAACCACTCTAGACTCTCGCTGTTTTCTACTGCCACAAACAGATTAACAGAGCTACTGTCTTGATGTATCTCTGTAGTTTGAACAGTTTTCTTCCCAGAAGAAATCTAGCCCTACCTAGAGGTTGACAAGCCTATGAGTGACTAGCAACTAAAACTATTAGCCTGGTGAAACATTTTAAAACCAGGCCAGGCAATCGAAACCTGTTTGATTCATTTATTCCAAGTCTTCCTGTGTTCTTCACAGAGTAGATTCACCTATTCCCAATCTATGCACTGCACAAAATAGTCATACCAATCAGCCTGTCAAACAGTACTTACCACCCAGGTATGCTTAGCAATTAGATTTTCTTCCCTTCTTACAGCTTCGTATCACTCTACTCTTTTGCCATTGGTCCATGGTTTCCTCCTTTCTCCTCTCAGGATTATCCATGAATATATAAAGAAATTTGGCCTGCAGCTGTCTGAATTCATTCAGTCTGACCCAAATACATGGTATTTGGTAAACAATATCAGAAAGAGAGCCTGGGAAGTCAGAAAGAAGCCCAGCATCTTAGGATATCAGCTGAGGCCTGAAGAAGAAAACAAGGCTGCTGGGGAGATATTCCGTGATGCTGTCAAAAAGGTCTGGATCTCTTTTTTCATTTTATTAAAAAGAACTACCAGTAATAGTTAAATAATAGACCTTTCTTACAAATATTAATGTGTATACCATATCCATAACATTATGAATCCCTAGGAGTTTAGAACATTACATCAAAGTATATATAGCCATTGTATTCATAGTAGAGAATATAGCAATGTAGAATTGTTTGCCGGAAATAATCTCAAAACAAGCCCTTAAATATATTATTAAAGACATTCGGATCTCCTTTGCTATTATGTTCATGAGAAAGAGAGAGAAAGAAAACGTAAAACTCATTTCAGACCTCCAAAGGAGAATCCATTTCTTCACAATAACAAAGACTGTAAATCCAGCTCCGTCAAGCCAACCTGGTGAAGATGTGCTCCATCATTCATGGTCACCTCTGCATGCCACCCTTGCTCCAAGGCACTCAGCCTAGCATGGAAACTTCCCACAGGCAAAACTGGTTCATTTTCACTGAACCCATGGTCCCTTCTCTCCAAGATCTAGGAAGTAATTCTTACAGGGAGAATGTTGCAACTTTATCTGCATCTGTGAAATGCTAGTAGCTATGTTGTTCTTCAGAAACCCAAAGCTTACAGATGTCTGGCAGGCCACCATGTGTGGATGTGTTCAGCTTCACATGTGAGGGCCAGAGATATCACCTTTGTCCGATACTGTAGAAACTGATCTGTTGGTTAGTTCCCTAGACTAACTGCAATCGAAAAATCAAGGATTGGGTTCTGGGGGAAAGGGAAGTGTTAGATCCATGTTATTGAGGTAACTTTATTTTCAATTCTGCCTTTGCTCATACTCTTTCACTCCTTACATTACCTTTTCTTGTGAGTCTGACCTTCTGTTGATGTTCCTCCCAGGTTATAGAAGAGGTGCAAAGAACAAACTGCAGCCACTTGATTAAAAAATATGATTCCTATTCAACCAAGGTAAAGGAATTTCCCCTAAAGCAACAGTTCTAATTTTTGAAGTGTAAAGAACTAGCCAGGGAGCATGTGGCAGCTGTGGAGAATACTTATGCATTCCTTCTCCAGTCATGTCCAAAATAGTCTATTCGTTATTCTGTTCTGGAACAGGAAAAGTGGGAGGTTTGATTGGATAAGTCAACAGCTTTTGAACACTTTGATATAGGCATATGCTTCTCACTTTGAGAATAAGACTAGAGTTCAAAATAATAAACTTATGTCCAGGGAGAAGGTTCCACCACATATTCTGGGGAGAGAGCATGGCTCAATGCCATGGGTTCAGGAATACATTTGAATTTGAAAGTGCATCATAAAAACACTGCATTGTGAAACACAAAGTAACAAAAAACCCAGGAGGGTTGAAATTTGAATTCCACTAATATGTGTGGTTTGATATAAAAGGTGGGGGTGTTTACTGTGACTGGCAATACAACCTTTAAACTTGGCAATATAAAGGCACAGGAACTCCAGTTACAGAACCTCTGTTGGGAATGGCCTTTCTCCATCTGAGACCCTCAAGAACAGGGGTAGTCAAACTGCGGCCCTCCAGCTGTCCATGGACTACAATTCCCAGAAGCCCCTGCCAGCATTCGCTGGCAGGGGCTCCTGGGAATTGTAGTCCATGGACATCTGGAGGGCCGCAGTTTGACTACCCCTGCTCAAGAACCACAGCCAATCAGAATACACAGTCCTGATGCTGATGGTCCTTTGAGCCTGTGACCATAGAATCATAGAATCATAGAGTTGGAAGGGGCCACACAGGCCATCTAGTCCAACCCCCTGCTCAACGCAGGATCAGCCCAAAGCATCCTAAAGCATCCAAGAAAAGTGTGCATCCAACCTTTGCTTGAAGACTGCCAGTGAAGGGGAGCTCACCACCTCCTTAGGCAGCCTATTCCACTGCTGAACTACTGAACTACTCTGACTGTGTATGCACATGTTTCTGTGTGAATGTGTAGTCTACACCCACTTCTGACTAGGTCCATGTAAGGAAGAGCAGGGCATCCATAAACAAGACAGAGATTTCTGCATACTTAGGGTTCTCTCCATATATACAGAAAAATATTACTTTGGAAATGTACTAATGTGGGGTGGGAAGAATAGCTTCATGGTTTGAGTAACAGCCTTTTCCCCCTTGGCATTCCCTTGACAGCCCTCCTTTCCTCCCCACTGTTTTATCTCTTGTTTTTATCTTTTGTACTTACGTTTAGCTCTGATTTTAACTGGTTCTCATTATGTATTAGTGTGTTCGTTTCAGCGGCTTTTAAGATGAGATTTTATGTGTATATTTTAATTTGTCAGCCACCTCGGCAATCCCATAAGGACATTCATTATTGTTAATAATAATAATGTTAAAAGCAAATTTTATTTTTATAATCATTTTGAAAACCATTGAGAGCCAGTTAGAGGAAAGCAATGGAAAGGATATCGGGAACTTGGAGCTTCTGGAACTATAAAAAGGGAGATTTTGGTAGGTGGGGAATTTCCAGTTAGCTCCCATCTCCTACAGTTCCCTCTTAGGCTCCTTGTTGTTACATATTAAATTTGGGGCTTTCCTGGAAAACGCAGTGTAATTTAATATCTGCAGTTCTGCGTACACGATGATACTGCTGAATTCAACTTCATGTGAAAAATGGCTCTGCATTTTTTCCCTTAACAGCAATATTTAATCGAGGTGGCAAACATGAGCCGTGGGGCTGTCCAGCTTATTGGGGACTTGTTAAACCATGATGGTGGTTATTACCAGGCCTTCATTGAGAGTTTGAAAGGGGAAATCTTCTCTTTCTCAAAGGGGTAAGCTGATACACTTTGTTGGGAAACTTGGAAGGGTTATTCCTAGCTTACAGAAAACCTAGTCATTTGGACACTGGACAGTGTTGCAATTATATGACATATGTAAAAAAACACTTATGACTGGGGAAGGCACTGGCAAACCACCCTGTATTGAGTCTGCCATGAAAACGCTAGAGGGCGTCACCCCAAGGGTCAGACATGACTCGGTGCTTGCACAGGGGATACCTTTACCTTAAAAAAAAACTTAACGGAGCCAATACAAATCAATTCACAAATCAATTCACAAATCAATAAGATATATTTACCATAGAGATTAATTTGCATTTTTTTAGGCCACCCTTTCTACACTCCAAAATGTTACCCACAATTCCTTGAACTTCTGGTTCCAAATTGAAAGTTTTCACATGTCAAGGGTTATCATGATATAACCAAGAACAAACAGCAACACCATACCAGAAATATGCAGTGGGGGAAAACAGATATTTAGAAGAAGAGAAACTGAGGTTGTATTTTTGTCGGGGACCCGCTTGCTAACTGAAAAAACAGGGTGCCCTTTTGAAGAAAACGTCACGCCAGGCCTGGTGAACGATACAACAGGAACAAGCTTTATTTCAGCAACGTGGAGTCCGCTGGTATGGAGTAAGAGCTTCCACTGAACTCCAGGTGGAAGCTCCCTTTTATACAAAACCCACCTCCTTAGGCTGTATTGCCCCACCCAGTACTTGCGGAGGGAACATGCTGATACAATCATGACTCATGCACATATGCGAGGTTTTCCGGGGTTCCTGATGGCCCATTTTCCTGGAACAAAGGGCCATCTCCGGGCCCTTGTCAAAAGGTGGAGGGGGACATTGAGGTTCTTTAGCGGCCATTGCCACCTCAACGATCGGGTGGGGCGCCCAGCTGCCGGCTTGCCTATGATCACCATGCCCTACCTCCGTGATCGCGGGCGCCTCTGATGGCGGGGTTCGGTCCGGTTCCCAAGCCACCAAGGACCGAACCACGACATTCTGCCCCCCCAAAGGTCCATTCTCCAACCCCCCGGGACGGCCAGGATACCGCTTGTGGAAACGTTCAGTGAGTCGGGGCGCAAGGACGTCCGCTGCCCAGACCCATTCCCGGTCCCCCAAAGCGAAGTCCTTCCATTCCACGAGGTACTGCAACTTCCCCCTGTGGAGTCTAGAGTCCAGGATATCCGCCACCTCGTGGTGCTCCCCCCCCGGCAGGACCTCGGGCGCTGGCGGGGAAACCACGGGGTGCCAAACGTCACCGTCCGGAGTTTTTTTTAGAAGGCTCACGTGAAAGACGGGATGGATGTGCCGGAGGTTCTTGGGGAGCTTGAGCTTGACCGAAACTTCGTTGATCGGGGCCAAGACCTCGAAAGGCCCCAAAAACCGAGGGCCTAGCTTCTTGCTGGGCAAATTCAACCGTAGGTTCCGGGTGGAAAGGTAAACTCGATCCCCCGGTCGGATCTCTTCAGCTGGTCGTCTCTTCCGGTCGGCGTCCTCTTTCTGCGCTGCCTTGACTTTGTGGAGCTGCTCCTGCAGCGACTTCCAGCAGCTCCCGGCACGCTTCCCCCACTCGCGAAGGTCGGCCGATTCCCGGGCGGGGACCTCTCCAAGCTCCGGGAAGTGTCTCAGGTCTGTCCCGTAGACGACGGCAAAAGGCGACATCTCCGTGCTGCTGTGGTCTGCGTTGTTGTACGCGAACTCGGCCAGGGGGAGCAGGGGCACCCAGGTGTCTTGATGATAGGAACCGAAACACCGCAAGTACTGCTCCAGTACTTGATTAACCCGCTCGGTCTGCCCGTCCGTCTGGGGGTGGTAAGCGGAGCTCAGCCCTTGCTCGATGTCTAACAGGCGCAGGAAAGCTTGCCAAAACCGGGACACGAATTGTGAGCCCCGATCGGAAATCACCTTGTCCGGCAGCCCGTGCAGTCGGAACACGTGATCCAGGAACATCCGAGCCAACTGTGAAGCACTGGGGACACTGGCGCAAGGAATGAAATGGGCCTGTTTGGAAAATAGATCTACCACCACCCAGATCACCGTTTTCCCCTTGCTGGGAGGCAAGTCTGTTATAAAGTCCATGGAGATCACTGACCACGGCCGGGTCGGGACCTCGAGCGGGTGCAGCAGACCTTTCGGCTTGCCAACCCCCGGCTTGCAGGTCAGGCAGACAGGACAACCACTGACGTAAGCTTTTGTGTCCCGCCGCAGACTGGGCCACCAAAACCGCCGCCGGGCCAACTTCCAGGATTTTACGAAACCGAAGTGCCCGGCGGTCTTAGCATCGTGGCAGAGGCTGAGGGCTTCCCGTCGTAGCCCTTCCGGGACGTAGACAGCCTCCCCCCTCCGCCAGAGACCGGAGTCCAAAATCAAAGAGTCCCGGAGCTCAGCCAGCTCCTCGTCTGTCCCGTAGGCTGCCACTAGGCGGTCTCGGAGCGGGGCGGTCGCCGGGTCGGGCTCCCATTCCTCCCTGGCCCGACGCCTAGTGACGACCCCCCGTCCCAGCTGCTCCTCACCAAACACGGACCTGGTGCAGGGAGCGTACCCCTCCCCATAATGCGGCAGACGGGAGAGGGCGTCCGCGAGGAAATTCTCTTTGCCGGGGATGTGACCAAGCTTGAAATTGTACCGCGAAAAGAACTCCGCCCACCTCATCTGCTTGGCGTTCAGGGATCGCGGTTGCCGGAGCGCCTCCAGATTCTTGTGATCTGTCCAGACCTCGAACGGCTCCTCTGTTTCCTCCAGCCAATGCCGCCATTCGGTGAGGGCGAACTTAATCGCAAACGCCTCCTTCTCCCAGGTAGACCAGTTCCGCTCCGTTTCGGCGAATTTTCGTGAGAGGTAGGCCGCCGGCCTCAGCTGTCCCGCCTTGTCTCGCTGCAGGAGAACCGCCCCGGCTGCTGCGTCGCTGGCGTCGACTTGTACCACCATCGGCTGGGTTGGGTCGACGTGCAGTAGTGTGGGCTCAGACGCGAAAGCTTGCTTGAGGGCCAGGAACGCTGCCTCCGATTTCTCATTCCAGCCGAGCGCTGCGCTGGGCCGCGTGGCGCGAGGACCTCTCCCCTTGGTACCTAGCAAGTCCGTGAGGGGAGCCACTACGGAGGAGTATCTGGGGATGAAGCCTCTAAAAAAGTTAGCAAACCCCAGGAAGCTTTGTAGCTGTTTCCGGGTGCGGGGCCTTTCCCAGGCCAGCACCGCCTGCACCTTCTCGGGGTCCATAGCTATGCCCTGGGCTGAGATGCGGTAGCCCAAATAGTCCAGGGAGGGACGGTGGAATTCGCACTTAGCCAGCTTCACGTATAGGTGGTTTGCCAGCAGGCGCTTTAACACCTCCCTCACCAGGGTCACGTGCTCTTGGGGATCTTGGCTGTAGATCAGGACGTCATCCAAATAAACAACCACCCCCTGAAACAGAAGGTCCTGCAACACCTCATTAATTAGACTCATGAAAACCCCAGGTGCCCCGCTTAAACCGAACGGCATCACTTTAAATTCGAATTGTCCCAATTGACAGTTAAACGCTGTTTTCCACTCATCCCCCTCCCGGATGCGTACCCGGTAGTACGCCTCCCTTAGGTCCAGCTTAGTGAACAGAGTCCCTTTGCCCAGCCGGGCCAGCAAATCCGGGATCAGCGGGAGGGGGTAAGCGTTCCCCGCTGCGATGGCGTTGAGGCCCCGGTAGTCCTGGCACAGCCATCGGGACCCATCCTTTTTCCGGACGAACAAGACTGGAGCTCCCATGGGACTGGAAGCGGGCCGGATGAAACCTCGGGCCAGATTTTTACCCAAAAACTCCCGGAGGTCCTTGAGCTCACCCTCACTCATCTTGTAGATGCGCCCTTTGGGTAGTACCGCCCCCTCTGGGATGTTGATAGCGCAGTCCGTGCGGCGGTGTGGGGGTAGCTCGTCCGCTTCCCGCTCGCTGAAAACGGCTGCGAGGTCTCGGTACTCTGGCGGGACCTCGGGCTCTGGTATCTCCTGCTGCGCCGCCGCCGCTCCCCTGGGACGCGCCGCCGTCCTCTTGTGGCTGGAATTCTCGTGGGGGACCCGATGCCGTGCACCCACCGTCAAGTCGAACTTCAGGGTCCCCGCCCGCCAGTCCACCACGGGGTTGTGTTCCTTCAGCCAATCCAGGCCCAACACCGCCCGATATCCCGCTACGGGGACCTGGATCAGCCACCGCAGCTCTTGGTGGTCCCCTATGTGGATGGCGATAGGACCCACCTCCTCCCCGAAAGGTCCCCCCTGAATCGGGCTGCCGTCCATCTGGACGAAAACCAGGGGAACCTTCCGAATGCGCTTCGGTAGCCCCAAAGCCCGGGCTATCTGGGGGTGGACCATGCTGTGGTCGCATCCAGAGTCCAAAAGAGCCTCCCCCACCCAACTTAGTCCGTTCTCCGGGTTCCGGAGCTCTAAAATTACCACGTTCGGAGGTCGCGCCTCATGCTGTAGGGGTTTTCCCTCGCACCGCGGGACCTGCTGCCCGGCGCCGTCTACAGCAGGTCCTGGCCGTTTCCCGTCGCCTGGGCGCTTCCCGGTTCGTTGCGGAGGTCCTCCGCCCGGCGTGCCTGCTGGGGGCGTGTCGCACCTCCCCCCTGGGAGAGCCCGCGGTCCTCCCCCCCTTGCCGTTGGCACGCTGCTGCGAAATGTCCTGACCCCCCGCATTTCAGGCACAGACCTTCCCGGCGTCTCCTTTCCCGCTCGGGGTTCGGGGGTCGTTTGGGGCGAGAGTTGTCGGGGCCCGGTCTCGGCGCCTCGGCTGACCCGCCTTTGGCCTCCCGGGGGGGTGCGGCGGCCCAACCCAGGCTGGCTTCCAGCTTGGCGACCACAAAACACCACCCCTCCAGTGTAGACAGATCTTCTTCCGTCCCCTTGATCACGGCCCATTCCCTGAGCTTCGGGTTAAGGCCCTCCCGGAAGTACTCGATTTGGGTCTCCTCGTTCCAGGAGAACACCTTGCCTGCTTCCCTCCGGAAAATGTCTATATAGTCCATAACCCCCCTAGTACCCTGTCGAAGTCCCTTGATCCGACTCTTTGCCTTGTCCTCAGCCTGGGGGTCCTGGAATCGTCGGCGGAGCGCGACCACGAAGTCCTGCAGGTCCCGAGTTGCCGGGTCGCCGCGCTCGGCCAACCCTAGGTACCACTGACCCGCCTTGCCCTGGAGACACGAGGCCACCCCCCAGACCAAGTCCTCGGAGTCCTCATACCGGTCTCCATACCTCCGGGCATGCGTCAGCGCGTGGAGGAGGAACTGCGGGAGGTCGTCCGGCGTCCCGTCGAAACGCGCCTTAAGCTCTGGGGGGGAACGTTTTGGAGAGTAGTCCGACCCCCTCCGGATCCGGGATTCTCGGCGTCCGCCGTCTCGTCCTGCTCCGCTCCACCGGCTACCAACTTGCCCAACGACGCCGTGCCGCTCCCTGCCTTGCACGTCGCTCCTGCGTTGGTCCGGCTCTCGCCGCCCCGTCGGCTCACCCGCTCCCCCGAGATCCTCTGCTGTCTCGCCTCTCCGCTGGCCGTCTCGCCTACTCGGGACTGAAAACTGCTCCGGGTCGGGGTCCGGGGCCCGCTCACCAGTGCCGGGCTCGTCCTCGTCGCTGGAGACGTCCTCACTCGACGCGATCCCCTCCGCCGTTGTATTACCAGTCCCTCCGGGCCCGGCCCGAGCTTGCTCACGGGCTTCAGCTGCCTGCAAGCGCCTGGCCAAGTCCGCCATGGCCCGCCGCAGGTCCTCTAGGGATTCCTCAGGTCCTACCGGGCGAAGCGCCTGCCTCAGCTGGGTGTCCCAGGTTGGGGCCAACCCCCCAGACCTCGGCGCGCTCCCCGCCGTGCTTGGGAACCCCATGGCCCGGCGCCTTCCCTTGGCCGCCGCTGCCGAGGGTCTCGGGGTCCCGGACAGCTGCTCCTGGCCCCCCGATTTTCGGAGGAAATCTCCCGGGGGCATTAAACTCATGTTCCCGGGGTTCGTGGGGGTCGAGACCGCCCCGTTGCTTGAAAACGCCATCTCTGGATCCGTCCCGATAAGCGCTCGGATGCGATGCCGACCCTGGAGTTCGGTGGGAAGCTCTTACGATGTCAGGGACCCGCTTGCTAACTGAAAAAACAGGGTGCCCTTTTGAAGAAAACGTCACGCCAGGCCTGGTGAACGATACAACAGGAACAAGCTTTATTTCAGCAACGTGGAGTCCGCTGGTATGGAGTAAGAGCTTCCACTGAACTCCAGGTGGAAGCTCCCTTTTATACAAAACCCACCTCCTTAGGCTGTATTGCCCCACCCAGTACTTGCGGAGGGAACATGCTGATACAATCATGACTCATGCACATATGCGAGGTTTTCCGGGGTTCCTGATGGCCCATTTTCCTGGAACAAAGGGCCATCTCCGGGCCCTTGTCAAAAGGTGGAGGGGGACATTGAGGTTCTTTAGCGGCCATTGCCACCTCAACGATCGGGTGGGGCGCCCAGCTGCCGGCTTGCCTATGATCACCATGCCCTACCTCCGTGATCGCGGGCGCCTCTGATGGCGGGGTTCGGTCCGGTTCCCAAGCCACCAAGGACCGAACCACGACAATTTTCCATAAAGTCCATAAGAAAGTGATTGTTCTACCTGGGACAGACTTGGTTGAACTAGAGGGCTGCCTGCTCTCCCACAGCAGAGGCCGGCTATTCCAATAACAGTTCCTTCTCTCAAGGCCGTGAAGAGGTCTTGATTATACTAGTGGGGGGGAATATTGTGAAGAGCCCCTCTTTCTCTTTATTTCCAACTTGTTTATTCGAGTTTGCTTTTGTCTTGCAGCTACGATGAAATAGCAGGAGGCATTGATCTACTGCCAAGAGCCATTCACAAAACCATTTCAGAAGGGGTAATCCTGAATGCCAGAGTGGTCAGGATAGAACAAAGGAACGGGGCTGTGACTGCTGTCTATAAAGTGCTGAACCAGACCTTGTCCAATGTCACGGCCGACTACGCCATTCTCACCCCTACAACAAGGGCCACCCGGCGCATCCACTTTGATCCTCCCCTCTCAGCTAATAAATGGGATGCCTTGCGGGCCGTCAGCTACAGGAGCGCCACTAAGGTCTTCCTTGGTTGCTCCAGGAAGTTCTGGGAAGCTGATGGCATTCGCGGTGGGATGTCACTCACCGATCGTCCATCCCGAATAATCAACTACATGGCTCGTAATTTCTCCAGTGGCTACGGGGTCCTCTTGGCCTCCTACCCCCACAGCGCTGAATCGGATTTTTTCTTGGCCCTCAGCAATGAAGAAATGCTTGACATCATCATGGATGACCTGTCAGTCATCCATCAGCTGCCCAAAGAAGAGCTACGAAAGACCTGTAAATCCTCCGTGATTAAAAAATGGAGCCTGGATCCATATTCCATGTCTGGCTACACTCGGTTCACTCCCTATCAGTATAAAGAGTATATTCAACCCCTTCAGGAGCCAGACGGTAGACTCTATTTTGCTGGGGAGCACACCTCTGTGCTCCATGGTTGGATCGACAGTGCGATGGTGACAGGAATGAGAGCAGCAAGAGCTATCAATTCCTTGTGTGGGAAGAAGCACTCCTGGATCTTCAGGCCAACTAAGAAAAATTAACTTCTACAACAGACCTGTAATAGAATTGTTGTCGTTGTTGTTTTTAGGTGCGAAGTCATGTCCGACCCATCACGACCCCATGGACAATGATCCTCCACGCCTTCCTGTCCTCTCCCATTCCCTGGAGTCTATTTAAGTTAGCACCTACTGCTTCAGTGGCTCCATCCAGCCACCTCATTCTCTGTCGTCCCCTTCTTCTTTTGCCCTCGATCGCTCCCAGCATTAGTGCTCTTCTCCAGGGAGTCCTTCCTTCTCATGCGGTGGCCAAAGTATTGGAGTTTCCTGTAAGAGAATAAATACCTGATAAAGAACTTCAACCCAGGATCAATCAAAATTCCCTATGGCATTTGTAGATGGCAAAGAAACTCAACGTGATCCAAAGCAAGTACCCTACTTTGATCCTACTTTACAACAGGGGGGTGGGGGGGATGCAGTTCCACTTTGAAATAATACACACAAAGAACACTCCCGTATTTCTGTAACACAGCAATAAAGTGGTCTTTGTAAAAGTTCATGTGCACATATCAATTTTTTCTCTATCTGATGTGGAAGGGTCATCATAAGCGCGATGCCCCAATCCGTGAGTGAGCAAGCTGGGAAAGGTCAGTAAAGTGCAAGTTGACCATACGAATGCAAGCACAAACCTTTCCTTGCTGACGTTTTCAGTTAATTGTGAGAGTATTGCTATTACTAACATTCTTCTCTAACAAATGGAAAGTCAGAGTTGGAACGTGCATGCGTCCAAGATATCCTGCTCACCAGAGAAGCCTAAAAGGGGCTTAAGGATATATCTTTTACTCCTCACTCATAATACACGAGACATAGGGTTGGAGCCTATCATAGTGTCTTGTGATTGCCCTTATCACATTAGTCACTACCCCATGAAGATATTGTCCACATGGCCTTGGTCCCATAAAAGTCTCAGCACTGCCTTTGGCTACCATAACCCCACCACTTCCCTCTTTCACCATTAGGATGCAACCCATGATGTACTCCTATAAGGGCACCCAGTGATCCCGCTCATGGAACGCAAAAGCGCTATTGAACCCTGACTGCCTATATACTGCACTTACTTTGTTTTTTCCGTTGTGGATCCTGCTGAATTCAGATCGATTTGAACTTGGGTCTTTCTCTATCCCCCCAATTGAAGCAGAAAAGTGTTCTGCACTAGATTGGGGAAGCTCAGTACGGGGAGGGGAGCCAAGCGTAGCAGGGGACTCTTTCTTTTCTTGAACAGGGGAAGGGGGAGAGGATTGGAGACAGCAGAGGAGAGAGAAATAACAAGAGGCAAATCTCTGCTGAGAGAAGTTAGGGCTTCTGGAGCGCAGTCACTGGAGCGTAGTCACCTTGCAACCGGGAACCAGGAAGTCTTTAAACTGATGCCCTGGCCAATCAGGGAAGACTGCTTTGCTACAAGGCCCATGGAAGGGAGTTTATTCACACAAAGCAGAAACCTGCACACAAAATTGATGGCAATTTTTCAAATAACAAGGCTTATTATCCACTTCTGGATATTGCGGGGGAAATGTAGGGTCACTCTGGATCAATCATGTATGTTGCAGAGGGGTAATTTAAAGCGTCCCAAATCAAAATAGCAATCAAATTCAGTGATTACGGGAGGGATTCACTCAAACTGGGATTGGGTAAAAAGCCCTGTGCAGACTACGCCCTGGAATGTTACTTTAGCAGCATCTCCATTCTGCTGATCATGAGCTCCTGTCCATTCTCAGTCATTTTCCAAAGTTGTCCCACATAACTTCCCTGAGCCCATTAGGGAGACACCCATGCCTCCATGTGGGCTTGAAGTTCTCACACACTGGAATAGAAAAAAAAGCAGGCATTTTCTCTTAGCCTGGTGTTTCCCCTTCAACAGCCAGTAACCATACCCCCTCTCCCCCAGCCCGATGGCCCTGATCTGAATCAATATTGGGTGTCTACTAATAGGTCCTATGGAGACATGCACTCCACATTGGACTACATTCCGATATCCCACACTCATTCTAGGAAATTTCTCTGTCAGTACAAAGACAGGAAACAAGAACAGTTAATTGCTGACAAACACACCTGTCCTGTTGATGACTCTCACAAACACCTGGAATTTAAGGCTTGGTTATGCAAATATTTCCAGTTAGCATGGAATAATCAAAGGGCTGCCCTCACTCCCTGGAAAGAATGAGGCATCCAGAAGGGGACAGAGACTTGGCTGGGGAGTGCCAACTGCTAGGTGGTATTTTCTTCCTGGGAAAGACAGAAACAGAAAGACTGACCTACAGAGGGGAGGACAAGCAGAGGAGTTCAATTTCCCAGGCTCAAGGGGAATGGGGTCCATGTAGGTTAGGCCTCTTTGCAAGATCCCTCTTGGCTGAATCCATCTTGAGGGCCTCCATTTTCCAGCAGAGATAACTAATAAAGGGGCAGGCAGCCCAGACAAAGGCTCAAGATAAGTGACAACTGATAGAAAGCTGTAACATAAACGATAAGGAGGCTACCTTAGAATAACAACACTCAGGGTATGTTTCGAGAGAATGGACACATGTTTTGGTGTATGCACCTCCACAACTTCGCCCCATTTGAACGCATTACTAAAATGGCACTAGGAAAAGGATGCAGTTGATTGAAAGACTGCTAGATTCGTGGGAGCATGAACGTTTGTTAAGTTGTCCCTGCAAAAGTCAGCTGCAGCACAAGCAGCCAATGTGGACCCTGGGCAGTGGTTCAATGTGCAATACTGCCACCTTTAGGCCAGTAGTAATGCTTCCTCTAGCAGCAGCACTACCACAATCCCTCCCCACCAGTTGCCTATTCCTTCTCCTCTCCCCCACAGAGCAGAGGAGAGAAACCCTGTGAGGGAGGTGAGGCTGAGAGAGCCCGGAGATTACTGAAGAAGAAGAAGAGTTGGTTCTTATATGCCACTTTTCTCTAACAGAAGGAGTCTCAAAGCAGCTTACAATCACCTTCCCGTCCTCTCCCCACAACAGACACCCTGTGAGGGAGGTGAGGCTGAGAGAGCCCTGAGATTACTGAAGATGAGTTGGTTCTTATGTGCCCAAGGTCACCCAGCTGGCTGCATGTGGAGGAGGAGCGGGGAATCAAACCCAGCTTGACAGATTAGAAGTCAGCACTCCTGACCACTACACCAAGCTGGCTCTTAAGCATCTTTTACAGTGATATTATTGAGCCAATGGCAGTTCACATGTGAACCTTTCTCACAAGGACTATTGGAGCAGCCCAAGGACTCAGAGAAGGCCTGACCAATGCATTTCTAGTCCATCAGATGTTTCAATAGCCCTGTAGATCCAAGATCACCCTCCATTGGGGAAAAGACATCACCACAATCTTCCAGCTGCCCACTAACAGCTTCCTGTTGTTTTGACGACATATATCTTTTTTTTCCTGACTCCAGGGCTGTCGAGAGGGAGTCGTAGTTCTATTGCAGCAGTTAGGCAAAGAAGTAGGAAAAGAAAGAGATTAGCAAGAAGAGGAAAACCCCTGAAAATAGCATGCAGTCTGTCTAAAAGTGGGTAAACAAAGAGACATCCACAAACAAGAGGAAGGAGACAGGAAACTGACCAATCAGTTTTGAGTATTGTGCTGTGTATAGGGAGATAACTGCATAGTCCTTCACTTTCAGAAATGGCTTCAATAACTGGGATTGAAGGGGATTTAAAAACTGAGGTAGAAGGATTTGGAAAGAGGCTATGGCACAGGTGCTTAACTCTTTCTGCCTGTACCATCTCCCAATAACTGATGCTCCTGGTAAAGAAAAAGGGTAGGTATTGGTAGCCATCCTTTTTCCTACCAGGACGAATAAAGGATATTTCACAATGTTTGTTTTGTCCTTAAATATAGTTTCACCAGGAAAAGTCCTTGGGAGAGTCCAACCAAACATTTATCTTAAGAAGTGACAGAATGACAGCGAGATACACCCAGTATTGAATCAGCCAGAACATACACTAATAACATACACTAATAAAAAATGGGTTATCTGAACCGTGACAAGCCATTCATCTGCTTTAGGTTATTGTCTCATCCCATCCAAAGGAATCTACGCAAAGTATTATTATTATTATTATTATTATTATTATTATTATTATTATTATTAAACTTTTATACCACCGTTCCCTTAAGCTCACGGCAGTTTACAAGATAAAAATTACCATAATTAAAACCATTAAAACCAATCCACACTATCAATGTTATCAATGCTGGCAACAGGCAAGCACTAACTAACCCCACTAACCCCTCCCCCAAACCGCCCCACATTAGCCGAGGGACCTCAGGTTGCTAATATGGGAGTGAGGCAATCAGATCATTCAGATGAATCCAGGGAGCCCAGATCTAATGTCGGGACCACCCGCCCTGGCCTCAACCATATGCCTGGCGGAAGAGCTCTGTCTTGCAGGCCCTGCGGAAAGCTGTTAACTCCGACAGGGCCCTTAGCTCTTCCGGGAGCTCATTCCATCAGGTTGGAGCCAGGGCCGAAAAAGCCCTGGCCCAGGTCGAGGCCAGGTGAACATCCCGAGGGCCCGGAACCACCAGTAGGTTTGTACCCGCAGAGCGAAGGGCCCTGCGGGGGGCATAAGCAACCAAGTTGTCCCGTAGGTAGGCAGAACCCAGACCGCATGTAGCCTTAAAGGTTAAAACCAAAACCTTGAACTTGATCCAGAAACAAATTGGCAACCAGTGCAGATGTTGGAGTACCGGCTGAATGTGGGCCCTCCAAGATGTTCTAGTGAGGACCCTAGCAGCCGCATTCTGTACCAATTGTAACTTCCGGGTCAAAGACAAGGGCAGGCCCGCGTAGACCGAGTTACAGTAGTCTAGCCTGGAGGTGACCGTGGCTAAGTGATCTGAGGACAGGTAGGGCACCCAATGTGGAGGAGTAAAGAATCAAACCTGGTACTCCAGATTAGAGCATGCCGCTCTTAAGCACTACGTCACGCTGCTTCTTCTTTTCAGTCTACCCGGTTGGTACAATTTTTATTAAAATCTAGATTCTGCACAGTAAGGTGTGAACATTTCCTGCCTTGCTCTCAGATTCCGTATAACCCAGGCAACATTAGGGGAAGGCCTTGGCTGCTATGCCCTTTTGGTTGGCCCTCCAGCTGGTTCACTGCTATGTAAGACAGGATGCTGGCCAAGATGGACCATTAATATAACCCAGCAGAGCTCTTCTTATGTTTTTATAAAGTTCCATGCAGAAAATTAATACCCCCCACCTCGCAAATGGTACACCTTTAAACCATCCGTTCAGTTCTTGGAATTACAGTCACCAGCTTTCATTCACCTGCTGCTGTCCTATGCCCCAGACCTTCGCGGTTGAAAATGCCAAGATGAGAAAATGTCTCCTGCTGTTCCCAGCATATTTCTGTTGCACCTCACCTCTGAGGAACTCAAGATAGCATAAGAGATTCTTTCTCCACGCCCACCCCTCAGTTCTAGCAGTCCTGCAAGGGAACATAAAGGGAGAGTTAGTTCTTGAGTCAGCAAGCGGTATTGCGACATTTGAATTCTGAGCACATCAATTACAGTTGCCAACTCTGGGTTGAGAAATACATGGAGTTTGTGAGGGGTGGAGCCGATGGAAGGCAGAATTTGGGAAGGGCGGGGATCTCAGCAGGATAGAATGTCATAGAATCAGCCATCTTCTCCATGACAACTGATCTATGTCACCTGGAGATCTCTTGCGGAAGTTCTCCAGGTACTGGAGACCGGTAGGGCTGAAGACCAGCAGTCCTACCCATCAACCCTTCTCACCAGTCTAACCACTACACATTCTCACCACACCCAGTACACAGTCCACACCATTATACAACCCTAGCTGGCAGCCTTGTTTGGTATTACATATAACTGGAGAGGGATAAAATCTTTATCTACATACAGCTAGGTGTTGTGGTTAAGAGTGGCAACTTCTAAAGAAGAAGAGATATTACTGAAGAAGAAGAGTTGGTTCTCATATTCCACTTTTCTCTACCTGAAGGAGTCTCAAAGTGGCTTGCATTCGCCTTCCCTTTCCTGTCCCCACAACAGGTCACCCAGCTGGCTGCATGTTGGGGAGGAGCAGGGAATCAAACCCGACTCACCAGATTAGAAGTCCTCACTCCTAACCACTACACAAGCTGGGTTTCATTTCCCACTCCTCCACATGCAGCAAGCTGGGTGACCCTGGACCAGACACAGTCCTGATAGAGCTATTCTGACCAAGCAGTAATATCAGAGCTCTTTCAGCCCCACCTCCCTTACAAGGTGTCTGTTGTGGGGAGAGGTAGAGAAGGTGATTGCAAGCCACTCTGAGACTCCTTCTGGTAGAGAAAAGCAGCATATAAAAAACAACTCTTCTTCTTATCGGCATTCTCTGAAATAATGGCCTAAAGTTTCTAGGAAAGGGTATAATCCTCCCCCATTAATTGTTAATTGGTCCCACTAGTTAATATAAAGGCATGAAAAACAAAGTCTTTAAAATGCTTGGAGATATGATCTCAAGAGAAGCTTCTCAAGAAATTAATGGGCTACGGGATTCTCTTAGGGCAGATGCTATTCTGCAAGCACACTAATTATCCCCAAAAGCAGTGGGTTCAACCTCCAAGCTTTACTGTATGCTTTTCCCAGTTCCTGGAAGCATCTTACACAATAATGTGCACTTCCTTACAATTTGCCTGTACAGGAAAACACATGAAACAGATTCAGACAGGCGCTGACACAAATGGCTTCCAGCCTGGCCATGGAATGGAAACTGAAGTCGCTCTGATGGATGACTTTGGGAGGAAGCTAGGTCAAGGCGGATCAGCACTGCTCATGATGTTAGATCTCATGGCAACGTTCAGTGTTGTAGACCAGGGGTAGTCAACCTGTGGTCCTCCAGATGTCCGTGGACTACAATTCCCATGAGCCCCTGCCAGTGTTTGCTGACAGGGGCTCATGGGGATTGTAGTCCATGAACATCTGGAGGACCACAGGTTGACTACCCCTGTTGTAGACCATGAGCTTTTAAGCTCATCACCACATTGATGCTGGGATACAGGGGACAGCACTACAGTATCCTTTCTCCAGGGTTGAGGACAGAGGTTTGTGGTTAGAGAGGACCAATCCCATTGCTGGAGGTTCTAATGTGGAGTTCCAGAGGGGGACGGGCCTTACCCTGACATTATTTAACAACCTTGTGGGCCCTCTTGGCCAGCTGGTCCAAGGGCTTGGGCATCACCAATAGGTAGACAACACCTAGCTCTACCTCCTGATGAATAGCTGGCCAAAATCCATCCAAAAACAACTTGCCAAATGTTTGGAAGCTGTGGTTGAGAGGTTAAAGCAGATTCATCTGAAGATGAACAAAAAAATTATCTTGCAAAAACTGGGGGTGAGGGCAAGCAAGATTCCATTTCTGTTCCATTTCTTGACAAATACATCAGGGGTGAATCTGCACTGGGCTTTTTATCCCCAATGACCCCGAATTAAATAAAGTCATCTACACATTATTCGATTTCCATTTTGATATTTAGTACTTTCAGTGATTAATCCGTGGTGATACTAGCTTTCCCCTGTGATATCCAGGAGTGGATATAACTCATTACATTTGAGGAAACCACTCTGAGAGCCCCAGTATTAGGTGTAGACATTCTTTGTTTTGCCAGATTAACTTCCTCCCCCATGCCTCCAATGCTGACATAGTGAAGCAATCTGTCACTGATTGGTCAGGGTGTCAGTTCAAAGACTGCCTGGTTCCTAGTTGCCATTCCCTAGCAAGACTTATTTTTGCCCTCTTTTTGGGATCTGTTTTAAAGTGACTGCGCTCCAAAAGCCCACACTTCTCTGAGCAGAGATTTGCCTCTTGGATTTACTTTTCCCTCCTCATTCTCTATGAGGCTACTGCCTCCCCTCCCCACTCCTGCAGGGAAAGATAAAGCAGCCCTCCTCTGGCTTGCTCTGGCTATAAATTCAGGAGTCAAAAGGCAGGAAATAAATCACTCTCCAGCCTTGTCCTTTAATGCAGACTGGAGCTTCACCCAATTGCCCCCCCCACACACACACACACACAATCAAGCAGGAAGGAGACTGAAAATTGGGACAATGCAAATGCAGAAGGGTAATGTGTTTAAAATCAGGAAAAAGGAAGGCTGTAGATATCTGTTTCAAATCAACCAGAATTCGGCAAGATTTACAGTGGAAAAAAATATGAGTGCAGACTAGCCCCAGGACTACCAACCAATCAATGCTCTGGACTGTACACAAATCACATGTCTCATCCAGAACAATGTTCATATTGCTCATAAGGGATAAAATAGGAATTACCTTTCAATCACTGAGTAATGTCTCTGCCCTTCTCAAGTGTACAGTTATTTAAGCACAAAAATAAGCAACCTCTTATCCTCCACCTGCTTTTCTCTGCTCCTTCTCCCAAGATCTTAAGGTAAACAAGTGACAGGGAGGAGCCGTAACTCAGCAGTACATTATGTGCTTTGCGTATAGATGGTCCAGGTAGAAGGTCGGACTCAGTATCTGTAAAAGTGTAGCAGCACATAGACTCTGCAGGAACCAGAGAGCAGCTTTTACTTAGACAATACTGAGCCAGACGGACTTCTGATACAACTCTGTAGAAATTAAGAATGTTCCACAAACATCTTCTAGGAAAACCCTGAGATATTAATTTATTCATAGAATCATAGAGTTGGAAGGGATCTCTTGGGTCATCTAGTCCAACCCCCTGCACTATGCAGGACACTCACACCCCTATCGCTCATCCAATGTAACCTGCTACCTCCTTGAACCTTCACAGAATCTGCCTCTCCATCAGATGGCTATCCAGCCTTTGTTTTAAAATTCAAAAGAAAGACACAAGGCAAAAAAAAACCCCAGTAAGGTCCCATTTTATTATATTCCTAAGAATTAGCAGATGTTTTTCTCCCAAAGTTTTTCGAGCGATGCAAGATTTTTTTGCAACTCAAATCCTCTCGTAGTTCACAGTAGATAGAAAGCTATGGGTTTTTGTGTGTTGCAAGAAGAAGTTATTCCTTTTGAAGTGAGGCATTTCTCAGCATCCTTAGGAGCAGCGTCAGGATTGCACTGTTGTGAGTTCTCTCTCTTTTTTCTTCTTCAGGCTGGCTCATCTCCCCCACCCCTCATTTCCCCTCTATAGATCTTACAGGTGCCAACCCCAAGGAGAATGGAGGGGACGTGGGTCTAATGGCGGCGACGGCCTGTCACTTTGCGGATGGTGCGGACCAACTCCACGGCATCCTTCTTGCGCATCACCCGCTTTAGGGCGTTCTGCAGTTCCTTGGAGCCGACGGTGTTACTGCGCTTGAATTTCTTGCTACGCTGGGCCTGCTCGGAAAGGTTGTTGTAGAACCTTCGGATGAAGGAGATCATCTTCCCCTTGGCCTTGGTTGATATGGGCACCTTGTCCCGGTTCAGCCGACGCAGGACTTTAGATACGAGCTCATCAAATGGACGCTTCAGATTAGGCTTTGGGGTCTGTTTCCCTTGTTTCAGCTGTGGCTTTTTTAGCTTCGGCAGGAGTTTCCTAGATTGAGTCTTCTTGCCTGAAGTTTGCTTCCTTCGCTTTGGAAGCTGGGTCTTTCTCTTTGTTCTCTGAGCACTAGCCATTGTCCATAAATGTCTCGAAGACCGTTCAGCTCTCTTTGCCACCTGAAAACACCACAGTTGTTCTGAGCAATATCATATAGTCACCGAGGGTCAGGTGAGGTATCAGCTCTTCACCCGGATGGTGGTCTCACTGCATCGAGGGCCCCCAGCTGTGATGCAAGATGGGTATCCAATCAGATTCTGACAGCTCACAATGCTCATCTCTCCTCTTTCCCTCTCTCCCGTTGGCTAACAAAGGAGACTGTGACACATCTGTCACTCATTGGTTTGGGAGTAGGCTCAAGCCCACATTTGCTCTGAAGTAGTCTTATTTTGGTGCTCAATAACTGATTATTACCGAGCAGAAGTTTTCTGATCAAAGGCTTTGGTCCACAGCTAGACTTGATTCCACTCATACCTTATAGACTAACAAGATTTTCAAATAAGTTTTCCCGTGTCACATGAACATTTGTATCCCGAAAAGATTGTTGGTCTCTAAGGTGCTACTGAACCCAATTCTAGCTATTCTACTGCAGATCAACATGACTTTCCTCTGAAATGATTCTAGTTTACTTTACTCCATTGGCATCCTTTGAATGTCTTTAGACAGTCTACTCCATTTATCTGCCATTTTTCTCAAAGGATTTTTTGTTGATTGGAGTGTGAGACTAGGAAAACCAAGAGTCAAGTTTCCATTCTGCCACGAAACCTTGCTGGGTAAACTCACCCTCCATAATTCTGCTTCAGCCTTGCCTACCTCACAGGGTTATTGTTGGGAGAACAAAATGGAAGAAGAGACTGTGGCTGTGCCCAGGCCTTAAATGGAGTAGGAGGAGAACAAAGGCTGTTAATGCAGCCATGTTAAAACTGTTAATGCAGCTATTATTAGACCGCTAGTGGGCTCCTTCCATATTTTCCCATGCCAGCATGTATCAATGACCTCCTTATCTGTTGAGACTTTTGGATTAGACTTAACCCCTAAGTTCCTCCAGAAAAAAGCTGCAGAGCATTTGCATTTATTGGCTACCTTTTGTGGATTAGACACAGATCCAGACTCACCGCACTTTGAGGTTTAAAAGTAATAATATTTACTAGAAAGATTATACTTGAATATATACCCCATTCATCTGCTTCAGTCTCCTTACTGAAGCAGTGCAACAAAGATCTAGGAAACAGTTACAAAGAATACTGATTCAGGAACTCTGGATTCACCTGTGACTTCCCGAGTGCCTCTCATGAGGGCCCAAATAGCTACCCCAGATTCCAAAGAGAATCATTATGCGTTGCTACTTGTACATGGTCTGAAGCAGTGGTCCCCAACCGTTTTATCACCGGAGACCGTTCAATGCTTGACAATTTTACTGAGGCCCGGAGGGGTAGTCTTTTGCCGAGGGAGGCCACCGCTGCCTGAGCCCTGCTCCACTTGCTTTCCCGCCAGTGCCCCTGACTTCCCACTGCCCACTGGGGGGCGCTGCCAGCAGCAGCTGCGCAGTGCCATACCAAGGGGGGGCCCCAGCCATGGTGGCCGCTGGAGAGCACCAAAGGTGAGCTGGCGGCATAGTGGCAGGGCAGCCCCCAACGCAGCAGCTGGGGAGGAGGACGAGGAGGAGCCGCAGCCCGGTATCAACTGATCCACAGACTGGTACCGGTCTCCGGCCTGGGAGGTAGGGACCACTGTCTGAGGAACCAAAAAGTGCCTGTTGTTACAGTTACATCCTTAACTGGTTACCACCCCATACATCCCTTAAAATTAGGTTCTTCCTTTTACATGGATCCACACAGGGCTACAGTGTAACTTTTACTAATTGGATAAATGCATGTGAGCATTCGTAAGCTTGCCATTTTAAAAAGGAAATCATAAAACCACTCCCTCCCAACACACATATGAATAGGAAAACCAAGACCAAAAAGTAAATGGTTCCCTCCTGTGGTTTCTCTTCAGAAATGCAGGAATGGCTTAAAAAAGATAATGAATGCTCCAAATAAGAAGACTGGTTAACACTCTACACACTGCAGCTTCAGTTGAAAGGTGGCTGGTCAGGACAGTACAGGTGTGTATGAGGACAACCCTCTGAGACAGGCAGGAAGAGTCAACACAGGCTTGAAGGAGAAGACAGCAAGATGTACCACTTATGGATAAATATATAATTGTGCATAGTGCATCATCGTTAGGGACTTAGAGTGTAGACAGAACAGCACAAAGAGGCACTTATGAGTTTAATGCACACGCACCCTGAATTTATGCACACACACTCCAAAAATTTAACTGTCTGAGAAATGCAGGGCAAAACATGGAATATACACAGAAATAACACATCTTTTGGAAACAGTTACGAGCCTCACCCCCTTTCCATCCTGCAACATGCAAGCCCGAGCCAGCTGCACCACACAGAGTGACATTCTGTACACACAGTTGAGGAGCGCCATCAGGGATAGAGCACCTCTGGAGTCACATTGAGGCATTTCAGTCAACCAGCCAGCCAGCAGAGTGGCGCAGCGGAAGCGTGCTGGGCCCATAACCCAGAGGTCGATGGATCGAAACCATCCTCTGCTAGCAGCTGGGTTTTTTGCTTTGCTGTCCTTGCTATTTTTCCTCCCCGCCTTCCCATCCTAG
The DNA here is from genome assembly GCF_049243985.1 of Paroedura picta. Lineage (NCBI taxonomy): Eukaryota > Metazoa > Chordata > Lepidosauria > Squamata > Gekkonidae > Paroedura > Paroedura picta. Next base: position 14,167,698 of record NC_135371.1, read on the forward strand.
GCTTTCCTTAAGGCACACAGGCAGTTTAGACCACCCAATAGCTGAGTGATAGACAGCTGGGGGATATAAATTGAATAATAAATAAAAGAGAGTAGTTATAGGAAACTTGAAGGCAGTGGGTAAAGACTGATGGGCTAAGGCAAGGAAGCCTCCGTTTGAAGACCTAAGCAAGGCAGTTAATGATAGGTATAGGATTCATCTGTGTCTGTGCTGACTCAGCTTCAGTGAGGGCAAACTCTCCTGGCTCATTGCCAACACAACATGAGAACACTGCATGATCACCTCCTGATGTTTAACCTTCAAACATAAGGCAATAGGGACTTATGGCTAACATGCTTACTATGAAAATCTAACCTTCAAACATTAGACAATAGGGTCTTGTGGTTGACAATGTATCATTGACGATGTATCATCATACAGCTGCACAAAGAAGCATCCTTGTGTAACTATGAGCATGCACAGTGGTAAATGTTATGTTTCAATAAAACTGGCCTCCCAAAGAGATCGGAAGGAGGAATCGGAGTTGGCTGGACCAACCCTTTGTATGTGTGTATCATTTCAACAGATTGGCTATTTTGGAGGCCATTAATTCATAGGGTCACCCTAAGTCAGAAGTGACTTGAAAGCATTTAACACACACACACATACAATGAGTTCCAATCAGAATACAAAAGAGCTAATATAAAGTAATACAAAGGGGAAGGGGAGAGAATGGGAGAAATGCCAACTCATCCAGGACCAGTTTACCCATGTAGCACTTATAGCACATGCTACGGACCACGCACTTCCAGGGGTCCTGCACGGTGCCTTCCTCCCATGGATCAGAGTCATAGCTTCTCTCCTCCCCCCTTTTCCTTCTTTAAGGACACTTGGAGTGACACCCCTTTCCACTATGAGTGGGAGTCCCTCTACCCCCAGTCTGGCTGCTCAGGCCACAATTGCATTCTGCTAGGGCCCCGCAAATCCTTAAACCACTCCTGGGACCATCGTCACTGTATGGACCACTGGTGTGCTGGAAGGGGACAGGGAGGACACATTTATGGAACCTTTAAAGGCTAGTTATATTTCAAAATCTTTCATCAAATTATAAATATTAAAACCAAAGCACAATCTTGATGCATTTGGCTTCCTATACGGGGCAAACATCCATAGCCCGTGGTCCTCCAAATCCTGGTAAGCTAGGCAGACTTGGCTTATAGAAGAAATTATACTACTAACATGAGCCATCTCCGAGGTCCTAATTGGCAACCAAAAGAGACACATAACCTGTGTAAGAATTTCTACATTTTGTTGTTCAATGCTTTGGTCAGGCATGTTGTCATTTTAACAAAAACATGGTATGATATGTGTTGAAGCAGGCTAATAGCCGACATATAGAAAGACCCTGCAAGAAATGGAAAGCAGTTTTTAATTAGAAGCTAGATGGACCACTGAAACACCTGTGTATGAGTTCAGAATGTTCCATAAGCATCCTCTATAGCATGGGTAGTCAACCTGTGGTCCTCCAAATATCCATGGACTACAATGGGAATTATAGCCCATGAACATCTGGAGGACCACAGGTGGACTACCCCTGCTCTAGAGCAGTGGTTCTCAACCTGGGGGTTGGGAGCTTTTTGGGGATTGAATGACCTTTTCACAGGGCAAGCAGCTTGGACGGGGTAGATAAAGATAGAGCATTTGTCTGTCTGGAGCAGCGGAAAAGAGCAAGATCGGCATGGTGGGACAAGAGGCAGAACTGAACTGAGAAACTCCAGGAAAAAAACAATTTATATACAATCATGAACAATGGATCTTGGTCAGTTTTGACCAAGAACCCTTGGTCAGTTTGTGAAAGAACCCTTGCATAATGTTATGGTTGGGGGTCACCACAACATGAGGAACTGTATTAAAGGGTCGCGGCATTAGGGAGGTTGGGAACCACTGTTCTAGAGAAACACTGAGATATTAATGTATTCAAAAAGAAAGGAAGCCACAACAAAGCAAAAAAAAAATCCAGTAAGATCCCATTTTATTATATTCCTAAGAATTAGCAGATGTTTTTCTCCCAATGTTTTTCCATTGATGCAAAATGCGTCGGCAAGTAACGTTCCTTCCTGGTTCACCACAGATGGAAAGTGGAGGGTTACATGAAAAATGCATTCCTTTTCAAGTGGGACATTTCTCAGCATCCTTAGGGGCAGCATTTAGGATTGTACTTCTGCAGGAAATTGTGGCTTCTCTCTCTCTCTCTCTCTCTTCAGGCTGGCTCATTCCCCCCCCCCATTTCCCCTCTACAGATCTTACATGTGCCAACCCCAAGGAGAATGGAGGGGACGTTGGTCTAATGGCGACGACGGCCTGTCACTTTGCGGATGGTGCGGATCAGCTCTGTGGCCTCATTCTTGCGCATCACTCGTTTTAGGGCGTTCTGCAGTTCCTTGGAGCCAACGGTGCTACTGCGCTTGAATTTCTTGCTGCGTTTGGCCTGCTCAGACAGGTTGTTGTAGAACCTTCGGATGAAGGAGATTATCTTCCCTTTGGCCTTCGTTGATATGGAGACTTTGTCCCGGTTCAGCTGACGGAGGACTTTAGATACGAATTCATTGTAGGAACGCTTCAGATTTGACTTTGGGGGCTCGGGGTGCTTCCTTTGTTTTAGTTGTGGCTTCTTCGGCTTCGGAAGCAGCTTTCTACGCTGAGTCTTCTTGCTTGCAGTCTGCTTCCTCCTCTTTGGAAGCTGGGTCTTTCTCTTAACTTTGTGGGCACCAGCCATTGTCCTAAATCTCTTGAAGTCCGTTCAGCCCTCTTTGCCACCTGAAAACACCGCAGCTGGTCTGAGCAATATATAGCAGCTGAGGGTCAGATGAGGGATCAGCTCTTCACCTGACTGATGGTCTGGCTGTATCAAGAGCCCCAACTGTGAGGCAAGATGGGTATCCAATCAGACTCTGACAGCTCACAATGCTCATCTCTCCTCTTTCCCTCTCACCTGTTTGCTAACAAAGGAAGCTGTGACACATCTGTCCCTCATTGGTTTGGGAGTAGGTTCAAGTCCACATGTGGACTGATGTCATTTTATTTTGGTGCTCAATAGCTGATTATTATCAAGCAGCTGTTTTCTGATCATAAAAGGCCCTGGTTAACAGATTCCAGTCACACTGTACAGACTAGCAAGATTTCCAAATAAACTTTTGCGTGTCAAAGTTCCCTTTGTCCGGGTTCTGACGGTTGAACGCTTATACGTCAAAAACCCTTGTTGGTCTGAATTGTTACTGAACCCAGTTCTAGCTTTTCCACTGCAGACTGGTATGTCGTTAGGCTATCTGCTCAACAAAACCAACATCTTTTTCATACTGGTTAGAATGTCAGACTGGGAAACCAAGGGTCAGATTTCCACTGGCATGGAAACTTGCTGGGTGACCCACCATCATTCTGTCTCGGCCTTGCCTACCTCACAGGGTTACTGTTGGTAGGATACAATGCAGAAAGAGATAACAAAATTATAACACCTGTCAGTGTGCATAGACTTAAATGGAGCAGGATTCGGTGAGCTGTTAATTCAGTCACTGCTAGACATCTAGTGAACTCCCCCCATATTCTCCCATTCCTGTACTATGCCTTGAGAAGATAAGATCCAAGGGGCCTCCACGTTCATCTAGAAAGACTCAGAATGCTGTGTGTGAATGTGCCCAACGGTGGTTTTCAAAACTCACGTGAATGTTGTTCAGTTTGTAAATTGTGTTTTTCTTGGTTAGATTTGAATTTTCTACACTACATCTGAAGAAGTGGGCTTTATGCGGATTATTTTGGTCAAGTGGATATAAATACAGATTTTCGTCACTTGCCCTACCTATGGCTGGCAGGTCCACTCAAGCAGCCAGCAGAGGATGGGCAAGAACGTACCAAGGGCAGGAAGGATCCAGAGGGAAGGAGCCTGAAAAAAAGCAGCATTTCTGCATCACCTGGAAATGATGTGAGGACGTAGGTTTTGTTGTGGAGGGAGACGTTAGCTTCTTACCAGAGAGTTTTGCCCAAAAACTAGAACCCCCCCCCCGCATGTGACCAAGATCCCTACTGCATTACTGCGTATAAAAATGTCGCTTTTCCAGGCTTCTTTCCCATGGACCAGGAACTCCCAACCAGGAGTCTGCAGACCCCCAGAGGTCCGCCAGTACTCCAGAGGGGGTCTGTGGCCTTTCCCTGCTGCCTTAATGGACTTGGCCACAAGCTAGGGAACTGGCTGCCTCTGCCCAGGGGGCTCAGTGGGTAGGCCATGGGCGTAAAAATCAGGATTGTGGCATGGTATGTGTGGTCCAGGTTGTCTTCTCAGCACCTGCCCTTCTTTCTGACCTACAAGATGCAGAGCCACCATAGAAGTCAAGGTGGGGGGAGGGAGTGAAAGGAGGACGAAGGGTACTGGTGGTTATTATGTCACTTCCAGGGGCACGGCAGAGAGGCGTGGCCAGCTGACATCACTTCTGGGGGTCCTCAAAGTCTGAAAATTAATTTCAGGGGCTCCTCCATGGCCAAAAGGTTGAAAGAGGCTGCTCTGGTCCCTCTCCAATCCTGGTCTTTCCAGATTGTGGGGTTTTGTTTTGTTTTGTTGAGGTTTCTTGCCTGTTTATTTGGGGGGGCTTCTCCTTAAGCAGAGGGAGAGCTGCCAAACCAGGGGACCCCAGGCCCAATGTGATCATAGCAACCTGAACTGTACTAGCCTTTTCAGTTCCTAGAAAATGTACACAGCATGTGGTATACCATGAGCCTTTACAAAGGCCATTGGAGGACTACAGATTTAGGTGGTCTTCTAAAGATACCCATAAGAAATGCATGCAAATTCAAGCTTTTTAAAAATTCCATACCTATAGATTTTTTTTAACTGTTAAAAAAACCCACAAAAATAAGAAAAATACGGCCAAAAAAGTAAATGGCTCCCTCCTGTGGTTTCCCTTCAGAAAGGCAAGAACAGCTAAGAAGAAAAGAAAACTCCAAGGACGACAATCGGTTAACGCTCTACACACTGCGGCTTCAGTACAGGTGTGTATATGAGGACAAGCCTCTATGAGACAGGGAGGAAGAGTCAGTATAAGAGTAAAGGGGAAGACAGCAAGATGTACCCGTTATGGATAAACAAATATATAATTGTGCACAGTATATCACCCAGTGACAGAACAGCAAAAAGAGTTTAATGGGAAATCATTTATGCACACCCTCTGTTACCAATGCAACTATACCTCTGAATTGTAATCAGTGCTACCAGACCCTGGATTATAACCAGTGACAACCAGACCTACCTGGTACCCCCACACACACACAATTCAACATGCAGATCTCAGAAGAAACGTCTTACCTTTGGGATCCCCTTCCTGTCCACCCAACCTAATGCCAGCTTGCCAAGAGCCTTATTGCTCTCTATAGTCACCCAGATCAAGCCAGGTCCCAAATTTCCCAGATCATTTCATTTGATCCTGGACATCCTGGATCAATCAATCTTTTGGGCCTACATCAAAAGGAAGCATCTTTTTGTCCCCTTTTGTACCCTTTTGTCCCAAGCCCACTTTTGCCTAAGTGACCTTTACCACGTATCTGGCTAAGGAAAGGGTATAAAAAAACCTTCCTTGAAGTCCCCAGGGTGCTCACTCCCCTCTGGCGACTCCCGACTTGGATGCTGGTTTCATTTGTGTTGCTGACCCCCTCCCTCAGCACACCCAAACTTCTCCATCTGAGCAAGATAGGTAATCGTATGAACCTTGCTGCCCTCTTCCCCATAACTTAGCCATTTCCTATCTTATTGCTTAGTCTTATTCTGTAAATAAAGCTACAATATCTTATCTATATTTAAACAGTATCTGTTGTCTCCCATGGATTCCTGAAGGGATTAATTTACCTTGTAAAACTGTGCAAACAGATTTCGTTAATTATCCTCTTTTGCATAGCTAATTTCCCCAATTTTTGATCAAAACATTAAGGCAGTGGTCCCCAACCTGCCGCGAAGGCCAGGGCGCCGGGGCCGCGGTTCCCTCTCCCCGCCCCCCCCCCGCAGTAAAAAATTTCCCAGGCCGCAAGCTTGCGGCCCGGGAAGCTTCTTACTGCGGGAGGGGGGGAGGGAATCAGGCCCGCGTCGTGCATGCGCACATGCGCGCTGCGCAGCCAAAATTGCGCGTGCGCAGCACTTTCGTGCATGCGCACATGCGTGAAAGTGCCACGCATGCATGATTTCAGCCGCGCATGCGCGCTGCACGGGGGTGGCTATCGCCCTGCCGGTCCCCAGCCGAAAAAAGGTTGGGGACCACTGCATTAAGAGATAACTAAGCATTTCACTTAACAACACATGCACCCCAAAAATTTCACTGTTTGGAAGATGCAGGGCAAAACATGAAATATACGCAGAAAAAACACATCTTTTGGAAACATTTACAGACTTCATGCCTTTCCATCCTGCAACATCCCAGCTCTAACCGGCTGCACCACACAGAATAACATTCTGCACACACAGCTGAGGAGCACCACCAGGGACAGACCACCTCAGGAGCCACATTGAGGCATTTCAGTCAGCCAGCCAGCCTGCCAACAAGCAGAGTGGCGCAGCGGAAGCGTGCTGGGCCCATAACCCAGAGGTCGATGGATCGAAACCATCCTCTGCTAAGCAGCTGTGTTTTTGCTTTCCTAGCCGTGGAATTTTTCCTCCCTGCCTTTCCAACACGGTCTGTTAAAGTGGCAGCCTGGCATGATGCCTCTACACCACTGGGATAAGTGCTGGGGGTTTCTTCCCCTGAGATGCTTCCTTCCTGAAAATGGCATCAGGAATTACCAAGGACTATTTTCTGCATACTGAGGGAGCCCCAACACTAAGCCCATTTAAATCCCGCTGATTTTTAATGGAAGATTTTAACCCCCAAAATATTATAGCTGCATCCTGTTTTCCTGTCAGTGCACTTGTGGGAGTTTTCAGCATAAAACAATGACTTCCAATAATGATGTGAAAGGGGAGGAAGGAGATTGAAGAGGGGAAAAGGCCAGCTCAGGTACCATCTCATTCTATTGACTGGTGGAGTGACTTTTCCTTTGATCACTGGGGAAGCAGAAATATTATTTGGCAATTCATGAAAAGAGGAGGAAATGAATGGGGTGTAGGGGCATCAACCAAGGTTGCTGTTCTCACAGCTTGGGTTCATGTTCCGACTGCTGCATCTCTGCCTCCTTTTTGGCAACCACTGCAACCTCAGGAGGGGGGCTGAGAGCCACATCTGCCTTCCCAGGTTGTGGCAAAAGGGACCGACGAGGGTGGGATTCGAACCCACGCGTGCAGAGCACAATGGATTAGCAGTCCATCGCCTTAACCACTCGGCCACCTCGTCAAAGGGATAGCCGGTCCACAGACGTCCCTGGGTGGGCTCGAACCACCATCCTTCCGGTTAACAGCCGGACGCGCTGACCGATTGCGCCACAGAGACTTGCTTGCTCCAGTTGAGCTATGTTATATGTTCAGCTGGCTGAACAGCAGCTAGAGGACAAAGGGCAAAGACGGAAGCACAGGGTGCCGAAGGGGCAGTCTAACCCAAACTAAGTCATTTGACGTCCTGCTGATTTGTAACAGGAGATAGTTCAGTGTATTTTTAACTTGGTTCTATTCAGATTTAAACATTTCTGTATGCTGATTTTTTGGCCGTGTACTCGAGGCAGATTTCCATGCACAGTAATGAGGGAGACTACGACCAGGATGCTAGGGGTGTGCACACACAAAAAAGTCACACTCAGGTAGATTCAGTGAAAAAAAAAGAACTACCAACCATGATTCTTACCCTTTATGTGGAACATCTACATCAGGGGTGAGAATCATTGTCCCCTGCCCACTCCCCCCTCTCAGAGAAACACACCAAGACTCCCTCCTCCCACCCACTCCCCATTACGTTTCCTTCCTTACCTTTAGGCCTCCTGGGCACCACAGCTGGGTCAGCCTCCACGGGCAGCACCTCCACAGCTGGCCTGACCTCTGCGGGTGTCTCTGTGGCTTGGCTGGCCTGCACCACTACAGATGCCCCGGTCTCCTCAGCTGGGGCCCACACTGACACCCATTTGCCGCTGCTGCCTCCGCCAGTCTTCCAAGGCTGCTCCTGCTTTCTGGAGGGCTGGAATGGCCTTGGAAGTCTGGTGGTAGCGGCATCAGAGCAACGAGCCCCTCTCATTGCTCTGGTATCGCTGCCACTGCTGACGGTCTTCCGAGGCCACGCCTGCTCTCCAGAGGGTGAGAGCAGCTTCAGAAGACTGGCGCCAGTACGAGAGCAATGAGCAGGCCTCTGTGCTGGGCCTCGCTGCTTTGGTGCCACTGCCACGGGCAGTGCACGATTGGTTCACTCCCTAAGGTGGGGCAAGGGAATGTGGGAGAAAGCAAAGAGCACTCCGATGGCCAGCAGCAGGGCCATGGGGAGTTGTTGTGAGCCCTGGTCCTTTTAGTGAGGATTCCTCGGAGGAAAAACCTTGCCAGGAGCTCCGAGCTTCACCCAAGCCTCAGCTGGATGAAAATTTAGCCCAGCCAGATGTTCAACAGGCAGAGAGCTCTGACCAAGAGAAAAAGAATCTATCCAGTGGCTTAAGTCTCTTATATTATTTATTCACTTCGACTCTGCCAGAGTCGAAGTGAATAAATAATATAAGAGACTTAAGCCACTGGATAGATTCTTTTTCTCTTTGTCACTAATTTGGAATCGTCCATTTTTCGTGTAACAGAGAGCTCTGACCAGCAGGAGATAATGAAGCTGCAACAAAGCGATTTTGGCGCAAGTGTTGCAGGAGTGTTGCAGATTGCTCACGACGTCATGCGAAACGCAGTTTTAGTGGCAAAAATAAAATGTAAGACTAGTGCTATATTAAAGTTGTGCGGAATGGCCCCCTATATTAACTTGAGGCTAAGAATTTGGATTTTGGACACAACCTGTGACTTACTCCTTCTGCTGGACTGGCTCACTGGACTGAGTTAAGGCTTTCATTGCATTTTCTCTGTCCCTTGGCATTCTGTTTTTGATATACTGATTATCTCTGCCTCCCTTGCAGCTTGTTTGTGCTTGTTTCCAGCAGAGGGCTGAGACTAACACAGGAGGCAAAGGAAGCAGCTGGCTGCCCTCCCTTACCTGAGGGAGATGGAGAGTGAGGCTGAAAATGAAGCAACTTACCAGATGCAGGACCTTTCAGAGAGACTGGTACCTCTTCCACCTAACATGCAGCACAAAGAGGAAGAAGACAGAAGCCCCACAATTAGCCCTCATTGGAAGAGTGCTCTCTCCCTATTGGCAGCACACCCCCAGGAAGGGTCAATCAGGTAGGGAGTGCATTGTCTACATGCAATTTGAACTAATTGGCCCTCATTGGCAGATTGCAATTTGAACTGATTGGCCCTTACTGACAGAGTGCAATTTGAACTGATTGGCTTTCATTGGCAGAATGTTCTCTTCCTATTGGCTACCCACTCCCAAGGGAGGACCAATCAGGTAGTGATTGACTTGTCTGCATGCAATTTGAACTGACTGGCCCTGTTGGCAGATTGCAATTTGAACTGATGGCCCTCATTGGCACAGTGGCATCTCCCTATTGGCAGCACACCCCCAGGAATGGCCAATCAGGTAGGGAGCGAGTTGGCTGCAGGAACTTCAACTTTATAATGTTTAGTGATAGTGATGATAGTGATTATTTGTTGTAATTATTTATTACACACCCCATCAAGGTTCACCCAGTGGCGAGCTTACAAGCATTAGAACATCTGAGCAGTTAAAAATATAAATTAATACAGTCAAAAACATAAGAATCATAGAATCAGAGTTGGAAGGGACCTCATGGGTCATCAACCCCTGCACTATGCAGGACACTCACCTCCCTGCCACTCATCCCAGGAAGGCCCAGGAACTGTTACTAGTGACCTGCCAGACAAGCCAAAAAGCCTTCACTCGTGGGCAAAAGACCACAGAAGAGAGAAGAGATGAATCTCCCAGGGGAGTGAGTTCCAAACTTTTGGTGCCAAACCAAGAAGGCCCTTTCTCAAATCACTACCCATCTGGGTTCAGATGGTGAGTGCAACTAAACTAGGGTCTCAGACGATGACTGGAGGATCTGGGAATGTTCATACGGGACAAGGTGGTTCTTAAAAGTACGTTGGTCCCTGGCCATGGTCAAGACCAGCATCTTAAGCTATGCCCAAAAGCAAACTGAAAGCCAGTGAGGGTAGAAAAAGACAGGAGCAATATGGAGCCTCCAGTCAACAATGCAGCCACAGCAATCTGTCCCAGCTGTAGCCTCTAGTGAGTCTTTAAGGTCACACAGCAGGCATTACAGTAACTGAATCTGTATATTACCAGAGTATTCCTTACGTTCCGAAGCTCTTAATAAATATGCCAAAACTGTGTGGCCATAAGAAAGAGGGTGAACCAGCTGGGTCCATTTAAACCCGTCTTTAAAATATTCCGATTTGCTAAAAGAGGAAATAGTCACCAATCACAGAAAAGGAGGAGGTCTCAATTTTCCTTTCAGTTCTCCCACTAGAGGGCTCTGGTGGTGGCGGGAAGAGAAGGAGATTGCTCCCGTCTCTTTTTGCCCCTCTCTCCCCGTCTTCTATACTCCAGCCCAGGGTTGATCTTCCGGGGTTATCAGACTCTATTCTTTTCGCTTCATCGAGATCCCGGCGGTTTCTGCACGCCAAGGTGCTTTCTGCATCCACAGTAGAATCTCGCAAGTCAGGTCAAGTGGGGGCAATAAGGAGAACTCTTTCACCGTGGAGTTCCTCTGTGCGTGCGGACCAGAGTGAGAACTAGCCGCCTCCGCCGCGGCTGGTTCTTCCACCTGTCGGTAATTAACCGCAATTAACCCTTTAACTGCCGGCGGCCTGCCAAAAGAGAACGAAGAAGGAGCTTTGCGAATTACTGCCTTGCCTACCCCCTCCCGTTTGTGTGTGTGTGTGTGTGTGTGAGTGAGAGAGAGAGAGAGTCTTCTTCGTGCCAAATTACAGAGGGACTTGGAGCAGAACACCCTTCCCCCGCAACAGGCAAAGCCCCGCCTCCCTTGATTTGTATTAAGTGAATAAGAGGTGCAGATTTAAACCTCTTTGGGCAAGAGCGATTTGTACACACACACACACACACACACCCCAGTCCTTAGCACCACGCTTTTCAAGAGCTTGGGGAGTCACGCAGGGGTGGCCAGACTCATGTCCATAGACTACAATTCCCATGAGCCACAGTTTGGCCTCCCCTGAACTACAGAATGAATCTAAAGGGGGGAGCTCTCCTGTCCAACTCCTGTACCAGCCATTTGTCAGCCCCCTGCTGTTCAATTTGAAAATTACAAGTCGTGTGTAGAAGAAAGCAAGGTGGGGAGCCTTCTGAAACCTCCTTTGTTGCCTTTCTCACCTCAATAGGCTGCTGATGAATCCTCTTTGCTGAGGGCCTCTCGGAGGCAGAAGAGACTTGATGCTTGGGATCCATGGAGCCACACAGGACCTGGCCTGTGGAGTAAGGCTGTATTCCCTTTCTAGCAGCTTCTCACCTCCATGAAGTCCCCGAGCAATACCCCGCCCCTCAAGACAACAACCGGCCAACTCTCCTTCTGTGGTGAAGGCAGCTATTGGGAGCCAGATCCAGTCCCAGGACACAGCCAGGCCACAGAGCTTCCGTGCCAGGACCATTGCATCAGGAGAAACTCCCCGGGAGACACTCTCCCTGCTGAGCAGGGCAGCTAGACAGTGGCTATGTCCCCACAATCAGCAAGGAGCAGATTGTGGACCTGGTCGTCCTGGAGCAGTTCCTGTTTGTGCTTCCAACAGACATGCAGGCCTGGGTGAGAGGCAAAGAGCCAGGTGGCAGCAAGGAGGCAGCTCACCTGGCTGAGGCCTACTTGCAGGGGCAAGAACTTGCTAGGCCACCTCAGGTAAAGAGTGCAGGATGGAGGAAAAGCGGTTGTCAATTTTTGAGATTTCAAGAACTGCAGCCATAGATTGGAGTGGCTCCTTTTTCACAGAATCACAGAATCCTAGAGTTGGAAGGGGCCACACAGGCCATCTAGTCCAACCCCCTGCTCAACGCAGGATCAGCCCAAAGCATCCTAAAGCATCCAAGAGAAGTGTGTATCCAACCTTTGCTTGAAGACTGCCAGTGAGGGGGAGCTCACCACCTCCTGAGGCAGCCTATTCCACTGCTGAACTAAGTGGAATTTTTGTTTCGGTATGTTCTTGGACTGACATGCAGATGCGGATATTTAGCAGGAAATGATTCTAGAGGTGAGCTGAAAAGGTGAACCAAGGGAAGGGGTTCAGTCTGAAATACGTTTGCCAGCTCTGGGTTGGGAAATACCTGGAGAATTTGTGGGTGGAGCTGGGGGTGGGTGAGAAATGGGGCAGGAAAAGACTTCGGCGGTCTAATGCTGTGGAGTCCACCCTCCCAAGCAGCCATTTTCTGCAGGGGAGCTGTAAGGTTTAGCTGCCAGACAGTCGTCTGATCTCCTGGCTGCCCTGCACACATCAAAACAATGAGGGCACGGGTAGTCAACCTGTGGTCCTCCAGATGTCCATGGACTACCTTTCCCATGAGTCCCTGCCAGCATTTGCTCCATAGAGGTAAGCATTTGCTGGCAGGGGCTCATGGGAATGGTAGTCCATGGACATCTGGAGGACCACAGGTTGACTACCCCTGAGCTAGGGAACTAGACACGTCATGCCTGAGGTTCTCATTGGATTGCCTTTTTGGCTCTTACAGCTGCCGATTACCTTGGAAGACGTGACTGTCTCTTTCACGGAGAAAGAGTGGGCACTTCTAGAAGCCAGAGAGAAGGATCTTTACTGGGAAATCATGCAGCACAATTATGACAACGTGGCCTCTCTGGGTAAGGATTCCTCTTTTAAAAAAATTTGGCGATTGCTCTGTTGTTGTTTTTTTTAATTGCTCTGTTTAAAAAACAACAACACCCGTTAATGTTCATCAGAAGCTATATGCACTTGAAGCCCCCTGTAGGGAAGGCTTTCTGGAAGAGTTTCTCTAATTGGGTGGGAGTGAATTAATTTTTGATATATTTTTTTTTAATCGGGTGACGTGACTGTGTACAGTCATGTCAACCAACCTCTTCCCCCAAAATGGCCAATGATGGGCCTGGGGGGGTTGGGAAGGGGAGGAGCCCCAGCCATACAAATCCTTGCCTACCAAGGCTCATTATAGGCGGTAGTGACTGGAGTCCAGAGAGGTCAGCACTCTAACATAACTGTGGGGGTAGGTGATGGAGGAGCATAGGCCTGCTCCGGGCCTGTTTCTGGCATTGGGGTGGCGACTGCAAATTATGCAGTCGAGTTTCCTGCATTTGGGGAAATCGCAGGGGTCAGCACACCTGGAGTGCAATGGATGAGCCTCACCCTGGGAAAACCACGTTCTTGACCATGGTGTCTCCCCTGGGGGTGGAAACAGTGAACTGGCATAGGACAGTTCCGGCCCTTTTTCTGCAGGCTCCCTTTGGTGAAGAAGAGCAAACTGGTTGTCGGCCCAGAGTGTTCACAAATCACCTGAAAATATTTCTGTGCTGTCACTTCCTGTGCTCTCGGAAGCACTTGGTAATATCATAAGGTGACCAGATTTCAACACTGGTAAAGCGGGACACCATTGACCGGGGGGGGGGGGGGTCTTGATTTAAAATTTGGTCTGTATGGAGCAACAAAAAGTTTCATAGAACGCATAGGATGCAAAAATAGTATTGTAATATATATTTACATAAGGAAGCCCGAGCATCAAAGAATTGAGGCTTTTGAACTCTGGTGCTGGAGAAGACTCATGTGAGTCCCTTGGACTGCAAGGCGAACAAACCGGTCAGTCCTAGAGGAGATCAGCCCTGCCTGCTCCTTAGAAAGCCAGATCCTGAAGATGAAACTCAAATACTTTGGCCACCTCATGAAAAAGATCTGGAAAACAGATTAGTGAGGGTCAGTTGGTGTTAGACCTGATATCAGATCCTATTGGTCAGAAATTATTCCTGTTCGTTACCTGCAGATGCTGCTCTCTTTGTTCCCTGTTCTTTCATTCTGAGATCATGTGTTCTCCCTTTATCCCTGCAGAGAACAGCCCAAGGAAAGCAGAGAACAATCCGGTTAAAAAGAATCCAGAGAATAGCTCCAAGCCCAAAACCCCTGAGCGAGTCGAGAGACAAAGCACATCATGTAGCCTGTCAAAAGGGCTCCCCAGGAAAGCAGAAGCCAGGGACGGTCAGCAGATGACAGGGACTCTTGAGGAGAACTTCCCGCCTCAGCAAGAGGAGATGCTCTTTGACACAGGGGAGTTTTTCAAGGAGCCATTCCAGGCAGTGGCTGCTCTGAACAGTGGCCTGCAGGAGGCCTGGCACATCTGCACCGAATGCGGGAGAAGCTGGCGCACCTTCGCCGCTCTGACAAAGCATCTCCGGGCCCACGAGGAGAATAAATGCTACAAGTGCCCCGTCCGCAAAAAGAGGTTCAACCGGAGCTCTAAGCTCATCACTCACCAGAGGATCCACACAGGCCTGAAACCGTTCCAGTGTGCCGATTGCGAGGAAAGCTTCAAGAACAAGTCGACCCTCGCGAAGCACCACTCCGGGGAGAAGCCGTATGTGTGCCTCGACTGCGGCAGAGGCTTCACCCAAAGCTCCAGCCTGATAAAGCACCAGAGGATTCACACAGGGGTGAAGCCGTACGTGTGCCTCGACTGCAACCAAAGCTTCACCCAGAGTTCCCATTTCATCAACCATCAGAGGATCCACACGGGTGAGAGACCCTCCAAGTGCCCTGACTGCAGGAAGGATTTCAGCCTGCGCTGCAGCCTCACCGTCCATCACAGGATCCACACGGGAGAGAAGCCGTTCGAGTGTCCCGTCTGCGGGAAAAGCTTCGGCAGCAGGTCGACTCTTATCAGCCACAGGCGGATCCACGCGAGAAACAAACCTTTGGGAATGTGTTGACTGGGGGAGGACTTGAACTCAGAACTCCAGTCTGGTCGCACTCCAGAGAAGCAGTGCCCGGGGACCAACCCCATAAATGTTCTCACTGTGCCGAATGCTCCACTCAGTGCTCAAGGGTCGTCATCCGCCAAAGGACACCCGTGGGAGAGAGACCAGATCAGCGTTCCAACTAGGAGAAATGCTGCAGTATAAAATCACATATCTTTGGCCACAAGAACAGGCCCGGGGAGGGGGATCCTTTTTCAGGGCTCCATCTGCAACTGAGATTTCAGCACAAATTCCTGCCTTAAGCTGGATCAAAGATCTTCTTTAAGCAGAAATGGTGATCAACTTCATTCAGCTTTGGAAATCAATCAATCTATGACATCACAAGCGGGAGACGAACCCTTTGTTAGTGCCTGTCCATCAATTCTGAGTGAAATAAATCTGTGTAAGAACCCAGTGTGGAATTTCCCAGAGATCAGAGGTCTTGACCCCTTTATTGCCTTTTCGGATCCTTCCCGCGCAGGAAGCCATCCTGAACGGACAGTCTTGCACTTCATCTTCCAGATCACAGCTAATTCTTTTCACTGGTAGAGAATCTTAATTGATGGGTTAGACCAGGGGCAGTCAACCTGTGGTCCTCCAGATGTTCATGGACTACAATTCCCACGAGCCCCTGCCAGCAAACACTGGCAGGGGCTCATGGGAATTGTAGCCCATGAACATCTGGAGGACCACAGGTTGACTATCCCTGCTCTATGGCATTGTACCCTGCTCAGGTCCCTCCCCAAATCCTGCCCTCCCCAGGCTCCAACACCACCACCACCACTACCCTCAATATTTCCCCAGCCAGAGCTGGCAACCCATCACCCAGGCTGCTTGGCCCGGTCTTCCTTCTGCATCCCACCCACTTCCAGTAAATGCTGGCAGGGGCTCATGGGAATTGTAGTCCATGGACATCTGGGGGACCACAGGTTTGACTACCCCTGGGTTAGACGATACAAGAGGAAGTAACTCCTTAAGGCAGTGGTTCTCAAGCTGGGGGTCGGGACCCCTTTGGGGGTTGAATGACCTTTTCATAGGGGTCGTGGCAGGGCAAGCAGCTTGGCTGGGGGGGGCGCCATCCACACAACAGCCTTGCAAGGTAGATCAAGATAGAAGTTCATCTGTCTGGAGTAGTGGAAAAGAGTGAGATTGGCATGGTGGGACAAGAGGCAGAACTGAACTGAGAAACAATTTATATACAATCATGAACAATGGATCTTCACGCCATTGGTCAGTTTCGGTTTAATTTCTGTGAAAGAACACGCCTAATTTTATGGTTGGGGTCACCACAACACAAGGAACTGTATTAAAAGGTCACAGCATTAGGAAGGTTGAGAACCACTGGCTTAAGGAGTTACGTCCCCATCTTTCTTACTTGCTGTCCAAGATGCAGCAGTATTCAGGCCTGAACAAAGAGTGGTTTACGGGGATATTAGAGTGCCCTGTTCCTTGCTGATTTCCCAGCCCCCCAAACTGTAGGCTATTTGGACTGCCCTGAATATCAAAGGCGAATGATGCTGTCATCTGATCTAGCTACCGGATTCGATTCCTTAAATTTCTCCCACCCCATTTAGAACAGGGCTATGTGTTCTAAATAAGAGCAAATAGTATCTATTTCCACCCAGCTTGACAGGTTCCCCTCCCCAGCCTATATTCTGGAAAGGAGGACCCGAAGGTCGAAATTTTGGGAAACGACTTCAAGCTTTGGAGTCGGATTGCGGCCGCGCTGCAGAGAAGAAGAGGCGACCACCAGAGGGCTCCGGCTACCGCTTAAGGGATCCCTTCCCCTCTGGAGCGCTCCTCTTCCCACCCAGGATATCGGGAGGCGGCGCTTCCTGGGTCACCCGCGGTGTGCGGCTGGATCCCGCAGCGACAAGCTCAGCAGCCGCGGCCGCCCTCCCGCCGGCGCCTCTGCCCGATAGAGCACTGGGCGGATGGGGACGGACCAGAGTGAGAACTGCGTCTGGGTGCGCTCAGCCGCTCGGGACAGGCGGGGGCGCTGCAGCCTTTAACCCTTCCGGCGCCAGCGACTCCTGCAGGTAATTCAGGAAAGAGCCGAGCCGGGGCTGCCAGGCGAAGGGCTCAGGCGCGCGTGTTTCACAGCACGCAAGCCAGAGATCAGGAGCGCCTTAAAGACGAGTCGCTGCGCCCTTCTTCAGGCTTCTTCCCAGCAGTGACTCAGGAGAGCGCCTGCCTTGCCCCAAATGGTGTTAGTCTTGTAAGGTGCCGCTGGGCTCTTGCTCTGTTGTGCTGCCCTGGCTAGAATTTGGATGGGAGACCATGCAGAGCCAGGCATGGCTGACCACCTCTGATGTCTCTTGCCTTGAAGACCCTACAGAGTCACCATATGTCTCCTGTGACTTGATGGAAACAAAAATTACACTGATTGAATGCACAAGATGTTTGTGGGGGAGGGATTATAGCCCTAATGTTGGTGAGGAACCCAACCGGTGCAGCTGCTGTGTATTAAGGAGCCAGAATAAAGGACAGCCTGGGGGGAAATGTGCACAGGTGTTTTATTTTCCCTCCATCACTCTCCTCTCAAACTAAGTACCTGATAGATTCATCCACTCCGTAAAATAGCCATTGGTTGGGAAGGCTTCAGCCCTCTACCTGGTGTCTGGCCAATAGTTCTGTCACTTGTTTTTCCAGAGAACGGCAGCTGCTGCTGGTGGCGGCAATGGAACAATATGTGCTCCTGGACCCACGGCAGAGGGCCTTGTACCGGGATGTCATGCAAGAGAGCTATGAGACGCTGATGGCACTGGGTAGGGACCCCTTTTCTTTCTGGGATTAGAAGGCCCAAGAATCCCAAGGTGAACTTGCCTCCCCAAAAAGGTTTTGGAAGGGAAAACCCCTGAGAACTTCGCATTTCCCATTCCCAAGTGAGAGATGAATTTTTGGCCAGGGTTTTTATCCCACCCTTCCCTCTCAAGAGTTGTCCATGGTTCTCTTGTTCTCCGTTTTGCCCCTGCAACAACCCCAGCTAAGAATCAGTGACCGGGCGTAGGTTTTCCCTGCAGGCTTCATGTTGGAGGTGGATTGGATCCTGGATCTCCCCGCTCCTCCCAACACTAGAAGGATGTGCTTAAAGCCTGCCTTTTAGTGTAATTATTGCTGAAGGCCCAGAAGATAAGAACTCCTGAATTCATATGGCAACAAATGGGATTTTTTTGCTGATTGTGTGAGTCTGCAGTCTCTCCAGGGATCACTTCCCAGACCAAAGCTCTTGAGGCATAAGCAGGACTGCGGGGGACTTGGGTCAGTCCCATGACATCTAGTTAAATCTCTCTTCTTTTTTGTATGGCAACACATGGACATCTCTACAGGTAGCTGTTGCTTTTTTCCCCCTCTCCAGGCCTACGTCCGCTCTAGCATCCCCATAGGAAGGACCTGGGACTTACCTAGAGGAGACATGGCAGAACCAGAGCTGGGGCTTCTCCGTTTTCTCAGAAAATACAGACTTTTCTGAGAAAATACCTATATGTATTGTGATAATGGGACCTGGAGGGAGAAATTACCTTCCCACACACATTTGAGCTCAGGCTCTGATCCAAATCGTAACCCGAGCAGCTGTGTTTTTGAGAAAACTGAAGTTGTCAGAGACATAATCTTGGATCTGTTAGAATATGCAAGAACTGCAGTGCACGATTAAGCAGAATATAAAAAGTGTCCTGCAGGGGGCATCAGAGAAGATGTGAATTTAGCATAATTAGATCAGGAACTTCCAGATATTTTTCAAACTATCTTCTCCAGTGTCCTGATTGGCTCCAGGGGAGACTTCCTGCTTCTTTCAGAATACTTCCTCCCAGCTTGCCTCCAAAACAGCAGTTGAACAAGCAGAATGACAACAGATAGCTAGAGAGTAAGACGGTCGTACGTAGTTGTTTCTTTTCACAATAAAACATTTTTTATTCTTTAAGCACTTTGGTGCTGTGCTCCTTTGCATATTCAAACTCTGCCCAAAGGTTTTCCATGTCTTGTATAGTGAAGCCCTCAGGTTGCCTGGACAGCAGAAGACCTTTCTGGGTCCGACACTCCAGAGAGCTGCAGTCCATAAGGGTTGACCAAGCTGGTCTCGAAAGACTAGGGCTGTATCATAGTATGAGACAGCTTCAGGCATTTATTAGAAAAACCACTGGATCAGGGAACACTGTTTACAGAAGGCTTTGGAGCCTTCATTGCTTTTTGCAAACGGATGGTTGCAGATGGGTCGCTTGAGCTTCAGCATCTAAATAAAGCTGTTCTTGCTCTTCTCCATTTGTTTCACGGAGAGAAGAATTTCCACTGTCCAAGCCTGACCTGCTCTCCCAACTGGATCGAGGCAACGAAGCAACTCTGGACTTGCAGGAGCCAGGAGCCGTCCCACCAGGTGAGTCGTGCATGGGTTTAATCCGTTTGTCTGCATATTGCCACTAGAATAATGCCCAGGTTCTGCCACTAGGAAACCCAGCTGGTGCATCCAGAATAAACCCTGCATGTGAATTTTTCATCAGCATGTTAACATTCCCCCTCCCCCCCACCCCAAAAATAGGATAAATGTCTTTGTTTTTGCATGGCACAATTCCATGCACGCAAATTCTGATTTTTTGAATTCTGCAATGCTTGCTGTGGAATTTGCAACTATTACACATATTCACTTACAATAGGGCTTGGTTTCAGACCAGGTTCTCATAAATGAGGTTGTAAGCCTATTTCTGGACTTGCCGACCCATTGTGTGTGAGCGTACCGTTTCAGATTGGAGGTGGGAGCTCACACAACTGGATGTTCCTCTGTGGTTCACCGGAAGAGCATCTGCTTTGCACGCAGATGGTCCCAGGTTCAATCCCCGGCATCTCCAGGGAAGAGGAATGGGTAGCAAGTGATGCAAAAGACCCTTAACTGAGACCCTGGAGAGCCACTGCCAGTCTGGGTAGGCAGTACTGACTGAGATGGACCAAGGGTCTGACTCAGTGGAAGACAAATTCATGGGTGTGATTGCTGGTCCAACTAGGTCTGCACTGTCTGTCCTCTCCAAAATAAGGCCCAGGTCCTTCACATCCCCCATGACCGGATTCCTTTAACTAAAGACACCAGGAATTGAAAGGGAGACAGTGTGCATGCAAATCACTGAGCCCCAAAACCTTTTGGCAAACCTCATTCAAACTCACACAGAGTGTCAAGAGCATAGATGCACTGATGCCCAATTCTCTTTTGTCCCCGTGGGCCTTATGAGGGAGGAGATGCTGTTGTGAGACTCCTCTGCTGGGCTGTCTCTAAAGAGCTCAGACTCTCAGAATGATGGGAAATATTCTTTTCTTACCCGAGAACTGGGGATTCCCGTAAACCGGGGAATGTTCTCCAGTCTCGGCCTATTCCATTTGTTTCATGCCTGTTGCTTCTTCCTGTTTCTACAGCTGTCCGTAAGAACATAGGAGAGAATCGTCCTGTGCAGAAAGATCCCAAAGCGACTGAACCCCCAGGGGAAGCCTCCAAGGACCCTGAAGCTGGACAGCTGACCACCGGGGACCGGTCCGAGGACTCCTCCCTCCCCACACCTCCCTCTCCTCCGCCCCCTCCAAACCCCAACGTTTGCCAGGAGTGCGGCAAAGCCTTCAGCCACAAATCGGCTTTGGCGAAACACCAGAAGATCCACACCGGAGAGAAGCCCCACGAGTGCGAGGAGTGTGGGAAGAGCTTCATCCAGCGGTCGGACCTGACCATCCACCAGCGGACTCACACCGGGGAGAGGCCGTACCGGTGCCCCGACTGCGGGAAAAGCTTCAGCGTCAGCTCCACTCTGCTGACCCACCAGCGGACCCACGCCCCGGGAGGCGAGAAGCCGAACCACTGCCCCGAGTGCGGGAAATGCTTCAACGACCCGGCGGTGCTGGAGCGGCACCACAAAAGCCACGCCGGAGAGAAACCCCACGAGTGCCGGGACTGCGGGAAACGTTTTGCCTGGAGCTCCCACCTGGAGCGGCACCGGCGAATCCACACGGGCGAAAAGCCTTACCGGTGCTCCGAATGCGGGCGGGCCTTTGCGTGGAGCTCCCACTTGGACCGGCACATGCGCACCCACGCCGCGTCGGTGCTGCCGGAGGAGGCGCCGCCCGCCAAGTGCGCAGACTGCGGCAGGCGGGCCAACCACCTTACGCACCCGCACCGCTTCAAGCACAAGGGCACCCAGACGCCTTTGGAGCAGGAGGGTGGGGAGGGGGCCGAGGAGAAAGCGCCGGCGGAGGAGAGGCCCCATCGTTGCGCGCTGTGTGGGAAGCGCTTCAGCCAGAGCTGCAACCTGCTCAAGCACCAGCGAGTCCACACTGGGGAGAAGCCTTACCAGTGCTCGGAATGTGGGCGGCGGTTTAGCTGGTGCTCCGCCCTCCTCAAGCACCGGCGCACCCACAGCAAGGACACGCCCTCCGCCCGGCCAGAGCGCCCCCAGGGTTTCGGGGACCCTGCCTCCCTGGCCAAACACCAGCTCGGCCACACCGGCAGGGAGTCTCACCGAAGTCCTGACTGTGATAAAAGCTTGGGGTGGAGCTCCCACCTGGAGGGACACCAACGGAGCTCCGCGGGAGAAAAGCCCTATGAATGTGGGGACTGCAGCCAGGGGTTCGCCGTGGGGTCCCTCTTGGAGAGGCACCGGCAGTCCCCCGTCGGGGATGGCCCGGAGGGATGTGGGGAGCACCGCAAAATCTTTTCCTTAGGGGCCACACTGGCCACCCCTCAGGGCCCCCGTGAGGCTGAAGCCGAGCCTCACCCATGTCCCGAATGCGGGAGAGGGTTCAGTGCCGCCGCCGTCCTGGAACGCCACCGCCGGCTGCATCGTGGCGAGAAGCCCTATCAGTGCCGTGTCTGCGGCAAAGGCTTTGCCTGGAGCTCCCACTTCGAGCGCCACCAGCTCTCCCACACTGGAGAGAAGCCCTTCCCCTGCGCCTACTGCGGGAAGCGTTTTGGGCGCAGCTCCCACCGCAACCGGCACGAGCGCTCCCACGCCGCCCTCAGAGGCCAAGACCAGCCCCAGAACAACCTGGAGGATGCTTTGCCAATTGCGGCGGTGGCCAACTGGTGGGAGGGGGGAGGAGACGGGAGACCCTCCCTAGAGCAGCAGGAAGCCTGGGCTGTCGCTCTGGACCCAGAGGTCCCTTTCCAGTGGATGGGCAAGACTCCTGGAGACCCATGGAGAACAATGGGGGGAAGTGACCTTGGGCAAGGGGCGGAGGATTTGACGCTCCCTGCGGAAAGCTGGGCTCGGTCTCCTCCTCCCGTTTCCCCTCCCAGCCTCCCTTGACTCGGGCTTGTGCAAATTGTGTTCCTTTGTTGAGCTGCCTTTTCAGAAAGGCTTGTCTTCTTCATCACCCCTGTGGGATTAGCTAGCCAACCCATCTTGGGGCAAGAATGAAGGGTGAGTTCCTGGTTTCTTGGGTTTCTGGGGACCAAACAGTACTCCACACTGGGAGATAAAGAAGGAAGAGGCTCCCTGCGTAATGCTGTACTCCCCACACCTCCTTTTAAAACAAACATCACCCCCCTGCGACCATGAAGTGGGTTGTTAGTGATGCCCACTGCACAGAAGAACAGACACTGGCCAGCTGGGGAAATTCTGGCAGGACAAAACCTAAATGGAATTCGCTCGGACCTGAATGGGTAGATGCCTGTGCTATTCAAACAATACATTAAAAATCATATGAACATTTATTGTGTGCAGCTTTAAAAAAAAATTAAGGTTAAAAACATAACACCAATCCTCTAGGCCAGCAGTCTGCAACCTTTCGGCAGCCGCAGACCGCTGTGATGGGGTGGTCCCCGCCCCCCCTCTCCCTGCCCCTCCAGGCCGTGAGCAAATCAGCCGCCAAAGCGGCCGATTAGCTTGCAGCATGGCAAGCTTCTCTTCCCCCCCCCCCCATCCCGAAGCAAGAAGCTTGCTGGGCCGCAAGCTAATTGGCCGCTTTGGCGGCCAATTTGCTCGCGGCCTGGCAAGCTTCTCGCTGCGGGGGGGCGGGAAGAGGGAGCCGCGGCCTGGAAGTTGGGAACCACTGCTATAGGCCACTAGTGAAAAATTATCATATGCACCATACAATTTTAGGCCTTACTTCTGATGTGTTTTGACCCACACTGGGCCTTCAGAAGTCTAATTTATGACACATTATTTGATCAAATGCAAACTATACAAAGCAGCCAGTAAAATAAACAACATATAAGGACTTATTTTTTAGAATGACAAAATCAATTGAAATGGATCACGTGGAAAATGCCCATTTATCAGATAACAGTCCCCTTCTTTCGGGCTGCCAAAACATTCTAATGTGTGCCCATGAAGTGGGTGCAGGTACAAAAGCAGGTGAGGTACATGTGCTAATTCCATGGGCACACATCAGAATCCAACCTTTCAGGTCCTAGTTAATTCCAGTTAGTTTTGTTTTCTGTTCCACGTAATGCTCCTCCCTTCCTTGATCTTTGTTCAAGACTTTGGATTCCCTGGACATTCAGCGGCATTTTGAGGACCAGAAAGGTGCTTTTTTTTTTTTTTTTTGACGCATCATTGAAGTCAGTTTATTCAGTGTGGGTTTTCTGTGGCTTCCCATGGCCTTTCCATGCCAAGTTAACCAGAGGCAGATGCCACCTTTGGCCCTGAAATGCCCTTCTAAGAATCTCTTCACCACCTGGATCTAAAATCAGGACATACGTATGCGGGTATTTTGTTGTTGTTTGCTTTCAGTTGTCAAATGTCAGCAAGTGCTGTGCTTGCAAATATTTTGCTTGGGTGGATAATAACAAGTCCTGCATGTCTCTAGAACTGGGCTTTCTACGAAAGAATACAGTGAGAAGAACAACTCCAAATTTCTAGCCCTCTGGGTTGCAGGGAAACACTTGGAAATGCAGGATGAACAGAGGGAGGGCTCTCTGGGTGGGGGTGGGGAAGCCGTCATTCTACTCATTATAATCAAGTCTGTGTTCATTTCTCTGCATCTGCAGAATTTGACACCCCAAGTAACTCGGTTCTCATTAAGAAGAGACAAGTAGAAATGCAGCCCTCACCATGAAGAGTTAACGCTGATATGGGCACTGCAGGTAAAAACTGAAGAAAGTTTCCAAAGATCCTGGTGTTATAGTTAATGGCTGTGAAATAATACTCAGAAGAGGGATTAAATGCCTGTTTTGCATGCAGATTGCCCCTACCTTGCCCTTTGTGTAGACAAAACTGCACAAGATAAGCCAATTGTCAGAGGCATATGCATTCACATGCGTAACAAAGAACTATCCCTCTGCATTGTTACAGAATACAGCTCCTCTTGGTCCAGAAGCTTTTAGCTCTTCTTTTAATGGTAGTTTCTTTTTTAAGCCCCAACCCTGATTATAACTTCTCACTGACCCATACTTCCTTAGTGTTTAATCCCACCTTTTCTTCAGTCTGCGCTCTCCATGCCTTTTCCTCATTTAGGCAACCCTCCTGGCCAAAATGCATTGAAATCCTGGACCTCGGAAGCCAAGTAAAGCTGAATGCATGTTCACATGATGCATTTACATGTGTTTGCTTGGCTCAAAGGGGCACTGGCTGCAGGAGGCTTAAGGATATATTTGGAAGGACCAGTTTTCAGAATTGTGACATTCGTTCTCCCCAGGGGAGACTCATAGAGTCTTTTATGGGTTCTGCTGTCATCCCTTTTATGCTCACTATGAGCTTGTAAGAGAGGCTGTGCGGAGCGGGTCACCTAGTGCAGGGGTAGTCAACCTGTGGTCCTCCAGATGTTCATGGATGCTGGCAGGGGCTCATGGGAATTGTAGTCTATGAACATCTGGAGGACCACAGATTGACTACCCCTGACCTAGTGTGCTTCCAGAGCAGAGTGGAGGCCCTGGGTCCCCCAGTCCCTAGTCCAGGGGTGGCCAAACTGTGGCTCTTCAGACCCCTGTGGACTACAGTTCCCATGAGCCCCTGCCAGCTGGTATTTGTAGTCCACAGCCATCTGAAGGGCCACCATTTAGCCACCCCTGTTTTAGTCCAACACTGTATCCACTGCACCACACTGGATCCAGCAAGGTCTCCTTCTGGTTAGGAGGACCACTTAGTTGTGCCTTCCTTTCTTGCTCATTCAGCTCAGCACCCACTACTGCCTGCCCTCTTTGCCTGCAGCAGCTCCCCGCCTTGAGGAATGATCTACTAGGGCCTGTGGTGCTCCAGATGTTCATGGACTACAATTCCCATGAGCCCCTGCCAGCGTTTGCTGGCAGGGGCTCATGGGAATTGTAGTCCATGAACATCTGGAGGACCACAGGTTGACTACCCCTGTACTAGAGCAGTGGTTCTCAACCTGGGGGGTCGAACGACCCTTTCGCAGGGCAAGCAGCTTGGCCGGGGGGGGGGAGGTGCCATTTACACAACAGCCTTGCAGGGTAGATCAAGATAGAGCGTTCGTCTGTCTGGAGCAGTGGAAAAGAGCGAGATCGGCATGGTGGGACAAGAGGCAGAGCTGAACTGAGAAACCCCAGAAAAAAGCCAATTTGTATGCAATCCTGAACAATGGATCTTCACGCCATTGGTCAGTTTCGGTTTAATTTCTGTGAAAGAACACTTGTATACTTTTATGGCTGGGGGTCACCACAACAGGAGGGACTGTATTAAAGGGTCACAGCATTAGGGAGGTTGAGAACCACTGGACTAGAGAGATGAGGGGGACACCCCGTTCAGAAACGTACAGGAGGCACTGTCAGTTCTTTTATTTACAAGGGCTTCGGGTGGAATTTAAGCTGCAGGCATTTTCTATCATAGAGACAAATGTTTTGGTATGAGTTTAATTTTTTTTATCTATTAAGTCATCTTGAGCCCTATAAGGAAAGGCAGGGTATAGCTAGAATCAAGGGCATGGCCCACTTCGATCAGAAAGCATAACTAATGCCACACAGCCCTTCTGCAGTCAAAACCAAATCAACGGTACCAGATGGGAGCTGGACTAGCCCCTGCCCGAATTCCAACTTTCTCTTTTCTATAAACCACACAAGGTTCAACAGGCTTACAAGCCAAACTCAGCTTTATGAGTTTTAAGGTCGATTCTCCCATTCCTGACATGAACTCCCAAACCACATGTGGCTGCACAACCAGTGTTATTTTTTCTCACACAAAACAGCCATGAAGGGTATATGCATGAGCGTCACACACAGTTACATAATGCGGCAAAAAGTAGCTGCTGGCTTTGTGTTGTAGGTCAGGGGTAGTCAACCTGTGGTCCACCAGATGTTCATGGACTACAATTCCCATGACCCCCTGCCAGCAAGCGCTGGCAGGGGCTCATGGGAATTGTAGTCCATGAACATCTGGAGGACCACAGGTTGACTTACCCCTGTTGTAGGTCACAAAACTGATATAAGGAAGGCTAAAGCTTCCTCTCCCCACCCCCAGGGCTGTAGTCCTAAACCTACACTTTGGAATCAAGCTCCCCATAAAGGTAAAGGTATCCCCTGTGCAAGCACCGAGTCATGTCTGACCCTTGGGCTGACGCCCTCTAGCGTTTTCATGGCAGACTCAATATGGGGTGGTTTGCCAGTGCCTTCCCCAGTCATTACCGTTTACCCCCCAGCAGCAAGCTGGGTACTCATTTTACCGACCTCGGAAGGATGGAAGGCTGAGTCAACCTTGAGCCGGCTGCTGGGATTGAACTTCCAGCCTCATGGGCAAAGCTTTCAGACAGCTGCCTTACCACTCTGCGCCACAAGAGGCTCTTACAAGCTCCCCATACCCTGGGCCAAATTACACGTCCCAATACTGATCTATTTCCATAGCCAGCAAATAAACCAGATGCACACACAATACAGGCCGTTTGTTTTTAACTTTAATACTCCTAACCAACAACAAAAGGAATCGGAGCAGAGAAACATCTTTTTCTATATGACATTTCGAAGGAGGGCGGGGGGGGACAGAAAAGAATAGACGGGGAGGGGAAACGGGTCAGGGCGACAATAACAATACTTGCTTGGGAGAAAAAAGGAAGAACAAAACACATTGTCTGCAAAACAGGTACTCCAAAAAAGCAGTAAAGTAAAAAATACACCTCTGGCAGAGAGGGGAAGGGGCAGGGTGTGAAGTACACAGGCAGAGACAGTAACAGGAGCAATGCCAGGGGGTGCCGGAGACCCAGCCCCCCCCCCCCAACAGGCAGCCATTGAATGACTTGCTGGGATGAGAGGGGGCGTGGCAGATCTGAACCCTGCAGGTGCAGCATCAGAATCTTTAGGACAGCAGCTGCAGGCCGAGGAGGGGTTCCTTCCCACAGCCCAGGGGCCTGCGTTGCCTCTGTGGACCTCTCCGAGGGATTGCCTCTTCCAGCCCGTCACCCTGGAAGCAAGATTCTGAGGTAGGTGTCAGGAGAGGGTGCAACGGGGGGCGAGGGGGAGAGGTGGCAGCCAGACCAGCCAGGTCAAGGATCCTCGGTGTCAAAAGAGCCTTCCCCCAACCCCCATCCCAAACTTACAGGGGATGCTTCTTTGCTGGTCCTCCAAGTTAGGCTCCTGTCTCTCACCCCCAAGAACCCAGGAGCAGCCATGGTCAGTAGGTACACCACTCACCTGCCCTCCCCCAGCAGCATCTGCCACCAACCCGCAGGGTGGAGTGAAGTTGCCAGCCAGCCAGCCCATCCCATCCCCTCTCCCAGTCTTGCAGCCAGTCCCAGGAGCCTCCTGCGGCCGTTCCCCCCCTCAAATGAAAGACTTCCGCTGCCTTTAGTCGCACTGCTGGTGTGCCTCTCTAGAGGTTAGACTCACGGTCTGCTTCTTTAACCTCCCAATTCCAATCGCACATTTTTCCCCTCCTTCCAAAAAGAAAAGAAAAAGCATAATAAAGGCTCCATTGCTGAGCCAGGCAAAGTCTTGGGGGGGGGGGGGGCAGGGGGACAACTTCCTTTCCTTGGTTTTCTTTAAAGCCACAACCAAGAAGTTTCCCAGATGCCTGAACACCTGGAAAGATGCTGCTTCTGCTTAGAAATCAGATTAGAAATTATATATTTCTTTTTATACACAAGTTAGTGCAGGGCTGGTTTCTCAAGACCTGCCCCCACACACCCCCTCCCAAAGAGGAACCAGGAGCATAATGCAGGGGTGGGCAAACCGTGGCCCTCCAGATGTCCATGGACTACAATTCCCATGAGCCCCTGCCAGCAAGCGCTGGCAGGGGCTCATGGGAATCATAGTCCATGGACATCTGGAGGGCCACGGTTTGCCCACCCCTGGCATAATGTATTCTTCATGCTTCATTCCTGACTTGCCACCCAATGTGCCACCCAACCTGCCCAAGGTGGCACAGACTGGCTGCTTCAACCCTCCTTTGACACCCTCTGCCCCGGTGGCTTCCTTCACACCACTGACTCCCATTTCCTTGGCAATTGGATCTCCCCCTTACACATCTCCATGCCTTCTTCGACCAAACGAAAAATGGAAAACCCCAATCGAGGGGTGAGAGCACCAAACACATCACTGAGCTTGAAAAGTGAGCTCACATTCCTTCTTCCCAGTCTATACAGCGGAGGCTCGGATGGCCGGAATTGTCTCTATCCCCTCAGCTTCTCCAGGTCTGGAGAAGTGGGCTCGGAAGGTATCCTTCCCCCAAATCACCTTGCAAGCCGAAACCGAGCAGCTGGGACTCCCACAACCACAAAGACGAGGGAAAACTCCCCCCGGCCATCCACGAGTTGCGAGATGAAGCACAAAGTCTGGCTGACTTTTGCCGCAGCTTAGGTACCACGGCTTCGTGTGGGACTTGCTGCGACACAATTCAACAATGGAAATTTCCCAGGACCGCCAGTGCTCAGATTCCTTGAGCCGAACAAGTCAATAAAGCTTTTTCCTCCACATTCAAGAGGCGCGCACACAGCTTCGTCCCCCCACCCACCCCTAAGCCATCCAATAAAGTTCGAGCCCACCTGTAGGGCGTTTAAGGTCTGGAGGTCAGTCCTCGGCATTTGTTAAAGCTTTGTTTTCCAGGGTCCAAAATTATAAAGAAGTTGGTCTGATCCAGGCAAGTTCTCCGATGCGTAATACAGGGACGATCAGTAAAGCTTTCCCCCAAAAAACTGGGGTCCGTATATGTACAGTGTCAAAGGAAAGAAACAAAAAAAAAGAGTAAGACATCCACATGGATTCTCTAAACACTAAATCAGACTCTGTTTCCCAATGCACACGGTCATTTTCACCTACACAGCTCTCCCGAGTCTGGTGCCACCACACCTAACCCTCTGGGCATCTGCAGAATCTCCTCGTCTGACCAGCTTGTTTCCTCGAAGGAATCCTCAAGCCGTTGTGCCGTTGGAAGAGGGGGGGGGTAAACACGGGAGCTCCCCATAACCAGAACATACAAAAAGAAACTTGGGTGTGGTTTCCAGATGGTTTAGTACGTGAACAATCCAATTCCCTGGGCCAGGCTGGAGGTCTCCTAGGGGGACTCCTTGACGTGGCACCTTTGATGCTTCAAGAGGTTGGCCCGCCGGGTGAAGCCCTTCCCGCAGCTAGAGCACCGGTAGGGCTTGCCCCCCATGTGGGTCCGCTGGTGGATGAGGAGTTCCAGGGTGGTGCCTAAGCTGCGGCCGCACTCGCTGCACTTGTAGGGCCTCTTGCCCAGGTGGCTGCGCTGATGTTTGAAGAGCTGGGAGGTCTGGCTGAAGTGCTCGGGGCAGTCGGGGCATTTGTAGGGCTTCTCGCCCGTGTGGATCCTCTGGTGCCTCTCCAGGTGAGAGCTCCACGCAAAGCGCTTCCCGCAGTACTGGCACTTGTGGTTCTTCTCCATGGCGTGGCCCCGCTGGTGGGCCAGGAAGGCCGAGCTGTCCCCGAAGCGCTTGTCGCAGTCCCCGCACTTGTAGGGCCGGGCGTGCGAGTGAGTCTTGTTGTGCTGGAGGAGGTGAACTTTCTGGGCAAACTTCTCCCCGCAGGTGGGGCAAGGGAAGGGGCGCTCCCCGGTGTGCACCCGCCGGTGGCGCTCCAGGTGGGAGGCCCACACGAACCCTTTCCCGCACTCTTCGCAGAGGTGCGTGCGCTCCCGGCGGTGCCCCCGCTGGTGCCGCATCAGCGTCTGCCTGCTGCGGAAGACCTTCCCGCAGTCCTCGCAGCCCAGGTGGGTTTTCTTGTGCTCCTCCAGTTCCGAGATCTGAGCGTAGCTCCTCCAGCACGCCGGGCAGTTGTACGGCCGCTCGCCCATGTGGTTGCGCCGGTGCTTGGCCAGGTGGGCGCTCTGACTGTACGTCTCCCCGCACTCGGGGCACTTGAAGGGCCGCTCCCCGGTGTGCACCCGGCGGTGCCGCTCGAGGTGGGAGGCCCAGATGAAGCACTTCCCGCAGTCGACGCATTTGTGGGGCTTCTCCGCCGTGTGGCCCTTGCGGTGGTTCTCCAAGGCCGAGCTCTGGGCGAACCGCTTCCCGCAGTCCTGGCACTTGAAGGGCTTCTCGATCAGCTGGGAGCAGCGGTGCTGCAGGAGGTGGAAGTTCTGGCTGTAGGCCTCCCCGCAGTTGAGGCATTTGAAGGGCTTCTCCCCCGTGTGCATTCTCCGGTGGCGCTCCAGGTGGGAGCTCCAGATGAAGCTCTTGCCACAGTCCGTGCACTGGAAAGGCTTTTCCCGCGCGGCGTTGGCCTCGCTCTTCTGCCGGCCCCTACTGGTGGTGGTGGTCAGGGTCTTGGTGCAGTCGGAACACCGGCTCTCGAGGCTTTTCTTCAGCGCGTGGCCCCGCTGGGTGGCTTTGTCCTGCTTCTTCACCACAGCAGGCATCTTCTGCTGCTTCGGACTGGCCCGGTGGGCCAACGGCCGGACGCGCCTGGGGGTGCTCTGAGACGTCCCCGGTCGCAACTCCTCGGGGCCTTCGTCCTCCTCTTCGTCTTCCTCTTCTTCCTCCTCTTCGTCATTATTGCTGCTGTTCAGCAATTTGTCTGCAGCTGAGAAAGAGGGGGAGGAGAGAAAAAAGTTTACCAGCTAGAAAAAGGGACAAAGACACACACCCCAAATCTCTAAAATGCCCTGGCTTTGAACTTTTGATTGCCAAACCTGCATGGCAGGGGCTGTTTTGCTCTCGGGGGAGAGGGGGCAGTGTCAAGGGATTGAGAACAATAATAATTAATAAATATACCATAAGAAAATTAACAGGATGGTTAAAAGAGGGTAAAGGTAAAGGTAAAGGTATCCCCTGTGCAAGCACCGAGTCATGTCTGACCCTTGCGGTGACGCCCCCCAGCGTTTTCTTGGCAGACTCAATACGGGGTGGTTTGCCAGTGCCTTCCCCAGTCATTACCGTTTACCCCCCAGCAAGCTGGGTACTCATTTTACCAACCTCGGAAGGATGGAAGGCTGAGTCAACCTTGAGCCGGCTGCTGGGATTGAACTCCCAGCCTCATGGGCAGAGCTTTCAGACTGCTGCCTTACCACTCTGCGCCACAAGAGGCTAAAAGAGGGTAGAAAGAGCCAATTTAAGGCAAAGCGCCCAAGAAGATCTATGTTGGGGGCCCCTGCCAAGTAACTGAGAACCCCATTTTGACTCGACTCCAACTTTATGTTATAAAGGACTTTAACATAATGGTTTGACAAGCTTTCTTTACTGGCATGCCTTCGACCAATCTTGCTTTTCATTCTTTTGCTTCGTCAGACCAAGTTTGTGTTTGAACCCCCCAGATTGTACCTGGAAATATCCCACTGTTATAATTGATGATCTCCAGATGACCAAGATCAGATTGCCCCTGGAGAAAATGGCCACTTTGGAGGGTATCCTCCTCAGGTCCCCCCCTCCCCAAACCTCTCCCTAGGCTCTGTCCCAAAAATCTCAAGGTATTTCCCAACCCAGATCTGGCAACCCTAGAGCCAGCTTGATGTAGTGGTTAAGAGCAGCAGTTTCTAATTTGGATTCGAGTCCCCACTCCTCCCCATGCAGCCAGCTGGGTGACATTGTCCTGTTAGAGCTGTTCTCAGAGAGCAGTTCTGTCAGAGCTCTCTCAGCCTCACCTATCTTCATAGGGTGTCTGTTGCAGGAGATGAAGGGAAGGCAATTGAAGGCAATCTTTGAGACTTCTTCGGGGAGTGAAAAGCAGAGGGCAAAAACCAACACTTCTTCTAGTGGGAACAGCCCCTGGGTTAGATCAGTTTTCTCAAAAGGGCTGGACAGACTAATGCAGGATTGGTCTACCACAAAATGTGACAGCAGATGCCTCTCACTGTTAAATGCTCAGGAAGCATTCTGGGAATGAAGGCCGGTGTTAGCTGTCTTGCTCATGCACTTCCCAGGAGCACATGACTGGCCCATTATCAGAAACAGGATTCTGGAAGAAATGGATGACTGGTTTGCTCCAGTATTGCTCCTCTTACATTCCTTTGCAGATCAGCCCCACCCCTTATAAACACACACCTCTAAAATTGCTGATGGGCAAATTTACATATCCAAAAGTTCAGATTTGTTAATCTGGAGGCTAAACTCTCTTTGGGCACAAGGTTCAAATCCAAAACAAAGGAGAAGGAGATCTCACAGCTCTGGGAGGGGACAGGCTACGTGGGAGGGGAGCCCCCATTAGAGTGGGGATGTGGCTCTCTGGGAAAATATGAGCTGGTTGCCTATGGGACACGGTAATATTCACCACAGAGGAAATCTCTAGTGCATTACTCAGGTCTGAAAGGAGCGCCACTGAAACCGGAATATCTCCAAAAACGTGGTATGAAGCCAAGGTCCCCATTTTTACATGATCATTGTGCAAGACAATGAAATAGACATTAAAATATTTATTTAGAAGACAACTTAATTGTACTTCATTTGGATAGTCACACTGGGGTCTACTTCCAGCTTCCATGGGAGAGCAGACAGCTCCCCCTCCCCCAAAGGTTCTTGGCTCAAGAGCCCGACTTGAGCTCTTGAAGAGCCACTGCTGGTCAGAACAGACAACGCCAAGCTAGAAAGTCTACCAAGGAGCAAGAGAGATGCCCATCTTCAATCCCTGTCAATATATTTTTTAAATTTACTTCATTTATACACCTCCTTTCGCCCCAAAGCAGTTACACCATTCTCCTTTCCTCTAGTTCATTCTGACAACAACCTTGAGAGGTAGGATTGGCTGAGAGTGGGCAACTGACCCCAAATCACCCAGGAAGCTTCTAAGGCAGAGTAAACCTGAATTTATCCGGCTCTAACACCAAAACCCTTTGCCTGACCCATTCTTTAACAGCAAGGTCCCCCACCACAAAACAGAGAAGAAATAGACATCTGATTGAGAAACTGGAAGGCAGACTGGGACTAGAGCCTGCTAGGGTAGAAGAAGAAGAGTTGGTTCTTATATGACAGTTTTCTCTACAAGAAGGAGTCTCAAAGCAGCTTACAGTCGCCTTCCCTTTCCTCTCCCCACAACAGACACCCTGTGAGGGAGGTGAGGCTGAGAGAGCCTTGATATTACTGAAGAAGAAGAGTTGGTTCTCATATGCCGCTTTTCTCTACAAGAAGGAGTCTCAAAGCGGCTTACAGTCGCCTTCCCTTTCCTCTCTCCACAACAGGGTAAGGGAAAGAAATGCAATGGAAGGGAATGCAGAGGTTAAAAGGCCTCAGTGGGGCAAACAGGGAGAAATGAGGTGGTAGATGAAGCAATGGGGGGGGGGGAGCATCATTTGGAAACTATAGGAAAGGGACTAGAGCAAGGGCTGGATAAAGAAAGCCCGTGTTTCCATTATCCCTCAAAGCGCGCCCTCTTCCCAGCCTCTGTTTTCACACTGACCTGTGGTGCAGAAGACGGTGCAGAAGGCACAAATCCACACCTCTTCCTCTCCCTCTGCCGCCGCCATCCCCAGGGGTCTGCTCTGCCTTCCCCCACTGTCTGCTACTCCTCAGGGAGAAAGGGTGGGAGAGATAAGGCCTTTTGTCATGGGGCCGGTGGGTGGGGCTTCGAAAGAGTATCCCCTGAGGCACGAGGGAAGGAGCCACTTGGCCTCTTTACAGGGAAGGAAATCCAAAGCAGCCAAGTTTAATAAAAGGGAATATCTCAAAACACCAAAAACAGAACCCTGGAAAGCACAGACCATCTGTTCCTACCGCCCCCAAGGAGACCTTCTGTGGAAGCCCCTTTCTGTGGTGGAGTGGTTAAGAGCAGTGGCCTCTAATCTGGAGAACCAGTTTGAATCCCCAACTCTTTCTCCACATGTATGACCTTGAGCTAGTCACAGTTCTCTCAGAGCTCACTCACCACCCCCACCCCCAACCTCACAGACTGTCTGTTGTGGGGAGAGGAAGAGAAGGTGATTGTTCGCTACTCCCTCAGGTAGTAAAAAGTCGGGTACAAAAAAACAACTCCTCTTCCCTTCAGCCCAGCGGTCTCCTTGGGACTATGTGGGAAATAAGAACGTCCTGAAAAGGCAACAGCCCAAGAAGTGGGGAGAAGTTTAGAGGTTTGTTGTTCTATTTTGGTTCCAATTGAAAATGTTTTTAGCGTATTGTAAGCTGCTTGGAACTACGAGGAAAGGCAGGATACAAATGTTTTAATAAAATATAGAACTCTCAGCCTTCTTTCCTTAAGAGTTCCTCACACACAAAGAAAAATCAAATTCCCCTTTGGAAGAAAATGGGCATAAGCTTCCATATAAGCTAAAGGTATCAAAGTGTGCATGTACACAAAAGCTGATACCCAGAATAAAACTTCAGGGGCTCCGATTTTTGTTAAATAGCAATGGAGTGAGCGGTGGACAAGGAGGACCCCTGGATTTAATCTTGCCCATGCCACAAGCTGGCTACATGACCTCAGGCCACGCAACACATGTAATACGGGACTAGTACTAGCCTACCTGACAGGGCTGTTGTAATGTGCTGGCACACCTTGCACAGGGAAATCACAACATAAATACCAAGGGTTATAACTGCCAGGTAACGCAAAGGTTTGTGACAAGATTTAATGGCCTTCATTATTGCATGAGAATCTACCTGTTGGCTAATGAGAAAAATACACTGGGCTTATTCCAAACAAAACAAAGCAGCAATCTTGAAAGGGCTACCAGGACGGAGGAAAAACCCTCAAGAATGAGCAGCAGGAGGAATTCACACACAGCTCAAAGCACACGGACAGTGGCCAGGGGAAGCAGGAAGGGGGCTTTCATCTATTTATTCCCCAGCTTGCTGCCCAATAAGGGACCCAGAGAGGCTGACATCATTCTCCTCTCCTCCAGCTTATCCTCAACCTGGAGAGGTAAAGTTAAACTGAGAGGATATGTCTGTGGTTGCCCAGCAAACTTCCCTGGCAGAGCCTGGCAGGGTTTCGAGCCTGGGTTTCATAGATTAATATCCAGTACTCTGACCTTCCACTGAAAAAGGTCTGAAACCTGCCTATCTAAGGGACCGCCTATCTGAATATGACCCCCAGAGAATGCTCTGGTTGGCCTCGGCCTGCCAGTCAGTAGTCCCCAGCCCCAAATACGTGCAACTGGCCTCGACCAAGATCTGGGCCTTTTTGGCCCCAACTCCCACCTGGTAGAATGAGCTCCCGGATAATGTATTGTATTAACTAGATTTAAAGCCCGCTGTACCTAGCAATACAAGATAAAAATATAAATCCTTATCCATGGTGCCTCTTAATATTTTGGAAACTCCCCGGGGGGTGGAGTGTGTCCAGCCCCCAGAAAGTGTCCAGACTCGAATCCGACCCTCCTCCACATTCTTATGTTTCATGCTGAGGCACAGAGTGGCACTTTCCCAATGCCATTTAATGAACAGTGTCCCCACCCCGCCACTGGGAGCACAGTATCTGAGGGGAAGCACTTCTGCCTATTGGAATGATCTCACTCCGTATTAATCCGGAGGGTGGAAGACGAGTGAGGTATCTAGTCCTCAAGACATTTTGCTCGAGCCTAGGACGTGGGTCTGTGGCCGAACACCATCTTCGCATGCAGAAAGCCATAGATTTTTGACAATCCAGCATCTCCATTTAGAGGTTCCCAGATAAGAAGAGTTAGGAATAGATCAGGAGGAGTCAGGAAAGATCTTCATCTGCCTCAAATACTACAGGACTGCTGACAATTACAGTATCTAGTTTATTTAGCAAACATTATGCTGCTTCTCCAAGGAACTTGCCTAAGGCAGCTTACAAAAGAAAACACAATATAAAAAAGTATCTAGACTGCGTTTGACCTCTCTGGACCCAGGACGTGCCTTTTCTCATGACATACCTCTACACCAGGCAGCAGCAGGGGAACCAATCAGCTAAAAGTTAGGGACAGAGTCCCAGGACAGGAAGAACAGCAGCCAGGTATATAGCCTGGCTGGTGCCAAGGACTGCAGACAGCTGACCAGCAGGGACAGGAAACATACTGTAGTGAATAATCGGCTGACACAGACAGGTTGACACACACACACACACACACACAAACCCTTGCAAAAGCTACTGCTGGCATTACAAATGGGATACTTCCCTCAGTCACGCAGAATTCCTTTCCTACACTTACTGCAACAGAACCTCCTTTTCCCTCCAGATGATCGACTTTCTGTCTATGACAAAGCACATCCATGGACCACTGAGAAGGTCAAGTGGACACGCACTGAATCAGAGTATTGGTCTGTCAAAGTTTATCCTGTCTTCTCACGCTGACAGAAGCTCTTAACTTAAGAGTCTTAAGCTTCTACCGCACACACCTCTTGATACTTTAAATTGGAGATGCTGGGGATTGAACCTGGAACCTTCCGCATGCAAAGCAGAGGCTCTTCTACTGAGCCAGGGGTGAACCAAGCCACTCTCAGCAGAGGAAAGAGGAAGCAAAGTCAGACTGGGGCACGGGGGGGGGGGAATAATCTAAACCGGCCTGCAGTAACATAATCCTCTCCCACCACTTGAGGGACCCTGCCATCCTGAGCAGGGGC
Organism: Paroedura picta; assembly: GCF_049243985.1. NCBI lineage: Eukaryota > Metazoa > Chordata > Lepidosauria > Squamata > Gekkonidae > Paroedura > Paroedura picta. Next base: position 14,204,469 of record NC_135371.1, read on the forward strand.
TATGCTGCCTTCACTCTTCATGTGTGCACTTTAGCAGCAGGTCCTTACAAAAAGCAGCAGACATACACACACACAGGCAAATGTATAGGTCCTTGCAACCCAGAAGTTGCAAAGTAGTGGGGGTTCCAAGACCCACCTGAAGTTCAGACTCCTGAACAGAAAACCCACAGGAGCACACAAGACTGAGGTAGCTGGAACAATTCAGGTGCTTCTGCCTCAAGATAAGCTTATGCAGATGAAATGCGCATATGTGGATTTGCCTGATCTGCTCAACTGGTTTTGCAGCTGCTTGGATTGCAGCTCTTTAGAATATGTAGCCTGCGGAGGAATGTTGCATAAAACTCCTTATAAGTGTGGGACAGGTTCTTCAAATTGGTCAATACCAGAAAATTCCAAATTGGTCAATACTGGAAAATTCCAGAGAGAGGCTGCTTCCACACACAGACTATCATCTGTGAAATCCTTGCTGTTGCTGCAAATGCAGGGCATTCATGGACCATTTACATGATACATTTACATGATACATTTCCCAAGATTTTTCTTGCCTTGGATCCCCATCCCCCACACATACCACTTTAAATAAGAAAAACAGGAGCTGCCAACTTACTATAACACTACCATGATTGATTCTCAGCTTTCTTTTTTTTAAATTAAGTCTTTAGCCCTTTTAGTTGTACAGTTATAACGGCAAATGTGCAGCTTGCCCTTTCCCCCTTAACTCCACTATAATAATGAGCGGGAGGGGAGAGATGGGGGAGCCAGCATTTCATAATCATAGAATGTCACATAATGCTTTAGCAGTGCATAAATTATCAATTTTTGTTTTGACAAGCCTGGAAAAAGCCCCTCAGCAGCACAGGGCAACATTACAACCACAGCAGCAGGATCTGCAAAAATGCACACCTTCCCATCCACATGGCATCCAAAAGCACTTTGACTACTATTAAACAAGTACCAAACCAGTTCTGGGAAAGATCATAACAAAGCAAGGGAGAAAACAGGATGAATTTAGAGGACAATGACATGCTGATGCCAAAAGCAGCACTACTGTTGTTGTTGTTTTGTGAAGTCGTGTCCGACTCATCGCGACCCCATGGACAACGATCCTCCAGGCCTTCCTGTCCTCTACCATTCCCCAGAGTCCATTTAAGCTTGCACCGACTGCTTCAGTGACTCCATCCAGCCACCTCATTCTCTGTCGTCCCCTTCTTCTTTTGCCCTCGATCGCTCCCAGCATGAGGCTCTTCTCCAGGGAGTCCTTCCTTCTCATGAGGTGGCCAAAGTATCTGAGTTTAATCTTCAGGATCTGGCCTTCTAAGGAGCAGTCAGGGCTGATCTCCTCTAGGACTGACTGGTTTGTTCGCCTTGCAGTCCACAGGACTCGCAGCCAAAGTGGAGAAAAACCATGGGTGTGAAAGAAACCAGGGTAGCTAAGCATCCAAGGGGCTTTAAAATGCTTCTCCAAATCTCCACCTTGGTAATGCCTAAAGGGATTTCCAAATACACACCCACAGGGCCACTCCCCTTTCCACCCCCTCCGGGCCCATCATTGGGGAAACAGCAGGAAAGTGGAAATGCATCCTTACCAAGAGACATCAGCGTCTCGTAGCTCTCCTGCATGACATCTCGATACAAGGCCCTCTGACGTGGGTCCAGATACACCCATGGCTCCATGGCGAAACAGGTCTTCTCAGAGGCCCACTAGCACCTAGGAGACAGCAAAGGAATCACACTCAATATATGGAACATCCAAAGGGTAAAAATATATATATATATATATATATATATATATACACACACACACACACACACACAACTCGTAGCTAAGAGATGGGGCCACAAGGACTACATGGGAGGGAGGCTGGCTTTGAAACTCTTATTGAGAAATTACAGATTCCTATTCAGAATTCCGACCTGGATAGCCCATCCATTCTCAGAAACTAAGCAGAGGTTCACCCTGATCAGTATTTGGAGGGGAGACCACTGAGGAATATCAGGGTTGCTATGCTGTGGTGAGCAATGGCAAAGCACCCCTGTACGTCTCTTGCCTTGAAAGCCCTACTGCTGCAAAAGGATTTAAAAAGCCAGGTTTCTATCCATGAGGAACCCTGCCACAACTTTCTAGGCCTCCTGGCTGCAAGATGAATATCAACATGAGATGAACCCCCCCCCCAATCCACACCTCCCATATTCTTGGTGTTCCCGTCCCCCCACGTTGCCCAAAATTTCTGTTCCATATGACATCCAAAACTCTTCCTCCAAATAAACCACCAGCAAAACTCTTCACGAATTCATACAGTTTGTCCCAACAGTCTGGAAACACCATTTTGCAACCTCTGCAATGGACCAGAAGTTTAAATCGGTACCCTGTTCTCATAAAAGTGGTTCCACACGCAAAATTCACAAGGGTGTGCATAAGAGTGTGTCTTCTAACTGCTTCACACAATCTCCAAATAGTTAGGAGGTGCCTGGGTAGCTGCAAAACAAGTAGAGTATTCCTACAAAAGTGTGAAAATGGGACATCACTTAGATTTGAAAGGCTGAACTACAAGCAAAGCCGGGACAATCTATCTCAAGACGTCAAGAGACCTCTTTTTGAAAAAGCGGCCAAAGTCCAAATGCAGGTCAACACACAACAAAAAGGGAGGAATCGTCTTCCCATTGCACTGAAACGGCCACATAAAGTTACAGTCCGCCTCTCGGGGCAAACACAGATGCCACAGAACACTTACAGGTTCCCCCAAATGTGGTACACAGGAGCCTCACAAAGGTTTGTGGAAAATAGGTAACATACACATGCACATCCTACAACAAATGGGGAGAAGGGAGGGTAGCAGCATTCACCTCTTTTGTAACAAAAGACACTGGGGGGCTCCAGATGTAACATTCCTAGTCTCTTCTGCTTTGATACTAACAGCAGCAGCCACCATTTTTAGAAAAATCCTTAGCCAGGAGCCTCCTCCAGCAATGGTAAATCAAGGAACACCCCTAAACTTTTCACGGAATCAACAAGGGATAGATTCACCCCCACCCCCATCCAAAGCAGGCAGGACTGTCCTCTCTAGAATGTTAGTTCTATCAATACCAGCATCACTCCCATCCTGAGATCACTTCCCGCTTTGCTAAGTACATCCAGCACTCCAGCAGGGAGCAAAGGAAATTAAAAGTGCAACAGAATGATGTCGACAGGAACTCTCCCACTTTCTCAGCACAAGGAAACTAGGCTTGGCAGGGCTAAAGCAAGGAAGCAGACACCAAAAATGCCTCTTCATAAATGCTGAGGGCACCTTCTGAGACATCCTCACACTCTGGGGCCAATTTTAATCTGCAGGGCACTAGCCAAGCAAAAGGACTCTGAGGCCAAGCTCTGGAGATTTCTCCTCTCAAGAAGACATTGGTGGATTAGAGGGATCATCATGATGTGTTCATTAAGGAGTGTGTGCCACCCAAAACACAACCCACTGACGGACTTTAGGACCATGGGGTTCTTAAGGCAAGAGCTGAGCATAGGTGGTTTTTGCCACTGCTTCCCTCTGCAGAGGAAACCTGGATTCCCTTGGTGGTCTCCCATCCCAGTCTTAACCACAACCTACCCTGCTTAGCTTCCATGCTCTGACGAGAGTGATCATGTGCCCAATATAGGAAACTAAATAGAAATATTTTTGCAAGCAGCTTAAAGCCATTACTACTACTGACAGGCTGGCATTTCCTTGCATCTACACTGCAGCATTCAATATTTACATGCTGGAATGATATAGGGAAACACTGGCCGTTTTGTATGAAGACTGCCAACAGGGGACAACCAACAGTTCATATCTTTCTTAAACCCTGTGCATCTTTTAAAGCTGTAGTCTCAGGCCCAGACTCTCCAGAAATGTTGGCAGACACTACAGGCAAAGCATTCGCCTTTTTACTGCAAAGACTAGAACCTTGTTTAAAAAATTTCGAGGAAAGGACTGCAAGCAAAGTGATTCCAGATACTGGAAGGTGCTTCTCACCATGCCCTGGCCACAGACACAGGGAATACAGGCCTGCTCTAGTTTCTCTGGGGGGAGAGAAGCACCGCTGCATGAGACCAATGGCCTATCTAGTCCAGCAGCCTGTTTGCAGCCCTGGCTAGACAGAGGCCACGGGGAAGCCTGCTGCCTGCCCCCCAGCATCAGACTAAAGGGTGCCACAAAAAGACGTTGCATGGTTTGTATGAAGGTTGCGGAGCACAAGCCAAGAGCAGCAGCAGTTTCTGCCACTGGCCACAGCCCAAGGGATGTCCCTGTGAGGGGTGTGCCTTTATTAAGGTGACCAGATTGTCCCACTTTTGGAGGGACATCTGGGAGTACTTATGTTGAAATTTAAAAATATATATTACAATACTATTTTTGCGTTCTATGCGGTCTATGAAACTTTTTGTTGCTCCATCTAGACCAAATTTTTAATCAACAACCCCCCCTCCCCCCTGGTCAATGGTGTCCAGCTTTACCAATGTTAAAATCTGGTCACCTTAGCCTTTATGGCTTGGCTTTTCCCTGGCCTCTGAGATCCCATATTTCTTTGGGACTTCTTGGCCACTTTTAATCCTGTGCACACTTGCTTTAGAATAACTCCTGATGAACAAAGCAAGACTTATTCCTGAGTAAATATGCACAGGATCCGATTACATCGCCTGTGTTTATCTGTGGAGACAGCCCAGTGGGATAAACAATATTCCTGAAGGTTCTTGCCAGACTTAGGCATTTAAAGAAATAATGGGGAGGGGTGTAAGAGGGTATAGGTGCAAAAGACTGTTGTCCAGAGTCTAAAATGGCCTGACAGGACCCACTGTGAGCTCCACAGCCAAGCAGGGCTTTGTGCCTGAAATTCCTCGAGTCCAAACGCAGGGCTTAATTGAACCGGACTGGCCTCAGCAACTATTTCACTGCTGTGTGTCATGGGCAGATTCCCAGCTTCAATGGCTTAATCCACGGGTAGTCAAACTGCGGCCCTCCAGATGTCCATGGACTACAATTCCCATGAGCCCCTGCCAGCATTTGCTCATGGGAATTGTAGTCCATGGACATCTGGAGGGCTGCAGTTTGACTACCCTCCCTCCCTCCAAAAACAAAAAAAACCAAATTTGTGAACTACTATCACACCACTTCTCATCTAAGTGATGCAACAGGAGAGCTATGCAACTCCTTTAAAAACAGAGAAGGGTTAAGCAGGCAAACATCTATCTCACACTGCCCAACGAAGGAGGTTTATTTGTGGGATAACACTGTCAATTCGGAACTGCAGTCCCGTCCACCGGCAGCCAAGCAATGAGTCGCCAGACTGGCTCTCCACCAGGGCAATCCAAGACGCCACGCAGGGCGCCATAATCAGAAGAGGGCACGGACAGAGGAGGCAGCATAAAGCAGGTTTATAATAATAATTCCAAATTTTTATTTGTTTTAATTATTATTAAGCACCTATAATCGCTTCTCTGTCCCACACCCCTGCTCCCGGGGCACAAGATGAATCCTAGGGGCACTCCAAGAGCTGGACAGGTCATCTCCTTCCCAGACACCGGTGGAATGGCAGGTGGAAACCAGTCAGTCCTGGAGGAGATCAGCCCTGACTGCTCTTTAGAAGGCCAGTTCCTGAAGATGAAACTCAAATATTTTGACCACCTCATGAGAAGGAAGGACTCCCTGGAGAAGAGCCTAATGCTGGGAGCGATCGAGGGCAAAAGAAGGGGACGACAGAGAATGAGGCGGCTGGATGGAGTCACTGAAGCAGTAGGTGCAAACTTAAATGGACTCCGGGGAATGGTAGAGGATAGGAAGGCCTGGAGGATCATTGTCCCTGGGGTCACGATGAGTCGGACCCGACTTCGCACATAACAACAACAACCCAACCCCGGATGGCCATCTTCCATCTTGGCACAACACATCTGGCTTGCCAACTCCAGCAGCATTTAAGGCAGGGGGGGGGACCCATATGCCCCAAATGCTCACTTTTTGGAAGGCAAGCAGCAGAAGCCCACCGGAGCAAGAGGGCAAGCAGCCCCATGGCTCAGGCCAAGCCCCCCGCAGTCAAGGTGGGCCAGCTCCTGCCTCCGACCAAGTAGGAGCCGCTCTGCAATGAAGGGGCGGCCCCCAAAAGTTGATTACCTGGAGACGCGACGGGCACCTTAACCTGACCCACCTATAGAGACTGGCTGGAGTCGCTATGGCACGAGCAATTCGCTTTAACAAAAAAGGGGAGGGGGGGAAGCTTCCTGGCCGCCCCCTCCCTTTTCTCGCCCCTTCCCCCCGCCCCCCTATTGAGGCTTAATCGCCCACTTCCCCCTCCCCCCCAAGCCACCCTATTGAGGCTTAATCGCCCTCTTCCCCCGAGGCCCCCCTCCTGCCGCCAGGCGCCCCACACACCCCCGTCCCATTCACAGCCACACAAAAAGCGGCAGGGACCGGGGAGGGGGGAGGTAGGGGTGTCCCAGGCCGATGCACGCCCCAGCCCTCCGGGCCTCGCCGCAGCTGCCGCCCCCCGCCGCCCTCCTCCAGCCTCGCCCTGGACCACCTGCAGGCCATCCGGCCGCCCGGGGGCTTGCGCAAGTTTTCGCCCAGGGGCTCTTCGCTGCTGCGGGCAGCGGCGGCGGCAGCAACAGCGGCGGCCACTTAAGCTTAATCCGGATGTGCAGCGGCGGCGGCGGCTGACTCAGGAAACTCCGCCTCGCTGATGGGGCCGCCGAGCGGCGGCCGGGAAAGAAGCCGCCTCCCCGGCTTCGGCAGGAAGAGGAGCCCTCTAGCGGGCAGGGCCTCGCCCAGGCGCCCTTATGAAGGCAGCGGCCGGGCAGAGGGAGCGGGTCGCCGTTAACCCCTGGCAGGCAGCAGAATGAGGGCGGGAGAGCCGCAGGCAGCCTCTGGGGCTCCGTCGGTCAAACGCGCCTGGACTCCCCTCCCCGGCTGCCCTGCGGATACTCCAGGCTTCACGAACAGAACATCCTTTGCAGGGGTCAGAAGACCCTCCAGGACCCTCCTGCTTCAAGCGCTGGAGGGTCCGAAGACGGCCTCCCAAAATGTAGAGCAAGCCCCCTTAATTATGGAGTCCGCTTGGCTGAACCCAGGCCTTGCTTAGAAGTGTTAAAAAACGATAAATGTATTGAATTTCTATCCTGCCCTCCCAGAATTGGCTCAGTGGATGGCTTGCAGGAGGTCCAAGGTTTGATTTCCCGGCATCTCCAGGTAAAGGATCTGGCAGTCGATCAGGTCCAGTGGGCCGTACTGCCTCCCAAAATGTAGAGTACGCCCTCGTAATTATGGAGGCTGCTTGGCTGAACCCAGACCTTACTTAGAAGTGATACAAAACAAATGTATTGAATTTCTATGCTGCCCTCCCAGAATTGGCTCAGTGGCTGGCTTGCAGGAGGTCCAAGGTTTCATTCCCGGCATCTCCAGGTAATGGATCTGGCAGTTGATCGAGTCCAGAGGGCCTTAAAAGGTAAAGGTATCCCCTGTGCAAGCACCGAGTCATGTCTGACCCTTGGGGTGACGCCCTCTAGCGTTTTCATGGCAGACTCAATACGGGGTGGTTTGCCAGTGCCTTCCCCAGTCATGACCGTTTACCCCCCAGCAAGCTGGGTACTCATTTTACCGACCTCGGAAGGATGGAAGGCTGAGTCAACCTTGAGCCGGCTGCTGGGATCGAACTCCCAACCTCATGAGCAAAGCTTTCAGGCGGCTGCCTTACCACTCTGCGCCACAAGATGCTCCTCCAGAGGGCCTTACTGCCTCCCAAAACATAGAGTAAGCCCCCGTAATTATGGAGGCTGCATGGCTGAGCCCAGGCCTTGCTCAGGAGTAAAAAAATAATTAAAATGGTGCAGGATGGTGGCAGATGTATATTTGCTCTCTGGATGAATTCACAGCACTTTCTGTGTTACTTAAAATGTACTATGGGAGGGGCCATGGCTAAGGTGACCAGATTTTAACATTGGTAAAGCAGGACACCATTGATTGGGGGGGGGGGGGTCTTGATTAAAAAATTGGTCTATATGGAGCAACAAAAATTTTCATAGAACACACAGAATGCAAAAATAGTATTGTAATATATATATTTTTTAATTTCAACATAAGTACAATTTGCCAGGTGCCCCCAGATGTCCCTCCAAAAGTGGGACAATCTGGTCACCGTAGCCATGGCTCAGTGGTAGAGCTTCTGCTTGGCATGCAGGAGAGCTGAGGTTTGATTCCTGGCATCTCCAGCTAAAGGGTCTGGCAGTAGGTGATGCGAAAAGACCCCTGCCTGGAGAGTAGTTGCAAGTCTAAAACCATCATAATGACCTTTGCTATCTCTTGTAGTTAAGCAAACAAATTGAGCAGAGGGGGAACCATCTAGGTCTGCTGCGGTGCCTTTAACAGAGACTGGACCTGCAGAAATTAGCAGGTGAAGCTTTGCATGGTAGGAGTTAAACATAATCACCTGCCAATTGCTACATATCAATCTATTCTATTAAAGACAGAGCTACAGTACTTCAAACTTGTACTTAGCAGTACTTGCTAAGCCTAACTTGTTATCTTTAAGATGCCATAGCGTGAACTTTACAAAGTTCTGTAACATGTACTGTTTTATTCTCATTCCAGTTTTAACGAAGATGACAGTTCCCTGGGCCACGGGGGTGGAAAAGGCCATGTTTCCATCAAACCCAGTTTGCTGCATTCCAGTTCCTTCTTCCTGCCCCCTCCAGGAAGAAGCCCCTTATCATGTCGCCCGCTGACACATTGGCAATACAAGAGTTTCAAGGTTTGTGTGACTCACTACCGCTAGGGAATTTCACAGGCAGGACAATTTGAGATTTGGTCCATGGAAATATTAAGGTCTTCATTCCCATGGAAACAGCAAGAGGAGTGTTTTGAATGCTGGAAAGTGTCATCAAGTCATAGTGGACTTATGGCCACCCTGTAGGGTTTTCGAGGCAAGAGACATTCAGAGGTGCCCTTGCCTATTCTGATGGGGCAACCCTGGGCTTTCTTGGCAGTCCTCCCATCCAACTTCTAGCCAGGGCCAACCTTGCTTAGCCTTCAAGACTGGATGAGCCTGAGCCATGTAGGTCATGTCAAGAGCAATTTTAGCCAACAATAAGGAGCAGCATGTCTCCTGGGCTGAGTTCTCCGTGGATGGCAGATGACCCCTTCAAGTGGTACAAAACTGGGAGAGTGAACAGAAGGTACAGGAGTCACATGCTTCCAGTTCTTCCATAGCAGTTTCAGATCTTATATTTATGTGTTTTGATATCAGTACACCCCTTTTTCTCCCCTCTTGGGACCCCAAGGAGCTTCCAGTACTGTTCTCACGTTTCTCAGTTCTTACCCTCACTGCAAGGATCTTAGCCTGAGAGAATGGCTGAGCAAGATTACCGGGCAATCCTGTGTTAAAGGGGAAAGACAAACACACACACACAGTCTATATGCAGACTTCTTTTGTACCTCACTTTTCTCCTTACCTCCATGGGGGTTCAAAAGGGGTTGTCAGGAACCCTAAGCACATGACACAAATTCATCTCTTCTTGAGTGGACAATAGGATTGTCAACAATCAAGAGAAAATATATGTATATCTTGCCCCTTTAATAGAGGCTTAATGCCTGGAAATGGGCAGCTGAGGCTTTTCAATGCATGTAGATAATTATCACCAGCTAAACAACATGACTTTAAGCATCTGTTAAAGGGACAGGGCTTTTTTTCCCTCCAAGTCGTTGGCCAATCTTAAAGTGGTTCACCCCACACCCAAGCCTAAATCTATTACCCATCAACATAATTGGATACTTGGAAGTTTCAATATGAAAGGAAAAGGAGAAAAAATATTCTCTACCTACTTTTTCTTGCACATCTTTATCTGATTACCTTTTAATTGTTTCACCCCTCCGATTCAAAAAAAGGGAAGGTGCTCCAATCTTTTAACCAAAGAAATCAGAGCTAGAAGGGATCTCAAGGGTCATCAAACCCATGCACAATGCAGGAAATTCACAGCAACCCCCCCCCCCCAGTGATCCCTGTTTGTGTCCAGAGGAAGGGGAAAAAAACCCTTCCAGGATCCCTGGACCAATCTGGCTAGAGAAAGTTCCTTCATGACCCAAATATGGCAATTTGCATTTCCCTGGGCATGCAAGAAAGGGCCGGAAGAATTGAGCCCTGGCTACTTATCCCTTCCTGCCCTTCCTCTCACTCTCTGCCTAAATTCACAGTGAATCATCGTATTGGGTTCTCTGCACCTTTTCTACATCTTAAAGAAAATGCATCTCAAGAGGGATTTCAACCACAGCTCCTTATGGGTGCCAAAACACCCAGCAAAAGGGAGATCGTGACCTGAATATGGTGTTTAAACTTTAAGAGCACTCAGCCATCCTCTCATTTGAATAACTCCTTCATCATCCCAGTCTCTTGATCTTTTTGGTTGCCCTGGCCTGTACCTTTTCTAGCTGTACATATTTTTTTTTAAACAGGATGGCCAAAAGCCAGCCTCAGTTAATGGGAATAAACAGAGTGTCTCTGAGCCTTTGCAGAACGCCTTCCTGCTAATTAATTGCAGTACAACTAGACACTGCTGGGATTATGGGGTGGGGCATTCTGTCAGAGGGCATAGCCTAAAGGTAGGATTGAAGACTGGCATTCCTCTTTTTTTTAAAAAATGAATTTCTAGGAATGGAAATTCTGAAAGGTATTTAAAATCTGGGGCACAGTGTTGAAAAGCAAATGAACAAAACCTCCAGGCAATGTTATGAAGAAAATGTGAGGATTGCAACACAGCTAAGAAGAAGAATTGGTTCTTATATGCTGCTTTTCTCTACCTGAAGGAGTCTCAAAGTGGCTTACATTCACCTTCCCTTTCCTCTCCCCACAACAGACACCCTGTGAGGGAGGTGAGGCTGAGAGAGCCCTGAGATTACTGCTCAGTCAGAACAGCTTTCTCAGTGCTGTGGCAAAGGAGGCCCATGACAACTTACATTACCATGTATTTGTTAATTGTAACAGTGTCCTCAGGGTCATTATTGGGGGGGGGGGACACACAGTGGGACTGGGTGACCTTTCCCAGGTAACAAAATGCACCTGTGCGTGACTGCCCGTTCAAAAATGAAAGACACCTGTTTGCTTTTTTCCTCCGCCTTCTCCCATCTCCCCCTTAGTTAGTTAGGGACAACTAAAATGTGCTGAGGCTGCGATGCTACCATGCCGAGTTCTTTGGGGCGTGGGTCTTGTTTCCCTCCCCCCGATCTCTTGTAGCCCGATCTGCTTTTCTGCCGGCACAGGAAGGGCCCGGAGGAGCAGCGAGAGAGACAGAGAGGAGAGGCGGGGAGGGAAGCAGGAAGTGGGGATCCGCCAGAGGCGACAGCGCGGCGATCGCGAGACTCCAGACCCGGGAGTTTTTGGCAAGGGGAGCCTCTTTGTGCGCTTGCAGCCGGGACTGGGCAGCACGGCCGGATCTTTGCCACGGGGGAGGGAGGGGATCTCTCTCATGCCCGACCGCAGGGGAGACAGTGCGTCTCCCGCTCATTAGACACGGCCCCAGCCCGGGAGGTTGGCAGCGATCAGCTTCCCTCTGAGCAGCGAAGGTCTCCAGGTAATAGTGGCGCCGGGTCGAGAGGGGTCTTTGCCCCCCAAGGGCCAGGCGAGAGTAGCTGACAAGACCGAGGCTTTTTGGCTGCGCCGCTTTGGAGACGTCGACTCTACGGAGTAACCCGCCTTTCTAACCAGGGCTACTTCGTGTTACGGTACGACTACCGGGTCGTGTTTTGCAACCGCAAGAGTGCCTTTGTATCGGAAGATGGCACACGTGGGCCGGTGTGCAAGCAGGGAGGAGACGCCTGCATGGCAGATGCCCGTCTGGGCACCGGTTTTTAGACGGATGCCCAAATGGAAAGGCGACTGGTGAAGTGTGGGGTCCTTTAGTTTTGTTGTCTGAATCGTTTCCCCTTTCTGCCCAGTTGGTCTCCAAGCCAATACTTATGTTTGTGGACTAGTATCGAAGAGTGAAATGTGCCCACTTCGTCTGTCCAACAAAGCAATCGATGAAAAAGATAGGATTTTTGAAATGGCATTGCATGGTCAATATTAGATAGAGACAGGAAAAGCCAATTCTCCTTCACAGGTAAATCTGCTTGTCCTAAAACAGTTTTAGGGATGGTCCAGTAACAATCTTCCAAGGATTTGGAGACCTGGATTACAAGATGCGTTGAGGTTTTATACCCCACTTTTCTCTATCTTAAGGAATCCCAAAGCAGTTTCCTCTCTCCGTAACAAGCACCTTGTGAGGTAGGTGGGGCTGAGAGTTCTGAAAGAACTGTGACTGCCCCAAGGTCACCCAGCAGGCTCCAGGTGAAGGAGGAGAGAGGAATCAAACATCTCCAAATTCTCTTAACCATTACATCACACTGGCTCTCTATGCTACACCAGACTAGATTTGACTGCTACTGCCTTGTACTAATTCATATAATTGATCAATTGATTGTCTAGTCCGATTTGCAGAGGCTCTCCAGGGTCTCTCACCAAGAAAAGTCTCCCATTTAACTGAAAATGTCAGGGATTAAAGCCAGGAGTTTTTGCCTGCAGAGCAGATGCTGTTCGACTACACACCCAAACCCAAGAAGGACACAAACCCAATCCTGGACTCATTTGTTTATTTCCTCACAATTATATCCTGCCCTTCCCCAAAGGAGTTTACACTGATGAGGTGTTCTCATTTGTTTCCCTTATATCAAACCAGTGAAAAAGGTTGGCCTGAGAGAGAATGACTGGTCCAAGTTCACCCACCCAATGGCAGAGACAAAGATTAGAACCCAGATCTCTCCAGTCCAAGTCCAGCACTCTAACCCCTACCCCACAGGGTTGCTGTTGTTGTGGGGCTAAAACAGAGGTGGGGGAGAGTGATGTCAGTCTCCCCACTGCAGGGAAAAAGAGGAGTAAAAATAATTTTCGAATCAAGAAATGTTCTCAGGAAGGAAACCTGTCCAGTATTACTACTGTAAAGAAAAGTAATACAGTAGACTGCATTTGAAACCCGTATCCCTGTTCTTTATTTCTTTCTGATGATAGAGGCTGCCTCGGATCGGTACACCAAGCCCCTGCATCCTGCTGAGAGCAAAGGAATGGCAACAGCAGAGTTGGCTCAGGTAAGTAGAAGGTCTTCCAAATATAATTTGGGGGCTGCCTTCTGGGAGGGGGGGGTCTTATTTGCTATTGCAGGTGGAAAGAGGGACTGTTAGAAGAACTGAGTAGGATTCTGACAGGATCTCTGGGTTCCGATTTGGCAACTTTATCTGCAGTTCATCCATAGTGCTCAGGCAGACACTGTATCAGTGACCACGTGTGTTCCATCCCCAGACCTTTGCAGAAGAAGGGAACAATGCAAACATGAAAAGTCAATATATACAGGAAAAGGGTGTTTGTTTACAGCAGCATTAACTGGGATCAGAGGAACATAATAAGATGTGTCTTTTCCAGCTCTGGGACCAGATTGTGAATGGCATCAATCCACAACTATTCATTCATTCATTCATTCATTCATTCATTCATTCATTCATTCATTCATTCATTCATTCATTCATTCATTCATTCATTCACTCACTCCTGCTTTTCAGCCACACTATAACTTGGAATATAGCACACAGAAATTGAAAGACAATGAAAATGACAGTAAAAATTAAATTAGTTGCGTTCCTTGTAGAGAAAGGTGCCTGGCTGGTTCATGTCTTCCGAGGGCTTCACTAACTATCTTGAGGGGTAGTCTGATAAATGTCTTGGGGCTTAGGCAGGCTATATGTATGGCCCAAGGAGGGAAAGTGGCATGGCAGAGTCCAATCTAGTCAGATAGCAGAAGGCAAGCAGGATTGGTAGTTGGATGGGAGTCCACTAAGGAAGACTGCAGAGGAAGACAACAGTAAACCAGCTCTCCTTCTCACTTGCCTTGAAAGCCCCTTGCTGGAGCCGTCAGAAGTTGCTTGTGACATGAAAGAACATACCTACATACCTATGGTCCGGTTAGAGATAGGGTATGAGTGGCAGGATTCAACTTCCTAAAAACCTGAGCTTTCATCTTCAAGATCAAGTATCTCATCCTTATTGCTGTGAATGTATTCTCAAAAGGGTGTGGCTGATTCCGAGAATCATAGAGTTGGAAAGGGTCACATAGGCCATCTAGTCCAACCCTCTGCGAAGAAGTGGCTGAATAAAACTTCCAGGATTTGGGGCAGAGGCTCTTTGCACCTCTCCTCGACTAGTGTGTTTGGCCTGCTCCATTTCTGCTGTAGGCCAATTTACCTCTCGTTGGGCAACCTGGAGTGCCCCAGTTCCCTGCAGCTCACTGGACTGATGCTGAATTTAATACAGGTACCCAATTGGTATAGCTTGCTGCACCCCAGTACTCCTGAGATCAGGCGATCGGCCAGCCTCCAGCTTTCTCAGCAGCTGGAATTACAGGATCTTGCTGTTGTGCCTAGCAAAACTGGAATAAAATGATGAAGAATAGTTGCATAAATTATACTACCCAAGAGGAAATTGTGCTCTGGGGGTCTGGTGCTTCTAGGTGACCTGCATGGGTTCATTTTAGCACAGAGTACATGTGTCCTGGGGCACAGGTGTTGCTCTGTACCTGCATCAACCTGGGGGGATTGTTGCCACAGCTGTTGACACCAAATTGGGACCATTGCTGTTTCAGGAGCTGGATGCATCTGAGGAGGACAACGAAGAAAAGGAGAAGACACTGGGTTTGTCTGATCCTGGGGAAGCATCCCTCACAAGCAATGGTGAAGAGGATTGTTCATCATCCCTAGGTAAAGATTCCATATATCTCTGAGGCTCTGCCTAGCCCCTGGACAGCTGCAATGGGATCGGACAATGATATACAGAATTGCTTGGCAAATGCTTCTTCTAGGGCAAGCTTTCTCAGCCAGGGATTCATAAAACCCTGACGTTTCTTGACAGCCTTAGAAGGGTTTCCTGAATGGGTGGGAGTGAATTAATGTGTTGTTGATCCTCCAGGCCTTCCTGTCCTCTACAATTCCCCGGAGTCCATTTAAGTTTGCACCGACTGCTTCAGGGACTCCATCCAGCCACCTCATTCTCCGTCGTCCCCTTCTTCTTTTGCCCTCGATCGCTCCCAGCATTAGGCTCTTCTCCAGGGAGTCCTTCCTTCTCATGAGGTGGCCAAAGTATTTCAGTTTCATCTTCAGGATCTGGCCTTCTAAGGAGCAGTCAGGGCTGATCTCCTCTGGGACTGACCGGTTTGTTCGCCTTGCAGTCCAAGGGACTTGCAAGCATCTTCTCCAGAACCGGGCATGGAATTAATGTGTTATATGTTTTTTAAAAATATTTTATCAGGTGATATGACCAGTGTAGCGCTGTGGGTTGGGGTCCTGCACCCCTGAAGCAAAACACCCAGGAATCCTGCATCAGAATGTCAGCTTAGGATGCTGGTGCAGCTTCATCATGCAAAACTGTACAAGTGCTCAGTGGGAGGAGAGATGCAAAGTGGTGACAGAGTGGCAAGGCCTCAGAGCCTCTCGGTGGAAAAATGAATGCTCCCAAAAAGATGCACATCAGGGTCAAAGCATAAGCACTGTAGGAACTTGTAGCCCAGCATGGCACAAGACCAAGCAGCTTATGCCGATACAGATGTGTCCACTGCAAGGTCCGTGCAGGATCAGGGCTTTCAGGGTGCATTTTGGCCCTTTGGTTGTGAAAAGAGCCTCTCAGGACACGGGGAAAATCTGTGGAAGCCTCACCCACGTGTGGGTTTCTTTGCAGGGAGTGAGAATGAAGAGGAGAACCCTGTGGGAATGGAGATTCAGCTGCTTCTGTCAGGACGCTGCAGAAGGAACGTCTCTCCGCAAGTTAAGAAAGAGGAAGCTCATAAGAAGAAGGGGAAAAGCTATTTTGGAGAAAGATGGACTAGCCCTTGGACGTGCTCAGGGCTCCGTGACCCACCAGGGACCCAGTCCCTCTAACAAGGAGCATGGGAAAATCCTTTCAGCCAGGCCTTCCAACCTCTTTACCCAGCAGAGACTTCACAGGCCCCAGGAGCTCCACCGGTGTGCTGACTGCGGCAGAGGTTTTGGTGTCTTTTCAAACCTCATCCGCCACCCGAGGGCCAACGTTGGGGAAAAGCCCCACGAGTGTCCCGATTGCGGGAAAGGGTTTGGACACAGCTCGGCCCTCGTCACTCACGGGCGTATCCACACAGGGGGAAAGCCGTACGCCTGCAACGAGTGCGGGAGGCGCTTCAACGTGGTGTCTAACCTCCTGCGGCATGAGAGGAGCCACACGGGGGAGAAGCCGTACCAATGCCCCGACTGTGGGCGCGGCTGCAGCCAGAGGGCTCACCTGGTCACCCACCTGCGCCTCCACACCGGGGAAAGGCCTTACCGGTGCCCGGAATGTGGGGAAAGCTTTAACGTCAGCTCCGACCTGATCAAGCACCGGAGAATCCACACGGGCAAGAAGCTCTACATCTGCCCCGAGTGTGGCAAAAGCTTCGCCATCAGCTCCAAGTAGATTGCCCACCAGAGCGTCCACACGGCGGAGAAGCCACTCAGTTGTACGGCCTGCGGGAAGGACGTTCCCGGAAGGACCCGCCGCCTCTCCAGGCACCGGCCGAGCCCCTTCCGCCGGGAGAAACGCTTCAAGTGCCTGGACTGCGGAAAGAGCTTCACCACCAGCTCCTACCTCATCACCCACCAGCGGACTCACACCGGGGAGGCCCCCTACATCTGTGGGGACTGCGGGAAAAACTTCACGGTCCTCTCCAACCTGGCCAGGCACCAGAGGATCCACACAGGGGAGAAGCCCTACCAGTTCCCGGACTGCGGAAGGAGCTACAGCCAGCGGGCCCACCTGACAACGCACCTGAGAGTCCACACCGGGGAGAAGCCCGACGTCTGCTCCGACTGCGGGAAGAACTTCAACGTCAACTCGTCCCTCACCAAGCACCGTAGGATTCACACCGGCGAGAAGCCCTACATGTGCCCTGACTGTGGGAAAACGTTCAGCCAAAGCTCTAATGTCATCACTCACCAGAAGCTCCACCATGGAGGGAGCCTCCTCAGAGGCCCCATTAGGGTCCTTCAGGTTCAATAGTTCTTCACATATCACTGTTGCCCATTGGATAATCTGGCTGCCTTCCACAAACATAATGAGAGGTTGTCTTCCTTGGCCTTGCTCCAGTTTCCTGCCTCCTGTTGAATTGTGGGTAGGGATTTCCCTCTTCATTGGCAGCAGTTCAGGTCACCTGCTGCCATTAAAGGCTCAGGTCGGGGAAGGGGGAAGATGCAATGGTCCCGATTCAGTGTCCAAACCTCCAAACAGGCTGGAATCCCTCATTTGGGAGCAGCTGCAGCCAGCTTCCTTGTTTCACATCACAACTGCACATTTTCTGGTAAGGACTTGAAGGAGGAGCTGGTCTCATGGCTTAAGTGCCACTCAGTGCTTAACAGCCACTCAGGGTGGCTCTCCCACCCCTGAGTGCCTTCTCCTCCTCCAACCGGCTTGACTGTCTGTCCAGCGGCCAGCCAATCACCTTCCATCCCCCTCCCCTGACCACCCCCTCCTCCTTCCACTTCCCTCTGAGGCTTGGAGGCTGCAGATCCCTGCCAGTAAGTTCCCTAACAACTGCCTGCAGCCTTCGCAGGTCCTGGAGGGAGAAGGGGAGAGGGAGGTCATCCGCAGAGTTCTTCCACCACCACCACCACTCCCAGTCTAGTGCCCGTTGTATTCCTGAATGCAACAAGCTTGGCCCCTAGTTTTAATCAGATGTTCTGCTCAGGATGTGAACTGCTCCACTTAGTAGGGAAGAAAAATTAGACGGACCATTGAAGGAAAGCCTTCCTGTCTGTCCATGATGTCCTGTTAACTACACGACAGTGTCAGTCAGGAGAGGAATCTCCTTTTGTGGAGGGAATGAAAGATCTGGGAGCCAAACTCCAAATCCACTGAGACGTTTTGGCTTAGGAGAAACCCTCATGCCTCCAGGAGAAGCCAGTAGCCCTTCTGTCTAATGAAGAAGCACTTCCAGGACAAAGAACCATGGCACTTTTAAGTTATTTTGAGGACACCTCATTGACCTTCCTGGGATTTTAAGATAGCAGCCACTGGTCCTGAACAATTCTTTTGGGACGAGTGGTGGAGAGATCAGCCCCTGGGATAAGAATGACTTCTAGAAGTTGCTGCTGCTCTCCGAAACGGGAGAGAATAAAGACGTTTTGGTGCTGTGACTGCAGGGTAGAGCATTTGCTTGGCTTGCAGAAGGCCCTAGGGTCAAACCCTGGAATTTCCATCTAAAAGGATCAGGTAGTATGTGATGTGAAAGAGCTTTGCTTGAGAGCCACTGCCAATCAGATGAAGCAGTCCTTAGAGACCCAGGGTCTGACCCAGTATACAAAGTAGCTTCATGAGGAACACCGTGGATTTCATACCAGGCACGTTCAGTGCCTGACCTATGATAATAAAAGGGTGATTTTGTTAGTCTCATTGTGTTTTTTCTCCATTAGTTTAGCTGTGGTGCGCATGGGATTCTTGCAAACAACTCCATTCTGAAGTTTTTGAATCTCTGTAGATTTTATGCAGTGATTGGGTTTGCCGTGTATTTCTTGCAGCCAGCCTACAGAGTTGACCAAACATTACAGGAAATGCTCTGGGAATCTCTTTGCGAAAGGGGTCTGTGGAGACTGACCCTGCCTTGCTGTGGTTACTTAGCCAAGCTGATATTTGGCTGAGCCGCTGTGTCAGAATAGCAAATTCCGCTCGGCAAAGTGTTCGGGCTTAACGCAGAGTGAATTAAAATCCTGCAACTGGAGAGCGTGGCGCACCGCCTTCAAAACGCCAGTTCTGCCCTTGGTGGTTTAAGCAGTAAGGTTGATGCAGACATGCCTTTGTGGACTGAACAACTCCTTGGGGCAGCACAGAACATTAAGTGGCACAGAGAACGCATGGGTCAAAATATTTAGCTGGAGATCAGGAAGGAAAAGGAGGCCGTCATTATGAACATCCAGAAGTTCTGTTTTGGCACACTGGGAAGTTAAACAGGCCCAGGAGCAAGCCAAATGGAGCACTGAGTGGCGTTCCATGCCAGTGCTGCAGACATTGCTCAGCACAGCGGCACCTACATTGTGTGGGGGCAAACTCGTGTCCTGCTCCCCAAAGTGGGACGAGGTACAGGAGGAAACCGTGAGCTAGCCGACTCACCAGTCATTGCCATAAAATTGTTCAAGCCAAGTGGTTGCCAAATTACTGGCCAACCTTGGCTTTGCCGGCGCCTGGCTGCTGGCATCCCTCAGGAGTCTGGCATCAATTTTCCCTACAGGTTACCTGGTGTGAACAAAGTGGAGGGGATCAGTGTAGCATGAAGATTAAATCTTCAGCTTAGTCTCCGGAAGACCCACGTTCAACTCTCCCCTCTGCCATGAACTCACCAGTTTATGTCTCCTTCCCAGGCAAGGATCAAAATGTAAAAATCAGTAGCAAAGGTACAAGGCTAGAAGCCACAAACTGTTTTGAAAACCATACCGTCAGCGTGTTGTCATCATGTCACCGTGATGACCCTCCACATCATTTTAGGCAGTGAATTTCCATAGCTCATTAATCTGCGGGTGTGCAAAGAAATGCACTAAATTCGGCGATCCCAATTTAGCAAGACGTCAGCTTTAACTATAGATTCAAATGGGTTGGTCTGAAGCAGCGGGCACGAGTTGGAGCCCAGGGGCACCTTGAAGACCAGCAACGTTTTAAAACAAAATTAAATAACATGTTGGTCTAAAGGTGCCCCTGGAGTCAACCTCTGTTTTGCAAGATGCGGCATCCAGCATGACACCCTCTCAGCCTCCCCTCCGGGCTCAAGACCACATCTCCCCCTGCCCCGCCAAAGCTGGGTTAAATCAACAAAGCAGGTTTTTTCCCCTTGAAATTAAATATTTTAGTTTTATTTCAATGCTTGTGCTTTGGAAGATTTCGCAGGCATTACAAAACGCACTTCTGTCTCTCGTGAAGCGGTTGTATAGCAGTTGTGTATCCAGGTTACTATAACAGTTCCTGTGTTACACTGAAAAGCTTGACTTAACTTGCATATCTGCTGTTGTATAATTCAGGTTTTGCTAATTCTGGACAAAGGGGTGAAGCCCTGCTGTGAACCACAAGAATTCCTGTTCAGTTAACATTATCTGTCCACCTTCCTGAGGTTCTAAGGAAGAATTCTGTACCAAATCCACTGTCTTCTGTATTCCTATAAAACAGTGGTCCCCAACCTTTTTATCACCGGGGACCAGTCAACGCTTGACAATTTTACTGAGGCCGGGGGGGGGGTAGTCTTTTGCTGAGGGACATTGCCGCTGCCTGAGCCCCTGCTCCACTTGCTTTCCCGTTGGTGCCCCTGACTTCCTGCTGCCCTCTGGGGGGCGCTGCCAGCAGCAGCTGCACAGTGTCATGCCAAGGGGGAGCCGCAGCCCGGTATCGACTGATCCACAGACCGGGACCAGTCTCCGGACCAGGGGTTGGGGACCACTGCTATAAAACACTCAAGAGCCATAGCCTTCTCTTCACTACCTCCCACTCCATGTTTAGCATGGTTCTCCAATGAACAGGCCAGTTTCTGTTGAGTAGCAAGCCAGAGGGGTAAGTGTATTTTCCCCCCACAAGAGTCCGATGAGGGACCTGTCGGCACACTACAAAGTTATGTTACCAGTCTGTTTCCAGATCAAGTTCAAGGTTTTGGTCTTGACCTTTAAGGCTATATGCATTCTGGGTCCTGTTTACCAGCAGGGCCGCTTGGTTGCTTAAGCAGGGCTCTTCGCTCTGCAGGTACAAACTTATTGGTAGTCCTGGGCCCTCGGGATGCTCGCCTGGCCTCGACCCAGGCCAGGGCCTTTTCGGTCCTGGCCCCAACCTGGTGGAATGAGCTCCAGGAAGAGCTCAGGGCCCTACCAGACCTGTCAACTTTCTGCAGGGCTTGCAAGACAGAGCCCTTCCGCCAGGCATATAGTTGAGGCCAGAGCATGGCCCCATTAGTCAATCTGGGATCCCCCACTCTCATTAGTAGGACAGCAAGAATGTTGGCCCTGGCTGACTGGAGGGGTGAGTTGTTTAGTGGTTTTTCTTTGGCCTGGTTTAGTGGTTTTTCTTATATTGTTCAATAATTAAGGATAATTATGGGGGTTTTACTGTGTTTTATACTTTTACTATGTAAACCGCCATGAGCCAAATTGGGAACGGCAGTATACAAATTCAATTAATAAATAAATAAAATAAAAAATCCAGACTTCTCTCCTAAGCACTCGTTTTATCTCATTTTCTACCTGGTACGCTGAAGGTAGTTTTGCATGACTGAAGAATCAACAAATGAGGGCTTGTAATATTTTGGTGCTATAAATGGGCTTTAAAAAGATATAAAAAACTTAAGTTCAAGTAGGTAATGCAGGTTGTTGTGTTATTGTTGTGAAAAGATGCCCTAAAGACATACAGCTGACTTCTCTTCAAAAAATGCCCTCCCCCTCCCCAAAACAACAACTCAGACTTTAAATCTTGATTCTTCAGGGATTAATTTATTTCTGAATTCAATCTCCTTTGATGGCATCTGTATTTTGTGTCAGGAAATGCTTTTCCTGAAAGTCACAGCTTGAAGCCAGAGTGAATGGCCACAATGCCTGAACTCAGATTTCGATATTCCACCTTCAGGAAACCCACATCTTCCATCAGCTCCTTCAGTTCCTCCTGAGTTAGAAAACACCTGATGCTTTCTACAAGATACTGGTAGGATTTCCAGTCACCAGCAATGACCTCACCCAGCACAGGGATAACTTGGAAGCTATACAGATCATAGAGACTGGAAACCAGGGAATTGCCGACGTGACTAAATTCCAAACACAAAATCCGCCCTCCTGGTTTCAAGACACGATAGGCCTCCTGTAATGCCTGATCAATATGAGTCACATTCCGAATACCAAAGGCAATTGTGTAAACGTCAAAACTGTCATTGTCGAAGGGCAGTTCTTCCGCATTCCCAAGCACCCAGGACAGTCCTTCCGAATAGCCAAGGCGCTGTGATTTCTGCTTTCCAACTTTCAGCATCTCGTTGTTAATGTCGCAGACCACCACATGGGAGCCCCCCGGGGAGTTATGCTCCTCTCCCTGGTAAAGTTTGCTAATTTCCTGCCACGATAAATTCTGATGTGTCCTCAGCTTCTGTCGGGCCTGATGCTCCCGCTGGGAACGGACATAATGGATAAACCGAAAGGCGATGTCACCTGTCCCTCCAGCGACATCAAACAACTGGGTGCCTGGCCACGGATTCATTTGGTGCAAGAAGGTGTCTTTCCAGATCCGATGGATACCCAGACTCATCGAATCGTTCATGATATCATACTTCTTAGCCACGTTTTCAAAGACCTGGTGAACTTTCTCCCCTTTCTCCTTCTCTGACACCGACTGGAACCCAAAGTGAGCCTTGGCGTCGGCTGCTGCGTGGCCCCCTCCACTGCACGCCGCCGCCCCCACCCAAGCAGCCGCCGCAGAAGCCGGCAAGAAACTGCTACCCTGGAGGCGGTCATCTTGATCCATGCCGCGCCAATCAACGAAGCCTAGATGGGAACCCAAAAGGGTGGAGGAAATTGTCAGGCCGCCTTCCTGTCCGGCCCTCCTCCCGTCCCCCCACGCCTCTCTTCCGGCGATCAATGACAATTTGGGAAGGAGCCGCGTGCAGTCTCGCCTACGGAGGCTGGAGGCTGCAAAGGGAGGAGGGAAAGGGGACTTCGGGCTCCTGGCGATGGTG
This sequence comes from Paroedura picta, assembly GCF_049243985.1. Classification (NCBI taxonomy): domain Eukaryota; kingdom Metazoa; phylum Chordata; class Lepidosauria; order Squamata; family Gekkonidae; genus Paroedura; species Paroedura picta. The sequence goes on from NC_135371.1 coordinate 14,227,225, forward strand.
GCCAGATCCTGACCAGGCACCACAGAATCCACACAGGAGAGAAACCGCACACGTGCTTAGACTGCGGGAAGAATTTCAGTCGGGGATCGCACCTTATCGAGCATGAGAGGACCCATACAGGAGAAAAACCATTTGCATGCTCCACCCGCGGGAAAAGCTTCAATGATCTGTCCCTCCTCAAAGAGCACGCAAGGATCCACACCGGGGAGAAGCCATACAAATGCTCGGGACTGCGGGAAAAGCTTCAATCGGAGGGAGAGCTTTGTCATTCACGAGCGGACGCACTCAGGGGAGAAGCCATAGGAGTGCCTAGACTGTGGGAGAAAATTCAGCCAGCAATCAAACATTACTACCCATGAGAAAACTCACATGGGAGAGGGGAAATATAAATGTTCAGAGTGTGGGAAAAGCTTCTGCAATTCCACCGGCCTCCTCAGACACCGGGAAATCCATACAGAGGGAAATCCATATTAAAACAGTCATATGTGCAGGAACAAGGACACAATGTGGTCTGTACAGTACTGGCAGGTAATTCGCATGGCAGGTGTCAGGTCACATGACTGGGGCACTCCCATGGTAACAAGTAAAGCAACCTTGCATCTGGAGAATAGCATTTCAGGGGGAAATGTTTTGGCCTAGCGATAGGGTTGTGAGTGTCCTGCATAGTGAAAAGGTTGTGAGTGTCCTGCTTAGTGCAGAGGGTTGGACTAGATGACCCAGGCGGTCCCTTGGGCAGAGGAGCACCCCGTGGTCTTCCTGCCCATTTGAACCCAAATGTATTAAAAGGGAAATCCCTGTAAGTAGCCGGAGGTTAAATGGTAAGAATGAAAACAGTAGTAAAACTACTCACAATGGAATGGTAAGGAAAATGTCAATATGAGCATTAGTAGTTTTTTGTTTTTTTTAACAAAAGCTTTCCAGGCTATAAAAGCACCTTGATCCAGCCCCACTGATCTTGTGCCCCCAGGATGTTCCAATGTCAGCTAAGGAAGACAAAGATCAGCACACATCACCCATGCTGTAGTGTGAGAGCTGAGGCAGATCTCTTGATGCTGTTTTATATGGGACCAGACCCTTCCAAATTATTATCTTGTGCCCCCAGGATGTTCCAATGTCAGCTAAGGAAGACAAAGATCAGCACACATCACCCATGCTGTAGTGTGAGAGCTGAGGCAGATCTCTTGATGCTGTTTTATATGGGACCAGACCCTTCCAAATTATTATCTTGTGCCCCCAGGATGTTCCAATGTCAGCTAAGGAAGACAAAGATCAGCACACATCACCCATGCTGTAGTGTGAGAGCTGAGGCAGATCTCTTGATGCTGTTTTATATGGGACCAGACCCTTCCAAATTAACTCCCATCATACCAATCACCAAAACATCTGGTGCAGGTGCTGAATATGGTGTGGTCTGTCTCTGTGCTCTCTGCCTCCCTAACTATGCACTAGAAAGATTCAAATGGGTAGCCATGATCTTGTTAACATTCCTCTTCACCATCAGTATAAGACTTGGGCTGTGCCCCTTTGTACACTTACTATTTTTACACTTTTGCTATTCAGCGGGACTTCGACCTGGCTCAAGTGCAAGAGATTGAGAGGGCACTAGATGCCATTTCTCCAATATTATTATCCTACTGTTTATCCATGCACATCTTGTTTTTCTCTCCATCAGCCGTCCCCCCTCCCCCCAAAATACCAACAGTTTACAATTTCCTCCTCCTTTCCTGCATTTTATCCTCACAACAGCAGTCCCCTGAGCTCAGTTAGGCTGAGAGAATAAGTGCCTGGCCCAAGATCACTCAGCCAGCTTCCATGGCATGAGTGGTGATTCGAACCCACCACTCCTACCCAGATGTTCCAAAAGTGTGTGTGGGGGGGGGGGACACACACCAGAATAAACTATAATGATAGATTAGAAGGGGGAAAATAGCACTCAAACATCCTTTCCTGGAGGCCATGAAGACTCTCTTCCAGCAGAGGGCGCTGTTAGTTTATCTGGCTGCCTAGAGTAGCGATCCCCAACCTGTGGGCCGCAGACCACATGTGGTCCTTCGACTTTGGAGGTGGGCCCCAAAGGACGCCTTCTCCCCCCCCCCCGGCCCTTTACTTCATCCCCCCCCCCAGCCCTTTACAACACACTTCATTATTGTGGCATGTCTGTATCTTATTTTGACGGGATGTTTAAACATTACCATAGCGATCAGAGAGTGCTAGGGCAGTGGTTGAGAGTAGAGGAGTAAACTACCCCCCCCCCACTGGGCCTCTGTAAAAGGCGCTGAGTGGTCCCCGGTGATAAAAAGGTGAAAGACCTTTGCTTAAGATCCTGATGTAGACCACTGGCCTAGAGGATTTCGCTTTTCCCAACCAGCAGAACTGATGCTCTTCCTGGGTTGTCCAAAGGGTGCGTTTTCTAGACCAAGCCACAAAGTAAGGATAAGGATGTTATGTTGGGCGAAGATTCTGAGGGGCGGACCCTAGTGGGAACTGCCCTTTACTAGCCCCCTCCTTGTATGGAAGCAGCCTTTACACACATCAATAAATGTTTTCAAAAAGCATTCACTGGAAAATGCAGGACCAGCCTGAAGCATCTAGGATAAGTATCTGTCCAGTTGCTGCTTGAAGACCACTAGTGAGGGGGAGCTCCCCACCTCCTTTAGCAGCCCATTCCACTGCTGAACGACTCTGTGTAAGCAGTTTTTTCCTGATATCAAGCTGATGCCGTTCTACAAACACTTTAACCCACTACTGCGGGTCCTGTCTTCTGCTGCCAACAGGAAGTGCTCTCTGCCCTCCTCCCAGTCAGGGAGTGATTAGGACATGGGTCAGGGCCTTTTGACTTGTGGCACACATTTTTAGGTCAGCTTGCTTTTAAAATGCAGCTGAGATAGTTTCCACTCCAGGTCAGATTCAGATGGGTAGCCGTGTTGGTCTGAAGTAGCACAACAAAATCAGAGTCCAGTGGCACCTTTAAGACCAACAAAGATTTATTCAAGGCATGAGCTTTCAAGTGCAAGCACTCTTAGTCTGACTAAGAGTGCTTGCACTTGAAAGCTCACACCCTGAATAAATCTTTGTTGGTCTTAAAGGTGCCACTGGACTCTGGTTTTGTTGTCTTGAGGTCAGTAGAGGATTGACACATTTTGAACAAGGGATGATCGGTACAAGGGCAGCCATGGAGGACTTGGTGAGGGGTCCACAAGAATGTCAATAAAAATGGGTGTCCCTGGATTGCTAATATTTGAGATATACTTGGGTACATGAGGGGGGAAAGAAAAACCTGTTTTAAAGTCAGCCTGCACATTGAGAGGTGGAGAATATGGCCCAGTCCTCTCTGGGTTGTAACACCAGACTTTTTGGCCGCATCTGGCATGTTTGGATGTGTTTCCATGCATGGAAAAATGCACACAAAAATGGCACAATGGGGAGAAGGCTGAGCAAGAGTAAGCAAAGAATGCTAGGTATGCGACAGTGCATATACAGCTCGCATTCTGCCATGAGAGCCTCCAGCAGTGACCTCTGGCATCTGGCTCTTCAGGTTTGCATGCGAATGCCACAATCCAGCTGGGGCCCATAAACAGTCAAGCTAGCTCTTGTCACCATGCTACACAACCGTCTTCTTGGGCACTATTTCCACTCCCACAGACAGGGCTGCACACTTGGAATATAAGTGGTTCTAAAAGAACTTGTCGTGAGGATTATTCTGGATTGAGCATTTTATTTATTTTTACATTTCTGTCCTGCCCTCCTCCAGAGCGTCTTACAAAAATTTCAAATATACAACATTAATAAATAGGTTTTAAAGTTCATCATTAAAATCAAACCCGCCTATTCTACCTTAAGGCTGCTGCCTCTTCATGGGAGGTAGATGTCTGCAGAACAGGGGGCATATAAATTCTTAGAGAACTTGTTTGGGGTAGACTGTCCAATACAATTGTTGGAAGCTCAGACGCCACTACAGAGGCTGTTGACGGAACATGGCCCTCGTGGCTTAGCTGCTCCTCCACTTTTGGGTAAACAGCGACTCAGTCCACACAAACACAACAAACAGCATCAGATACTTCTAGAACAGGGCTCCCCAACCTTTAGGAGCCAGTGAGCACCTTTGGAATTCTGACGCAGGGCGATTGGTACAACCACAAAATGGCTGCCAGAAACATGGCTGCTGCAGGGGGGTGTAGCCAGTCTCCCAGTGAAGATCCTTGTGCTGTGGTGCCAGCAGCCGCCAAGGCAACATTTCTAAAACTCTGCATATCAGATCTCCAAAGGGCAATCAGGAGGCTGACAGGGCAGAAGTCCTACCTAGCCTTCCCACTTTTTAACACACTTAACAAGCGTGGGGAAAGGTGTCAGACGACTTCATGGTGCCCAGGGACACCACGTTGGGGACTCCTAAATAAACTACTGGTTTTACTTTTGTTGGGGGGGGGGGGAGAGAGAAAGGGAAGGTGATCCTAAGCGCTTGGAGGTTCCTTCGGGTAATGAAATGAAAAGCGGGGAATAAAAACCAACTCTTCTTCCGTATATGCATTGACTGGACAATGAGAATTATTTGACGCAGACCCAAAAAAACAATCAAGCGAAGGAGATCTGGGGTGTTGACTGTCCATCCAGGTTTGTATTCTCTGCGACTGTGATGATTTGATGCACACCCAAAGAGCGATCAAGCACGGACTCCTCATCTATCGTAACTTGTGAGTAGGACTAGGGTGAATGTGCACGACGCGCGAAGCGGCAGAAAGCGAAGCGAGCTCCTCCGCAGAGGCGATCCCAGGCTGTGAATCCGGCGTGCCGCTCTCCGGGGATCAGCCTCCCCAAATGACTACGCAAGCCACTCCAATCCTGGGCAGTGTTGCCGGCCGGCTCGCAATGGCAACCGCACAGGAAGAGGTGGGATCTACTCGAGAGAGAGTGGGTGGGCGTGCGTGGCTCGGCCAGAGGAGCAGATCCGGGGCGGAGAAGAAGACGCAGAACAAAAGAAGCGGAGGGTGCGCGCCGCTCCCAGGCTTGTCGCTCGCGTTTCGTTTAACGAAGGGATCCGTGCTCCGCGGCTTTCTGCGCCGGAACTGCCGCCGAAGACGTTTGCGGTCTCTCGTGCTCCGCCCTGCGATCTGGGCCTGGGAAGCCGCTGACGACGATCCCGGGGACGCGAGGGGTGGGCGTTGATTCCCGCGGGCGCTCGGAGCCCGACCCAAGTGGGAACTGCCGCAGCCTGGAAGCGCCGTCGAAGCGCTGCAGTCATTGCCGAGCGAGCCCCCGGGCACTCCAGGTAATATTGTCGGGACGATTTGGGGTGGGGCAGGGCGGGACCTGAGGACCCTGGTATTTTGGGCCCATCCGCCCCCGCCCCTCCCAAAAATTCCACCAAGAAGGGGTATTGAAGGTCTTACGACACGGGGATGATCCTGCCTCTTCAGAATTGCATCCCAACGTTGCATAACTAGAGGCGTTTCTTTTATCGAGTCATCCAAATGCATCTCCCAGATATTACGGGGCTGACTTCCCAAGCTCCATGGCTTCTTAAACATCCTTTAAATTTCAAAAAAGAAAATTCGATTTAGAAAGAGGCAATTCGAATGGGAGGATTAAGCACGGTGGAAATGTTAAGTGGGTTCCCTGAAAAATCTTTATATTTATTTATTTATTTATTTATTTATTTATCATACTTATATACCACCCTTCCCAGAGGCTCAGGGCAGTTTACATCATAACAGAGAACAATACATAAAACAGTCTGTAAAACATGTATAATATGTATCAGGATTCCTGTCTGAGGGTATCTTGGAGGATATTCTTGGATATAAGGAGAAAATTGGTGCTTTTCCCGTTAAAGGGGAATGTTTTGGGAGAGATGGGTAGCTGTGTTAATCTGTGGGAGGAAAATAATGCAACCAGCATCATTCTGTCAGAAGGTTTATCCAATGAAGTGAGCACTTAACACCAGAGTGTTTATTCGAGAATAATTGTTGGTCTTTAAAGAGCCACCAGACTGCTGTATCCATTAGGAAAACATCTAACCGTTTCTCGTAACAATAGTGCAAATAAGCCATTCTTATTTATATTAGCAGCCTCTGCCAACCGATCGCCTGAGGCATCTCTGTGAAATCCAACTCACTGGCTGTGAACCAGAATGCTCCAAATTCAAATGCAATTTTGCATGCGAGTATAACTGGGTGGCTGTAGGAAGTTTACTAACTCTTCCACTCTCTGCAATATGTGTGTGTTTGTGTAGGGGGGAGTAAGGTGACCAGATTGTCCCACTTTTGGAGGGACATCTGGGGGCACCTGGCAAATTGTACTTGCGTTGAAATTTTAAAAATATGCATAACAATACTATTTTTGCGTTTTATGAATGTTTTTTGTTACTCCATATAGGCCAAATTTTAATCAAGAACCCCCCCCCCCCCGGTCAATAGTGTCCCGCTTTACCAATGTTAAAATCTGGTCACCTTAGGATAAGAACAATGCCCTACTGTAATATAACATTATTCAGACAGATGATGGAGATAGTGTGTGCAGGGGTCTGAATAATCCAAAGTGCAGTGTTTTTATTATTGTCGCATGGTGTGATGTTGTTGACCTGCTAAACCAGGGGTCCCTGGCTTTTTTGAACCTGCGGGCAACACTTGAATCCTAACCCAGGAGGGTGGGTACAACCACAAAATGCTCGTGTGGAAGGCGGAGCCAGCTGCACACGCACACGCACACAGAGGATGCCAAAATACAAAGGATAAGAGGAGTAAAATTTTAAAATACACTGGGAAACAGGAGTCAGAGAAAGAATAGGACACAGTAGGGGCAGCCTTGGCTGAAATAAATGTTCTTTTAATCCGCACAGCCAATCAGATCTCAAGTAGGCAATTAGAAGGCCTTCTGGGCAGGAACCCCACCCACCTTCTAAAAACACTTGGTGGGAACCAGGAAAGGTGTTGCGGAGTGCCGTGGGCATTGGGGACCCCTCTGCTAGAATGTTGCCATTCTCATTTATATTAGTACTTGGAGCAGCAAATGGGAGAGACTCGGATCTTCCACAAAGCTCATTGGGTGACTTTCAGGTGATTACCCTTCTCAGCCAAACCTACCTCGCAGGGTGGTGGTTCTGAGGTTAAAATGGGGGAAGGGGAGAAGTGCCAAGTATGCAGTTGTGCGTTCCTACAAAACTAATCCAAAAAAACAAAACAGATAGCTATGTCCCATAGCTAGCATATCTATGTTGTTCATTGGAGTCATTTTACAAATCTTGGGTCTATGTCAGGATTGAGGCACTACCTCTTTATGAAAGAGAAGGTCCAAAAGTGGGTGTGTAGCTCCAGGGTAGAGCACATGAACTGTGTACAGACAGCCTCCGGTTCCATACCTGCATTCTCCAGCTTGAATAGCAAATACTGCGTTTCAGATTTTCTGCAGGCCAGAGTAGGGGTGGGTGGAATTACGTGCTTTCTCCTGCAATGCCTGTTCACTGTCTGCAGCTCTGCTGAATTGAGGGGGAGGAAGCCTGTACTGCTTTTCTGAGAAGGGCTAAGAAGCCTCACTCCCTGATCAATACAAGACATACTTAGCACCCTTTTGGTTTCTGCTAGTTTGCATCTAATAAAGATAGACCGAATACTGGCTAAGAGTCTGACCTGATCTGAGAAGGTCTTTGTTTACGGCTTCCCTTGGCTGTGTCCGCCTTCGAGCGAATTTTTATTTGTCTCTTCCATCTGCACTCTGCAAACTGTCATATTTGCCTACCTTGCAAGGTTGTAATATAGATTACTGATACTTGAAATGTTAAGCAATCAAAAGGTGTCCAATTCTGTTTTGGCACTGTAGCTTTGCCTGGGAGAATGTAAACCACAGAGAAGACCTGAGCCTTGAGCCTCTGTTTGAGTGAAGGGATCTCCTGGATTAACTAGACTATTTCCTGGTTATTTTTCCAAAAAACTCCTCAAAACCTTATTCTATTAGGTCATTGTCACAATCCCTGTTCTCTAGTGAAACCAAGGTTGCTTCCACACTGAGACTTTGCTCCTGGCTGGCATTCAAACTGAAGCAGGGTTTTACTTTACTTTGTTTCGCATCCCCAGGATGTTCCAGTCTTTTGCTGCAATTTTTGCAAACCTGCTTAGATACAGCCTTTTGGGAAAGACTGGATGCTCTGTTGGTGTTAAGAATGTCTCAGCCTTTGCTGCTGCAGTATCATCACCATGGGGAAGCAATATAAGCAGGTGCAAGCGGAATAAATGACACTTGTTGTTCCCCTGTTTATCTCCAATTCCCTCCTGGTATTTGTTGTCTTCCCCTGTGCCAGACAATATATTGCAAACTCCTTAGGGCAAGGGCGGTCCTTTTTTATCCTGCATACATATAGCCTGGTGAGCCCAGTCTTATCAGGTCCTGGTAGCTAAGCAGGGTCAGCCTTGGTCAAAATTTGGATGGGGGACATCCAAGGAATATCAGGCTTGCTACACAGAGGCAGGCCATGGCAAGTGACCTGTTAACATCCCTTGCCCAGAAGAAGAGTTGGTTCTTATATGCCGCTTTTCTCTACCCAAAGGAGTCTCAAAGGGGCTTACAGTTGCCTTCCCTTTCCTCTCCCCACAACAGACACCTGTGAGGTGGGTGAGGCTGAGAGAGCCCTGAGATTACTGAAGAAGAAGAGTTGGTTCTTATATGCCACTTTTCTCTACCCAAAGGAGTCTCAAAGGGGCTTACAGTTGCCTTCCCTTTCCTCTCCCCACAACAGACACCTGTGAGGTGGGTGAGGCTGAGAGAGCCCTCAGATTACTGAAGAAGAAGAGTTGGTTATATGCAACTTTTCTCTACCTGAAGGAATCTCAAAGCGGCTTCCCTTTCCTCTCCCCACAACAGACAGCCTGTGAGGTAGTTGAGGCTGAGAGACCTCTGATATTACTGAAGAAGAACACTTGGTTCTTATATGCTGTTTTTCTCTACCCGAAGGAGTCTCAAAGTGGTTTCCCTTTCCTCTCCCCCCAACAGGCACCCTGTGAGGGAGCTGAGGCTGAGAGACCCCTGATATTACTGCTCGGTCAGAACAGCTTTATCAGTGCCTTGAGGAGCCCAAGGTCACCCAGTTGGCTGCACATGGAGGAGCAGGGAATCAAACCCAGCTCTCCAGATTAGAAATCCACACTCCTAACCACTACACCAAGCTGGCTGTCCTACAGGATTGCTCTAAATTGGATGGCGCAGGATAAATGGTGGTGATGTGGACATTTTGTCCTCAGTTGCACACCCGTTTTCCCCACTGTTTTGCACAAAATGTCTCACTTGATGACTGTCTCTCTGCCTCTCCAGGTCAGAGATGGTGAAAGAGGAAGAGATCCTGATAAAAGAGGAGCCAATCTCCCAGGATGAAGAGGAGGAAGATATAGTGCAAGTGGTGCAGATTCTTTCAGACGACTGTCCTGAAGAAGCTGAAGAGCCCCTGCCAGAAGAATATAATATAAATGTTTTCCAGATTCAGGGAGACGAAGTGCCCTTTGACAGTGAACCTCCTCCTGACATCCAACAAGTTTACATCCCAAAGAAGAGGCGATGCAGGCCCGTGGCCCGTGCGGGAACAGCCGTGGCATCCAGCCAAGCCACCATCCAGAATAAAGCCCCAAAGGTGGGGAGAATCTACAAGTGCCCAGATTGCGGGAAAGTTTTCAAACGGTGCTCACCTCTCATCAGACACCGGAGAACCCACACGGGGGAGAAACCTTACATGTGCCGGGAGTGCTTGAAACGCTTCAGCGACAGCTCGGCCCTTGTTAAGCACCAAAGAATCCACGCAGGGGAGAAACCTTATACGTGCCCCGAGTGTGGGAAGAGCTTTTCCCAGAGCTCAACCCTGATTGCGCATCAGAGAATACACACTGGGGAGAAACCTTACAAATGCCCTGACTGTGGGAAGAGCTTCAGCGTGAGCTCCAACCTGGTGGCTCATCAGAGAATCCACACCGGGGAGAAACCTTTTGGCTGCCCTGTCTGCTTGAAGGGCTTTCTGGTCAGCTCTCATCTTATTAGGCACTTGAGAATCCACACGGCGGAGAAGCCCTACATTTGCCGAGAATGCGGGGAATGCTTCACTCAGAGCTCCCACCTTGTTGTACATAAGAGAATCCACACTGGGGAAAAACCTTACTTGTGTTCGGAGTGTGGGAAGAACTACCGCGGCATCTCTGACTTGATCCAGCATCAGAGAATCCATACAGGAGAGAAGCCCTACAAATGCCCCGAGTGTGGGAAATGCTTCAGCCAGAGCTCGTGTCTGAAGAAGCACCAGAGAATCCACACAGGGGAGAAGCCGTACGTGTGCCTCGAGTGTGGGAAGAGGTTCAATCGGAATTCACATTTAACTCGGCATCAGAAAACCCACATGGGGTAGTTCCAAAGAATAATTCTCTCTCCGGGCTGGAAGCTCGTCTCCAAAATTCCACCCGCGACGAGAGCGTAAACCTGTTTTCTCAAATAGTTAGCCTATCCCTCCTCGTCCAAAGACTCCCACCGCCTCACACCTAGACTGAGATCGGAGATGCTGCCATATCGTTTTAAAATATCCTTTGGCTCTGGTTAACCTCTGGATTTCCTGCTTTCCATTCTTGTAACTGGATCCGAAAGCCTTCCCTTGGATTATCTGTGTTTTGGGTGGGAGGGGTTGTCTTCAGAGATGCCAGCTCCTGAGTTTTCCTATAAGCTAGAGATGTTGAGATCTCCTGGGCGGCCTTTGATGAAGCCGTGTGGTTTCTGATTGGTTATTCTTGATCTCCTAGAAAGTGGAGGAGAAAAGACAATGAGACCTTGGCTTAACATCATTTAGAACAATCTCCTCTGTTGTGATGCAAACATTTTCCTTCTTTTCTTTTGCGGGAGGGGGAGGAACAAATCTCTACCCTTCCCCTATTGGATCTACTCTGTGTATCTGGACTGCCATTCTTTACAGCTGGTGGGAGTCCGCATGACAAAAGAAATTACAACACCCAAGTCTCCATGAACATCCTCCATACTGCAAAACGGGCCGTTACTGTTATATTCATTTGCCTGCTGTTCTGGCAGATGGTGACAGAGCTTGGACTGCTGCAGAGTCTGCAATATGCGTGCAGCGGTACGTTCTGCCTCTGGGCATAAAGCCATGATGTCTTTGACCTGTGCGTATTCTTAAATGCCTCAGTCCCAGCACTCAATCTGTTATAGTGTCTCCTGGTGCCCAAAGAAACGGGAAAGTTCCCGTTAATGGCCTTTTAGCTTGCATGGTGGTCTTGCAGTAATGCCACCAGAGGTCGGAAATTTCAAATGTATGTTTCTTTCTAATTTCCCCCCCCTTTTTCAGGGGGGACTTTTGATCATGGTGTGGGGCAAGGTTTTGTGCGATCTCAAGAGACTTCAGCACTAAAAGACGGAGCTACTGTAAAGTCCCGGCTCGAATGTCACCACTGCTGCAAACGCATGAAGTAGCCTTACGCAAGGCGCACCCCTCCAGCCTCCACTCTTGATCTGCAATAGGGAGAAGGGGTAACCCCTCTGACCTATCTTTCAAGGTTGCTGTCAGGATTACAGCAGAACAATGTACACGAAGCACTCTGGACAGTCTGGAAGTATTACATAAATGCTCGTTGTCATTGCTATTTTCACTTGGATTGAGTATTGGATGATTTGCATGGGAAGGTGGGCTCCATTGATGATTCCGCACACACTTTCTTGTTCATCTGTATCTGGGTTGCCAGCTTTTAAACAGGTCCCTCTACTATCCGTTTTATGTAGTGCCGAGTGATCTTATTGACCTCCATGTCACAAAAAGCTTGGCTGCCCATTTCCACACATTACGCCTCCACTGAAAGGGCAGAATGTTTCTCTCCTGGCCAGCTAGCAACCCTAACCTCTGTTAGTTTCTAAGCTTAAGCAGTAGAGCCCCGTGTAGGATAGTGATTAGGAGACGAAGGTTGCAATCCTAAGGTTGCAATCCTAAGGTTGCAATCCTAAGGACACACTTCTGGGTTGAAGAATATGGGTCTTCCTTTGGACTGCTCCCTGCTGCAATCAGGAAGTTTCTGGCTGAAGACTTATGTCTGCTTATGTCAGATAAGCTCAGATAAATCTACCTTTTTTTTTTTGCAGGCTAGGGACTGGAATGTACATCTACCTTACAGGGCTTGTTTGAAATATAGCAACATGAATATGTATGTGAAGCACTTTGAACACACTAAAGCATAATATAAATATGCCAGTGGTTGTTATTGACTCTCCCTCTCCAAGATGTAAGAGATCTAAGGTGGGGAGGGGGGATGGCAGGAGGAGTGTCAGGAGAGGGGCTCCAGAGCCAAGATATCTCTGAGTAGCAGCAGAAGAGGGGCCCATTGCCTGGAGAACCCTGCCCGCCCCCCCCCCCCCCGCCCCGGAAGGGATTCACATGTGGAAATATTGCTTCCATCTCTGGTTTGCATCAAAATGCTCCAATACAGTAGAGCTGCCTGCTGAATTTTCTTTCCTGCAGAGGACCCCAGTAAATGCCACTGGCTGCATAAGGAAGCAGAGTAGTTTGTTGTGTGTGCCCCCCCTCCCCGGTTTGTTTTGAACACCCCCAAAAGACAATGTGTTTGAAAATGTGCTCAGAGCCCTGTGCTTAGAGTTCCAGTTTTAAGTATAATAAATGCAGTGCTTTGGGGGAAAACAGACACTATGGCTTATCTTGTTTCATTCTTTGGAGATGTTGTACAAAACGTTCTACAGTATACAAGTGCAAGGGGGGGGGAGTCTAGTGTTTCAAATGGATAATGCAAATGTGGACTATAATAATAGATGACAGTGACAATAAAAAAAAAAGATGCAAAGAACTCAAATGTTGATAAAGGGACTATGAAGGCTTATCATCAGGGTGATGCAGTCATGATTACAATGTTAGACTAAGCCTGAAAAGGTCTAGATCCCTCCTCTGTGTAAAAATCATTAGCTGATCTTGGGGCTGTTATTGTCTCAACCTAACATACCTCGCAGGGTTGTTGTGAGGATAAAATGGTGGAGGGGAGAACCAGACGTATTGCCCTGAATTCCTTGGAAGAAGGGCAGGATAAAAATAATCTAATATATAAAGATTTGAGGGAACTGCATCTGGCCTGCCTTTAGAAAATGAAAGACAGAGGAATGTTTTTGCAAATATCCATCACAGAAATTTTCCCCTCTTCAAGCTCTCTGCAGCCCTGACCTTCTCTGTCTCTATTTTCGTATCTTGAAATATCTTTGCTTGTAATCCCCTAAATCTGTGGGCTCAGCATCCTGTATTGCCAAGAGCCAGTGGTTCTTTTCCTAAGGGAAATGGGAGGCAATGGGAAGATGCACATGGTGAAGGGAAATTGATTTTATTAAGTAGCTTAAGTAGTCTGCAGAAGAAAATCTCCACAGAAGAATTTTAAAAATGCTTAGATCCTACTGGCAATCAGGAAACCCTGGGGGATGACAACAGTCAAACCACAGCTGGCCAGATGCACAGCATTTGTCTGCAGTTTCAGTCTGTGATGAGGTTCAGTTCCAGAAATTAAGAGTGATTAATTTGTTTCAAAAGTGGGTTTAAACTTGGTTGGAAGATTTTCTTCTTCATTCCAGGTGCATGAAGCAAGTTGGACAGAGAGCGAAGAGGCTGACTATATTCAATGAGAAAACACTCTTTGTACATGTTCAGAGGCGCTTTTATCAGCGGGGACCAGATTTGCAGCTAAAAACATTCTGAGTGCTGCAGATCCCTGCTTCAAAACAAACACCTTGAAGGTTCCCCGGGCCATTTGCAGATTCAGAGCCTACAGGCACCTTTATAATTCTGGCTCAGAGTGGTGGGTGGAGAAACAAAGTGGCTGCTGCAGGGGATCTTTAGGCAAATATATAAACCATTCTGGAACTAATCTGGGCTTCAGAAGGATTTGTGGATCCACATTTGATGAATCCCCACTTTCCCATGGAAACTCCCAGCCTAACCTACTTCACAAGTCTGGTTGTGAGAATAAGTGGAAGAGAGACCTCTGTAAGGTGTTTTAGGTTCCCAGCTGCGAGAAAGGAGAGGTACAAATGAAATAAATTAACCTTCCCAGAAATTTCACCTACAGGGGACCTCCTATCTGTGCTCTCCTCTCCCTGTTAGTTGCATGGCCTTAACGGCTCCAGAGACCAAGGGTGCCAATTTGACTTTTCCCAAGCTTGAGTCTTCTCAGCGGCAGCAAAACAGCATATGAGAGGCCAAGGAAATTAGTTTGCTGTGAAATGTAAAGAAAAACCTTCCCCTTCAACCAGCCTTCTGGTCCATCATTTCAGCCGTTGACTTGGTAAGTGGTTCGCTTTGCCTAAAATTTAATCAAGCTTCGCTAGGATCGGAGGAAGAACTTAGCCCCCTTGCATGTCGCCACCTCTTTGGCAGAGACCACAGTTTGCCCTGAGACGATAAACCTAGAGCCATAAAAAGCCAAGACTGGAGGGTCCATGCCTTTTTGAGCCTGCAGGCACCTTTAGAATGCTGACTCAGAACAGGAAATGCAGAAACAAAATGGCTGCCACAGAAATGGCTGCTGCAGGTTACCTATTGCTGTGATCATGGCAACTGATGCCAAAGCTATGTTTTACAAAATCTGAACAGCCAATCATGTCTCCATCTCAGTGTGGTTAGAAGCACGGACTTCTTCTAATCTGGCAAGCCTGGTTTGATTCCCTGCTCCTCCTCCACATGCAGCCAGCTGGGTGACCTTGGGCTCACCACATCACTGACAGAGCTGTTCTGACTAAGTAATAATATAAGGGCCCTGACCTCCCTTACAGGGTGTCTGTTGTGGGGAGAGGAAAGGGAAGGCAACTGTAAGCCTCTTTGAGACTCCTTTCGGTAGAGAAAAGCTGCATATAAGAACCAACTCTTCTTTAGTAATATCAGGGCTCTCTCAGACTCACCCACCTCACAGGGCGTCTTTTGTGGGGAAATGAAAGGGAAGGCGAATGTAAGCCGCTTTGAGACTCCTGGTAGAGAAAAGCAGCACATAAGAACCAACTAAGAGCCTCTTGTGGTGCAGAATGGTAAGGCAGCCGTCTGAAAGCTCTGCCCATGAGGCTGGGAGTTCGATCCCAGCAGACGGCTCAAGGTTGACTCAGCCTTCCATCTTTCTGAGGTCGGTAAAATGAGTACCCAGCTTGCTGGGGGGTAAACGGTAATGACTGGGGAAGGGAATGGCAAAGCCACCCTGTATTAAGTCTGCCAAGAAAACGCTAGAGGGCATCACCCCAAGGGTCAGACATGACTCGGTTCTTGCACAGGGGATACCTTTACCTTTAAGAACCAACTATTTTTCTTCAATGGGGAATTAGTCTTGTGGGACAAAAGTCTCATGCATTTTTTTCTACCCACTTGACCATTGCTCTTGAGGAGTGGTCCCCCACAGTCTGGAAGCCTTGTTTGTATATATCACACCCAGTTCCTCATCTGAGAGCTTAATGATGTCCGGAACTCACCTATAGAATAGTAGCAAAATGGGGGGCAGGGGATGCGTAATATTATAGTGTGTAAGTGCAATAAAAATGGCAAAGACTAGACTGGGGGTTATTGGGAAAGGCAACTGAAAACAAATCTGCCAGTATAATGTCCCTGTATAAATCTATGGCTCAGCTTCATTTGGGATGTCATGTCCTGTTATGGTCACTGCAGCTCTAAAAAGGTATTATAGCATGGGGAAAGTGCAGAAAAAGGCAATTAACCTTATTAGGATGAGACCCCTTCCCTATGAAGAAAGGTTAAAGAAGTAAGAGCTCCTTAGTTTGGTGAAATGATGACTAACAGGTGACAGGACAGAGACGTACAAGATTATATATTGGGATTGAGAAGGTAGAGAAAACAGTACTTTTCTCCCTTTATTACAATATTACAATGCAAGAACTTCTGGGCACTTGATGAAATTAATGAGCAGCAGGCTTAGAATAAAGGATCAAAGGAAATACTTCACCCAAAAAGTAATTAATACTTGGACTTCACTGCCGCAGAAAGTCGTGTTGACTGTTAGATCTGTGGGTTAGGGATCGTGGAGGCACTGGAATAATTCAGCTCTTTATTGTGAGTTCAGCTCATTATACAACTGTACTGAAAATCACAGAACAAGCCCCCCCCCCCTATATACAGGACAGAACAAATGAATTTCCTGTGGTTGCAGGTGATTGGCTATAAGTTAATTTAGACTAATTGGATCCCTAGTGGATCCTGCCACAAGCCATCCAAATACCTATGGAGAGGCCAGCCAGGTGCAAGCTAAGCATTGACATGGAATTACGATCCTACCTCAGACCTCAAGCTCAGGTCCTCAGCACATCTGCATAGACACCTGACTACAAGCAGACAGTTTCAATTGGTTATTGGATGCACGTTTGGGGCAGAAGTCCATCAGTGGCTATTGGCAACAAGGTATAGAGGGGACACTCTGAGGCAGTGATACTCTGTGCTCAGGGGCAACCAAGGGAGGGCTTCTAGAGTTCTGGCCCCAATGGTGGACCTCCTGAGGGCCCCTGGGTTTTGGCCCCTGTGAGACACAGGATGTTGGACTGATCCAGCATGGCATCTCTTATGTTTTTATAAGTGCTTATATGAATCACATATTATGCAAGACTCCTGCTGTTACAGTCCCATCTGGAATAATCCTGCTCCAACACGACCTAGTGCTCTTGGTTGGATTCTGCCAAACATGATCCAGATGACCTCTCATGGCTCCCTGCAGTTTTACATTTGCTCCAGAATCCTGCCGTCTGGAACCAGGCTGAAGTTGGTTGTTCCGCCTTCCCTAGTGTCAGATCAGGGATCCGAATTCCAGAGATGTCGGGGGTTGAATATGAGACCCCTACGACGCCCCCCCACTACTGTGGCAGGTCCTATTTCTATATAGCAGCAAAAGCTTTCTGGGCCACCCCCATCACCCTTTAACCATCAATAAACCTCTGGGGTTCCACTATATCCGAAGAAGCCTGCATACACCCGAAAGCTTATGCGTTGAATAAATTCAACTTGTCTGGCCTTAAAGAATCTCCCATCATATCGGGGCCGATGATTGGGAAATCGCCGCGGATCCCTCTTCCTCGCTCCGTCCAGAAGAGGAGCAGCCTGGCTTGTTTTGGAGACTGACCTCCCATCGGCGCGACGACTGCGAGGGACCCGAGAAGAAGCCGCCGCCGCCGCTGCCGGGGCTGGCTTGGGGCGTCTGCCGCAGATGGGCGAGAGGAGCGGCGCGGGAGGGTTTTGCAGCAGTGAGATTGCAGCAGGCTGGTCTGGACGGCGGAGCAGCTGCGCGCAGCAGAGCGAGCGGGCCGGACGGCTGCGGAAGACTGCAGCGCGGTGGGGCAGCTCTGCAACAGCGTCGTCTGGAGAGTGAGTGGTGGGGCGGGGAAGGGCAGGGCCTCCCGTCTCGTCCCCCCAAGCCAGCCAGCCAGCCACGCAGACTTGGGCGGTCTGAGGGGCTCGGTGCCTTTAGAAGCTTTCCCTTTGCAGCCTGAGCTTGGGGAAAGAAGCTGGCCCGGAGGGGAAGGGGCGCGTTGTGCTAAAAACCTGGTGGCTTGAGGGCGTGGCGCCTCCATCAGGTAAGATGGG
This sequence comes from Paroedura picta, assembly GCF_049243985.1. Lineage (NCBI taxonomy): Eukaryota > Metazoa > Chordata > Lepidosauria > Squamata > Gekkonidae > Paroedura > Paroedura picta. Next base: position 14,244,797 of record NC_135371.1, read on the forward strand.
AGGGGGGGCAGGGGGCCATCCTGAGGCAGTGTGGCGGAGAGGGCAGTGTCTTGGCTTGCGGGGTGACCTTGATGCAAGCCCGTTCCTCCTCACAGGATTGTTTTAACATGCAGGAAGGGAAAGCGTTGCCCCCAGCCCATTAGAGGAGGGGGTGTAAAGAGGGCGGGGCTGCCGCTTGGACACTGCATTTCACCAGGGAGATGTGCTTACCTTGCATGAGAAGACAATCTGAACACCGGGGCGCGCGCGTGTGTGTGTGTGCGCACCTTTTTTGCAAGCTTCTCGTGAGGACTGATGAAGTGCGCCCTTGGTGGTGCGTGCTGTGCACCTAAGGTGACCAGATTTTAACATTAGTAAAACGGGACACCATTGACTGGGGGGGGGGGGGGTTCTTGATTAAAAATTGGGTCTATAAAGGTAAAGGCAAGCACCGGGTCATGTCTGACCCTTGGGGTGACGCCTTCTAGTGTTTTCATGGCAGACTCAATACGGGGTGGTTTGCCAGTGACTTCACCATTCATTACCATTTACCCCCCAGCAAGCTGGGTACTCATTTTACCGACCTCGGAAGGATGGAAGGCTGAGTCAACCTTGAGCCGGCTGCTGGGATCAAACTCCCAGCCTCATGGGCAGAGGTTCAGACTGCATGTCTGCTGCCTTACCACTCTGCACCACAACAGGCTCTTAATTTGGTCTATATGGAGCAACAAAAATGTTCATAGAATGCATAGAACACAAAAATAGTATTGTAATATCTATTTTTAAATTTCAGCATAAGTACAATTTGCCAGGTGCCCCCAGATGTCCCTCCAAAAGTGGGTCAATCTGGTCACTTTATATGCACCCTCTCTGTGGATTTTGGCACCAGCGCAGCTAGTGTGGTGGATGATACTGCAGTGTAGAAAATGAAGGGAACTGGAGCACACGGGTCATGTTTAGCTCCAGACCATCCCGCTGCTATTTGCAATGGAAGCAAAGGTGTGCCAGGAAGGTGGGGGCAGCACAGGGGTGGGTGGGTGGGAAATATCCCTGTCATGACAAAGATCAAGTTAATTCATGACATTTTATTCCCCCGTTGATTTTCATGAGGGGGAATGTTGTGCAACAGAGAAAACTGACGGGGGAAGGGAGTTGATGTCTTTGAAATGTGGTGTTGGAGGAGAGGTTACAAATACTGTGGACCGCCAAGAAGATAAATAAGTGGGTTCTAGCTAAACCAAGCTAAAATGACTTAGCTGCATCCTTTGGTCACATCCTGAGAAGATGAGTGACAGGAAAAGACAACGATGCTAGGAAAAGCGGAAGACTCAACAAAAGAGGGACTGACCCAGGGAAGCCATGGCTTTCAGTCTACAAGATCAGAACAAGGCTTTAATGATAGGACATTCTGGAGGACATTCTTTGTTGTTGTTAGGTGCAAAGTCGTGTCCCCATCACGACCCCACGGACAATGATCCTCCAGGCCTTCCTGTCCTCTACCATTCCCCGGAGTCCATTTAAGTTAGCACCGGCTGCTCCAGTGACTCCATCCAGCCACCTCATTCTCTGTCGTCCCCTTCTTCTTTTGCCCTCAATCGCTCCCAGCATTAGGCTCTTCTCCAGGGAGTCCTTCCTTCTCATGATGTGGGACATTCTTAGGGTGGTCATAAGTCAACGGTGACTGGACAGCACTTAACACACACACATTACGAAACAACAGGGAGTTAAGAACTTCATGGATTTATTTATTGGATTTATTTATTTACTCTTTAAGTATTTGAAAGGTTGTCACTTGGAGGAGGGCAGGATGCTGTTTCCGTTGGCTGCAGAGGAAAGGACGCACAGTATTGGTTTTAAACTACAACGATACAGGCTAGATATCGGGAAAAAATTTTTCACAGAGTAGTTCAGCAGTGGAATAGGTTGCCTAAGGAGGTGGTGAGCTCCCCCTCACTGGCAGTCTTAAAGCAAAGGCTGGATACACACTTCTCTTGGATGCTTTAGGATGCTTAGGGCTGATCCTGCGTTGAGCAGGGGGTTGGACTAGATGGCCTGTATGGCCCCTTTCTATGATTCTATGATTGGGTGGGGGGTAGAATATTGGGTTAGGATTTTGGAGATCCAGGTTCAAATCCTGAATTTGGCACTGATTGCCTCTGGGCATACCTCCCCAGCCTAACCTACCTCTCATCCTTGCTGTGAGGATAAAATGGAGGACAGGAGAAGCATATAAATCACTTTGGGCCCCCTTAGGAAGAAAGGTGGGAGTATGATATTTGTTTCAAATCTAATTTTTCCCCCAGACCATCCCCAAAGGGCGATGACCACTCTGGCTGCTGCTTCCTCGGTTGTTGCTGCAGCCCCTTCCGCTAAAAGTGGAACTGCTCATTCAGACTGCTGCTAAATATTGCAAATGGGCCAGGCATCAGAAAATAAAGCCAGGGACCTCAAAATTGGCCACCAGCTTCAGGGTGATTGTGGGGGTTGCACTGCCAAATTGAAGGAAAACTGACCATCCTGGCCCAGATTAGCTCATGATCATCTCTCTGCTATTTGCCGTGGAAGTAACGGTTTACTGCTCCCTAGAAGCCAGGAAGCTGGAAGCAGCACAGACAGGGAGGCTGAAGCCCATCCCTCCGTTTACAAAACAAACTTTCCGACTATTTTCCAACTACTTTAGGCATTTATTCTAATTAGGACTGTCTAAATGAGGTTCCTATTGATTTGGCATTTTCATGAGTCAAAATTTCCATGAAAATAAACTGTTCCTTATGTTCATTGTTGTGGCGTGTCTGTATCTTATTTTGAAGAGATGTTTAAACATTACCATGGCGATCAGAGAGCCTTAGGGCAGTGGTTGAGAGTAAGATACAAACAAGCCACAAAAATGAACATAAGGAACATATTATTTTCATGGAAATTTTGACTCATGACAATGCCAAATCAATGGGAACTTCATTTAGACAGTCCTCATTAGAATAAAACCCTAAAGTAGCGATCCCCAACCTGTGGGCTGCGGACCACACGTGGTCCTTCGACTAATTGGAGGTGGGCCGCGAAGGATGCCTTCTCCCCCCCCCACCCCGGCCCTTTACTTCACCCCCCCCCCGGCCCTTTACAACACACTTCGGGTGTCATTGTCTCCCATCACTCCCAGATGGGACTATCTCGTTGCAGAGAAACAAGCTCAGGGTTCCCATTGATTTGTCATTGTCATGAATTAAAATTTCCATGAAAATAAAATATTCCTTATTGTTGTGGCGTGTCTGTATCTTATTTTGAAGGGATGTTTAAACATTACCATAGCGACCAGAGTCAGAGAGCGTTAGGGCAGTGGTTGAGAGTAGAGGAGTAAACTACCCTCCCCCCCCCACCGGGCCTCAATAAAATTGTCAAGCGTTGAGTGGTCCCCAGTGATAAAAAGGTTGGTGACCACTGCCCTAAAGGAAGCAGCAGAGAAAGCTCTCTAGAGGAAACAACTGTACTGAAGATATTTATAAAGAAAGAATGAAAATATATGCCCCAACATCAATTTTGTGGTTATGTGCAGAACATCCAGCCACTACAGAACATTATGAATGCAGCAAGCTAAGAGGTTGAGGATCAGTGTGTGTATGCGTGCTGATTCACTTACGGTCCTGTAAAGGTTGCTAGCTAGGGAAAGGAGCTGGACCTAAAGATGTCTTCCAGTGAGTCGAGGTATCCATTTCCCATGGAAAGATTTGACGTACTTCTCCTGGATCCCACCCAATTATAATACAGGCTGTAATAGTGCTGTTTAAACAGATCCAGGAGGTGAAAAATGTGAAAAAGAGTCAAGGCCAAGGCTTGAGCCTCCGGGGAGGGCGGTATAAAAGTATGATAAATAAATAAATAAATAAATATTAGAATGCTAAAGCTAGAAATAATAGAATGTACTAGCCGTGCCCTTTTAAATATCTATAAAGATCAAATCTTCCCTTGCTCAGTTAGGGAAAGCATGTTTTTTAGGCCCTAATTAATCAAGAAGTTAGAATGAGCTTGTCAGCAGTATTTCTGCTTTGCTAGGGGGGGAATTGCAAGAAATACAGTTTCGGTGAGACAAGCAAATTAGTAGGATTCTCGAAAAATTTTAAGGGAGATATAGTGGACAGCATTCTCTGATTGGTTCTCATTTAGTGATTCTCATTTTGTGCAGTATTGAATTTTAAATCAATAATTCGATAAGGTTTACTTTTCTGTAGTGAAGTAATTTTTTGCCTGTATAATATGGTACGTTTTGCTTTGTGCAAGTATCAGCTATTTGAACTGACACAGAAATAGATGTTTTCGTTGATCATGATAAACCAAGTAAAGATCAAAGTTTCTTTAAGAAGTAATTTGCTGTTATTTTCATGGAAATTTTGACTCATGACAATGACAAATCAATGGGAACCCTGAGCTTGTTTCTCTGCAACGAGATAGTCCCATCTGGGAGTGATGGGAGACAATGACACCCGAAGTGTGTTGTAAAGGGACGGGGGGGGGGGATGAAGTAAAGGGCCGGGGGGGGGGGAGAAGGCATCCTTCGCGGCCCACCTCCAATTAGTCGATGGACCACATGTGGTCCGGAGCCCACAGGTTGGGGATTGCTATTGTATAGGACATCCTGCAAGCTCATGTGGAGTGGTCCTTATCCTTTGCAGGAAGAGACATCATGATACAGGGATCCCAACCTATAAAACTGGTTAACCATTCAGCAAAAAACTAGTAAATGAAAAAGTCCACTTGGCAATGGAAGAATAATTGAAATACCTTATAGTGGACATAAAGGCAGCTTGCTAACTCATCTTCTGTTTGGAAACCCCATGTATAATGTGCAGTAATCACATTGGGGGGCAGGTGTTAAATGTATATTGGTAAGGGGAAAACTGTAAATTCAAGATTAAGCCAGGTGAGACTACCTGGCTCAGGTGGCTGATTTAGGGTTGCCATAGAAGAGAAGACATGGGAGCACCAATGGGATTCCCACGCAAAAACCCAAGTAACTTGGGGGGTCTAGTCTCTGCATGATTATCAGTATGTATTTACTTCATTGATTCCCTGCCTGTCACCCAAGGTGATTTACCCTGTTCTCCTCTCCTCCATTTTATCTTCACAATGACCCTGTGAGATGAGTTAAGCAAAGAGGGTATGACTGGCCCAGGTTTACCCAGTGAGCTTCCATGTCAAAACAGGGATTCAAACCTGAACTTCCCAGATTCCTGTTCTGCACTCTGACCACCATGTCATGAATACGACAGAACAAAAGCTTAGACCAAATCTAAAGTGTTTACACTGTAAAATGTTGTTTAAAAATCACTTATATTGTATTAGAACCTGCTTGGTGTAATGGTTTAAGTATTCGGCATGACTGCTTTCCCTCCAGTCCTGTTTACTTAAAACAGCAGTTGAGCACATACTATTTCGTCAAGGGGTAATGAAAGCAACACCCATATGCTTTCCTTCCATTTAAGAGCTTACATACAAGCTTCTCTAGTATGTTTTTGCCCTTAATTTCCCTTTATTTTATTCCCCTGTTCCCCTCATCTTTTAACACATTGCCCAACTATTCAATCATTCCATCCCTGGCCTGTACTAGCTCAGATATTCACTTGCTACAACAGAGAATGGATAAACAGAAAGAAATTCCAAGCTGGCGATGGCAAAAAGCTTTATTCAGAACGCGTTCCTAGGTATAAAACCTCGTTTTCGTATTTTACTTCCTCAGTAAACTTATTTCTGAATTGGTTTATTTTTTCACAGGGATACAAACAAGGTCTTCAACCCACTATCTAATTCTTATATTTTATATACCTTATATTTTATATTTTAAGTCATATAATTTGGGTCTATTAGTATCAAAGGTCCATAAAGGTAACTATCTTATAAATGACCCTGCTATTCTGTTGCAATGGCCGCATGGGCCCTGGTTTAATGTGTGTTTCTGTTTCCAGATTCAGAAGAGGACATGGACAAAACTAAGTGTATTCTCTTCACAGTCTTCATTGCTATAGTCGTGTTCTGCCATTCTGGTAGGTGTCTTAAAATAGTACGTGTCAACTCAATTGCTGAATCTCCTAACCCTTACAGATGCTAATTGCTTCCAGCTAGATTTGAGTCTACTTTAGAGAACAATACGATTTTTCAGGGTGCAAGCTTTTGAAAGTCAAAGATCTCTTCTGCTTATGCCTGAAAATCTTGTTGGTTTCTAAGGTCCTACTGGACTCGAACCTTGCTCTTCTACTATAGACCAAAGCAGTTATCTTTTGAAATGAATTTCTTCTGTTATCCCATTTTATCCTGCATTAGGCTCATTGTGTATTCTGCTTTGCTCCTGTTGATTAGTACTATTTCACACTCACTCTGCATGAATGAATTATTCCTTCAGCTGTTTTTTTTTAATACTGGCTTCTTTGTAATATCCCCCTCCCCCTTTGGAATTTAAACAGCTTACAGCAGGGGTAATCAACCTGTGGTCCTCCAGATGTTCATGGACTACAATTCCCATGAGCCCCTGCCAGCTGGCAGGGGATCATGGGAATTGTAGTCCATGAACATCTGGAGGACCACAGGTTGACTACCCCTGGCTTACAGTCTACTTATAAGTATGGGCTGGTAATTTCCATTCTATATTGCTGTTTTTAAAAAGAAAAATGAATTCTAGGCATAATCTTGAAGTGCCCTAAAAAGACAGCATTACGTTCAAACTCTTGTGTTAGGAATTGATCAATGGCACCATGGCACACTGTGTTGGATGCTGTTCCCTCTTGCCTTAATTTTACATTTGGGTTTGAGGGTGGGGCTATAATAGGAAAAAGAAGAAGAAGAAGAAGAGTTGGTTCTTATATGCCGCTTTTCCCTTCTTGAAGGAGGCTCAAAGCGGCTTACAGTCGGCTTTCCATTCCTCTCCCCACAACAGACACCCTGTGGGGTAGGTGAGGCTGAGAGAGCCCTGATATCACTGCTCGGTCAGAACAGTTTTATCAATGCCGTGGCGAGCCCAAGGTCACCCAGCTGGTTGCACGTGGGGGAGCGCAGAATCGAACCCGGCATGCCAGATTAGAAGTCTGCACTTCTAACCACTACACCAAACTGGAGGGATCATCCCCTCAAAGTAGCCACAAGAGAAATGCAGGATTTACAGTCTGAGACTGAGATTTAGGAGATCCAGGTTCAAATCCCCACTCTGCCATGAAAGTTCACTGGGTGACAGTGGGCCAGTGACACACCCTCCAAGTATAACCTAAAGATAAAATAGAGAACAGGAGGATGCTACAAGCTGCTGTGGATCGCCATCAGGAAGAAAGGCAAAATATGAATGACATAAATAAAATGAACTCACTTGGTGACTTTAAGGAAGCCCTTCTTTGACTGAGCCCTCCCCACCTGCAGCAAGAGGTTCACTGAAGCATTTTGAAAATATGATTGATTGGTTAATTGATATATATATAGAGAGAGAGAACGCATTTTGGACATGTAGGCATTTAACACAACTTCTTCTTATTTCTTAGGCGATGCACTCCGATGCTACACCTGTGAACAAAGTCCTGTAGTGTGCAGGACCAATGTTACTTGTGCCCATGAAGATGACGTTTGCTTGCAAATCAGGTTTTGTATGTATATTATGCAAAATTATTATTTATATTTATGCCCTGTTCCCTGACCCAGATAGACCAAGCTAGCTGGACCTCACCTGATCTCAGAAGCTAAGCAGGGTCGGCCCCCGTTAGTCTGTGGATGGAACACCATCAAGAAATACTTGGGCTGTTGAGCAGAGGAAAGCAATGGCAATCCACCTCTGAATGAAATAGCCCATTCAATTGCCTTGAAAACCCCACTTGGCAGCGAAGAAAAGCAAAACCCTCATGGATTCAAGCAGTTCACAACACTACAAACACTCAAGATACATCAAAACCTTTTGAAGAGCAAAGCAATCTTGTTCAACTGATCCCATTGATGTTAAAGTATCTTTGTGGTATTGCAAATAAGAATGAATGGGTGATTTCTTTAAAAGCCTGTGATAGGAGAGGAAAACTCTCATCAAAATTTCACATGAGTAAGTACGCTCTCCCTGGCCTGTTCAAACCTGGAAAGCATTGACTATGTTTTGGAGGCAGCTTCCCAATATCACGACTCCTGTCCTTGCCTTTTAGATTTTGCTCCATGACATGGGAATATCCATGCTCGGTGAACTTAATGTTGTTTTGCTGCTGGGAACTGCTTTAGGAATCAGGTAAATGGTAGGGTGGGATTAGTCATGTGAATTGCGTACTAGGTGACTCATTGTTCTGCCTGTGGTCATTGGAAAGTGTTATCAAGTAACAGCTGACCTCTGGTGGCCCAGCGAGATTTGCAAGACAAGAGGCGGTTTGCCATTAGCTGTCACTGGCTAGCAACCCGCAACTTTCTTGATGATTTCCCATTCAAATACTAACCAGGGCTAAGATCTGCTCAGCTTCTGAGATCTGGCAGCATGAGACCAGGGTAAACTATCCAGACCAAGGCAATTGGGGTGTAGGTTTGGGAAATCTCCTCCCATTTTAATGCCTACAGAATGCACAATTATTGTACCATTATTCATAAGTGCTGTTTTCAGTTTTTAATTTGGGGTGTGTGATTTCTCTCTCTCTCTCTCTCAGTGCATTTGAGGACATACAGCTGCTGGAAGTCATCGCGATGCACCCGAAAAATAGTTGCCGATGAATTCAATGCTGACAGCTTTCGATTCCTTTGCTGCTACAAGGATTTCTGCAACGGGAGCCCGAGCTCCCAGGTAGTCAGTGCTGCTGCCTTCGGTATTTCTGCAGTGACTGTGCTTTGGATGCTGTACCAGTAACATGGGGATGAAAATGTCACTTCGCTCGGTACATCTCTTTTGATTCCCCCCCCCCCTTGTGCCTGGATATGTTTGCAGCTGTGGCAGCTTGGAAAAGCGGCACGTGGTTTTAACAAGAAAAGAGACGTGTAAGAAAGTGTCCCATTTTCATAACTTACAAAATAAGGTGGGAAGAAGTTTTGACACTGTCCCTAATTCATCTACATCCTAAAGCCATAGTAACGGAATCATTGTGCTACTTGTAGAATTCTAGCCCCTGAACACAAACCGTCACACAAGCCGTTACACAAGCAAGTAGGTATTACTTGAACATTTACTCTGTGAGGTTTGATACGCTGGAGTTTCTGTTGGAAAGAAAGGCAGGGTATAAATGAAGCAAATGAATATATTCCACATCCCCTCTTAAACCAACAAGTATTCCTTTTAAGTAAGTGTACTTATAACCTCTTGTGAGCCTCTTGTGGCGCAGAGTGTTAAGGCGGCAGACATGCAGTCTGAGAGCTCTGCCCATGAGGCTGGGAGTTCAATCCCAGCAGCCGGCTCAAGGTTGACTCAGCCTTCCATCCTTCCAAGGTCGGTAAAATGAGTGCCCAGCTTGCTGGGGGGTAAACGGTAATGACTGGGGAAGGCACTGGCAAACCACCCCATATTGAGTCTGCCAAGAAATGGTAGAGGGCGTCACCCCAAGGGTCAGACATGACCCAGTGCTTGCACAGGGGATACCTTTACCATTACTTATAACCTAGTTAGTTTTGTCTTCTCTTATAATTAAGGTAGAGCTTGGCGTAAAAGCTTCATCCACAAAGCAAGTCTACGTGACCACAGTCAGAACTGTTAGAAGCATGATGTATTTTGTTGACTATTAAGCCATTAGGATTCTTGAGTAGACAGTAGGATTTCCAATATGGCAGTCTGTGTACTACGGAAGGTATATATGATGGCCTATAGTTAAGATTTGGTGATTCCATAGACAATCAAATAGACCAGTGGTCCCCAACCCGCAGCCCGTGGCCCGGTGCCGGGCCACGAAGGCCTTGGCGCCGGGCCGCAGCTCCCTCTCCCCGCCCCCCCTGCAGTAAAAAACTTCCTAGGCCACAAGCTTGCGGCCCGGGAAGCTTCTTACTGCGGGAGGGGGGGGAGAGGGAATCAGGGCCGCGCATGCGCACATGCGGCATGCGCAGCCGGAATCGCGCATGTGCGGCACTTTCACTCATACACGATTTTGGCCGTGCATGGTGCGTGTGCGCATGCCCGGCCGCGCATGCACAATGCGCGGGCGCGCATTCGCGGCATGCACGGTCGGGCAGTTGCCCTGCCGGTCCCCAGCCTCCAAAGGGTTGGGGACCACTGAAATAGACAATTTTTTGCCGCTTTTACTACATGTAGAGCTATCACTCTCTTCTGCTACTGCAGCGATTTCACAGGTATATTATACGACTATCTTTGCACTGAATGTATATTGGCTTCTACTGGAACAACCAGTTACGCTTGCTTGCATTTGTACTCACAGAATGTGTATCCATAGAGGGCAGTGCTCGGAAAGCTTACAACCAGAATAATTTTTCAGGATCATGCTTCTCTTAAACTGAAATTCACACTGGCCACGTCTCCAGTGCTTTTCGGTTTTTTCTCCGGCTATTTTTGTGAATGTATGAAAACAAAGGCACAGATGGCAACTTTATGAATCAATTGCTGGTCACACAGACAGTGTGAAGGTTCTCGTAAGCACCGGGTCACTTAAGCTGCAGGAAGGTTCCCTCCCTGGGATCAAGAACACTCACTGCTTTCTAATGTTTGGCATCACAGGGATATAAGCCCTGTGTTCATAAGCCAGAGTATTGTGGGGAGGAGTTGTGTGTGCGCCTTCTCCCTCCCTCTCTAAACATTGGTTTGAACTTGCATAGTGTGTGTTGGAGAGGCTACAGCCTCAAACCAACTTCCCTGTTCTTTGTGAGCTTTTCACTGAAGACTGAAGATTGTTCTGGTTTCCACACACAGGAGGTAGAATCATAGAGTAGGAAGGGACATCCTGGGTCGTCTAGTCCAACCCCCTGCACCATGCAGGACACGCACAACCCTATCGCTGACGCTGTAACCTGCCACCCCCTTGAATCTTCACAGAATCAGCCTCTCCCGTCAGATGGCTATCCAGCCTCTGTTTAAACATTTCCAAAGATGGAGAACCCACCACCTCCCGAGGAAGCCTGTTCCACTGAGGAACCGCTCTAACTGTCAGGAACTTCTTCCGGATGTTTAGACGGAATTTCTTTTGGATTAATTTCATCCCATTGGATCTGGTCCGTCCCTCCAGGGCAAGAGGTGGTCCGATCCTGTCAGCCATTCTGGTTTTCACCTTGGTTAGGACACCCGAAATGGGGAAGGGACAACAGTGGCTACAGAACTAGGAATTTCCACCACATGAGACAGTTAAGCCATGGGTCAGTCATGCCTCTGGTCAGATGGCAGAGATGCCACTTTTGCGAGCATAACAGAGAAAGGGTTGGGGTCTTGGATGGGACTGCACACCAAGGTGGATGAACAATCCCTCCATGGTGCAAGCCCCTGCATCCATCCCATGACAAGCAGATGCTCCTAGCTCCGTAGACCCTGGCCCTGGGATGCTCCCAACAAGCGGCAATGGCAATTACCGTCATAGTTGAGATGCTGGAGAACCATCTGAAAGGGCAACATGCATATTGTTCATGGTGCCTGTCTCTCGTGATGTGTGCAACCACTGTTGCCCAGTTGCCGTTGTTTACCATCTAAACCCCTCATTTGCATATCCAAATATTCTCCAGGATAGCTGGGATCTGGATGGCCTTAGCATGGCTCTATAGGGCTGTGCCCTCTGAAATCGATCATATCTACTCTGCAGTGCTTTGAGCTATTGTTTAGACCGCACTATGGTGGCAGAACCTTTATACCAGGGGTAATCAAACTGCGGCCCTCCAGATGTCCATGGACCACAATTCCCAGAAGCCCCTGCCAGCATTCGCTGGCAGGGGCTTCTGGGAATTGTGGTCCATGGACATCTGGAGGGCCGCAGTTTGACTACCCCTGCTTTATACTAATGGCTTGGCTCCAACAAGGGGTCCAGCACTCGTTGTTGGGCCAACAGGGCCAGCCAACTCCCACAGGGCTGCTCCAAAATTGACCACGCTTGGCATTTACCCCACAATACCCTGTTGTCCATTAGTGTTTGTGTGTGTGATTGGAGGGCGCAACTGGAGCAGGGAAGTGTGCTGATTGGGTGGACTCAGACAGTATCCTGCTTGAGGTTCCGTGGGCATGGCTGCAGCTGTGTGTGGGGTGGGGGAGTGAATTTGAAGTTACTGTGGTTGTTAGTGGGCCACAATACCATATTTATCTATTTATCTATCTACTTACTTACTTACTTATTTACTTACGCCAGTGCACCTTTGTGCCTGCTTAGGGGGCTACTTTGGAAACCACCTAACTACCGCCAGGCCCATGGAATGCCTACATTGGGGTCGGGGGATTGTACTGTTGTCCTACAGCGTATGCTGGCAGTGCTCTCTCACCAGTGGGACTTAGCAGCAGAGCACTGCCCATGCCCTGCACCAGCGTAAACTGCCCTTGTGCGTAGAGGTCAGTCAGGTCCCTATTCCGATTCCTCTCCCCGCCCCCCTCAGGATTGCTTTGTTAAATCCCTTATTCCAAAAAAAGATTTATAGTTGGGCATTGCCACCAGATATGAATGAATGAACCCATATGCCTTGTATACGTCTAGCATATATTTGATATAGATGCTATTTTCTTTAAGCGGGCTGGTGTTGAATGCCATCAGTACATGAGTTTAAAAACATTTTATCGTATTGCTACATTAACTGAAACATTTATTATGCTTTTATGGAGATTATTCCACTGATTATCAGAGAAATGTATTAGCAAGTCTTCCCCCCACTTCTCTTTATATATGGCTACTTTTTGTTCTGCCTCTGAGTTTGCGGTATATCGTTGCTACTGGGCAACTGTGTCTCCAGGTGTAACAGAAAAGCCGCAAAAGTGTTTAAAAGATCTAAATAAATTTATTTGAACTTGCTTACTCCGTAGGTAATACCTGATTTTCAAATACTAGGGGGAAAAGTGAAGCAACAGCCTTATGTCTATGTTGAATTATTTGAAATAAACTTTTTCACTGTGCTCCTTTTGTTAAAGTAAATTCACATTGAGGATGATCTGAAAATTATTTGATTGCCCATGAGAGAAGAGAGTTTACGGTACTTTTTTTAAAAACCACAAAGCAGTGAAATAAAACACTAATGCAAGTTAAGCTGGTTGTTTTGGATGTGTGAAATACCAATTAATAAGCAAGACTCTACTATAAAGGCAACAAAGGAGCACTGCAAATGAAAACATTAGCCTAATTGCCTCCATTCTGTATTTAAAGTACTTTCCTAAGCAAAGTATACCCTTCTAAGCCCATTGACTTCAAGAGACTTAAAAGGATCTGCCTCTGCTTGGGACAGCACTGGAAAGTCACAAATGTTGCTTAGGCTGCCCCAATGATTGTCTATACGAGTATTCCCCAACCCCCGGGCCATGGCCCAGTACTTCTACTTAAAAATCAGTGTTGTCACATCATATATACGTATAATAACAGTTAAAATGCACTTAAAGCAGGCAAGTTCTAAAGAGGAATTAAATCCATGCGGGACTCACAACTTCGAAGATCAACCCTGCCTCTTTCTGCAACAATTTTTTTCCTACATTGATTTGATTGAACTTATGTTGTTCTACAGTCTCCATAATAAAAATATTTGATATCCTCCATGAGTACACAAATTGTATTTCCTGATTATTGCCATGTCCAGTTCTGTTTGTTTTTGTTTATTTCATGAGCAGACACAGCCATGAGTCACACAATGTTAGGAGATCCCTGCCAAACCAAGCATTCTGATCTCATGGAAGCTCTTCTTTCCAGATGTGCATTCTCTGCAGACTAGAGATGTCGCTAGGCGAGACCTGGGGATCCACTGGAATTATAGCTCATCTCCAAAATACAGAAATCAGTTTCTGTGAAAATGTGTGCTTTGAGGAGAGCATCCTACTCTTTTTGTATCCTACGTTTTACTACCCGGAGGAGTTTCAATCGTCTACTCTTCCTCTCCTCCTGACAGACACCCTGTGGGGCTGAGAGAGCTCTGAGAGAAGTGTAACTAGCCCAAGGTCACCCAACTGGCTGCATGTGGAGGAGTGGGGAATCAAACCAGGTTCTTCAGATTAGAGGCTGCCACTCTTAACCACTACACCAAGCTGGAGGGTAGACTCCATGGCATTGTACTCTGCTGAGGTTCCTGTCCTCCCCAGCCTTTACTTTCAAATCTCCGTGACTTTTCCAACCTGAAGATGATCCCCACACTACAGAGAGTAGTTCCCCTGGAGATGAACTTTTAAATTTAAAATGGCAGCCTGTCATGCCATTGTGCAGTTCAGTACAGCTAACCTTGTTATGTACTAGTTTTGCTTTTCACAGCATCGTAAAACATGCCCATCAAGTTGAGCGGAAAGTAAACAAAGAGCAAAATACTTCCTGATTTTATGACAATGATAATGAGTTTAAAGAGGTCTGTGTGCAAAAAAACTATGGGGATCCATGCCTTGAATACAAGCTTAATTGAAGTCCAGGAGCACTTTACAGAACAACAAAATATTTGGGGCATAAACTTTTGAGAGTCAAAACTCCCCTCATCTCTCGGATAGCTTTGATTCTTGAAAGCTTATTTCCTGAAAATCTTGTTGGTCGGTCTCTTAACCCTGGACTCAGATCTAGCTGTTCTACTGTAGACCAACACAGCTACCCTTTGAAACTTGAATACAAGATTTTGAATACAAACTCAAAAAGAGATTTCAATTTTTAAAAATTCAAAATTCAGGGAGTTGAAGTTTTTGGACCGTGTGCCCCCCCTCCCCACCTTGCAAAGACTATTGATAAACAAATTTAGGCTCCTGTGGCACCTTTAAGACCAACAAAGTTTTAATCAAGATATGAGCTTTCCTGTGCATCCACACTTCCTCAGATACAATGTCTTGTAATGGAAGTAATCTGTTCAAACTTACAAAATGTGAGAGTAAATGTACATACAACATAATGAAAATGGATGACAAATTCCAGAAATAATTGGGGGGGGGACAACAATTTGGATTTGTTTGCATTCATGAGATTGAATTGCCTACCTTGAATAAAAGTTAATATCTTGGGTAAAACTTTGGTCTT
Source organism: Paroedura picta (assembly GCF_049243985.1). Lineage (NCBI taxonomy): Eukaryota > Metazoa > Chordata > Lepidosauria > Squamata > Gekkonidae > Paroedura > Paroedura picta. The sequence goes on from NC_135371.1 coordinate 14,259,850, forward strand.
ACAGGTGCTACTGGGCTCTAAATTTGTTCTGCTGCTTCAGACCGACAGGGCTACATTGATGAGAGTGACAGCAAACATCAAGTGTCTTTTCTTTTCATACCCAGGACTGAAATGGCAAGGAATAATTAACATGGCACAGTTCAGGGCCCAGGTGCCCAAGCAGACCAAGGGGGTCTCATGGTTTCTTCTGACTTTAATCACGCCAGTCTCAGTCCACCTCCGCCCTGCTTTGAGTGGTTGTCTTCTCCATTCACAAGAGCCTCTTGTGGCGCAGGGTGGTAAGGCAGCTGACATGCTTTCTGAAGCTCTGACCATGAGGTTGGGAGTTTGATCCCAGCAGCCGGCTAGAGGGCGTCACCCCAAGACATGACTCGGTGCTTGCAGGGGGGATACCTTCACCTTTACCTCCTCCCTTCCAAGGGTTCCTTGTAGACCCCCTAAAGCAGTGAGACCTATGGAGGCTTCTTCTTGAAGCCCACCAATCACTACAGAAAGACTGGTCTTTTAAAACTTTCTGTGGGATCTCTCTTCCCCCCTGGTGGAGTCTGGGTTATATTTGCATCCCTTCAGCCTCCTGGCCGCAGATCATAATCATGATTGTTGTCCTGCAGTTGGTATAACTCTGAGGAAGGGGGTGGGTGGAGTTCCGTGTCCCCCAAAGTGTCGATCCGCGTTTTACTTAACGTTGCCAACCTCCAGGTGGGGCCTGGATACCTCCTGCAATTGCAACTGCCCACCGAGCTGCAGCTTATCAGTCCCCCTGCAGAAAACGGCCGCTTTGGCCTCGGCGGCATTAGGTCGCGCTGAGGCGGGCGCCCTTCCCCAAACCCCACCCGGGAACTCGGAAATTCCCCATCGCAGAGATGGCAGCCCGCCTTTCCGTGAATGTAGGCAGGCAGCCTGTTGGCGCAAGGGCCAGAAACGTGTCTGCGCCCTCGTCTAGGGCCGCCCCAGCCCCGCATCCATGTCCCAGAGCGCAGCAGCGCGCCCCCGCCCGGGCCCAGCAGAGCCGCCAGCGAGGCAAGGCAAGGCAAGGCAGGAAACCCGCGGCGTTGCAGGCAGCTGCAAGCCGCTACTGTGGAGGAGGAGGAGGAGGAGGAGCCGAGGGGGGCTCCGACCGCCTGGGACCCGCCCTCCGAGCCAGGCCGTCACTGCCGGGCGGCTGCCCTTCCTTCGCGGCTCCCGGGAGACCCTTGGCTGCAGCTGGCCTTCCGCCAGGCCCCTCCAGAGCCGCGACGCTGTCGGTGGGCGGCCAGGGGCGCGTCCCCCCGGGGCTGAATGCTGCCTGGAGGCGAAGCAGCTGGGGAGGCCCCGTCCCCGTCGCGGCTCTGCGGAGGAAGCCGGTCGAGCTGACCCGCTTAGCTTAAAGGGGAGTGGCTCAGACAGGCCCACGGCCCAGGCCCCCCAAGGTGGCGTCTCCTTTGGGCCCGGAGGTCCTGCTGCCTTTCCAGCCCCCCGGCCATCCTCGGGGCCCATGCTCCCTCAGCCTCTCATCCCGGCGGCGGCAAAAGGAGGCGCAGGGATGGGGGGCAGTTCCGTGCGGCGGGCCACCGTCTCCGCCAGGACCCGCTTGCGGGGCAGCGGTGGCACCGTGCTGCTGCCTTCCATGCTGATGTTTGGCGTGATCGTGGCCTCCAGCGGCCTGCTGCTCATGATCGAGAAGGGCATCCTGGCCGAGGTGAAGCCCCCTCCGCTCCATCCCTCCCGCGGAGAGCTGTCCTGGAGGGACGCGGGCAGTGCCAGAGCCGCCGCGGTGCCGGAGGACGTCGGGTACCAGGTGCTGCAGGAGATCCGAAACAGGACAATCCGTACCGTGTGCGGTCAGAAGAACATGCCCCACAGTATCCTGGACCTCTCCGCGGGGCAGAGGAGGACCTTGCTCAAACACATCCTGGTTAGTGACAAACACCGTTTCTTGTATTGCTACGTCCCCAAAGCTGCCTGCTCCAACTGGAAGCGGGTGCTCAAGGTTTTAGACGGCGTGCTGGAGAACGTGGACGTGAAGCTGAAGATGGACCACAAGAGGGACTTGGTTTTCCTAAGCGACATGAAACCCGAGGAGATCCGATACCGGCTGAAGCATTATTTCAAGTTCCTCTTCGTCCGAGACCCGATGGAGAGACTTTTATCGGCGTACAGAAACAAATTTGGGGAGATCAAAGAGTACCAGTTGAAATACGGAGTGGAAATAGTCAAAAGATACAGGAAAAACCCTGGGAAAACGACTGGAGATGACGTCACTTTCTCGGAATTTCTCCGCTACCTCTTAGACGAAGAGGTGGAGAGAATGAACGAACACTGGATGCCCATCTACAGCTTGTGCCAGCCCTGCGCGGTGCGGTACGATTTCATCGGTTCCTATGAAAGACTCAATGAAGATGCCAATTATGTTCTGGAACGGGTTCAGGCACCCTCCTTTCTACGCTTCCCGGAAAGGCAATCCTGGTACAAACCGGTGACTCCTCAGACTTTGCATTACTACCTGTGTAACACTCCGAGGGGGCTTGTCAAAGAGCTGTTGCCAAAATACATTTTGGATTTCTCGTTGTTTGCTTACCCTCTTCCAAACGTGACCAGTGAATTTTGCAGGCAGTGATTGTCTGCTGGCACACACTACCAAGCCAACTCAGTGTCCTATGCAATTTTGTATTTTTGGTATTTTTACTAACATTTTTCCTGATCAAATTGTTTGCTATGTAGATCTAACCTTTATATACTATGTATATAGGCCGCTGACTTGAGCACAATATTTTTCTTTGAATGTGGGGAGTGATTTTTGTATATTTTAGGAACAAACCAATTTTGGGGGGTAGATTTACCACAGTATCAACTGCAGGACAGTTACATTTTGGGAAGTAAGTTGTAATAACAATGGAAGATTTCTAGAGAGAGCTCCACTTACCCCAGCCTTGTGTTTCTATACCTAGCTGGTGAGATTTTATAACAAAAGGGCAGCAATTTGATACAGTGTTATTATTTTCATTCCAGTATTAAAGCATAGTAAAACATGGATTTCATTTTTGTATTGCTCCTTGAAGAGCAATAGCATAATCCTATGCAAAGTTACTCCATACGAGCTCATTAGAATTGGTTAGCATAACCTCAAGTAAATCTCCATAAGAAGCTATCACATAAATCAAGGTTACTTGTGATATGCTGTGCCATAAAAATGTAACACTTTGATTCTAAACATTTGTGCTTCACCCACATGAGGCATCGCAGGTGTAACAGCATGGCCTATGCCACTGGATTGGCAAAAGTGCTGGCATGCCTTTATCAGAAGCACCAGAATTATTCTCTGCTGTTTAGGCCCCAAAATTACCGCAACAACTCTGCACATGATTATATAATCAGTATGTCTTAAGATTTCAGGTGAAATGTTATGCCCACTTACCTGAGACTTTGGCCATAAATACCATTGAATATGGTGGGTCTTAATTCTGATCCATGGTGACTACAGTAAACATCCACATTCAGAAGCAGTAAACCTTTGAATGCCAATATTAAGGGACCATGCCGGGGGAAGGTGGCCTCTATAATCTGGTTTTGTATTTTGGCCATCTAGGGTAACTGGTTGGTTGGTAGGATGCTGGACTCGATGGACCACTGGTCTGATGCATCAGGAGTCTTATGAGTAGAAACATGAGTAGAATAGGGATTGTAGTGCTAGTGTTTAAAGTGCAAAGCACTTGCACAGGAAAAACACAAACAAACTTTATTAATCAAGTTGACCTGTGAAACAAAACAGTTGGATAATCTGAAAATTTAGAGTATTTTTCCCAGTATTGTAACAGAAAGAGATCAGACAATAGGGGGTGAATGTCTTCAATGCAGCAGTTTGTCAGGGTATACATATGCAAGGAGATATACATATAACTTTATTAGGGCCTTTTAAAATGAACATCTTCTTGTTCTTATCTCAAATACCAAAACATTGCCTCTTGAGTAAACACTACCATGCAGTTAAAAAACTAGAGACTCCTAAACTCTCTGAGTTTCAGTTATCTTGTTTCTTGTTTTAAAAACCCTGAGTTTGGATTTATCAGCATGTTTATGGCATTCTCTTTGCTTTTTATTTAAGTATTATAAGATTTAAAACAAATATGAATGAAAGTGAGCATACAGGCTCACCAGTGTTTCTCTAGTGTTTGCATTTCAATAAAATTTCTATATGAAATTGCCTTGGGATTGTTTGAATTTGGAAGTGAAAAACAACACCTTTTAACCTGTTGTGAACCACCCAGAGTTGGTAACCCTGAAAGGGACGGTATATAAATCTAAAAACAAAAGAAGTTTAATACTTGAAACTGCAGAATTAAGATTCCACGGGAAGCTAAAGGCCTCAGTTCGGACAATTGTTCAGCTCCTGCTTGTAGCATAGAGGTGGAAGAGAGAGAGAGGCAAGCTACTATTCTCCCAGGCTCACAAAGGCTGGCTTTGACACGGCCTCCGTAATTCCTTCGATAAGCGGCAGCCCTTCCCATAGCTTTATTTGGGCCTGGCTGCTGTCCAGGCATGAGGTCCCAACAGCAGAGACTGAGGCAGGAATAAGAGAGATGCTCCACACCCATCAGTATGCAAGACCTGTTCCTAATTAGCGCATGCTCTGTGCGGCTTCTGCCCTCCCATCACTGTCTGTCCCGATTTCCTCCCTCGCTTTCCAGACTCTCTTTCCTGACAGCTCTCAGCGAAAGCGGCAAGGCGCACGCATAGCATGGATCACTTGTAGCTCTAGTGGTAAACATTTGCTCCCAGGGCAGCATTGTTTAATTGATTAGCTGCTTTTCTTCCAGCGTGACTTTGGTCTCAAGAGCAGCGTCCTGGGAGTCATAGTGCTCTTCATTCCAAGCTTCCTTGCTATTCCTTGGAGAGACACTACCAGCTGAGCCTTCGTATCCCCAGGGACCACCCAACATACCATTGGCCCACACAAAGAGGACCTCTCCAGATGCACCTTTACAGAAGACTTCCTCTGCCCCCCCCCCACAATGTAAGTAGTTTCCATCGCCTTAAAGCAAACTGAGGAATTATTCACTCTTTTTTCAGCATTTCTCCAGTGTAGAGAGCTGGCAATGCCTCCCCACATGCAGTGAAGTTGCCACATCTTCATTTGCACACTGCTTTCCTTAGCAAAAAACCCAAGTTTGTTTTGCTACTTCAGACCAACATGGCTAGACATGTGACTCTACGTTGCTTAGGTTGAGTTTGTGTCTGGGTCACTCAGATTGATTATGCACGTGGCTGGGCGCGGCAGGCCGCCACTGATTCCCAGTGGTGGGGCAGCATGCCCGGCTGCTTCATCTAGAGTCCAATGGCAACTTTAATACCCACTAAGTTTTATTCAAAGTACTAGGAAGAAAGCCCATTGCAACCAGGAATGCAATGAGCGCTAGGACCCAGGGGACACCGGCAGGCGCAGATTTCTCTCTTTCAGTAGGAGCCATAGGAGGTAATCAGGGCTCCTTTGTAGTAGGGAAGCAAGGGTCTTTGCAATTTGTCTCTGTTTGTCTCCCAGCAGGAGCCATAGCAGGTAATCAGGGGTCATTTGCAGTTTGGCAGGGCTCTCTGTGTCTCTATGTGTGTCTCTCAGGCGTCTGGGAGCAAAGTGGCTGGCGTCCAGGGAAGGAGGGCAGGAGCTGGAGAAGGAGAGAGCTGGCCGCACCCTGACTGGCCCTATTCCATCTCGGACAGCCAGAACACTCTCCATCCCCAGGGCTGTTTCACAAATATTAAGAGGAACAATGGATAAGGATGAGTTTGTACCTGAGGAAGTGTGCGTGAACACGAAAACTCAAGCTTTGAATAAAACGTTTTTGGTCAAAGGTGCCACTAGACTCTAAATTTGTTCTACTCGAAAGATCCAAATTACTCAAATGCAGCTTCAGTTGGGGCCAGCTTGGTTGTTTCTCCCTCAACAGCAGAGGAGAGTATCAATCTAACACCCTCTGGGTCATGCGGATAGCATGCTCCCCTCCCCCCACTTTGGCGGGCAGTGGGAAAACTTTGGCATGGCTTTTAAAGCACTTTCCCGCTCCGAGTCATGCCCAGCCTCCTGGGCATTCATCAAGGCCAAACATCTGTGCTCCAGCAGGCACTTGTCCATTGATCAGAATGTGCAGCTGTTAACTAAAGTCATTGTCCCACTTTCCAGACAGGGAGAGTTTTAGACCCACCACTTCAGTTGTGCTTAGTGATATGGTCAAAAACGCTTTCCCAGAGCAGTCAATCTGGCCTGCAGCAGGAGAGAGAAAGCCTAGTGCTTGACCAAGGAAACTGCTGATTTAGTTGCAGGCCCACACCAGAGAAGAAGAAAAAGGTTCAAGAGCAGCAGCAGCAGCAGAAACTCTTGAAGAGCACACAGGGGAAGAAGCAGCGCTGTACTTCCTTAACATTTGAACTTGTTTTCTTGGTGTTACTGTGCTCCTTTGCTTTGAGTTCCCTTTCTGAAACTGCCAGTGAGGGGGAGTTCACCACCTCCTTAGGCAGCCTATTCCACTGCTGAACTACTCTGACTGTGAATTTTTTCCCCTCATATCTAACCTATATCGTTGTACTTGTAGTTTAAACCCATTACTGCGCGTCCTCTCCTCTGCAGCCAACAGAAACAGCATCCTGCCCTCCCTCTAGGGTCTTTCTAGGTCTTCCTATCCCAAATGGAAGCAAATTAGACTAGCCTTGTGTCTTTCCAGTCTCTGCCCCTTAGGTATGATGAGCTCACTGAGGTGTTAGATGGTAAACTTTTTGTCAAGCTTCAGCCAGAGCTATTTACATATCTGAGCGCTGATGTACTTGGGCGTTGATAGCTCATCCTATAGCACCCTTCCTTCTTCCCAGGTGCTTGCTCGCAGTGAAGCCCTTGTAACACCATAAAAACAGTTACCGAAATATAAATGTGACTTATAGGGTGGAGAGTGTTTCTCCACATACTTCAGAGGGCAAATTTCTTGGAAAAGGCCTTGGAAAAATGACTTCAGGAGGCCAACAGTTGGAAAAAAGGAGGATTGCCCAGATCTTGGCAGGTCCCTGTCTGCTGAGGGAACATAGCCTTTGGGGGCTGTGTAGTGTGTTGTCCGGTATAGCAAAGCTGGACAGAGCTGGCCTGTTTACAGAACTGGGGGATTGTGAGCAGAGAATGAGGAGCGGTATCATATTTTTTAAGATCACTGACAGGAAAGAATGGCCATTCCCTCAGTCTCTGTGATTTGCCCATGGGTTGCTTTTAACAGCAGCTGCCTTTGACAACTTGCTGGTTGTTTTCTTCTCGCCATTCTGAGCCAAGGCAGGATGGAAAGAAATCAAGAACTGTGTCAGCCAATCAGCAGACAATTACTTTGATTTATCGACCTCTGCAAGACTGGCCTAGCGCACATCCACAGATATTCTCTGTTGCTGGTCAGCAACTGAAACACTTGGGCACAATTCCTGTGGCTTTTTTGTCTTCTACTTGTTGTCCAGCTTCCTGGAAGTCCCTCATCACTCAGTCAGAGCAAACAGGTCTCTGTGATACAATCAGTCAGTGCATCTGGCTGTTGACTGGAAGGATGGTGGTTCGAGCCCACCCAGGGACATTTGCGGACTTGCCATGCCATTGACGAGGTGGCTGAGTGGTTAAGGCTAATCCATTGTGCTCTTCATGCATGGGTTCAACCACACTTGTCATAGGCCGTGAAAACAGCCTTGCTCTCACTGACACATCCTGGAGGCAGTAGAGGGTGTGTGTGTGTGTGGGGAGAACTGCAGGCTCTGGTCTGTCATGGAAGGGAGAGCATGAGGCATCTTGAATGGCTACGTGGTGGTTGGTCCTGTGTGCTGCATCTGGATGGTGCTGGCTCACAATGGAAGGTCACAAGTTCTACCCTGTTGCAGGGAAGTTTGTTTTCTCTACATACATCCAAAGGCTTGCCCTGGATCTTCAAGGCAGAACCTGGGAAGTGGTGGAGATAAACAGGCCCTATTTAAACTCAGCAGAATCTGTCTATGCCCTTCTCCCTAAACACTAAACTACTATTCTTATTGCAGAAGTCCTGGGGCATATTCTTATTGGGCCATTTCCCCACTCTTTTGATGAACAGCCAAAATAGTACTTTCTGCATACCAGTCTGCATTATAATCGCACTCCTTACTATTGAAAAATGCCACGGGTACATTGACAGAAAAGTAGCAAACAACAATAAAATCAATTGGAATTGAAGACTTAAATATATGTCGAAACATCTCCCATTACAAATCAGTGGGACATAAAAGGGTTTCGTTTGAGATGGATTTTACCTTTGGCATCTTCTAATTATCCTGACTTGGCCTTGTTTCTCAGCTATGACCAGCCTCCTGAAACTTTGGCAAGGCCCAGCTGCATCATCGGAGCAAGCAGAACTCTGTGGCACAATTAGTTAGCACATTGTTGTGGTAGTTGTGATAGTGACCCACTCCCTTCAACACCTTGATTGCTATTTTTGCAGCTCTGGAATATCTTCCTCCCCCCCAAAAAAAAATACAGTGACAGAATTGTATAAAACATTGCAAATCAAATTGTACCATAAATCTATGCAGGAATAGTATAACATAGGTCGTTTTAAGTTCAGTCCCTTGCCACATACATAGTATTTTCCCCTATTATGGCTACACAATGAATTGACATTTTTCATCAAACGGTCCACTACAACAGGGGTAGTCAAGCTGTAGTCCTCCAGATGTTCATGGACTACAATTCCCATGAGCCCCTGCAAAAACTGGCAGGGGCTCATGGGAATTGTAGTCCATGGACATCTGGAGGACCACAGGTTGACGACTCCTGCACTACAACTTAAAGATACTCCAGCTCCCTTTAGACCCGAGTGTAATAAAATATAATTGAAAGGAAGACTAGATCCCTCCCCCTGAAGTTGTTAATTTCCATACAAGTTACAAAGATGTACAATAATCTTTAAGATTGTGTATAACCATTGTTAAGGGAGCTTATCTTGCATTCAGGGTTGTCTTCCTTTCGGGTAAACTTGGTAGGTTACTTTCACTCCCAAGAGCTGCAATTCTACCTGGACAGAAGGAGCACAGGCACCGTTAAGAAAGGTCCTTTTAATTTCCCCATGATCACTTCTGATGTACTGAAGCAGGTAGGGATCCAAATGCTTGCAAAGGCTTCCAAACATGGTGAAAACAAATGCCAATTTCTTCAGCGTCAAACGTCCTCGGTCTCTGAGCCTCGGCCGGAACCATACAGCCAACCCCGAGCCAACCCCAGAACACAAATCAAGCTGAGGGGCAGCATCAGGGGCTCATTTCTCTCTTGATCCCCTGCAGTGGCCACAGTCCTGCTATGACATTCGTCTGCACAGCTTTCCCAACCAGCTTGGCTTCAATAGCCTTAATCTCATTGCAGTGCTGCACAAGCTGGGCCTTGGTATTCTGGGAGGTCAACTCCAAATCCGAGATCCGATGCCAAGCGTCGTCATGAGCGCACCCAGAGGTGCTCCCCAGGGCATTCTGGATACCTGTCATTCTGCAGTCCAGCCTGGAGACTGCAGACTTAATTTTCTCTGTGTCAGCAGCCACCTGCTTCAGGACTGCTCCAGTACTGTTCCAATACTGCTCCAATACTTCCATTACCTGAGCCACAACAGACTCAGCAGCCATTCTGTCTAGAAGGGAAGAGGGGGGAGCTCTTTGCCAAGGTTTTGCCTCCCTGGCGTGTGAGGAGGAAGCCGCCCTCGAGCTGGTTCTGTGCTCCTCCATTGCTGTCTGCAGAGTTTTGTGGGGCTGGGCATTCATATTTACAGAACTGTGTTTCCTCGGGTCCGTTTGCAGCTCAGGAAACCTGCATCCCCGTTTTCTGGAGGCCCACCGGTTCCAATTCAGATGTTTATGTCGTTTTCCTCCCGGGGAGATCCTCCAGTGTGTCCCCAGGACAGATCTGACGGGCGTATTTCTCTCGCTACAAGGTTTTCTTTTTTTGTCAAACCTTCTGTGTTTTATCAAAACGGAGAGACTGCTGGGATTTCCACCAGAATTTGAGCAGGTGGGCTGTGTGGTGGAAGGTGAACTCTGAATGAACTGTCTTTTGTTACTGAGGTCTTCAGGCAGATCTTCTCCTTGGCTGCTTTTTTGACTACTATTGTGTTCTGAAGATTCCTCTGGATTGGGGCCAGTAGGCCAGGGCTCTGCTGTTGGCTGAGAAGGGAAGGGAAGCAGGTCTTCGGTCAGTTCTGGCAAACCATTCCCAGAAAGAACAGATTTTGCTTCTCTTCCTTCTTTCCCTGGGCTACTGATCTTCTCCGTGTCCACAATAATGGTCTTCTCACTGTTTAAGGCTGCAGTCCTGTTCACACCTTCCCCAGAGGAAGTCCTATTCAATTCACTGAGTGAGTCAATGTGCATGGGCTCAGGCTGAGAATCTTTCTCAGGGCTCTGGGGGATTTCTTTGTGTGATATAAGCAAGGATCCCTCTGGTAGAGCCACACATCCCAAGTCACTCTCTATGGGGATGTTCTGACCTTGGAGAAGTGTTAAAGATTCATCTTGGTCCCCACCGTCAACAGCCATGCAGAGGGTCTCCTGCCCTGGCCTACCGTCTTGATGGTCTTTTCTAAAAGGAATTAATTTATCTTCTACTCTAAGGTTCTTTTCTTGCAGCCTCTCCACATCCTTGTGGCCCTCCTTGATTACATTTTCTTCAGGATTCTGAGGGTTTTTCTTCCCTGAGGGCTCCTGTAACTCCCCAGATAATATTGTGGGTTCAGCATCTTCCTCTCTAGAGCTTTTCCTACTCGCAACAATTGAGGATTCATCCTCTTTGCTGCAACCACAACAAAGTACTGTCTCCAGGCCGAGTTCAGCATCTCTGGTTATTTCCTTCAAACCACTGATGAAAAGATTGACGTCTTCTTTCACTGCTGAACTGCTATTTGGCTGCTTTTCCTGATGGGCCTCCCTATTTGAATCTTGCTTGGTACCCCAGGTACTGTCCTTGTTGTTTTTTTTCACCAGCTCCACTATAGGTTCAGAAGGTTCCTGCCAGGGGTCCTTACCCCTCTGGCTGCTTGTTCCGCCACCTGCTGAAGCAAGGGGGAGGGAGAGTTAATTCTCCACGTAATGCAATAAAGTATTTCATTTACTGATAAGACCATGCAACACTATTTATTAATTGTAAACTAGGGACAAAGCTCGTTGCATTCAGGAATGCAACAGGCATTAGATTGGGGGGGGTGAGGTGGAAGAATTATGTAGATGGCCTCTCCCTCCCCCCAGGACCTGGAAAGGCTGCAGGCTGGAGGCCCCCGGCCAGGGAACTCACTAGCAGGGGCAGCTCTCATGCAGCAGGGATCTGCAGCCTACGAGCCTCAGAGGGAAGTGGAAGGAGGAGGGGTGGTCAGGGGTGGGGGGCGTAAGGCGACTGGCTGGCCGCTGGACAGACAGGCAAGCTGGTCGGAGGAGGCGGCACTCAGGGGTGGGACAGCTGCCCTGAGTGGGTGTTAAGTGCTGAGTGACACTTAAGCCATCAGACACGCTCCTCCTCCAATCCCTTACCAGAAATATATTATGTGGAACAGCTATGTCATCATTAAACGTCTTAGACAGATAGTCTAAGCTTGCGAGGTAGGCTAAACCAAGAGAATGCTAGGCCAAAGGCCAACCAATGACTTAGGGAGAGGGATTTATTTTTCATGGCATTCCAGGTGGTATGCAAAGGGATCCCTGGAAATTTTCCCTCCAGGTACAGACCACATGCAGCGTTACAGTCAGGGCAAGCATCTGTCTTTGTGCCACTCAGAAAATTTCACTGGTAGGGCACAGATTAGCACAGACACCCAGGGTTGCCAACTAACTGGGGAAAAATGTCCTGCCCATTTAGTAGAGGCTTCATGGGATGATATTTACCATATGATATTATTTACCTCTGCTCCAATTAAAAAAACCTCTTTGGCTGCCCATTTCTTCATATTAATCCTCATTATAGAAAGAGGATATCTTTTTTCCCCAGACCTGCTGGCTACCCTACAGCCACAGAGTATTACACCTCATTTTCAACAACCCATATCGTCTTCATCAAGGACTCTGTGAACAATAAATAACACTTTTGCATAATGACTGGGGAAGGCACTGGCAAACCACCCCGTATTGAGTCTGCCATGAAAACGCTAGAGGGCATCACCCCAAGGGTCAGACATGACTCGGTGCTTGCAAAGGGGATACCTTTACCTTTATACAGTACTCATATTTCATCCTCTTTGCATAATAGTATACACACTTAACAAGTTATAATACTCCAGGTGTCGTTTTGGCTCTGTTACACCTGTAATTAAACCCAGAAATGCTTTTAGCCATTGTCAGCTTCACTTTCTTGCCTCCTTTTCTGGTATTTGGCTGATGGGTTTCTCTTGGACTGGTGTTACCCTACAGCCACACCTGCCCATGCACCTGGAGTGGCCAGGTTGGTCAGCTCGCCTGCTGAAAGTGCTTGACAGGCCCTGAAAGATGGGGACAGTATCTTTTGTTCTGTTGGCACAGAACCCAAACCATATGGAGCGCACACAATTTGTTAATGCTTTAGAGCCCATAGCAGGATTTTCTAGGAACCAAAAGGGAGCCTTACTCAGCCAAGCCACGTTATCGTAATTCTGATGCATGATGTTCCAATAGAGTGCTTTTTCTCTCTGGTCCAGCAAAGCCCATTCCTCCTCAGAGAAACACACAGATACATCTTCGAAGATGACCAGGTCCTGGAACAACCAGAAGGAAGTTACATTAATCACATAATCTCATGCTCCTCCTTGATACAGACTTGGAGGTGGGATTGCTAAACAAATCCCAGATCAGTGAGGGATCACTTTCATAGCTGTGGGCAAATCCTTCGGCCTCAGTTTCCAGTCTGAATAATTAAGGCATCTTGCACAGTACCCCGAGGGAGGCAGATGGAAACAGTGGTGGTCCTTATCCTGACCAAAGGGGGGAAAAAAGGAAGGGTGATGCTATATGTAGTAGTAGTAGTAGTAGAAGAAGAAGAAGAAGAAGAAGAAGAAGAAGAAGAGTTGGTTCTTATATGCTGCTTTTCTCTACCCGAAGGAGGCTCAAAGCGGCTTATAGTCGCCTTCCCTTTCCTCTCCCCACAACAGACACCCTGTAAGGGAGGTGAGGCTGAGAGAGCCCTGATATCACTGCTTGGTCAGAACAGTTTTATCAGTGTCACGGCAAGCCCAAGGCCACCCAGCTGGCTGCATGTGGGAGAGTGCAGAATCGAACCTGGCATGCCAGATTAGAAGTCCGCACTCCTAACCACTACACCAAACTGGCTCCCAGTTTGTAAAGGTACAGATTTTTTAAAAAGAGGCCTGCAAACACCTCCACAAAATTCTCCTGCCATCTAGACATTAGAACTAGACATGATGCTCCACTGCTATCAGCAGCACAAAAGAGTTCATTTCCACAAGCCAGATTGGACAGATGTTTCTGGTCCATCCCCAGATTGCAGAGACCTTCTCAAGAATGCCTCTGTGCTGCCTTAAGTTCCATGCTGGCAGAAACGTAAATAAACGTTATACTAAACGTGTTGGAATAATGGCTACTTATTGATCAGCATTCTGGCTAATGATGCAGGCAGATCATGAATCAGAGTGTGGCGTCTGTGCACAGAGCAACCTGCGTAGGGCACCACACTCAGTGCAAAAAATCATATTCAGGCAAGTCTCTAGAAGTGCTTCTTGGCAAATAAGGGAAGCCCTGCCCATCCCAATAAGCTTAGTCTGCCTCTCACCCTGCTTTCAGAATAAGGAAAGCCCAAGAGTCCTCTCAGGAAAAAAAATTGGTACACTGGGAATGTGTTTTCCCAATCTCTAGAATAAGACTCACTTTGCATTAAACTTTCTTCTGACATCATATGCATGTGCAAAGTGCTTTCTAGAAATTTTCTAGGCACCTCCCTCAAAAATTGATTTAAGATTGTTGCTTATAGTTGATCTCTCACAAGACTCTCTGCATTGCCTACTCCAAGTTCAAAAGAAAAAGAAGAGCTGGTTTTTTAAAGACAGGGTAAAAGCCGAACAGCCCAGAATGGGCATTAAACAAACAATAGTACTTCAAACAACAGTGGTATGTGTCAAAGGCACGCCGGAATAATATTTTGGAAATTCAAATGCAGGAATATCATGCACGTTAACCTGTTCAGTGCCGATACTTTTGGAACGCCTCAGAACAGGCCAGAAAGGGCATGAGACTAACCACAGTACTTCAAAAGATGAATAAGAAGAGGACTTGTTTTTTATACCCTGCTTTTCAATGCTCAAATAAGTCACAAAGCAGCTTACAATCACCTTCCTCTCCCCACAACAGCCACCCTGTGAGGTAGGTGGGACTGAGAGAGAGAGCTCTGAGAGAACTGTGACTGGCCCAAGGTCACCCAATCGTCCGCATATGGAGGAGTGGGGAATCAAACCCAAGTCCCCAGGTTAGAAGCAGTTGCTCTTAACAACCACACCATGCTGTGTCTCTTCAAGTATTCTGCACATTAACCATTTCCAGACCAAATTACCTCTGGAACACCACAGAAAAGGCTGAACTGAGCATTAAATAACTAGCGAGAAGCACTACCAGACCCTCAGGTGCAATGTTTTAAAAGAAATGAAAATGCAGAACTCTCTCAGTTTTCTTAACCCTTCCCAGGCCACAGTTCCTCCAAAACAACACGAAACAGGCTGGAATGGGTTTTAAACAAATAATAGTCCCTAAAAAGAACACTGGGATACATTAAAGGCACTCCTGAACAATATTATGGAAATCCAAACACAGAAATAGTGTGTGCTTACTCACAACACCCTCTATGTGCCCAGCAAGTTTTGTGAGGCTTGGCGTCCATGGGAGAGATGCCACAAGTTTGAAGTCACTAATTGAACCTGTGCCTGACATCTCCTCGAAAACAACCTGGTTTTTCACACCCTGCTTTTCACTACCTCAAAGCACCTTACGAACTCCTTTCCCTTACTCTTCCCACAACAGATATCCTGTGGGGCTGAGAAAGCTCTAAGAGAACAGCTCTCAGAGAACTGTGACTAGTTCAAGGTCACCCAGCTGGCTGCATGTGGAGGAGTGGAGAATCAAACCTCATTCTCCAGATTACAGTCTGCTGCTCTTAACCACTACAATACTCAGGAGCCAACACCAACTACTGGCAGCTCTTGCTTTGAACAGGATACACAGCAGCTCTGCATTAAATGCCCTCAAAGCACTTACCTTCTCCAGCTCCTGACCAGCCCCGGCCAGTTCCTGGTCCCCCAGATAGGACTCGGCCAGCCAAACTGCCTCCATGCTTTTCCTGGGCTCCCTTGCTTTCACCCAGGCCTGCATGCTCACCGGCAGCACAGCCAGGAACTGTTCCAAGATGACCATGTCCATAATCTCGTCCTTCTCATGCTCCTGAGGACACAACCACTGCTGAGCTGCCGCACTTATGCAGGACAGAATCTCCTGGGGGGTTGCTCCAGGCGGGACAATGCCGGAACGAAACCTCTGCCTCCCAGCTTCCTGGCTGGCTTGGAGGCAGACCGAACCAGATGTTCTGGGCTCCTCACAGAGCATGAAGCCAGACCTGAAACTGGCATCCTTGAACCTCTCTGAGCATTCATGCACGTTTGGAGGACTTACGGAGAGCACTGAGGATGGAGCCTTAGGAATTGATTTGGTAACAATGGCAGATGTTTGCGAGTGGAACGCCCCTTGGCGGGTGGCGCTCAAACAGGCTCTCAGGCGCTGGATTGTCTGTTTCGGGTTTTGGATACGCGGCTTCTTGGTGGGAACTGTTTCCGGCAGCCCACCAGAAGGCGCCGGGGCCACTTCGTGGGTCTGCTGCGAGCCACAGAGGATCGCGGCCCTTGCGCTACACCCCATTCTCTTGCCATCTATGGCCGCCTTGCCGGGAGGGTGGCGATGTGCCGTGTACTTTATGACGTGGTCATCACGGGTGTGAGCCCTCCCTGGGCAACGGTTCTTGTGGTAGTTTGCACATTTCCACACGGTTTTGTTCCCAAACACACGCTCCTTGGTATGCAGGTATCCTTTATAGAACAGCTGATCCCGCCCTTTCTTACTCTTCAGGTACAGCAGGGGCATTTTTCAAAAGAATCAGGGCACAGAGTTGGGGATCAGGGCGTAAAATATATATATATATATATATTTCAGTAGGAGCACAACTAAGTTGCAGACAGAGAGAAATGAATCCAGAGAAGGGGTCTGCCCCCAAATGTTACTTTCCCCGGGCGATATTCAGGGAGCCAGGAAGAGGTCCCTTACGCATTATACGGCAGGAAAGCGGCTCTAGTTTCCGCGAGTTCTCCTTCGTGGTCCTCGCACCATGTTAGCCGTCTGCAAACATTTTCCCCTCGAGTTCTCCTGGCGGAGCCCGGCCAGATCGGCTCGGCAGTACCTGCCTTTGGAAAGCCTTCCCGATCCCTCCAAAGCGCAAGCGGCTGTCGGGTGGATTCCTCGCCTGCTTCAATGCTGCGCCGGGCGCGACCACTTAGCAGAGCATCCTGGGCCCGGCGACAGAGAACGGGGGCGGGCGGGCAACCGGGCTGTGTGTGTTTTGGGGGGGGGAGGGTCTGCGAGACAGTTCTCACTCCGGTCGGGAGGCAGTGCAAATGGCTGCGAGCGAGCCAATCCGGATCCTGAAGCCGGCCCCGCGACCCGGCCCCGCCTCCTTGAGGTGCCCGTCAGATGACAGCAAGAGGCGGCCGCGCCTCCAGATCCGGTCTCGACGGCCGTTTCTATCAGCGAGGCGCCTTAGGCGGACGGAGAAGGCAGGCGGCGCTTCCGGTGCTCGAGGCCCTCTAGCGGGGGAAGGACGGCGACCAGCCGAGCAACCAACCAACCAAATCCCAGCGCAAAATGAAACTAACCTGGATCACTAGAGACAGGCAGGTGAGGAGCCGCGTGGGTCTGCAGCGGCAGAACAAGGTTCAAGTCCAGGGGCACGTTTAGGACCAGCAATGTTTGGTTCTGGGTACAAGTTTGCTTGCTGGCTTTCTCTCCATCTGCCTCCTTTCTTCCTCCTTCCTTCCTTCCATCCTTCCTTCCTTCCCTCCTTCCTTCCTTCCTCTCTCTCTTTATTTCTTGCTTTCTCGCTCTATCTCTCTCCCTTCCTCTCACTTTCTTTCTCTTTCTCTTTCACTTTCTCTGTCTTCCTTCCTTCCTCTTTGTTTTTCTCTCTTTCTTGCTTTCTCGCTAACTCCTTCCTTCCTTCCTTCCTTCCTTCCTTCCTTCCTTCCTTCCTTCATTCATTCATTCATTCATTCATTCATTCATTCATTCAATCGGCATACCACCCTCCCCTAAGGCAACTAGCATATATTTTCACCCCAAGCTCTGTAAGGAGATTCCTATAACATCATTGCAAAATTCGCTAATAAGCAATCTGTCCACCACTAAAAGATAATCAGCATTTTTTTGTTTACATGTGCCCTTCTTCATTGTGGGATGTTGAAGGTAATTAACCAAGACTCTGCCATTACACTCATGATCTCAATTAATTACTCTCAACATTCCACAAATGTAAACAGGTTTTTTTTAATTTTTAGTTGGGGTGTGTGTGTATACACACACACACACACCTTTTATTGCATTAGCTCAAAATTTGCTTGTTTTTAATTAACGAATCAGAAACATGGCAACCGAAATGGGAGTGACCACAAGAAAAAACAGAGATTCCACCGATACTGAAGCAGTACATGGAACCGAGGTCTGCAAACTTCTGCAATTCCCAAACATCAGGATTTTTGAAACATATTTTTTGCTCAAAAAAGCAAGGGAGCCCCATATTTTTTTAGGTATGCACTCAACAGTGACTCATTCTTGCCTCTTGGTGATAAGGCAGGTAGGGTGAAATTTTTTGGGTCAAAATAGTATTTCACACAGAAATTTCCACACCTACCAAACTCTTCTCACTCATGAGTCAAATTCTACCCTGGGTAATTTCTGGGTGTGGGGGCAGCCAATGGCAAACAACCCCCGAACCCCTGGCAGCCAGGACAACCTTAGGGTCTCTCAGCCGTACGAGTGACCTGCCAATGTTGGATGGATGTATCACTCCGATGGCTGGAGAAGAACAGGATGGTGATGCTTCAGAGTCAAGGCAAGGAGAAGGATCTCCGCAGCAGGAAGGGGTCAGACATGGTTCCAGGCATGGTATGAAACAACAGGTGTTGCAGCTGAGACCGGGTGACTGAAAAACAAGGCGGCCACCAGAGGTGAAGACAACAGGCTCCTGCCGGCAACCCATCTATGCATGGGTTCCACACAGGGAGGGAAGGAGGGCCCTAGAACACTGGTTCCACCCACCGATCCCAAGTCACCTGCACATTGAGAATGCAAGGAGGAATGACCACAAGAAAGCCCCCTCTCTGCAGGAATGTCAAGAAAGCCACCCAGAAGGAATCTCACTGGGGAGGAATGTACACAAATTTGCAATGTGCACAGTACTCCACAGTTCCATAGATGACTGGCTGTTCGGGTGCAGCAGGTGGAATCTCCTTAGCCTAGGGCTGCCGTGTCCCTCCTGAGCACCAGAAGGGGTGAGGGTGGGTGGGTTGCTATATCCAGGTTGGGAAATACCTGGAGATTTGAGAGTGGAGCCTGCTGAGGACAAGGATCACAGTGGGTTACAGCAGTGGTCCCCAACTCCCGGTCCGGGGACCGGGACTGGTCCGGGGATCAGTCAATACCGGGCCGCAGCTCCTCCTCGTCCTCCTCCCCGGCTGCTGCCTCGGGGGCTGCCCTGCCACTCAGCCGCCGGCTCACCTTTAGTGCTCTCTAGCGGCTGCCATATCTGGGGCTCCCCCTCGGCGTGGCATTATGCAGTTGCTGCTGGCAGTGCCTCTCAGCGGGTGGCAAGAAGTCAGGGGCACGGCAGGAAAGCAAGTGGAGCAGGGGCTCAGGTGGCGGCGACGTCCCTCAGCAAAAGACTACCCCCCTTGCCTCAGTAAAATTGTCAAGCATTGAGCCGGTCCCCAGTGATAAAAAGGTTGGGGACCACTGGGTTACAGTGCTGTACTGTCCACCCTCCAAAGCATCCATTTCTTCAGGGGAACTGAACGCTGTAATCTGGAGGTGAGCTGCAATTCCAGAAGATCCCCAGGTTCTACCTGGAGGCTGACATCCCTACTTTGGCCCCACCTCCCCAAGCCCAGCCAAGTGGCTTCCTGCTTGCAGGCAGCCTGAGGAAGATGCCTGCAGGCATAGGGGCCTCTGAAAAGCCGCTGGCTTGCTAAACGTGGCTGCTTATGTAACCGTGTGAACGGCGTGGCAGGCCAGGCTGGAAGTGCTGTACGCTGCAGCCTGAGAGAGAGAGAGCAAAGCCCAGCACTTATGTAAGGGGCAGAAGGCCTAGGGGTGGGGGTAACAGGAGGCCAACCGAGTTGGGTGACTTTGAGCCTGCTGACCTAAATGTGCATCTGCTCTTCTGCTTCCTTTCCTCAGCAGTGCGGGGAAGATTAAATAAGAGGCGAAGCTGAAATGCAAGTGATGTCTTATGTAACAGTCTGACTGGAAGAGGGGGAAGGAAGTTAGGCAACGATCAAGGACAGAAGGAGGCATTCAGAAAAGTGTACATGCTCTGGGTTGGCACACGGCAGAGGCAGGCACTAGATACAGATCTGTGCACTTGCACATGGGGTGTAAATATTTGGGAGGGCTGGATAATGTGGTGGAGCACGGGGGAAATAAAAGACTGCAAGAGACAATCTTTGGAGAGTGGCCATGCTGGAAAGCCATGCTGGAAAGATTGCCCGTGGTGCTGGGGAGCGTGGCAGCTCCCCTTGTGGTTCCAGCTCATCGCTGAATTTGGGACTCTTGACAGAGGGAGATGTGTGGGTGTGTAGCTGTCGCACCCCCCTGCCTTCCTCCAAGGCTGTTGATCTTAGCAATTCACTGAAGGCCGGGCTTGTTGGGCTCCCCAGGTTGATGCCCCTTGGCCTCCTGTCTTTGGCTGCCACACCTGGGGCAGTGGAAGGCAGCCCTTCACGCTCCTGCTCGTCAAAAGCTTCTGAAATGTGTCACGTCTTTCAAGAGCCACAGGTTGCTGCACAGTGACTAGCGGACAATAGCGCTCTGTGCTGTGCAAAACATCTCATGCATGTCGAACAAAGAGTGCTGAGGAGGGGTGTGGGTCACCCTGACTGGTAAAATCTCTCCGGTACCTGGCCGTACATTTTATGGTGCATATATGTCCCGGCCTGACAAAAAGACACGGATGTCAGATCCAGCCCTTGCAACAAATGAGTTCAACACCTCTGCTTTAGGAAGCAAGGCTCAATTTTGCTGCAGGCACACAGGGCAGCTCTGAGATCCCAGTGACTGCCACCCACACCTCTTCCTCTCGCTAAAGTGATGGCTTGCAGAGCTGCTTTTCTCAAATATATCTGCTTTGACTGCTCTTTGGGAAATGGGGGCAGAGAATAATGTGCACAGGATCAGCTCAGCAGGGCTCAGTTTTGGGTGTGGAGCCGCAGTACTGGGGGGCTGTAAGCCTCCTCTTATTTTCTCGTTGTGGCGTGTCACACAAGGCTTTTGGCCCAGGGGTCTTGATTGGTGGCTGATAGGGGCAGGATCCTCCTGAGCCTTCGATAGTTAAAACTTTTCATCCTGGAATAATGCTCCATCTTGATTTTGTTTGTTTCGGAGACAGACTCTCCCCCCCCCACCAAACAATAAAAGACAAATCTGATTTTAACCAGTTTATTTTGCAAATATTTGTCCCAACTTCTATCTTTTTATACATTTCTTGTGAGGAAAAAGAAAAACACTATACATATATATATACTCCCAACTATCTGCAAAATAGAGCTTTTCGCACAGCATCTTAAATCAATCACGATGAAGCCAAGCGAACCCAAGTACAGTTTTGGCACTACAAGCTCCCTGCTCCCCCTCCCGAGAAAGAAACATGCATTTTGTTCTCGTAAGCAAGAGCCAAGATTTAAACCAGGGGTAGTCAAACTGCGGCCCTCCAGATGTCCATGGACTACAATTCCCAGGAGCCCCTGCCAGCATTCGCTGGCAGGGGCTCCTGGGAATTGTAGTCCATGGACATCTGGAAGGCCGCAGTTTGACTACCCCTGATTTAAACCTTCCCTTCTGCCATGAAAATAATTTCCATGTATTTCGAAAAAGTGTTACGGTTCAGAAAGGTGTCAGTATGGCGTTGGATTCAGCCAACATTTCCACTCAATCCCACAATTCCCCTTCTTATTTTTGCCTCCACCCCATATGCCTTAGGTCCAGGCAGGTCCCATAACCCTAGGGGTTGCCAACCTGCAGAGGATGGCTAGAGATCTCCTGGGATTACAACTGATCTCCAGGTAACATCAATTCTCCTGTAAAAAACAGCTGCTTTGGTAGGTGAACTAGTTGGCAGGAAACCCCATTGAAGTCGTTGCCCTCCCCAAACGCTGCCCTCCTCAGTCTCTACCCCCCAAATTTCCAGGTTCTCAACCCAGAGCTGGCAACCCTAGATGGTCCCAAGCAAAGACTTGTCCGTCATCAAAAGGGACCACCTCTTCTCTTTTTCACCAGTGGGAAAAAATGGTTGGATCCAACCCATGACAGTCTGTAGAATGAGCCCCTTGCATGGTGAAGCTCTGCAGCAGGCCAAAGGTTCACGTGAATAATTTCTGCCAAGCAAGGCATGAATGCCTCAGTCCTCCCCTGTTCTCTAACCCCACCCTCTGGTATGCAGAGTTACAGTTTCTTTGAATGTGTAAATTCTGTTGAACTACCACGGCAGATAGTTGACAGATGTATTTGGAAGCAAGTCCCACAGAAATCAGGGCACTCCAGGTTAAGTGGAGAAAAGGCTTTCATCCCAAGCACACTTCCCCGGGAGTAAAGTCCCTTAAATGTAATGGGCTTTACTTCTGAGCAGACATTCTTAAGATTGTCTGTGGGTTGAATACTGCAGAAGAATGCTGTGTTCATCCTTATCCAGTGGAAGTGCTGAATTTTTCCTTAAGCGAAAATGTTTGCGTCCTATTTATTTTCCACGTTTGCTGCAAGACCCAGCAAAAGGTTTAACTCCTGCCACTGTTTCAAAAGCAAAATAAATAAAATAATGCGACCCGCCTGTTGGACATTCTATTCCTCCGTTTGCACATTATTTCGTTAAAAATTGTATCCGAAGTGCTGTGCATTCCTGGCTTGCTCCAATGGAATTGGACTGAGCTCATTTTCCTGTCCGCTCATGCATCGCTGGATCTAGCCGTGTATCCCTCAAGAGCAGGAGAAAAATCGACAAAGACAACTTACAACCCTGTGGTATCTGAATCTACCCATAGGTGATGATTCTCAAACACGCTTTGCTTTCTGCTGCCACTTATTGTCACCCCGGGCCACGCAGCAGGAATATCTGAAAGCAACAGGAATTTGTGTGTGTGTGTTGTTGTTGTCATACATCAAGCTCCTTCCAGGAAGTCCTTCAGAAACAGAAAGTCAAGAGAGGCAAACAGGCTAGGCTCCACAGGTGTCCCTTAACACAGCTGTCTCCAACCCCCCAGTCCGAGGACCAGTACCGGTCCGCAGATCAGTCGGTACCGGCCACGGCTCCTCCTCATCCTCCTCCCCGGCTGCTGCCTCGGGGGCTGCCCTGCCACTCTGTCACCAGCTCACCTTTGGTGTTCTCTAGCTGCCGCCATGGCTGGGGCTCCCCCTTGGCTTGGAACTGCGCAGCTGCTGCTGGCAGCGCCCCCCAGTGGGTGGTGGGAAGTCAGGGGTGCCAGTCGGAAAGCAAGTGGAACAGGGGCTCAGGTGGCGGCAGAGTCCCTCGGCAAAAGACTACCCCCCCCCACCTGGGTCTCAGTAAAATTGTCAAGCATTGACCAGTCCCCGGTGATAAAAAGGTTGGGGACCACTGCCTTAACAGCATCTTCCCATTAGGGGACACAGCTTCATTCTTGCCCACTCTTCTTCCTGCTTGGACAATAAATGTCTTGTTCCAATGACCAAAACACCCAGCTGGAGGTAGTGTGACACATCACACTCGTGGCAAAGGGTGGATTCACAGCTTTGGAGAACTGTATGCACACAGACTAGGAACAGGAAGGAGCGAGAAGAGGCCGTGGCTGAGGAGAGCTTTTCGAGCCTGTGGGGACCTTCTGAATTCTGACACAGCATGGTGGATGCGTCCACACAAAATGGCTGCCATCTGAGGCAGAGCCTACCACAGCTTATCTTCAATCATGGAGTGAAGAGCCTCATGTTGTGGGGGGCAGCTGCTGCCAAACCAGCAACATTTTAAAATATCTGTACAGCTAATCTCCAAATGGCCAATCAGAAGTCTTGCTGAGCAAAAGCTCGCCTGGTGCCCACGGGGGGGGGGGGGGCATCAGGAAAGCTGCTGGCAGGCACAATGGTGCCCACATATCCCATGCTGGAGCCCTCAGACATTGTTTAAGATATTCTGTTTTACAGAATGTCGCCAGGAAGTGTGGCGTTGGGTGGAGGATTCGGTTTCCTGAGACAGGTGTGAACCTGTCACTGAAAAAATGATACATCCCAACCTTTCTGTATCCATGAAAATGGAGCACAATTGTCTGATGACTCTCCAAAGTGAAAGGAGTGAAGGCAAGGCTCCCAGTGGCCACCATCACTGCTTTCCTGTCTCCAGGCCTCAAAAGCAACAGGAGGGTCTGCTGTGCAGTGACAGGGATGTGCCTTTCACATAGGTGGTTCAGATTTGGCCATCTCCAATCGGAGGGTACAAGTGTTAGGAAAGAGCCTTTTCCACTTGAAGGCCACTACAAGCACATGGCACAGGCAACACTGAGCGAGCCACGCCAGTGGTCTTCTTGCAAAGCAGTCCCATTCCTTGACCAAAGTGATCTCTGGCAGCAGGCTGGAAAGAAGATTCATGGATGAGTCCCTAGAGAGCAGCTGAAACCTTTCCCCAAGAAGACCACTCTTCTAGTTAGGGTTTCTCTTTCATATCATCAAGACATTCCACTGGGACGCCAACCCTTTGCTGATCACTAAGTGAACGTGTCCCCTCACATGAAGACCCCAGATTGTTGTTCGCATGATTCCATTTTCCAAGATGAAAGAGAAGGGAGAGGATGATGGGAAAACTGGTCTGAGAGCCGAAGCTTTTTGGATCTAGGCAGGGCTTCCTTTTTTACACTCACTGAAAGGTAAGTTGAGTTGTGTGGCTGGCAGAATGGCAGTTACCCAAAAACACATGCAAACCCCAGTGGACCACGAGCGACATGGGCCAGAAGCCATTCTTGGAGTCCTACAGAGTCCTTTTGAAAACATCCTCACCACTATGGGGACTAAACCTTACCTTCAGATAAAAACAGAATTAGAGAATTAGCCCGATTAATTAAGCAAGCCAACACTGTCTTCTCATCGGAACAGGACTACCATGTCCTGGGTTTGCAGTAAGTATCACTGTGAGCCTGTCCAGTTCTCTGCTGCGTTTCAGCTGGGGTTTCCTAACAGCATTTAAAAAGGAAAACCAGGGTGAAGAGAGATGTCACCTCCCAAGAGGAAGGAATGTCAGTTTTCCAGCTGTGGGACCACACACCCCTCCTGTGCCAGAGGTATGTCCTGTGACCTCTAAGTGGACCTCCTCAAGGGCCCCGCTGAATGTTGAATCCTAAGATAGGTTTGGGAGCCAAGTGCCCCAAATCCTATTGGACTGCTTTGTCTTTCGGTAACCAGCAATGGCTGAGCCTCAGACAGCCTTTGGTTGCTAGAACAACATGAGAAAGGAGCTGTGCTCAGGGAAAGTGGTCAGAACAGAGTGCTCTGTCACCTGGGTGGCAACCCTCAGTCAGCCACAAATTCAACACTTCCCATTTGTCACCAGCAGGATTAGCCAGGATTTCTCTCTGACGCTGTACCCCTTGTTTGGCCAGCTCCTTCAGTCCATAGCGACCATGGCAGCAAGGACAGACGCCACCCCACTCTTGCCTGCGTCCCTGGGCTGGCTTTGAGGCTCCATCCCGATTGGGAGACACAAGGCTGGGGGCTCCTGCATCAGCTGGGGAGGCCCAGCGGCTGCCTCCGGGTGGCTCTTGCTCTTGTGAGCCGTGACGTTGTCTTTCTTTTCAAACTTCTTGCCGCAGAGGTCGCAGGAAAACTGGTAGAAGGAGTCCGCGTCGTGTTTCTTCATGTGCCAGTTCAAGGAGGCCTTCTGGCGGCAGGTGAACCCGCAGATCTCACACCTGTACAAAGGAGAGGGACAGAGGGCAGAATCACATGCCAGCACTGCTATGCTGAAGGAGACCAACAGTCTGCTTGGATCAGTATTGTCTCTCTTCTAGTGGCCTATCAGAGGGCACCAAAAAGTTCCCAAGTAATACGGGAAGGCTCTCCGCATTTTCTCCTGTTTGTCCTTCACATCTCAGGGGATAACCCTCTCTTTGAACACAGAGGGTGTGCTTTGAGTTACCTCTCTCCACCATATATGATCTAACATTTTTATAAATCCATTTACATTCAAGGCAACTGCAATGCCCCGAGATGACTCATCCTGTAGGCCATCTGTTCATTTATTTATATCCCACTTTTCAGCCAACTGTTTCCCAAAACGGCTCTAATCACCAAGAGATGCATGCTCTGCCCACGAGCTTAAAAAGCCAGGGCAGCTGAAAGGGAGAGGCATGGAAGGAAGGGAAGGACTAACTGTATGTGATGTTGTTCTTGGCCTCTTCCCCATGCCCATCCTGCCTCTTTCAGTGAACAGGCTGAGATGGCAGCATGGAGGAAGAGACTTAAGCTTCCCCACCCCACTCTTTTCCCAACCTGAAATGGCCTTGGAGAGAAGAAGAACTGGATTTTCATACCCTGTTTTTCACTACCTGAAGGATCCCAAAGTGGCTTACTATCACCTTCCCTTCCTCTCTCCAGAACAGAGACCCTGTGAAGTAGGTGACAATGAGAGAGCTCTAAGAGAACTGCTCTGCAAGAACACCTCTAAGAAAACCATGGCTAGCCCAAGGTCACCCAGGTGTCTGCCTGTGCAGGAGTGGGGAATCAAACTTGGTACTCCAGATTAGAGTACACTGCTCTTTAACAACTACACAACACGGCTCTCTATTTATCTCATTGAGGAAATGTATGTGTAACCCATCATTACACACACACACACACACACACAATATTCCTGTTGGGGAGCCCTTTCAGGTTGGGAAAGTTGCCCTGGAGAAATGCTTAATCCTGCCACGCCCTCCAGCCCATGGCATGGGCCCAGAACTCCCAGCAGCACGTGTCTGGTCAACAGGACTAAGGCTTCTAAGCATTCAGAAGGTATCTCCTATCAGGCTAGGCTGATTTTTCCTTGCTGGTGCGCTGGCTTAAAGGGAAGCCCTGGGCAATACACATTGTTCTTCCAGACAGAGCCAACCCCAATCTGTTTCCAATCAGGCAAAGAAGAAATGTGTAGGCATGCATGCTGCGCACCAGTTTTCTGGGACCACTGGCCACCCAACAAAGCTCTTAGAGATTATTCCACAATAGCTAATACCTCAAGGATCTTAAGACAAAGTTGCCTTTGCCAGAATCAAAAGGCAAACCGACCTAGGGCATATTCACAAGACTAACAAGCAAGACTTCCCTAGAAACCAGAACCAGTTGGAAGGTTTTAGCCTGGCCGCTGAAACTAGCTAAAGCAAGGGCTCGTTTATACAGTAGTGGAGAGGGAGCTCCAGCAACGGGAAGCCGCAACAGAAAAGAATCTGCATTGTGTCAGAAGGTGTGGGGAACATGCAGAAAGGGAAGATCTTAAACTGTTGAGCACAGAAGTAAGTCTTCTAGGGAGGCTGCAAGTAAGTGGGAAATGCCACTGGAGTGGCTGAAATGGATCGCCAGTGGTTGGGAAAAGAGATTCTGCACTTAGCAGATCTAATAGCATTTGATTGGCTGGCACATCCAGAATAAATTATGCAAAGCAGCAAAAAACAAAGGGTAAGGTATGCACAGTCAACTCGAGCTGATAAAGGGCACAGAACCCAGACTTTCATTAGCACGGAATTTGGCTTGTCAGCCTAAGATACTTTAGTATAGGCTACAGGCCAACCATGTAACTGCAAGTAAGGCTGTAAAACATTAAATCCTTAAAACAAACATGAAAGATTCATTTGCTGTTTACGTGCTCCTGCGAATGGTTAAACCTTCTCCAAGGCTCGAAAAACTGGCAAAGGCTATCTGGGTGCCTGCAGAACCTTTTCCCCAGCACTGGCCTTACAGTTAATGGTCTGCACACCAGACGGAGGTGGCAACATGGCAGTAAACAAAAATCAGTAGCCAAGACGATAAGGTATAAGAATAGGTTTGTGAGCAGGGAGACTGTCGGCTTGTTCACGGTCAATTGGCAAAATATATGGTTAGTGGTAGCCCTCTTCAGGTGCCACCCCTCAGAGAGCTGCGGGATCACTCACTGTAAGGGCTTTTCTCCCGTGTGGATCCGCCTGTGGATAATCAAGTTGCTGCTGGTGCGAAAGGAGCGGGCGCAGAACTCACAGATGTAGTCCCGCTTGTCTGTAGGAAAGAAAAAAGCGGCTCGGGTTATCCTGGAGCAAACTGGCTGCAAGGCAGGGATCGGGCAACAATTTTTCCCAAACATTCTACTCATTTCTAAGCAATGTATACATATAAAATAATCCCTACCTCTACAAATGTATAGGCCTCTCTATACTGAAAGCCCATGCCTGACATGCAGAGGGTTGTAAGGTCCATCCCTGGCATCTCCACCTTTGTATCTCAGACAGCAGGAAAAAACTGTCTCTCCCTAAGAGCCTGGAGCATTACTGGACCAACAATCTGACTTGGTGGAAGACAGTTATCTTCCGCCAATCTTATCTTCCAGAAATATGTCTCCAATGCTCATAACAAGCAAGCTTTTCCACCTGGCAACTAGTCACTCAGCCCGCTTCTGCCATCTTCCTGTAAATGTGGATTCAACTGCAGCTGGGATGGGGGTCAAAGCATTTGCGCAAGTGTTCCGGTGGTGCTGAAAATGTGCTGATTTACATGTGCTGCTTCCTTCCTTATCCGAAGGCTGCTCGTGCTGCGGCTGAAGGGGAGCGAAGGAGGGCAGTTCTTCTCGTACTGCCTTCTCAGGAGAGGCAAAACAGCAATTCTGTACAGCAATGTGTGTTGGGAAAGGCAATGAACATTCTGAAGCAATTGAAGGCTTTTGGACAGGGGTACCCCTGCTCTTGGAGAACCAGCTTGGTGACCAGCTCAATGTAGTGATTACAAGCATGGACTTCTAACCTGGGAAGCCAGGTTTGACACTCCGCTCCCCCCCCCCCCACATGCAGCCTGCTAGGTTACCCTGGGCTTGCCACAGCACTGATAGAGCTGCTCTGACTGAGCATTAATTCAGGGCTCTCTCAGCCTTACCTACCTCACAGGGTGCCTGTTGTGGGAAGAGGAAAGGAGGGTGAGTGGAAACTGTTTTGAGACTCCTTTGGGTAGAGAAAAGATTCATATAAGAACCAACTCTTCTTCTTCTTCAAAAATCCCAGTATCAAAACAAGAGATGGTAATATCAACACGTGAAGCTACCTTCCACTGTGACAATACACTGGTCTGCCAAGGTTAGTATTGCCTGCTCTGACTGGCAGCAGCTTTCCAGGGCCTCAGGCAGGGACCTTTTGCATCACCTGATCCTTTGAACTGGAGATGCTGAGGACTGAACCTTGGACCTTCTGCATCCAAAGCACATGCTCTGGCACCGAGCCACAGACCACCCCTGCTGCT
Organism: Paroedura picta; assembly: GCF_049243985.1. Taxonomy (NCBI): domain Eukaryota; kingdom Metazoa; phylum Chordata; class Lepidosauria; order Squamata; family Gekkonidae; genus Paroedura; species Paroedura picta. The sequence goes on from NC_135371.1 coordinate 14,288,578, forward strand.
AACTCTAGCAGATGGACCGCTGGCATCTCATACCACCTGCCAAGGCCCCGGTCACCTGGCAAGCTGCCAGATAGGTCAGCTTGGTGAAGGAGGACACTGAATCTGTATCACAGGAAAATGCGTCTGAATATTTTGGAGAGATCAACAGGTCTAAAACGGCTCCAGCTGAAGGAAGGGCGAAAGCTCTTTTGGGGTGGGAACAGGAGAAGGGGCGCTACAGTCCTCAGAGGGGGAGGCTCTGGCAGGCTCACCGCTGTGCAGCTTCTCATGCTCCTTGAGGTGCTTCTTGAAGTTGAAAGACTTGCCGCAGCTGGGATCAGAACAGGTGAAGGTTTTTTGGTGAACATGCTGGTATTTCTTGTGGTGCTAAAAGAAAGAGCCCAAATACAAAATGTGATAAAGTTAGCTTGGCGGGGGAAAGGGATGTGCCTGTCCCAATCTGTTAAGGAAATAAACATCATGAGGGAGTAATATCTCACTCTGTGGGGGGCGGGGATAATTAATCCCATAATATTGCACAGGTGTGCTTTGTTTTTAATGTTGGATGAGCTGCTAGGGATGTGATATAATAATAATGACATTGTTAAAAAAGCAAAATTGCAATGACAGAAATGGCCCTCCCCTCCTAATATTTCCTGTGACACAAAACTGTCAAAAACCAGAAGACCACTCTGTTCCAGCGCAGTTACACACAACCATGAGGTGATGAAGGAGAAAGCCCCTCATGGTTGCTTGTGACTATAAAATATTTAGATATTTATACCCCACTTTTCTCTCCAATGGGACGCCAAAGCAGCCAACATCATCCTTCTCCCCTCTTCCATTTTATCCTCGCAAGAGTTATCCCCAACCAACCTGCGAGGGAGATTAGGCTGGGAACGTGTGACTGGCCCAAGATCATCCAATGAGCTTCCAGAGCTCAGCAGAGCCTCCCAGATTCTAGTCTGATGCACTGACCAGCTCCCCTCTCCAGCACAAAGCTGACAGTCACCTAAGTGCGGGGGGAGGCACCCCTTGGAAATGTTCTACAATCACCCAAAGGGTTGTGAGACATATTTTTTGTATTGTTCATGATTTATCTGAACAGCACCCCAGCTTCTGCTGGCTGCACCAATGCAATGTTGGAAGTTTACTATCAGCACATCAAGAGCCCATTTCATTGCTCGTTTTTTTGTTTCTTGGGTCCTCGTCTGAAGTACAGGCTGATAATTGCAACGCTTGCTCATGCGGCTATTCCATAATTCCTTTGGCCGATCGAGGCGTAGGAATTAAAGCATTTTGGAAACCCTGTGAACTGCAGCTGTGATCCAGAATTGTGCCCTGCCATCCCTGCTTGTCCAGAGGCTTCTTGGCTTTAGTTCAAACCGGTCAACTCCTTAACTGGCCATGAATGCAGATGGCCATTGATCTGATATTGCAAATGCTTCCACAGACCATTTCTCCTCCAGATAACTCACTCCCAAGCTGGCCTTGATCAGCAGGAAAGGCCAGCTTGATTGGCATTGCCAACAGGAGCGAGGCCTGTTCTCAGAGCAGCCCTCGGTGTGCTGCCTGCCCACCCCAGCAGTGTTTCTGGCCACTTACATTCAAGTATTGCCGGTTGGAGAAAATCTTCCCACAGCCATCGTAGTCACAGAGGAGGATCTCTTGCTTGGCTGCCTTCCTGTGGAGCAGACAGAAGAAAGTAGCTTTCAAGCTGATGGCAAGAACTTTATTCAAACAATATAAGCAAATATAAGCAGAATGAGTTCCCAGGTACAACAGCCTCATTTTCATTTTAACTTCATCAGTTAACTTTTTCAATATAATGTATTTTTTTCAGTTGGTTTCTACAAGGATATTGACATTAGTCTTCAGCAAGCAACCTTATATTATAAGACATATATCCTTATATTCAAATTCTCGTTTATATATAATATTTAGTATATCACACCAATGGGTCTACTAATATCAATGGTCCAACTAGGACCATTTTCCTCTAGAAAATCTTATGAGCAGCCCCTTTGGCTGAAGGGTCGTCTCTGCTTCCTGTGGAGCAGGGCAAGGGCAGACATGGGAGAAGAGAGGGAGAGAGGAAGAGGAAAAACTCCTAAAAACACCAGCCCTCAGAGATCAGGACAACATTACCGAACAATTGAGAGGTGTCCCTCCGTTAGGCCCTTGAATGTGAGGCCTTATTATACCTTCTTAGCAGCTGGCAGTTTCCAAGGCCTTCAATGCATAATCTTCCTGTAACGGTACAATCCTAAACCAAATTACACCTTTTCAAATTCGTTCAAGTCAGTGGGCCTTGAAGGGTGTAAGTCTGCTAAGAATGACACTACAAGTAATCCATGAATGTATTTGCCACCCGGTAAAGCAATACATAACCACCCACCTGATTCTCTTTGGACCAATCTGGGCAACATCTTCATCACCGGGCTGTGACCGCTTCTTACACCTGTAAGGAAAAGATGCTTAGTGACGGAAGACAAAAAGAAGTCTCTCTCAAGCAGGGCCACCAGGCAGCCGTTATGACTAATACTGAGGAAGCAACCAATCTAAACAACAGAAAAAGGGTGGCAGGGATAGGGTTGAGCACCAGTAGTGTTGGGGGCCTAGGCCAGTTGCCCTGGTTACTGAGAGGGAAAGTTAACCCTGCGGATCTCAAAGATTTCCAGTAGGCAGGGCACTATAGTATGTGAAAGAGACAGAAATGGTGCTGAGTCAATTCTTGGTACACTGGAATGTTCACAAGACCCATATTTCGAAGGGTGGATTCTAGGGCATTGTACCCCACAGGAATCCTCCCCAGGCTTCACCCCCAAATCTCCAGTCGTTTCCCAACCTGGATCTGGCAACCCTAGTTAAGTGCATACATGCATGCATGCATATACATACACACCTTCACCTGGGCCGCTGCTCCAAACAAAATCAGACACACATACACAAACCACTGCAATTGTTTTTTTTTAAGCTGCAAGTTGGGAGGCACACCACATGTCTGCCGGGTGTTTAATTTCCTCCTAGTTTCTGGAATGTTCTGGCTCATTTATTTATGTTTCTTTACTTTAGTATTTCTGTCCTGCTTTTCTCTCCTGCTTATGAGAGACATGAAAATGTAATTTAAACCAGCAAACCAAGCAGGGACGGGGCCATTGGCCCAGCTCACTCAAGGTCACAAGCTGAGTGCGAAGGGCACAGAGCCCCTTGGCTCATCCATCTGGCCATGCCCCTCTTCTGTAACTAGGAGTGTTCGGTTCTACCTTTCTCATTTTCTGTCTGAGTGAATATCCCTTTCCATCCTCTCACCCTGCTTCGCCACCTTTCTCTTCAGAGGGGCTGTGGCTAGAGGGGAACGTTTCGCTGGACGGCTGGTTCTCTTTCGCAGGCTTCTTGAAGCACTTGGCCAGGTGTTGAGGCCTAGGCGGCCCGGAGTCCCTACAGATCAGCAAAATTTACACAGAATTCAATTCCCGCTGCTGACCCTTTGAGTTGCAGGAGGCATCGAAGAAACATCAACTGATTGACCAACACTTGCAGATGAGCATTACTGAACATTACAATGTGCATTATCTCAGCCTCTGTCATGCGCCTCTGGAGGCTGTGGTGCCTCTCAAGAGATGCAGGAAAGATGACAGGCCTGAGCATGGCACGGAGTTTATACTTGCCTTTCCCGTGTCGCACTACTGCCCGTTCAAGAGCTCAGAGGGGAGAACACTCAATGCACTGGGGCTACATAACTACCAGACTGCAACTAGAACTACATTCTTTTATGCTTTGGACTTAATGCAGCCAGAGGGCATTCAGTCAAGATCACCCTTCTCACTCAGCCCAGTCTGTAAACTGTCCGGACCCTAAGGGTACTTTGATGCATTTTCCAAGGCCTTTGTTTTTCAATCAGGGAATGTATAGTCAAATAAACCTATTCCACTACATTTAGAACAAATGTTTGTCTTTACCCTTTCATGGCAGAAGATGAGTCAGTTTCCATGAATTCTGCATCCACATTTCATCCCAGACCAATTCCCCCTTTTGTCCCTACTCATCTATCTGTCTTGTACGTTTTCACGTTACCCTTCCTCCCAGACTCTTTGCAGAATGATCCGTTCCAAGTTCTTTGTGATTTGCCTACGAAACGCCCTCTCCCAAACACTTGACAAGGTAAATGGGCTGCAAATTAAACCGACTGGATAACTGAGCACCAATGAAGAAGAGTGGGTTCTTGCATGCTGCTTTTTCTCTACCTGAAGGAGTCTCAAAGCGGCTCACAATCACCTTCCCTTTCCTCTCCCCACAACAGGCACCCTGTAAGGGAGATGAGGCTGAGAGAGCCCTGATATTACTGCTCGGTCAGAACAGCTTTATTACTGTCCTGATGAGCCCAAGATCACCCAGCTGGCTGCATGTGGGGGAGGAGTGGGGAATCAAACCCGGCTCGCCAAATTAGAAGTCCACGCTCCTTAACCACTACACTGAGCTGGCTCAAAAATCCTAAAAAAAAAAAGGCTTTATGCTTCGTCTGTTCCTGCCCATCAAGAGCAGAATACCAGAAATCATATATTTCCAACATATAAGACACTTTACACTTAAAAAAAATTGTCTTTGAAGGGTAGCCTCGAGATGGCTGATTCTCAAAATCAGATGTGTATGTATTCTGAATCTCAGTCTTTGTCAGTCTACCTCTTTTCACATTTACTTAAAACTTCCTTTTCACTTGGAAGAAGTGCTACATTTTCAATTAGTTCAGGCTCAGACATATACCCTGAAAGCTGCTTGAGCAAGTTACTCTCAGGATGGCAGAGAGAGGGTTAATCCTGACTATCAAAAACATCTCCACGAGCTGGAAATCAAGATGTATAATCCGGATTTAAACAGAGGCTGGTTGGAGGTGGAAATATGCCCCGCAACTGACCCCTCAAAGCAGCTTTAAGTCTTCATTAGGGAAAAAGGACAATTTCAATACTTGTCCTTTTTCCAAATGTCCTGAGCTGGGATATTTTCAATCAGAGAAACGATGCAGGGAAGAGACCACATGTATGCAAACACACACCTTTTTTTCCCCAGAACTGCAGCCCCAATCCAGGTTGTACCATCTCCTCTACCTGGCTTTTTATGGCTTAACAAAATGTCTAGAATCCCAGTCTATCATCACATGCATTGTGACCCAAAGACTGAGTGAAGAACAGGCTGTCAAGCTGAGAAGAGGGTGACCTTCAGATGCATAACAAGAGCCACACAAGAGCCCCTTGTTCAAGATAACTTGTTTGTCTCATTTTCAAGCATCAGCATTGAATTAGAAGCTGCTTCCAGGATGTCTCCTAAACTCCAACCTACCTGTCTAGAGAAGGATGATAATTTTCATCTCGCAGGTCATCTGCATATGCCAAGTGGTCTTCCTCTGCCAAATCCTCCCCTCCTCCATCCTCCTCCAGTGGTTGGTCAGGCTCTGACTCTGGCCTTCCCTCTGGCAGGGGCAAAGTGCTGCAGAAAGGAGAACAAAGTGAAAGGGAAGGATGCAGATCTCAAAGATCTTTCAGCTAGGAATGGATCATCTAGTTCACCTTGTCCCAACCTTAAAAGCAAGAGAATTACCCATGTTAGTAATTAATGGCAGACACTTTCCCAGTTGTGAAAAGAAGTAATTAAAAGAGACTAGTTGCTTGTAAGTTCATGTGCTTGCAAGCAACTAGGCTTTCTCTTAATTATATCTTTTCACAAATGGGAAAGTGCCTGCCATTAATTACTAACATGGACAGTTTTGTTTCTCCAATGTTTTTGTGAGTGACAACTGAACTCAAAGGGACTGATTAACTGTTTTAACAAAGAATTATCATATGGCATAATATGGCTTAATTTGGATATTATGACACAGTTTACTATTTTGCCACACTTTACTATTGCCTAATATCTGTACGCTTATGATCCTTGTTCCATTTAGTCTGAGGAAGAGTGCCTGCACTCAAAAGCTCACGCCTTGAAGAAATCTTTGTTGATCTTAAAGGTGCTATTCGATTCAATTTTTGTTGAAGAAGTGTTAGTTTTTTAATACCCCACTTTTCACTCTCCAAAGAAGTCTCATAGTGGCTGACAATCACTTTCCCTTCCTCTCCCCACAACAGGCACCCTGTGAAGTAGGTGGGGCTGAGAGCTCTGAGAGAACTGCTCTGTGAGAACAGCCCTAAGAGAACTATGATTGGCCCAACGTCCCCCAGCTGGCTGCATGTGAAGGAAGAGTAGAGGATCGAACCGGCTCTCCAGATTAGAATCCGTTGCTCTTTAACTACTACACCACGCTGGCTGTAGATGGAACCACTTATGCAGAGAGCAGGAACAACAGGTCCTGTTAGGTTGTGAGGCATCATCTTAATGGTGGGGACTGCTAGACGTGAAGCTCCACTCCCCAGCCCTTATGAGTTGCTGATGGGACCACAATAGCTGGTGTGGCTGATCAGAGACGAACAAGAGGAAAGAACTGACCTTTCAGGCACTGCGATTTCTGTGCTGTTTGGCACCTCTTGGGAGGGAGCTGCTGCAAGAGAAAACACGAGGCAGTCAAAGACTGGGATGCTGAAGTCGTCTAACACAGTCAAGGGAGCAGCAAAGGGTGATGACCACAGCCATTCCCAAGGTCAGACGGGCAAAATAAGCAAGCCCTCAAGAGCTCTTTGGCAACTCGTCCCGGGTATTGCATGACCTCAGTTTCCTTCCTCATGCTCCGCAGCAGACACTGCTGGCCAAATGGAAGGCCCGGCTCAACACAAGGCTGTTTCCTCATCGCAGCTCCCCATTCCCAGGAGCAGGACTGGAAATAGCAATAACAGAAACCCCCCCTCTGAGCCCCTGTCCTCGTGAGGCTTGAGCATTCAACACGCATTTAGTTCCTTGATAGTCATGAGAGCTCGAAGCAGGGCTTCAAAAGTCAGTCAAGCGTGCTGTTGAGTGGCAACCAAAACTTGGTGACCCCCATGAAGTTCCATCTCACGGGGTTTCAAAGGCAAGAGACGAACAAAGGCAATCTGCCTCTGCCTAGCAGTCCCCTCAGTGGTCTCCGATCCAAGTCCCAGCCCTGCTTAGCTTCTGACCATATCACGCAGGTCACAGACCATGTATTTCAATTTGTAGCAATGTCATTGCTCAGTTTTATATAGGGGCCAAGCTTCCCAGATCTCTTGAACGTCAGAGGCACATATTTCAACTGTACCTGAGGTACCACCATGGCATTCTGAGTAGCTCCCTCCTGCCCTCCACCAACAAAGAACTTGACCGGTCCCCAACATCTCATGAACTTCATACTGGTATCTGCCTGTCTACCAACACCCTTACCTGTCTCTGTCCTGTGACTCTCAAGAGGTTCTGCCTCCTCGCCTGGGCCTGTTCCACCACTGGGGGACGAGCACGCTGTCTGTTCTTGATCTGCACTGCCCTGCCCGTCTTCCTTAGAAGGTGGCTCTGCCTCATCCACTGGACACGGAGAGTCAGAAGTGAGGGCTAGTGAAAAGGCATGGGCTGCCGCTGCCCTGCGGAGGGAGCGCCGGCGTCGGATGATAGGGGAGGGGGGAGGACTGGTCTTGGAACTCGCTGTTTTCTCCTCCCTGCGCCTGGAGGCTGCTTTGCGGGGAGGTGGCGTGGAGGGCAGTGGGTTAGGGGGGCTCCAAGAGAAGGTGTGACCAGCCAGGCACTCCCAGACCAGGCCACCCGGAGCGCCGTTCTGTGCCAACTGCGAGGACTTCACATCCGGGATGAAGCCACATTCCTGGCTATGGTTGTGTGAAAGGACCACGAGGTTCTGCAATGCATCAGCAGGAAGGGGGGCAGCAGTGACACCGGGACTATCCTGCCCTGGAGGGACACAAAAAAGAAAAAAGTCAGCAGGAGAGAAATCTGTAAGCCCGAGTTTTACGAGAAAGGCCTTGCTTTCCCCTGCATATGAAGTATCTCATCTACACGTTACAAGAATTCTGCATCACAAGATAACCTATCACCATCCTAAGCATGGGATTTTTATGTTTTTTTAGATCTCCCGCTGGGATGTTTATGACACAGAAGAACACCTCTGTTCTCCTTTTAGAAAGTAAACTGGATTAAAAGAACTGCCACTAAGACGGTTATTATTATATATTGTATATTGCAGAGTTACACACAGGAAGCATATAATAATGTAAAATATGTAGTCAAGTAGGTACAATGGTTATGCAGAAAGACTGGCCAATCCCCCCTTAGTACTAATATCTGAAGTCACTTACTCATTTTCCCCCAAAGAGATTTAGGTTCAAGCTCTGCTGATCTGCAGGTCTTATTTGTATATCAGGAACATCCTTCATTATAATAATGCTATGTTGTTGAACAACATTTACCTTTTGAAGAAATTACTAGAAACAGAGGACTGATCTACAAAAGGTCCTCCTGGATTCAGTTCGGTGTGCAGGCAAAGTGCTCTCAGAGCAACTGTCTTGCTCAGGGGTAGTCAAACTGCGGCCCTCCAGATGTCCATGGACTACAATTCCCAGGAGCCCCCTGCCAGCGAATGCTGGCAGGGGGCTCCTGGGAATTGTAGTCCATGGACATCTGGAGGGCCGCAGTTTGACTACCCCTGGTCTTGCTGATGTGCTAGCTTCCTAGATGTGAGAACTTTACAACTTCGTGGAGCATTCAATCTTGAGCTGAGTGATCCAGAATCCGCACTAGGACATCTGATTGATCAGAACACAAGGATTGCTTCTAGCTCTTCTTAAATAACATTTTGAACCACTTGCAAGACCTTGTGACTGTCTATTTCAATGGGTTCTTTTTGGCAGGGTAGGAAAACCACAAACCCCAAAAGTAAAACTTGTGAATCTATTTTTAAATGCCCTTCATACTGCTTTTTAAAATAACAATAGTAATAATAATATCATTTAGTTCTTACGTAGTGCTACGTTCAGGATTCAAAGTACTTATGGCTTTGTCCTGAGAGGGGCTGTGATGAGATTAAAGAAAGGACTGTTAATCTAAGGCCTTCTCCCTCAAGACAAAACTAGCAAGGACTCTTACCCATTTTGAGCACACAGCCTTGTGAGCTGTACCTGCGTGAAAAAGAAGAAAGAAGAGCAGCGGATAAGCAAGTCGAATACATAGCTGGGCAGTTCGTTAATCGTGATTTTTGTTAAATTAGGGACCTAATTTAAGGGGCAAACAATTTGATTCCATCCCATATTCCAAAATCTCTCCTTGCCCAGATTTGTTTAAAAGTTCAGGTCTCAGATCAGGTCCTTCACACAATCCTCAGGTCATGGCTCAGTGGTAGCTTCAGGTCATGGCTCAGTGCAGAAAATGCCCAAGGATGTCCAGCAAAAAGATCTCAGGTAGCAGAGATTGGGAAAGGGCTGTGTCTGGCTAAGGCCATTATTTGATTTGGTCTACTACAGCAGGGGTCTTCAACCCCTGGTCCACGGCCCGGTACCAGGCCGCTAAGTCCATGGTACCGGGCCGCCAGCGGCTGCGCCTGCCTTCCCACCCCCGCAGCGAGGGGGGGGGAAGAGGCAGGCGCGGCTACTGGCACGCCAGCGACGCAAACGCGCACGTGCAGAGCCACCGTGCATGCGTGTTTGCGCCCCCTGCTGGCGAAAACGCACACGTGGCTGTTCTGCGCATGCATGTTAGCGCCACCTAGTGGCAAAAACGCGCATGCGCAGCAACTGCGCGTGCACGTTTACGTGCAGCTGCTGTGGGTGGGCCGCCGGCTCTCTCCCACCCTCGGAGGCAGTCTCCGACTACAAGGTTGGGGACCGCTATCCTACAGCACCCCTTCTGGAGCATTGCGGGTCCTCGTCAGGTGGTTGCTTTTGTGAGGTTCCTTTTCCTTGGGTTAATTTAAATAATACATTGCAAAAGATTTTATTTGTATACTGCCCCATCCCTGTTAGCTCGGGGCAGTAAACAGCATTCTAAAACAATAAATCAAAAAAATTAATAAAACCTTAAAAACCGCCACCTGTTATTATCCTTGTGGGGGTTTGTCAGAATTTGGAGGAGTCCCTCTTGTTGGATATTTCAAGAAGGGAGGCCAGAATCTCATGCTGTCATTGCCAGGCCTCCGCTAGAGGCCTGGTGGAGCAGCTCAGTTTTGCAGGCCCTCCAGAATTGTATGAGATCCCTGAAGGCCCCAATCTCTTCAGGAGGAGCAGTCCACTGAAAAGGCCCTGGCCTTGGCTAAGGCCAGTTTTATCTCCCTGGAGCCAAGAACGGTAAGCTGATTTAGGTGGTCCCAAAGGTCACATTTTTCACAAGTTACATTTTCTTGGCACACCTGAGGAATTCCCTGAGAAGGCGGAGAGTCTTCCCTTGTGGGTAGGTGGCCACCATTACGCAACTCTTCCATAAGCCAGTGCAAACACAGCTCCCAGCATACAAACTCTTCCATTGAGCAACCTAATGTTTGCCTCAAGTACTGGTCAGATAAAACTAGATGAGTGGTAGAAAAAAAACTGCCTGGGGAACACTCCTGCCAACACATGCCCATCACCTGTCAAGCAGGTACTTGGCAAGCTGGGAATGCAAGGAAAAACCCAGCTGCTCCTTGAGCTGACACCACTGTTCCAGGTGGCTGCCAATCCGGATGCGGCATTTACTGCGCCGGGCATCCAGCTCCTTCCGTTTCTGCTTGCGGATTGTTTCGGAGGCCCGTTGGCGACCCTGGCGTCCATGTTCCATGACTGCAAAACGACCCCACTGAAAAGAGTATGGTGGAGAAAGAAAAATCATGTTATGGTCCACAGGAGTTCTACCAAGCCTTAACCCACCGATCACGTATGTGATTTTTTAAATGTATGTGAACAATCAAAGCACAATAGTCTGGTTTTAGTTAACTAACAAATTACATGTAAAAGCGTTTACATGTTGCAAATTCTTAACAAACAGTGATTCTGTTAAAAGTTTGAATGCTTGAGAAAGCTTCCACCCAAATCCATCAACGAATATGAAAGCCAGTTCTCAATGTTTTATTACCCTTCAGCAATGCCGAGAAAATATAGTCTAGGGCTATGTCCTTGGTTCTTAAAATGTGAGCAGCATGGAACACCTAAAGGAACATCCCTAAGACAGACAGTGTGAACGACAGACTCCTAGGGCCATAAGGTTAGCAATTAGGCCAGGGGAAACCCAGGTTCCAGTCCACATAATGAAGCACATAAGGCACTTTTAACTAACCTAATTCACAAAACATAAGATGGAGGAGGAGAGAACAGTGTATGCTGCCCACATATCCTTGGAGGAAAGGTGTAATACAAATGTAATAAATACCAGTAGATCACAATCAAACTTCTTCTTGAGAAGGAATTAAGAGGACCAGACAGAATGAGCGTGGTGCATTTGTAACCCTCCTTTTCTCCCAAAAATTTGATGGTGGTGGAGGAAAGTTACTATCAAGTAAAGGTAAAGGTAAAGGTATCCCCTGTGCAAGCACCGAGTCATGTCTGACCCTTGGGGTGATGCCCTCCAGCGTTTTCATGGCAGACAAGTAGCAGCAGGCTTATGGAGACCCTGTAGAGTTTTCAAGGCCAGAGACGTGTAGAGGTTGCTTCTCATTGCCTGTCTCTATGAAAGAGCTCTGGTGTCCCTGGGGGTCTCCCATTCAAGTACTAACCAAGGCACACACTGCTTAGATCCGAGATCTGATGAGATCCGAGATCTGCTTAGATCCGAGATCTGATGAGACAGGGCTACACTGATGCTCCAATGGTAAGAAAATGGTGCATGTTGAAGATGTTGGCAAAATGCACAGGGGTTTTCGAGTTGAACGCATTATTTTCTCCCTGCACCAACTGTTTCTTGGCTTTTTCTTAGTCAGGCCTTCTTTTTTTTGCACAGATCCTGGCTGTGACTCTTCCATACCCTGTACACCAACTAGTGCTAGATGACTTGGGAATGGGTAGTAGCAACAGAGTAACATACCAACTGACCAATAAGGGCTCCACAAGAGAAACTGCATATTTATCAATTCCCCCATTTTGGGAAGCACTCACTCTTTCCAAAGTCATAACCATGCCTCAAACCACCCCTTCTAACCACGCCCCCAGACCTCAAAGCCACGCCCCCTTTCCAGTGCTACCCTCCTTTCTTATATTCCCACCTCTCCCTTTGCCTCGAGCCAATGACGACCAGCCTTTCCGGGCCCTGGCCAATCAGAGACCAACGCGCAGTGGCAGGCGCCGTTGGAGTGCCGTTTCCCTCCGTTACTCGCGCGCCCCTCCTCCCCACCAACCGTTTCGATCAAGCTTCGCCTTGAAGCACGAGACTTCTCGCCGTCAGTGAGTCCATTTTCGATGGTGCGGGAGGCGCTACTCTTATATTTGCGGTCCCCCTTATTGATCCAGGAGGTGGGGCCCACACCGCAGGCACCGTGGCCCCTTTAAGAGAGGTGATTTCTCCCCCCGTGCTCCCACCCTTAGCTTGCACTGGAGAGGAAGAGCGGCGGAAAATGGCAGCTGAGTAGGAAGAATGCGGTTTGACCTTGTGCGCATGCGCATTTCTCCCGCCTGTCGGCCGAAAGTCCACTGAGCCCCAGTATATGATGGGAGTTGTAGTTCAGCCGCCCTGATATGTGGCAGAGCGCTCAGGAGGACTGTAAAACTTTTCTGATAAAAAGCACCTTACTGCTTCCCTCACGGCGGCTTCAAGAACCAGGGAATGATGGAATCCGCAGAACATGATGGTAGCTGTAAATCTTTCCCTGATCTATTTCTCATTTCCACCCCAAGTCTGTTTCCATCCCACAAAGAAAAAAAATGAACGGCATCCTTCCCAGGATAATAATTTTAGATAGGTAGCTAAGTTAGCCAATAGCAACATCTTTGCTGATTGAGTAAAACTCACACTTTCCTTAGGATTGCCTCCCTTTTCAAGCAATACTTTAATTATAGGAAGGTAAAAAGGGGATCTACATGGGTTCTCATGATACTTCTAGGTTTTGGGGTGGATTTTTGTTACCGAGAAATCCACAGTCTTATTACTGATCAACTGCATTATTACATGTTTTATTACATGTACTGTTTATGTTGTGTTACATTTCGAAATCCACTGGGTGCTCCTGAGGAAGGTGGAGTTTAAATAAAGTAAATGACTACTCTATAGAAATGATAGATCCAGCACTCCATAGGCCTCCTGAAGCAAAAAACATAGATCCAAAGCATAATTTCTTGTGACTTTTTTACGTGCAATCACCCAAAGAGCACCATCCAAAGTTTTTATGCAGCATCACTTGAAATCCTTTCTAACCATGGACTGCACTGTAAAAACATATGTAAGAACATGTGAAATCAAACATAATATGTATATACATGGACAGATCAAGTTCATCAGTGCTTTGGAGAGCAAACACATGGGTTCTTACCTCCATGGGAAATCTGCAATCCTATCATACATCTGTTTACACTAACTGCATTGTAAAACATGGTTTTGCCATGGCACATGAATATATCCTTTCAGATGCTGCCAATTTTTAGGCAGCTACTTTAAGATCTTCCTTTTTGGCTAGCAATCACTTCAACCCAACTATTTCATCACTATCTTTAAACCGCCCGTGGCGCCACGGGCGCCACGGACTATATAATTCGGTAAGCCCCCTTGAGGTGGGCGTTGTTCGTGATGAGGAAGGGTCCGGATTGGACCCTTCCTCACGACAGACAATCGGAGGGACCAATTGGCAGGCGCGAAGCGCCTGCCGATTGGTCCCTCCGATTCCCAGGTCCAGCAACTGCGAGCCGCGCAAAGCGCGGCTCGCAGTTCCCCCCGGCCTGACGCGGCGAGAGGCGCTCCGCGCCTCTCGCCGCATCAGACCGCCGACCCAGGGAGCCCCCGGCAGTCACGCAAAGCGCGGCTGCCAGGGGTCCCCTGCCGGGCGGGCTGACGCAGCGAGAGGCGCGGAGCGCCTTTCGCCGAGTCAGCCCGCCGCCGCCGGAAGATCGCCGCCGCCGGAAGATCGCCGCCGCCGACCAGCCTGCCGTCGACCAGCATGCCGCCGCTGCAGCCGACGACTCAAGTAAGCACCTAGCGCCCGCTGCATTCCCCTGCAGCGGGCTTGCTTACTAGTTCATTTATATTTCACATATCATAAATCTTTTACCTTATTGGATTCACTGAGTAAAGTACTGTCTTTAAACACAGATCTACATGTGTTTTACAGATGCACTTATGCTGACAGTTAATTACAGCTCACATCTATGCCCACAGTTTTAATTGAGAAAGACATGTTTCTGTTGCTTCAAGATCATGATGCAAGTTCATACACCTCTGGCTTGCCTTCTCATTACTTATATATGGAAACATTCCAAGCCCATCATTGAATGCCCCCTCACATCTGTGCCAGATGGCATTATAAAAACCATGCATCAAACCCATTTGGGCAGTATTGCTCTGTAAGAATGTTCTTGGATTATTTATAATCCCCTTAGGCTGATGGCCCAAATTTATTATAAACACATAGCTCACATCCATGCCTAGAAAACACTGCCTTTCTACACTCATCTCGAAGCACAATTAAATGGCATTTATTTGAATTGAAGAGGACTTCATTAAAATTGGTGAAAATCCATGAAGTGCCGTGCCTTGGATATATGGTTGTGCCGAATGGTGAAGTGCTAAACCTGCATTCTTGTAGTAAATACCATCTAGTTGGTTGCATGTAAAAACTGGAAAGGTCTTCAAGGACCCATGTTCTGAGATTCCACACCACCGTAGTGCTACAAAGCACTGTGTCCAATTGTATGTGTGTGGCAGTACATGGATATGGTGATTTGCTGTGGCATAGCCATATAACAATGGCAAGAAACCAGGAATGTTCATGCTTTTATTTCTTTGTTTGTTTACATTATTTATAGTCTCCCTTTCCTAGAGTCAAAGTGGATTATACAACATAAATCATTGCAAGCAGTTGGATGATGCATTTAATAAGCAATACAATAAGACTGGGAATTACAGAATTCTGAAATGGAACTATTGTCTAAACAAAGCATTAAACATGACTGTTAAACAATGCAGAACATCGTATTATATCAGTAGAAACACAGTATATTTCCTCAGACCAATCAGTTATGATGTAGCCCTATTCATTGATAAAAAATGCCCCCCTCTGAGCAATTCTGTTATATGTAATTTTCAAAATGCCAGAAGGCTTGTGCGGTATCACCAAAAGATTTGAGTAAAACTACATTCATTCATTCATTCTCTTGAATTTCCATACTGCCCTCCCATAAGGCTCAGGGCAGTTTATTATTTATTTATTTATTTATTTATTTATTTATTTATTTATTTATTTATTTATTTATTTATTTATTTATTTATTTATTTATTTATTTAATATGCCGCCCTTCCTGGAGGCTCAGGGCGGTTTACATTGAACTTATGAACCATACATGAAACTTACAATTTTTCTATGGTACATTTTGTAAACATGGAAACCTCTGTTGTCTAATTTAACTGCTTTGGGAGCATGGATGCACATGGCAATGATTTGATGGTGAATATTGAAGGAATCCATTTAAAAATCCTTTAAAATAATGTCTGTCAATCTATATTCTTGTGCCCTGGTGGTCCCATTGAATTCATGATTCTGTGCTACTGTCCATTGACATAATCCGTGATTTCATAGTTGATTTCAGCAGACTCCATGTTAAAAATGAGGATCCTCAAGGATGCATGCCTTGGATCTATTCTTTATCCTTCTAGAAAGTGCCACAAACCCATTGGCAGGGTGGGGTCTATGGGCAATAGGACCCCGTAAAATAAGAGGGCTTTGTGTCATTTCAGTGTATGCCCTATGAATCCATTTGAAATCATCCAGAATCAATCCCCCACCCCCAGAGCCGACTTCATCGGGGGAACGTAATGGGCTGTGGGGCACAGTAAATAATATGTGCTAAACTTGTCGTTCACACTTCATAAAACTTCGGTTTACTTGCCCCCCCTCCCCTTCCCCCCTTCAATCCGGTCGTTTGCCGGGGGGGGGGGGATCCGATCCTCTCTGCCCCGTTGATCTATTTGTTCCTGGGGGGGGGGCGTATAAATGAAATTGATGGAAGGGGGGGCTATTAAGTGAAACTGGATTTAAATCGTTGGACCTACTTGATTCCCCCCCCCCCACGTAAATCATGCTAGCTAAAGGGGGTGCGGGTGTTGAAAAATAAATAGAGGAAAATAATAGGTAAATATAACGAAACGACATTGCAATTATATGTTAATATTCCAGCCGATCAGGGACAATGAGCCAGGATTAGTGCAAGAGATCTACAGCCCTGGGGGTGGTAGAGGCGCAGTCTTCGGGGCCCCGCCGTCCGGTGGGTGAGGCTCGGGGTCTGCAGAGCATTGGGGATCCCACTTGCCAGCGGCAAGGCGCTCCTACTCCAGCGTTCGTCCTACGCCGTGGTTCTTCCCGACGGAGGGAGGGATCTCGAGGGAGGACTCTAAGCGCTCGTTTTGTCCCTACTTGGAAGCAGCACGCGGCTGCCTGTGTGTTCGGCTGTTGCCTTTGGGAAGCACAGTTGGGCTACGTAGCAAAAGCCAGCAGGCGCAGTAATTAGACTCCTCTGCTCAAAGTGGTTTCGTGTGAGTGTCAGGATGGCCGAGTGGTCTAAGGCGCCAGACTCAAGGCTTCAGCCTTCCCGGCTCTGGGTGTTCTGGTCTCCGTATGGAGGCGTGGGTTCAAATCCCACTTCTGACACATCTGTTTTTTTGTTTTTGTTTTTTTACGCTCATGCCCCCTTTATTTCGAGTATGTATGTCCGGCGTTTATATAAAGTTAAAATTGAGCACAACATGATTTTTTTTTGTTTGAAATCGGGGTAAAAATCTTTATATTTACGTTACTTCCTCCTACCGCCGCTTTATGCTCTCCTTTCTTTCAACGCTTCCCGTCTTTCGTTCTAAAGTTTCCCAGTAGGCTTTTGAGGGTGCGATGGGATTATTTTTGTTTTAATTTTCAGAGCCGCAAAGCATCTGGCCTTCTCTTGCAATTTGGTCTTAGGAACAAAAAGCAGCTTCTGCTTCCGCAGTGTTTATGTCTTCCTTCCTGGGGAACATACTTGATTCAGCTGGTCTGCATGATTAATTTGCACGGATTTTTATTTAACTACGAATTGGACTTTAAAAAGTGAATACATTTATGAAATACACAATATATGCAGGGTAGCGGACAGAATATAATATAGAGATCTATTTAGAGAACTTTAGTATAGCTTCCCTGGTGGTCTAGTGGTTAGGATTCGGCGCTCTCACCGCCGCGGCCCGGGTTCGATTCCCGGTCAGGGAACATGATTTTTTGCCTGTTACCAGCCTACCTTTTACAATTTTAAGTATTTTGCTTCACTGTATCTAAAGAACAGTGCAAGCACACAAAAGCTTTTACCTTGAATAAAACTTTGTTGTTTTTAAAGGTGTCTCTGGACTCAAACTTTGTTCAGAAATCCCTGTTTGCTTCCTGAAACATTTGCTGTTTAACAGTGTATTTTAATCCAGGAAGGAAAATTGGTAAAATAATATTGCGGGAAGAATGGAAATTATTTGCAGGATAAGTAAAGAATGTATAAGAAATGTCTGTTCCTGAGCTGATTTGAATTTTATGCTTTGGTTGGTTTGAAATATTTGAGTGTTGGTTGGTTTGAAATATTTGAGTGTACATTTTGATCATTAAAAAAACTCGTTATTTTAAATCCATAGAAATTATTAGTAAAATTATTGTAGCAGTGCTGTCCATTTTTTCTTCACTTCCAAAGTTTATATTCCAGCTACTTTCACTACCCAGAGAATGGTTTCCTCATCTGTGATGTATTGTAACTATCTAGCTAAATTATCCTAAAAACTACTTGTCCTTAAACTGCATCTGCCTTTAAACTGAGATCCATGTGAGAAGAAATAAAATTTCACAAAAATTTCTTATGCCAATAAAAGTATTCTGGTTCTATCTTAAAATTGGCAAAATATGAATTAGTAGTTTCCCCTTGTGATTCATTGGTGTGTGTGTGAATTACATCAAGTCACAACCACCTTATGGATCCAGCAGGGGGCTCTGCATACTCCAGGGCCCTCCTAGTGGGAAAAGGCATCCAACTAGAGAATTCCATTGCTGCAAGTGCTCAAACATGGTTGGGTCAGTTACCTGGATGAAATGGACATGTTTTGTCTGTCCAAGTAATGCTTGTCTAGCCTAATGCATGCCATACTACTCAGAAGGCAGTTTACGAGCAAGCTCCCTCTTTGTCTGCTAAAATTATTATGCACAAGTACGGTAATGACTGGGGAAGGCACTGGCAAACCACCCTGTATTGAGTCTGCCAAGAAAACGCTAGAGGGCATCACCCCAAGGGTCAGACATAACTCGGTGCTTGCACAGGGGATACCTTTACCTTTACCTTAGACAATTATAAACAATGGGGAAACGCTAATCGAAGTTTTGAATGCTTTAATTTAAAAAATTGGGAATTGTACGGTCCGCTAAAATTAGGGTGAGTGGCACACTTCTAGCCTAACCTATCTCACAAGGTTCTTATTATATGTAGACAAAATGCAGTTGGGGATCACAATGTCAGCCACTCAGGGTCCCCAGCAGAAATAAAGATGGGGCACAAATCAAGTATATAAATAACATAACGTTAAATTCAGGTCACAGATCTCACAAAACAGTTTATTCATAAAAATAACTTGGAAGCCAAGTTTCTGTGGACCATATTCAACCACTAATCTCTATATCCAGGGGGGATGCCATTAGACTGTGAATCTGTTTAACAAATACATTCCCATTAACCTATAGCATAGTCAAGCTTAACAACTGGATTATACCAGGATTAGGTCATAACCACATCCGGTGTAACAATGGTTGCTTGGCTACAATAAAGGCAGGTGCCACCAATAGGGTTGCTCGCTGTCGTAGCTTCATTTGCATGCTAGTGTCTATAATAGAACACGCATGGCCAAAATCCAGTGACATTCAAAGGCAGGCTTTTGGAGAGAAGAGATCAACATGGCTGTCAGGCATCATGGCAACAGGAAAAACAAGCAGATGAGGAAAAAGAGGCCCCAGAAGAAGCATCACCAGAAGAGATTCCAGCGTAAGAAGCAGAAGAAGCGCCAGGCCACACGGGTGGGGAGCAGGACGGTGCTGAGCATCTCTTCCCCACGGCTCTTTGCCGCCAAGATCCTGAGGCACATGCCCAAGGTGCGCATGGAGACCAAGGCCAGGGGGCTGATGAAGACGTTGCTGATGGACGTGTACGACCACATGTCGAAGGAGGTGGAGAATCTGAACCAAAATAACCAACCGCCCTCTGTCAACCCCTCTGAGGTGCAAGCGGTCTTGAAGGAGGCCATGGCTCAAGAGCTGGCCAAAGACAAGATCTTGGAATACATGGAGACCAATGCCAGGGGGCTGATGAAGACGTTGCTGATAGACGTGGACGATCACATGTCAAAGGAAGTGGATAGCCTGAACCAAAACAATGAGTCACCCATTGTTGACCCCTCTGAGATGCAAGCGGCCTTGGAGGAGGCCATGGCCCAGGAGCTGGCCAAGCACGCGGCTGAGCCCACCAGCAACGAGACCATTGCTGCATAGAGGAATGTCCCTCCCCTTTCCCCAAGAAGGGAGAGAACGCAAGAAAGTTCTTTTCAGAATATTCTTAAGTCTACAGAAGAAATCCTAGAATCTGCCCTTTGTAAGCCTCCAACCTCAATCTCAAGAGCCCTTATGGCAGCATAGTCTAGAAACCTATGGAAAGCAGATATTGGACTACATGCAAGTCGACGTGTGAAGCAGCTTCCTAACACTGTACACCTGAACCAGCAGAGGCTGAACAGAGAGACAGAAATCATGCAAGAAAGAATTACTCATGAGATGATTTCCTAAAGAAAAAAAATAACAGCATTTGTTGTCTTGCTCTTCAATAAATCTGGGTTGTTGGCAGATATAATTCATGGAAGTTTCTGAGTGTTTTTTGTTACATGGAAAGATGCTGGGGTGTTTTGCCATTGCCCATGTAGGTAGTCCAAATGTTCACTAACCAAGGGCCTCAACAGTCTGTAGTAGTAAAGAAGAGCAAGAGTCCGGTACCACATTAAAGACCAACAAAATTTGCTAGCATGACTTTTTGTGATACCCAAAGAGGTGATTCACAACAGTTCATGCCCTGCCACAAATTCTGTTATTCTTTAGGGTGCTATTGGACTCTTGTTCTTTTCTAGGTTTCTCTTAAAACTGCATTTCCCCCTAAGTGATTTGAAGCGCTGATACAGAAAACCTCTAACAAGACCATATCAAGGGATAGCCCTATCAACACAGATTGGTAGCAACAGGATGTCCTGGACTTGAATGAGTGATGTAATGCCTCATAGTCCATTATGATGTATTATAAAGGGCCTTTGTTCCAACCAATGGGCAGGTCAGAGAGCCAGCTTCTGACTGCCAATGCCTAGCTCTTTAAGAGTCCCCAAAGTGGGGATTCATATCAAGTCAGGAAAATCGCCTTAAGATCCCCAACCTCTCAAGGATCCTTTTTAGCCCTAGCCCTGGCCTGGTCGAATGCTCTGCAAAATGAGTCAAATGGTTCTACAGGACATGCAAGACAGTGCTTTTCCTTCAGGCTTGCGATTGAGGCCACAGAACCGAACAATATTAGAAAACTTGCTGACCTCCCTAAGCATATTCAGATCCATCTAATTAACAAACTTGATTTAAGGAATATAATATGTTGTCAGTCTCCTCTGTCCTTTTCTGAATAAGATGTGTCAATGGGCACAGCTTGTATTTTATAACAGTATTTATAACTGAATTTTCAATAACTAAGGCCTAATGTTTTTAGATCTGGTGATTCATTTTAGATGCTGTAACCCGCCTTGTACCTCCAGGGAAGGGCAGGCTAGAAACATATATAATAATGAAGAAAGACCAAAGCAGGTGGCATATCTAGTTGTGGACTTGGATGATGGTGGCTACATCTCAGAAGGATGGATAAAAGAAAGAGGGAAGTGTGTGGAAGTATGGTGGGAAGAAAATATCCTGCCAAGGAAAAGTCAATGGCAGGTTAATATTGTGACCCCCCCCCCCCAAGAATGGCTAGGAAATAAATGTTATTAGCCAGAGTCCTGATACAAACATGCTTATCTTGATATTCTTCCACTGATATTCTCAAGACAGCACAAGGCAACAGTCATGCGGCTGACAGAAAGTTTCAGTCCTGTGGCAATGTTAAGACCAACAAAGTTCTATTTCAGGTACTATCAGTAAAGCCTGCTTATAAAATGCAATGGGCTCTAGATGGCCACCCATTCCTTCACAGGCAGCTCTTCCTTCACAGGCAGCTCTACTTACAAAGGTATGGGAGGATTTAAAAGGAACACGTGGCCACCTAACAGCTGAGAATGACAGCCACACTGCCTGCTCCCTTTACATTCTTCCCCGTGCTGGAGAAGAATTTAAAGGGAGTGGATGATGTAGCTGCTATTGTCAGGTGTTAGGTGTCTGACCAGTCCCTTTAAATCCCCCCACATTCACAGGCAGCTCTGCTTGTGAAGGTGGGGGTAAGGATTTAAAGGGAGCGGCTGCTTAACAGCTGAGAATGACAGCCACCGTGCCTGCTTCCTTTCAACTCCTCAAGCTGGGGAGGAATTTAAGGGGAGCATGTGGCGCAGCTGTCATTGTCAGGTATTAGGTGGCCACCTACTCTCTTTAAATTCCTTCCCACCTTTGTAGGCAGCTTTGCCTGTGAAAGTGGGGGGGACATGCTTCGGCTGGCTTGCCAAAGGTTCCAAAGCCGCCTTGTGTGGGTGGGGCTCTCTCTGGAAACTTTGGAATGTTCAGCATGTCATTGGAAGCACTCCTTTATTTCTTTCTTCTTCTTTATAGCTTATGATAAGCTTTTGTACACACATACACGTCCTCAGATAGAACCCTACATAGTTAGAGAGTGAGTAGTACATTAACACACAGCATAATAAAGATGTTTAACAGATTCAAGGACCAAGCAGTTTATAAAGTTTCTATGGTATTATCATAGGCAAGAGTCTACATTGCATCAAGCTGCCACTGAGGCCCACTCTGATCTAGGGAAGGAGAAGCCAGACCAGCCTCATATGGGAGCATCTGTTTGGACCAACTGACTCTGCTCCTGATTATGCCTTGCTACATGGGAACTGGGTGTCATGCACACATCTTCATTGAGGTGAGAGGCATCCAGCTTTCCTGACGCCCTCCCCGTCCTGACTATTGTATTGCTTAGTAGTGGCTGACAGACTCCTCTCTCAATCTCATCCTGAAGCCAAAGTCCTTTGTTTACCCTAAACCCCTCTCTGTCCCAAGATTGAGCCAGCTTGCCAGAGTTTAATCACTCTCATCAGCGAGATGTTAATTATCAGCCTGTTTCCACAATCTTCCCAAAGCTTTCTATTTTTTTCCATCTTATTTATTTATTTCTTTGCCGCCCCTCCCCTCGCTGTTCAGTGTGGTTTACCGAAAACTTGGAGATCGTGATACAGGTAAAAACATGACTCAGTAATAACAGCAGGATAACAACAGTAGTAACAATAACAGTAACATTAGGTGATAAAGATTTTTCTTAATTAAAACATTAACAGCAACATTAACAATTAATTGAATCCCATAGGTTGGTCAGTTTAGGGTTGCTCTTTTGTTTGCTCCAAGGGCATATATGTCTAAGGGGAGGGTTTCTGAGGGCCCAAGTGGGTGTTGTTGTTTCTGTTGGATCTCAACCAAATGCCTGGCAGAAGAGCTCCATTTGGCAGGCTCTGTGGAACTGTAATAGCTCCAACAGGGTCCACACTTCTTCTGTGAGCTCGTTCCACCTGGTGGGAACCAGGATGGAGTAAGCACTGGCCCTGGTTGAGGTCAAACTTGCTTCCTTGGGGCCAGGGATCACCAGCTGGTTGGAGGTGGCAGACCATAGAGCTCTTTGTGGGGTATATACAGAGAGGTGGTCCCTCAGGTACACTGGGCCCAACTCACATAGGTCCTTAAAGCTGAGTACCAGAACCTTAAACCTAATCTGGTATTCAATTGGTAACCAGAGCAGCTGCTTGAGCACAGGCTGGATGTGGAATCTCCATGGTGTTCTTGTAAGGACCCTGGCTGCTGCATTCTGGACCAACTGTAGTTTCTGTATCAGGGATAAGGGTAGAGTGAGTTGCAGAAATCTAGTCTGAAGGTGACTGTCTCATGGATCACTGTGGCTAGGTGATCTGGGGCCAAGAAGGGCGCTAGTAGTTTGACTTGGCACAGGTGGTAGAATGCCAGTCGTGCTACTCTTGTGATCTGTGCCTCCATGAAGAGGGAGATGTCCAGGATCATACCCAAGTTCCTGGCAGAGTGGATCCCTGATAGTTGCACCCCTTCCAGGATGGGCAATCACGATTCCTCGCTTGGACCTTTTTGTTCACCTTGATCTCAGCTGTCAAACCCTTTTGTCACTTCCTGGAAAGCCCTCCAAGCCCATGTGCCTTCCAGCAATGTATGCAGCTAGAAAAGAGTATTATATCCATTCTTTGGGCTCCCAAACACCTCTCTGGTGACCAACTTCCCTGGTATAGATCCCACCAATTGCCCAACTTAAGTGCACATCTATTCACATTGCTCTGCGTCTTTCCAGCACACCCCATGTGCAGATTAGTAATTATAAATCCTGTTGACCCTGATTTCCCCAAATCTAGTAATTTCCTTCTCTTTGTTCCCCCTGGTATGTGTTAATTAATTGCATATCTCTTAGTCCAGTTCATTGTTTGATGTGCTTGTCTCCAATAAAACTGAATTATTTTTATTTTAATATGTTGTCTGCCTCAGTTTCCTAAAAAAGAGATAATTACCTCATAAACATTGGCAGTAGGTCTTGCTAGTTATCCACTCCGGCTTTGCTATTCCCCACTGCCATGTGTTTATTAACGTGGATTTCGGGTAACAATGGTTTATAAGGCTACCATTTTGTGGGTTAAATTCTGGAGGGGGCAGAGTGAAGGAAATAAATGTATCAAAGTTTGGAGATTAATGGGCAGATGTGTCCCTAATAGTAGAATTCTCGGGAGAGAGAGAGAGAGAGAGAGAGAGAGAGAGAGAGATCTTTCCTCCTCCATTGATCCCATTACAAGTTTCCCAGGAAGAGAACAAAGGAACTGTTGCATAGACTAAAGTAAAAACACCAAATACCGTATTCACAACCCTTAGATAGGGAATGGATTGAGGTGGGGTGAGTCTGTTAACCAAAGGACCCGGAATTCCATAGCAAGTGTCAGGAAGGAGAATTCAAAGGGCGATGGAAATAGCAGTTCCTACATGGCTACTCGCTTGAACCCCTCTTTTTAGGCTTGGGCAGCAGACTGATTTAATCCAGTTCCATTTCCCTGCCCTTCGTTTTGCTCTTCAAAAGATGTGTTTGTATCATGCACAATACGTTGCAGAGGACATTAGCAGACAACAGCAGCTAAAATTAGGAACTGTATTTAGTTCCCCCATGGTGAAGGAAGATGGACTGTGTAAGAGGTTTTCTGTATCAGTGCTTTAAATCACTTGGGGGAAATGTAGTTTCAAGATAAACCGAGAAAAGAGCAAGAACTCATGTAGGTTAAAAACACACAGCAGTTGTGGCAGGATTTAAATGTTCACGAGTCATTGCTCAATTCTTCAATGATTCACGAAAGCTCCTACCCTGCCACAAATTTTGTTAGTCTTTAAGGTGCTCCTGTGACTCTTGCTCTTTTCTGTGGCAACAGAGAGACCAACATGTGTGCCCATCTTGATTTAAGATATACCTAAGAAGTTATCAGCTCATCAGGTTGCAACCTATAGTTTTCCTGCCAAGGCCCTGGTAAGTCAACAACTGGTCTAACTAGATTGGCCATGGCTAAACCCCCCAGCGCCCTTCCATGGTACAAAAGAAACACAGACAATTCAATGACTAGTATCTGCCAGCAACCCAGATTTATTGGAAGAGCTTGAGAACAAATGCTGTTGCTTTATCCTTTGTGCAGCAATAAGGCTGAGGTTTGCAATGGGCAGATTCCAGGATTTCTATCCACTAAGAATATTTTTGTAAGTTTGTTCTCGTGTTCTCTTTCTTCTTTGGGGAAAGGGGAGGGACATTCCTCTACGCAGCAGCAGTAGTCATCTCGCCACTGTTTGGCTCGGCCGTGTGCTTGGCCAGCTCCTGGACCATGGCCTCCTTCAGGACCGCTTGCACCTCAGAAGGCTCCACGGTGGCTGGCTGCTTGTTTTGGTTCAGGCTCTCCACCTCCTTCGACATGTGGTCGTACACGTCCATCAGCAACGTCTTCATCAGCCCCCTGGCCTTGGTCTCCATGCGCACCTTGGGCATGTGCCGCAGGATCTTGGCGGCAAAGAGCCGTGGGGAAGAGATGCTCAGCACCGTCCTGCTCCCCACGCGTGTGGCCTGGCGCTTCTTCTGCTTCTTACGCTGGAATCTCTTCTGGTGACGCTTCTTCTGGGGCCTCTTTTTTCTCATCTGCTTGTTTTTCCGGTTGCCATGATGCCTGACAGCCATGTTGATCTCTTCTCTCCAAGAGCCTGCCTTTGAATGTCACTGGAATGTGGCCATGCATGATCTCTTATAGACACCAGCATGCAAATGAAGCCACGACAGCGAGCATCCCTATTGGTGGCACCTGCCTTTACGGTAGCCAAGCAACCATTGTGGTTGCTTGGCTGGATGTGGTTATGACCTATTCCTGATCTAACTGTGCAGCTTGACTGTGCTACAGGTAACTGGAAATGTACTGTTAAAACAAATCCACAGGCTATATACAATTTACCCCCCATCATATGGAGATAAGTGGTTGAACCTGATTCATACAACCTTGGCTTCGAATACATATTCTGACTTTTTAAAATGAATAAACTTATCCATACCTTAATCTGAGTCCCTCCTTTGAAATCAGACATTAAAAAAAATTTTTTACAGGATGGTAATCACGAGTGGGCATCCTCAGTCAGATGCTGGACCCCTGGCTGACTTGGCCAGGAGCACTGCCAAGCTCTGACATGCACTCAGCCATTACTGCCTAGGCTCTCTGCCCCCCCTCCCCCCCCCCAGGTTTGGGCATGGTACTTTCCCTTGATGTGCATCTCTGTGTGTGCATGATTCCTTCTTCTCTCCCTTCTGTTCCTTTGCCAGAGAGCTGGAGGATACACTATCAGAGCTGGAGAATATACTATAAGTGGTTAGGAGTGAGCACTATTGTGGCTCAGCTGTTTGACCACAGAAAATTCTGCTTGGAGAAACCATGCCATGCTTGCTGGCCCACTCGCTGGTTTCTCTCCAAGCTAGGCCCTCACTCAGGTTCTTATGTGCCTCGGGTTGCCAACTTAGGGTTCAGAAATGACTGAAAATTTGAAGTTGGATCCTGGGAGAGTAGCGTTTAGGGAGGGAATACACTCCAGTGTCATCCACCTGCTTTCCCTTGCTTTGGTCTTAAGAGCTAGGCATTCAAAGGCAGCTTTCTATCTGACCTGCCCACTATGAAGCATTCCACCACTTATTCAAGTCCAGGACATCCTGTTGCTACCAAGCTGTGTAGGCAAGGTCATCCCTTGATATGGTCTTGTTTCAAGTTTCAAGTTAAATTTTATTGCATATAGCCATAGGCCATTACAATGTAAAATAAAATATAAAAAGATTTAAAACATTTCAAACCAGTAATAAAACAGTAAATAAGAGAATGTGGAATGTCAGATAATTACTCAACACCAAAAGAACATTTCTAAATTACATTTGTCCACTTATCATACTATTCTAGATATTTGCTCTCTGCCGAACCACTTTGGCCCTAATTTTCTTCACCCCAAGGGTAAATAATGCTTTGTAAGAAACAAATGAATTTGTATCCGCTAACAAAAAGAGAAGTTTTTCCTGGTCGGATTTGTCGTTTAGCCTATCTCGTAGGCCAGCAAGAAATTTGGCTCTAGGATCTGCATACAATGGGCAAGTGAGAGCATAATGTGGGAGAGATATAATCTTGTTAGAAAGGCTGCATTCCGGTCAGTTCTAATGTTCAGAAATCACAGGATGTTTGGGAATTTCTCTTGGCAGAGACTGAATCATGTTTATATTGCGCACAGCACCTTGCACATGACATAAGCAGCGATCCTAAGAGACAAGAGCTACAACAGGCAACATTCTTTTCCCAAAAAGAAGGAAAATAGGCTGGACCAGAAGCTGTCATTATCAGGGCTTCAAATCACTTGGCCGAGAAATGCAGTTTCAAGATAAAGAGCTCATGTAGCAGGTTAAAAACGCACAGAATTTGAGGCAGGATTTGAATGTTCCTGAGACATTGCTCACTTCTTCAATCACTCACAAAAGCTCTTATCCTGCCTCAAATTTTGTTAGTCCTTAAGATGCTTCTGGACTCTTGCTCTTTTCTGTTGCTAGAGACCGACACGCCTATCCAACTTGATCTAAGATACAACTAAGAGGTGATCAGTTTAGCAGGTTGCAGCTTAATGTTATCCTGCCAAGGCCTCTGGTAAGTCAACATCTGGTCTTGCTAGATGGGCCACGGCTAAACCCCCCAGTGCCCTTCCATGGTACAAAAAAACACGCAGACAATTCAATGTCTAGTATCTGCCAACAACCCAGATTTATTGGAAGAGCTTGAGAACAAATGCTGTTGCTTTATCCTTTGTGCTGCCATAAGGGCTCTCAAGGGTGAGGTTGGAGGCTTACAAAGGGCAGATTCCAGGATTTCTTCTACCGAGTAAGAATATTTTTTAAAAGATTGTACTTGTGTTCTCTCCCTTCTTGGGGAAAGGGGAGGGACATTCCTCTATGCAGCAGTAGTCGTCTCGTTGCTGTTTGGCTCAGCCGTGTGCTTGGCCAGCTCCTGGACCATGGCCTCCTTCAAGAATGCTTGCACCTCAGAAGGGTCAAGGGAGGGGGACTCATTGTTTTGGTTCAGGCTCTCCACCTCCTTCGACATGTGGTCGTACACGTCCATCAGCAACGTCTTCATCAGCCCCCTGGCCTTGGTCTCCATGCGCACCTTGGGCATGTGCCGCAGGATCTTGGCGGCAAAGAGCCGTGGGGAAGAGATGCTCAGCACCGTCCTGCTCCCCACGCGTGTGGCCTGGCGCTTCTTCTGCTTCTTACGCTGGAATCTCTTCTGGTGACGCTTCTTCTGGGGCCTCTTTTTCCTCATCCGCTTGTTTTTCCTGTTGCCATGATGCCTGACAGCCATGTTGATCCCTCCAAGAGCCTGCCTTTGAATGTCACTGGATTTTGGCCAT
Organism: Paroedura picta; assembly: GCF_049243985.1. Taxonomy (NCBI): domain Eukaryota; kingdom Metazoa; phylum Chordata; class Lepidosauria; order Squamata; family Gekkonidae; genus Paroedura; species Paroedura picta. Next base: position 14,316,821 of record NC_135371.1, read on the forward strand.
GCACGATCTCTTATAGACACCAGCATGCAAATGAATCTACGACAGCGAGCATCCCTATTGGTGGCACCTGCCTTTATTGTAGCCAAGCAACTATTGTCACACCGGATGTGGTTATGACCTCTTATTTTTGTAAAGCTTGACTCTACTGCAGTTAGCTATATCATGACATAAGTCACAGAGAGTCCCCACTGGGAAGAAAGGTGGGGTATAATCAAGTGAATGAATAAACAAATATAAACACATAATGTTAAGATAACGTTACAGCTCTCACAAAACAGATATTCATATAAATAGATAGGATCTGTATTGGAAGCCAGGCTTGGGTGGGCTATAGATTGTGGGTCTGTTTAACAAAAACATTTCTAGTTACCCGCAGCACAGTCAAGCTTCACAAAAGGAGTAGGTCATAACCATATCCGGTGTAACAATGGTTGCTTGGCTACCATAAAGGCAGGTGCCACCAATGGGGATGCTCGCTGTCGTGACTTCATTTGCATGCTAGTGTCTATAAGAGATCATGCATGGCCACATTCCAGTGACATTCAAAGGCAGGCTCTTGGAGAGAAGAGATCAACATGGCTGTCAGGCATCATGGCAACCGGAAAAACAAGCGGATGAGGAAAAAGAAGCCCCAGAAGAAGCGTCACCAGAAGAGATTCCAGCGTAAGAAGCAGAAGAAGCGCCAGGCCACACGGGTGGGGAGCAGGACGGTGCTGAGCATCTCTTCCCCACGGCTCTTTGCCGCCAAGATCCTGAGGCACATGCCCAAGGTGCGCATGGAGACCAAGGCCAGGGGGCTGATGAAGACGTTGCTCATGGACGTGTACGACCACATGTCGAAGGAGGTGGAGAGCCTGAACCAAAACAAGCAGCCAGCCACCGTGGAGCCTTCTGAGGTGCAAGCGGTCCTGAAGGAGGCCATGGTCCAGGAGCTGGCTAAGCACACGGCCGAGCCAAACAGCGGTGAGATGACTACTGCTGCTGCGTAGAGGAATGTCCCTTCCCATTCCCCAAAGAAAAAAGAGAACACGAGAACAAACTTACAAAAATATTCTTAGTGGATAGAAATCCTGGAATCTGCCCATTGTAAAGCTCCCACCTCAACCTCAAGAGCCCTTATCGCTGCACCGTCGGGATTCCTACGGAAAGTGGATATTGGAGTATCCGCAGTGGATGTGCGACGTTAACTCCCATCCACAGGATACCAGAACCAACAGAGACCAAACGGAAAGAGAACAGAATATCACACAAGAAAAAGTGACTCGTGAAATGGCTTCCCAAAGGAAAAGGCATCAGCATTTGTTGTCTTGCTCTTCTAATAAATCAGGGTTGTTGGCAGATATTATTCATGGAAGTTTCTGAGTGTCTTTTGTTCCATTGAAGGGTCCTGGGCTGTTTAGCCACTGCAGCTGTTGACAAACCAAGGACCTCAACAGGATAAGTTGCAACCTGATCAACTGATGATCTCTTAACTGTATCTTAGATCCAGATAGATTTCAGCTGGGTAGGCGTGTTGGTCGTATCAAATTGGGACACCAGACTGGGAGGAGTAGCAAACACCCCAGAAGATAGTTCAATGAGATCTGGACACACTGGGCAAGTGGGCCAATGAGAACAAGATGGACTTCAATAAGGAGAAGTGTAGCGTTCTACATCTGGGTCACAAAAAGGAGAAGCACGCCTAGTGGATGGGAGATGCACTTCTGGGCAGCAGTGTGTGGGAAGGAGACCTTGGGGTACTTGGGGACTGTAAATATGGTCTGTATCAAGGTGGGGAGGGTGGGAATGTGCACCAAAGAACCCAGACCAGTACAGCCTTAGGCAAACAGGGCTGCTCCATTGGGCAGTGTGGCAGGGGACTGGTAGCTTTGAGCCTTTACTGTGTCAGGGTGATGCCACCCAGCGCTACTTGGGGCATGAGGGAGTGGGCGAGGATCCCCTTTGCTGTACATTCATCGGGAACATCAAGGTCACCCAGAGAGTCACCCCAGTGTCTCCAAGTCCTGGCAGGCATTCAGACTTTCTAACAAGAGCCAATCAAAGCTCGGGATGGAGCAGGCGGTCGCCCGGCCTTGAAGGAGCGAGGGGCTGCCTCCTTTATGACGTGTTTCGTCCCAGCCAATGGGTGGGTCGAAAGAGAAAGCTCCCGCCTTCGACGGCTCGCTCTTCTCTCAGATCAAAGGGAGGGGAAGCCGGGGCGGTGCTAGAGCTCCGGGGGGCGGGGCTGAGCAAGAGGGCAGCGTTGAGCGGCAGCAGGGCGGGAAGGAAGGCGGCCAGCGGCGCGCGGGATCGCTCGCATTTCCCGCAGCGGTGGCCCGAGGGCGCTGCGTCCGCGTCCTCCCATCTGGATGAGGCTGTTCTCCCAGGGGGTTGCAGAACGGGACGGCAGAGTGGGCCAGTGCGCTGCTTAGATCCCGCTGTGTCCCCCTGCGCCTTAAAAAGAGGCGTGGATTCGACCCCTTTTTTTACTTTTAAATTGCCCTTTTCTTATTTATCCGACCCCGGCGGGCCCCGCACGTCAAAGACTATTTGGGTGCACCGCTGGAGGACGAAAAGACAACTTTCCACGGATAGCTGTCCACAACAGGTCAATGCGAGCACCGTGTTTCCCTGGTGACCAGGGCAGATTTGCCTCGACGCTTCCTACGGCGAGGAGAGAGAAATCGAGGTGTGGAAGCACATGCCTAACTTCAGCTCCGGACGTGCGATGTTTGGTGCAGCGAGGAGAGGAAGCATCCAGTGTTGTGTCTGTCGCTCTGGAGAGGAAAATAAACCAGTACTTTGCAAAGGTTCCATCTGAACGAATATATGTGAATCTGAAATGACTTTTAGGGAGTTTGGAGTACTAACTTGTAAATAAATTAAACAGTGGATATAGGAAGAGTCTGAAAGGATTTTTTTCAAGACTTCCCTGGTGGTCTAGTGGTTAGGATTCGGCGCTCTCACCGCCGCGGCCCGGGTTCGATTCCCGGTCAGGGAATTACTGTTTTATTCCCAGTAAAATAAAGTAAATTGAAGTCCTAATTAAAGCTTCTTGTGAAATGCATTTAACCTTTTGATATTTTATTTAGCAGATACTTTGTAGCTTCCGAACTCTGTGCATTTCAACATTTTCTAAAGAAAATTATCTTTAACACTGGATACAGAACTCATATAGACTGCATGGTGGAAATACAGAGGAAAGGAATCTCCTGTTAAATTTGTATTAATTTTGGCTGTGTCCAATTCTATGATTTTTTTAAAATCAAATACACCTTTAAGCAACAAACACTTCCAAAAAGTAGCTTGCTAGGAATGTGATATTCACATTGGATCAAGGAGGAATGGGATGGAACTTTAAACGTGCTTGGGAGATACCAAAACACAATTAAGTAAACAATTCTTCCTGTATAGTAAACATGCTACAGATTCAAAAATAGGGACAATAAATGGGTATGAATCTTTTTCACTCTATGGATTTCTCTGAAGAAGTGAACAATGACTCAGGAAAGCTCACAATGGAATGAATGTTGATTTTTAAAGGTGCCACTGGATTTCTCCGTTATTTTTTAATCAAAACCCTGGAAAGATCTGCTCAAAATTTGATGTGTTTTTGCTCCATTTCCTCACTGATTTCTTCCTGTTGAGCAAGTGGATTTTTTCCCCACCTGCAGTGCTAAAGTCGTGGGTTATTCCCTTCCATGCCTGGCAGTATTTGTAATCTGGCAAAGGTGCCAGACTGTATTTGGGAAGTTTGACATTTCAGCAAAACACTCCACTTAATTACTACTTTAGAAAACCTCGTGAAAACCACACTTGTGGCCACCTCTGCATTAGATTAAATCATTCAAAATTAAAGTTACCAACCTCCAGGTGGCACCTGGAGACATCCTGGAATTACAACAGATACCCAGGTGAAATAGATCAGTTCCTCTGAAGCACATAGCTTTGGGGTGTGGGACTCCATGACCACACTGGAGCCCTTCCCTTGCCCAAACCTTGTCCTTCCACAGGCTCCAGGAATTCCCCAGCTAGAAGATGGCAACCCTAAATCTTTGACAGTTGCTTTGCAGAGGCAAGAGAGAAAAGGAGGCTGCCCCACATCCTCCTCACAGATGCCTGCCCAGGGAACTGAGATAGTGAAGCCTACCCTGCAATAGGCCCATCCTTGGGTGAATGGCTCTCAGTAGTCTGCCTTTTCTGGCAGAGAAGACAGCTGAGGGGTCTGACCCTGTTGCCAGAGGAGCCTGGAGAGCTGTACCTTTAGACCAGGGGTAGTCAACCTGTGGTCCTCCAGATGTCCATGGACTACAATTCCCATGAGCCCCTGCCAGCAAATGCTGGCAGGGGCTCATGGGAATTGTAGTCCATGGACATCTGGAGGACCACAGGTTGACTACCCCTGCTTTAGACGAAGGAAATGGCCCTTGGTGCAGGAGATAATTCCTTTGCTCTACGAAGGCAAAAGAGCCAAAATACTGGACTGGAGTCAAACTGGAAATTCTCTTGGGCTCGACTGTCTTTTTGAGGAAGAGAGCTTTGTCATTTGGGGGGGGGGGGTAGGTTGATGGGAATGAAAGGCTTGCCTGTACAAAGGGAAAAGGGAACAGACAGAGGTTTTCCTGCATTACTCCCTTGCAGAGAGTTTCTGGACTCCTGGGATTTCATTACAGATCTAGTTCCTGATTGGGGGGGAGGGGGTGTTGTTCCATTGTCAGTGAAATGTTTGCTGTGAAACACATCACCTGTGTTCACAGTAGCAAGGAAATCTTCAAAAAACAAAACAAAAGAGTTCCAAATGGATGGTTTTGATCCATCCACATCTGGATTATGGGCTCGGCATGTTTCTGCTGCCTTACTCTGTCAAAACTTATGAGTTTGCTTAGCAGCCAGCCAGAGTTGCTCAGCTCTGCCTCCTGGAGGTCCATTCAAACCAGTTGGAGAGCAAGACATGCCAGGTCCCTGTGGTGCAGTCGGCCAGCATATCCGATGGTTACTCAGACAGATGGTGGTTCGAGGGCGTAAAGGGATGCTCCTGGCCATGCCCCACCTTTGAGATAGCTGAGCGGTACAGACTATGGACCAGTAATTTAACGTGTTAGGCACACATGGGACCTCATCCTGCCCTCTTTCTTATTTATTTATTTTTATTTATTTTATTAATTTGGGTTTTTATACCGCCCATTCTTTACAGCTCTGGGCAGTTTACATGCCCTAGGAGCTGGTGTCGTGAAAGGTGCGCAGAGGCTCCTGGATTGGTGAAGGCAGCCAAAGAAGGAGCAGCACTTCAACCAGCCAGGACTGAAATCCAGGTCATGAAAGTGGGACTCTTCCATGATGTGTCTACACCACCAGAAGGAACATTAAAAATCAATGTTGGGGCTTGTATCAAAAAGATGAGGCAGATGAATTTTCCTGATGTTGACTTACGAACGTTTCGGTAACCTAGCCAGAGGCAGAAAGCAAAGTTCACAAGTTTAATTTGGGAAAAAGGAATTTTAAGACTTAGGCAGAACTCGTCTCTGTGGTTTTTATGTGGGCTGGTAAAAATGAGTCAGAAAACAGAGAACATAGTAATTTGTACAAGTACAGTGACAAATTGTTAGGTCACGGGATTACAACTCCTACATGAGATCAGAGCCCTGGGGGTCTTGCAAGACAGAGCTGTCCCACCGGGATGATGGCTGAGCATGGGGATTACCCCTAACATCTGCTGACCTCCCCGCCCAAACACCCCGATTTACCCCTGCATCGCCATTCGCCATCTCCCGGAAATAAATGTTTTAGATGGAACAGCACCAGCTATTGTAATTGTAATTTTATTCAAATTTTATATTTATTTATGTGTGTTTTAAATGTTGTGAGCCACCCTCAGCATATAAATTAAATAAATTATTACGCATTACAAACTGCTATAAGGATGCCAGCTCCTACTTCGTGAGGGATTGCCAGCTCTTGGGAGATTTGAGAGAGATTTTGTCCTGAAGACCACAGTAGTGTACAATGCGTTAGAGTCAACCCTACAAAGCATCCATTTTCTCCGGGTGAACTGATCATTCTAGTCTGGAGGTGAGCTTTGATTCCGGCACCGCCTGGAGGCTAGCATCCCTACATTGCTAATAGCAGGAGAAAGTTGACATAATGTGTGTAGGGATATCTTCTTACAGTGCATTTGTGATGTCACTGCAATACCCATGTCTGTTCTGTAGCCTTTGGTAAATTCCTTAAGCATCAATACTTGTCCACGTGAGAGGCCCCAACAATGCACTTGTTGCATTGACATTTATGGGTCAGAGAGACTGCAATATTTCACCATCCCCGTGCTGCAGTATTTCCTTCTCCTTCCTCTTGTGCACTAGCCAGATGGGAGATTACAGCCCTAGGAACATTTTCCTGGGAGACAGTCCCATTGAATAGCCCTGGGTAAGACTCTGAGCAAACCTGCTTAAGGATTGCTCTCTTAACACTGCAACCTTAGGCATAGTTGTTGTACCCTTGAAAGCCCATGGACTTCCATGGGTTCAGAAGGGTGTGCCTCTGTTGGGTTTGCATTGTCGAACTCTGGGTTTCTGAATCTGGACTCATTCTGTTAAAGTAAAAAGTATTTCACCTGGGGCAGGGGACAGTCTTCCAAGCCACTCGCCAAAAGGTGGGGTACAAATGAGGGAGGAAGAAGAGGTCAAAATGATTACTGTGTTCTAAATAGCCTGATCTTGTTAGAGCTGATGAAGCTAAGTAAGGTCAGCCAAGATTGGTGTTTGGATGGGGGTCACCATGGAAGAGAAGAGTCGTTTTGCATAAGAAAGCCATGGTCAACTACTTTGGCTCCTCTTTTGCCTTGAAAACTTGGGTTCACTAGATTTGGTGGCAACGTGACAGCTGTCCAGCTGCAGCAGCCACCGTAATTCTGGCATCCTACCGCCGGCAAAGAATCAACCTTGCCAGGAAAATAACACAAAACTATTATGCTACGCCAACACAAGGCTAGGCCTTGATGGTCCCGATGAGCATATAACAAAAGCAGGATCCTCACCCACTGCCACAAAAAGGCATGCCCCAAGTAGATCTGGATGGCATCCGCCTGACACAGGAAAGGTTCAAAGACCCCGGCCACACTGCCAAAGAAGAAGAGTTGGTTCTTATATGCCATTTTTCTCTACCCAAAGGAGTCTCAAAGTGGCTTACAGTCACCTTCCCTTTCCTCTCCCCACAACAGGCACCCTGTGAGAGAGGTGAGGCTGAGAGAGCCCTGAGATTACTGAAGAAGAGTTGGTTCTTATAGACTGCGTTTCTCTACCCAAAGGAGTCTCAAAGCAGATTAACAATCCCCTTCCCTTTCCTCTCCCCACAACAGACACCCTGTGAGGTGGGTGAGGCTGAGAAAGCCCTGATATTACTGAAGAAGAAGAAGAGTTGGTTCTTATATGCTGCTTTTCTCTACCCGAAGGAGTCTCAAAGCGGCTTACAGTCGCCTTCCCTTTCCTCTCCCCACAACAGACACCCTGTGAGGGAGGTGAGGCTGAGAGAGCCCTGAGATTATTGAAGAAGAGTTGGTTTTTATATGCTGCTTTTCTCTACCCGAAGGAGTCTCAAAGTGGCTTACAGTCGCCTTCCCTTTCCTCTCCCCACAACAGACACCCTGTGAGGGAGGTGAGGCTGAGGGAGCCCTGAGATTACTGCTGGGTCAGAACAGTTCTATCAGTAGTGCTGTGGCGAGCCCAAGGTCATCCAGCTGGCTCCATGTGGGGGAGGAGCAGGGAAACGAACCCAGCTCACCAGAAGTCTGTACTTCTAACCACTACACTAAGCTGGCTGCCCTGTTTGCTTAAGAGGCTGTACTGACCTGACAGGGTTGTTCAGTGTACATTCCCAATACCCACCTTGAGGACACAGATCCAAGTTTAAAGAAATTTGAGCAAGAGAGAGATATCTGTCATCACAACACACCTGTGTTGAGGCACACAGATGCTTCTATAAGCCCCCAGGTGACTGTCAGGAGTTAACTCAAGGGTCATTAAGAAGAAGAGTTGGTTCTTATATGCTGATTTTCTCTACCAGAAGGAGTCTCAAACCAGAGCCCAGATATTACTGCTCTGTCAGAACAGCTTTATCAGTGCCTTGAGGAGCCCAAGGTCACCCAGCTGGTTGCATGTCGGGGAGCACAGAATCAAACCTAGCTCACCAGATTAGAAGTCCAGACTCCTAACCACTACACCAAGCTGCCTCTAGTAGGCTCCCGAGCTATGAACTAACCACTAAGGCAGGTGAGAATCCTGCCTGCCTCCCCAAATGCACACCTCCAATCTTCTTCAGGCACTAAGACTGCTGCTGATCACATTACAGAATTAAAACTAAAAAGACTGAGTTCTTATCCTATATAAGTCTCCCCTTCCTCTTTTATGACTAGCGAGCAAAGACAAGTTAACTGCTCAGCTGTGTTGCCCATTGCCTTCAATGTTGTGCAAGATAACAGCAATTCCTTTTTCACTGGAAGGAAGGTCTAAGACTCCCCAATCAAGATCAGCACTTGGTTTCAGCTGAACTATCTGTGCCCACACTACTGCCTAATGCAGGGGTAGTCAACCTGTGGTCCTCCAGATGTTCATGGACTACAATTCCCATGAACCCCCTGCTAGCAATTGCTGGCAGGGGCTCATGGGAATTGTAGTCCATGAACATCTGGAGGACCACAGGTTGACTACCCCTGTTCTCATGGGAATTGTAGTCCATGGACATCTGGAGGACCACAGTTTGACTACCCCTGGCCTAATGCAAAGTTTTGCGCTGGCCGGAAGAGATAGAAGGGCAATCAGGTCCTTGGGTTGAGGAAGCTACAACTGCAGAAAATCTCTACAGGTGGCAGACTTAGACACTCTTTTAGAAATTTGAAGCCTTTTGCTGTCTTCAGACCTGAGGCTCTTCAGTCTTAATCATAACCGTTTTCTGGGCCTCTAATCCAACTCTGAATTAGAAAACCACAGGAAATCAGAATCAAGCAGAACGTGAAGAGACCAAAAAAGGCCCTTCAGTCCAGCTCCCCACCTTCTCGGGGTCTTAAAAACCATACCTTCCTGACAGATGCTCATCCAATCTCCTAAAAACTTACAACAAAGGGGACTCTACCACCTTCGGAGGCAGCATATTCCGTCTACAAAACAGCACTCACCATCAGAAAATCTACTTAAATATTTAAGTAGAACCTCCTTTCCACTTAAAATAAAAATGACATTCTGCACAAACCCGCCTACCTCCCAAAACAGAAAGAACAAGGGTACGGCAATTAAGTCCACTTCTGAAAATAATGGTAGATTATATCATTTATTCCAACGGCAGGACACAGGCATTTCCAGCTGCAGGCTTTGGTGGGTGTTAAAGGATCTCTTTATCTCTGCATGCAGCATTCTTGAAAGTCCATTTATTTCCAAGCAGGAGAAGAATATTTATTAGCTCTGGGTATTTAACACTACAAGGTATGTGCATTGATGCCTCATACAGTTGGATATGTGGTCAAGGCTTTCCCAGATCTCCCTCCTCCTTTGTGGATTTTTCTCCGATGCCTCACAAGATCTCTGTTGCAGAAAAACCCTTTCTCACAGTCTGTGCAATGGTGCAGCCTCAGAGTCCTGCAGGGTCTAACACGGGCCGCATTGCCCCCCAAACTTTCCACTGCTGCCAGCGTGGCCTCCTTGAGGTGCATCCTCTGGTGGCGCGCCAGGTGGGAGCTGACATTGAAGCACTTCCCGCACTCAGGGCATTCGTATGGCTTCTCTCCCGTGTGGATCCTATGATGCCGCACCAGAGCCGACTTAAAGCTGAAGCTCTTCTCGCACTCGGGGCAGCCGTAGGGCTTCTCTCCCGTGTGGCTCCTGCGGTGGTGGATTAAGTGCGAGATCTGGGTGAACTCTTTCCCGCAGTCCGTGCACGCGTAGGGTTTCTCTCCGGTATGGATTCTCTGATGCTGAATGAGGTGGTTGCTTTCCATGAAGCTTTTCCCACATTCAGAGCATTTGAAGGGTTTCTCCCCTGTGTGGAATTTCTTGTGCCGCCTGAAAGCTGACGGATTCAAAAGCCCCTTCCCACAATCCAGGCACTTCAACAGGGTCCCATCCAGGTGGATTCTGTCATGTGTTCGGGGTCCCAGGTGCCGTCCTTTGCTCTTCTCACAAACATTTCCAACTTTCCAAGCCTTAGAGCTCTCGCGGCATTGAGCAGGCCTCGTCTGTGCCCTGCTTTGCCTTGCTGATCGACGCAGACAGCAGATCTCGATGGGCTCTTCCCTCTTACAACTCTGGGATGTTGCCTTTTGGGGGCCAGGTTTCTGAGCATTCTCCTTCCTGTTTGCACTCATCATCCATGCAACTGCTACGGGCTGAAGAGAAGAAAACAATTATTCCAGTTATTTATTTTGAACGCTCACAGACCACTCTTCAAGCAGCTCTAAGTGGTGAAACGTAAAAACAACAGCATAGAAAAATTAAAGCAAACTGCAAAAAGCATACAACACCTCCCGAAATTTCATTGCATGGTAACAGTGGGGACCCTAACTCCACCACCTACCAGAAAAGGAGTTTGCCACTGCTTCCGTTTTATTTCTTACATTTCTATTCTGCCCTTTCTCAAGGGACTCAGGGTGGGCCGCAACATATATACAATCCCATACAATATAAATTAAGTTCAAAACCTATTTTACATTTTAAATCAAAGTGCAATTTATACTAATATTGCCCTAAAAATATTAGTTCAGGGAGGCATTATATAGATTAGCAGATAACTCAGCTGACTGATACAGATGTGAGTGCAGGTAGGGAGGTCTAGAGATCATAGAATCATAGAGTTGGAAGGGGCCATACAGGCCATCTAGTCCAACCCCCTGCTCAACACAGGATCAGCCCAAAGCATCCAAGAAAAGTGTGTATCCAACCTTTGCTTGAAGATTGCCAGAGATTAAATATTAGCTCTTCTTGGGCCTCAGCCATGGGCCTGGCAGAACTTAAAAGCACTGCAGAATTGTTAAGTCCCACAGGGCTTTGGTCTCCTTCAGCAGGGTATTGCACCAGGAAAAGGCCCTGGCTCTGGTTCAGGCCAATTTGATCTCTTTAGAGTCAGGGACCTTAAGTTGGTGTTGATCGTTGGACCTTACTGCCCCTGAGGCGGAGTATAATGGAAGAGGCGGTCCTAAAGATACAAGGTTCTCAGACGGTTAAGAGCCTTGAAGATAAGAACCATGGAGAATAGGTCTATTTATGGCTATGAGACCTACTGACTGAAGAATGCCTCCATATCTAGAATCTAGAATACCTCCATATCTGGAAACATCAGGAGATGACCCAGACCTTTTTGTTGTGTTTGGGCCATATTTGAAACAGGATGCTGGACTAGACAGATGATCAATGATATAATCAATCAGTGGTCTTCTTACGTTCACAAAAATGTGCAATCCTGGCTTGCCGACCCCTGCCACCAAACCAAGGTCTCGTGATCTTGAGGCAAGATCACAAATTACCTATTCCTCACTGGGGTGAAGCCTTAACATGAGAGGTTGTGGCGAGCCCACAAGGGATCCTTGTAGGGTTGGGAGCTCCTTGGTGCTTTGTATGCGGTGCCTGGGGAGGGAGGATTTGGGCCACTTCTGAATGCTCAGCCGGGCTGCAATACCAAGCCATCGGCTTCTTGAAGCTCCCATTCCCCCCGGGGGAAACGATCTCTTTAGTAGGGCGCTCAGCAGTTATCCCGGGAGATCTCCAGGTCCTACCTTAGGAGTGGCAACCCTAGATGTCTGGCTGCTTGGACGTGCGCCTTCCTTGCTGACAAGGGTCGGCACAGGAGCCCCGCCGGGCTTTTGATTGGTGTTTTTCGGAGTGTCAGCCCGCCACCCCCCACCGCAGCCTCTGCCCCACTCCTGGGGGCGCTCCGCTCCCGGGGGCGCCACTCCCTGCAGCTTCCCGGAGGGCTCAGCGCTTCCGGAGGCTGCCGCACGATGCCGAGGCGGCGCCTGCAGGCGCAGGGAAGATCCAGGGCACTTCCTCGCCCCGGCGGGCAGGCACCGGGCGAGGCGCGCATGACAGCCTTATGCAACATCCGACCCAGGAAGCGCAACAGGCTCCGCCCGCCAGCCTCGCCCTCTAGCGGCCGCGGCCAACCCAGCGCCGACTTTTATTACCGCGCTCAGCTCCGCCCGCCCGGCCGTGCGACTGCGCCTGCGCCTGCTCAGTGCGCCGGGAAGAGCCCTTGGCGCATGCTCGGATAATTGGGGCAAGCCGGCGTTTCAAGGGTCCCCAGCGGGGTGCCCTTGGGTGCCTTCTGTGGTGCCCACGAAATGTTTTTAGGAAATGGGTGGAGCTTTTGACTATTGACGCATTGACTATTAGAGATCTTTTTTTTTTTATTGAAATGTTGCATGGGCAGCAACCACCATGGCAGCGCGCGGGTCTGCATTTTGTTGCCGAAGTTGAGCTGTGGCAATCATTTTGTGGCTTGCTCCGCCTCCTGCGGCAGCCATTTTGTGACAGATTTTTTAAATTATTCTTTTTGGCAGCACCTCTAATGTAAGGTGACCAGATTGTCCCACTTTTGGAGGGACATCTGGGGGCACCTGGCAAATTGTACTTCTGTTGAAATAAAAAATATATATATAGTACAACGCTAATTTTGCGTTCTATGAAACTTTTTGTTGCTCCATATAGACCAAATTTTTAATCAAGAACCCCCCCCCCAACCGGGTCAATGGTGTCCCGCTTTACCAATGTTAAAATATGGTCACCTTAACTCTAATGCCCCGTCAGAATTCCAAGTGTGCTTGCAGGCTCAGAAAGGTTGGGTACTCCTGATGTCTGGACATTTGTGGCAATAATACTTATCTCCATGGGGTGGAGAAATGGACTCCTAATTTTTTAGGGCCTGCTTTTTGACTGCCACAAGACCTTCAAGAGCCAGGCAGGGGCAATTAATTCTTCCCTGCTCAGCTGGCAGCCTAGCAAAGATATAGTTCTGAACGCCTGTGTCCGCGTTGCTGAGAGGAAGGAAGAGGGAAGAATAGTGCCAGGATCTCTCCGCCTAAGTTACCACATAGGGTTGCTAGGAGGGTAGACAGGTAGACAGGCTCTGACTGGGGAGTGAAAAGTCTGGGCTTGAATTTTCAGGCAAGCACATGCAGAATGGCTGAACCTTGAGAATTGTTTTTCCAAAGCCGTCCTGAGTGGCTTCCTCATTCCGCTTCACCCTGTCCCTTGACAGAAGAATTGTCTGCTGTGAAACTACCCACACAAACAACATTTACCCTAGCGCCACTGCTGAGAGTGGGCTGCTAATAGTGCAACCCAATTGCTTCACTAATAATCCAAAGGCTGTGGGTTCCAGTGACGCCACGAGACTTCCGCATTTCCTCTCTGCCCAAACAAAACTGCCTGCTGATCCAAAGGCCACCAGAGGCCTTCCTAGTACAGGGATCAATGTCAAGGGGTCACTTTGCCACTTCAGCAGAAGAGGAATCACTTTGTCCTGAGAAGGAAAGAAATTCTAGAGGCGGATGTCAGGGTCTGGGGAGGAAAGGCAGAAAGTGTGTCTCGCACCTTAATTGAAAGCCATGGACTTTTGGGGTGGGTGTCAGGCTGTGAGCCAGAAATAATCCATACCGTAATCCATACAGGCCTGACCTGGATAGCCCAGTCTGCTCTGGTTAGTATTTGAATGGGCGACCTCCAGGGAATACCTGATTGTGACACAGGGAGGCAGCCCATGAACCTGGTGCTGTAAATCTGCTGTAGATTAAGGGTCTCTAGGATGTGATTTACAGTATTTGCTGGCGTATAAGACTTTCCCCCCCTGAAAAACATGCCCCCAAGTGGGGGGGTCATCCTATACGCCGGGTGCCCTTCAGTTGGGATAGACATAGCTGCCCATAGTGGCCCATAGTACTGTAATGTAATGTAACAAACTCTATATTTTGAGTGGAAATGTTGGGGGTCGTCTTATACGCCGGCAAATACGGTACTTAGTCCAGCGAGAGTCCATAAATGGTCTTGGGGAAGGCACTCAATCGGTTTCAACTTTCACTCAACGCACAGGAGTGGTCCATCACGCAGAGCTAGAGTGCGTACAAAAAAGACAATTGCCTACAAGTACTCCGTGCTGTCAATTCACAAAGAAATTAATCTTATCTGTTTAAAATTGCTCAGAGGATTTCATCTGGATCCAGAGTCCTTACTTAGAGCACAACACACTTCACAAAAACAACAGCCCACCATACACAAGAGATGGAATAAAAATAATTTATTTTGTATTTATTAAGCGAGGCGCCCGTGTGCCATTTAAATCAAGGCTACTCTGTCAGTGTTGAGAACTTAAGGGCAATCACTGAGACAGTCACATCTCCTAAAGTGAATTTTTGAATATGCCTGAACAGGATTTTGCCAAAATCCTTTAATTAGCTATAATCATGGGTTAAATTGGCCATGTGCTTGGCCAAAGACACCAAAGCTTTCACCCAATTGTCTTGTCATTTTCTTCCCATACTTCCACAGACTTTGTTTCTAAAGTGACATGCAGATGCTCACAAGACTACGCATGGAATGTGTTTAATTTGAACATCCCTTCCACGTTTAATGAGCCTCTTGTGGCGCATGAGCCTCTTGTGGCGCAGAGTGGTAACACCCAACAAGCAATAGTGGGCTTTATCAGTCATACAGTTTCCAGTGTCCGGCTGGTTTACACATGCGTCGTATCACACAGTGACTCTAAATCAAAGGCAAGACGCTGGTAACATGAGAGGTCCCGATCAGAAAGGGATTGTATCAGAAGTAATGCAAAAGTTCTGCTTGCACTGCTGGGTCCCCAGTGGTTCATTTGTCCATTCAGACTGGCAGACGGTGTAGCAGCCGCCCCATTTTGCACCAGGAGAAAGGTAAAAAGGTGAACATGAGACAACATAGCAAATATGGGAATATGGATCCCTGTAACATGTAACACTGCAAGCTTATAGCCTGCAAGAGGCACAGGAAAACAACTATTTAGCACTATTAATACATGACTTTACAAAGGCAAAGCTGAACATACAAAACGGGTGGAATAAAAAAGCTTATTTTCTGTTGTGTTGATTGACCAAGATATTCAGGGCCCTTGACTGAATCACTAACAAGATCTATCCGATTAAAATGTATTTGCTGAGGAACTAACTTTAATATGATAGTACTTTAATATATCTAATGCTTTGATATACATATATATTGGGGAGGGGCTGTGACTCAGTAGCAGAGTATGTGCTTGGTATGCAAAAGGTCCCAGGTTCAATCCTCAGCGTCCCCAGGTGAAACGATCAGTTGGCAGGGGATGGGAATGACCTCTGCCTGAGACCTTGGAGGGACGCTGCCAGTCAAATAGACTGCCAGTCCCTTAAGGCAGGGGTAGTCAACCTGTGGTCCTCCAGCTGTTCATGGACTACAATTCATGGACTACAATTGTAGTCCATGAACATCTGGAGGACCACAGGTTGACTACCCCTGCCTTAAGGGACTGGCAGTCTATTTCAGTGTAAGGCAGCTTCATGTATGTGTTTGCGTGTGAATTGTTTCCAAATGCATTGTAAAAGTCCAGAACTAACGAAACAGTAAAAGCAGAGGGATATGCACTATTAACTTGCACTATATCCAACTCACTTTAATCTTGAATTAAATACATTTTGCACCAAGATGTATACCCTAAAAGATTAATATATTTTAACAGATGTTATAATTTCTATACCCGGTGATCATTCGGTATTTTGGCTTTATATTTGTTCTCGTTTTGTTACGAAACAGAAAATGTACATTAAAATACTTTAATGCTGAATTTTTTATCCCCCTTCTTGTTTCTCTCTTGGATTATCAGCAAGTTTGTGTGTGTGTGTGTGTTTTGGGAAGGAAGAGGGATGTGGTTGCACATTGCCCTACTTTTGGCAAGAAAGTATACGCAAACTTCAAGTTCCAATACAAACCCACTGCCTAGAGGCACCACTGGTTTGGGAACACTGACAAAGTACTGTTCCTTCCAAGCTAACTGGTTTTGCATCTCTGGAAGAAGATGTAACCCAGTGGTTCTCAACCTTCCTAATGCCACGATCCTTTAATGCAGTTCCTCATGTTGTCGTGACCCCCAACCATAAAATTATGCAAGGGTTCTTTCAAAGAAATTAAACCGAAACTGTTTAATGCAGTGAAGATCCATTGGTCATGATCGTATATAAATTCAGTTTTTCCTGGGGTTTCTCAGTTCAGTTCTGCCTCTTGTCCTACAACGCCGATCTTGCTCTTTTCCCCTGCTCCAGACAGACGAACGCTCTATCTCGATCTACCCCACAAGGCTGTTGTGTAGAAGGCGCCCACCCGGGCCAAGCTGCTTGCCCTGCCGCGAACCCTGTGAAAGGGTCATTCGACCCCCAAAGGGATACAGACCCCCAGGTTGAGAACCACTGATGTAACAGAACAGAAATCAGTTCCTTTCCAAGTCAAGGCTTCTTTCCAACATGGACTCTCTGGTGGGAAAGGAGGTGTGATTTCTGATTGAAACTTTTCCCACAGTTGGGGCACTTATAAGGTTTCTCCCCCGTGTGAAGCCGCTGGTGTATAACTAGCCCAGAGTTGAAGCTGAAGCTCTTCCCGCAGTCCTTGCACGTATACGGCTTCTGTCCTGTGTGGATGCCTTGGTGGGAAATGAGGTGTGACCTCTGATTGAAGCTCTTCCCGCAGTCTGAGCACCTGTAGGGCTTCTCCCCAGTGTGGATTCGCTGGTGGATCACCAGGCCCGAGTTATAGCTGAAGCTTTTCCCGCAGTCGGGGCACTTGAAGGATTTCTCTCCCACATGGGTCCGCTGATGGGAGAGCAGGTGGGACTTCTGACTGAAGCTCTTCTCGCAATTGGAGCAGTTGTAGGGCTTCTCCCCTGTGTGGATCCGCTGGTGTATGACGAGCCCGGAGTTGTAGCTAAAGCTTTTCCCGCAGTCGAAGCATTTGAAGGGCTTCTCTCCCGTATGAGTCCCCCAGTGGGAGGTCAGGTGTGAGCGCTGGTTGAAGCTCTTCTCGCAATCGGGGCACTTGTAGGGCTTCTCACCCGTATGGATCCTCTGATGCACCATCAGGCCTGAATGGTTGCTGAAGGTTTTCTTACAGACGATGCACAGGTAAGGTTTCTTCCCCAGATGGACAATCTGAGGTTTCACGAGGCCGGGGCCCTGTTGAAAACCTTCCTCCTGCTTCCTGCGGGCAATCTCGCTTTCTCCAATGTGGATCAGCTGCTGGATAACAATCTGGTCCAGGTTTCTGAAACGCTTGTCTTTGCGGTGAGCACCGCTGCCTTGAGTCCTGGCTGAGATGGCCAGTCCTTGCCTCTCTGACAAACCCCTCTCACCACCTCTTTCTCGTTTGCCGCCGAGAGAAACTCTCTCTGCAGATCTCCCTGCTGGCGACACATCGGTTCCTGCTTGCTCCCGATCTCCTGTCAGAGGCGTCTGTTTCTCGGTTGCCGTCTCGTCCCCTGTCGAGACAAACAGAACTCAGGCCCGGAAACATTCTGCATATTCATTCCCCTTCCTCAGGCTGCCCCTACAGATCCAGAAAATCAGGTTTATGTGGGGTGGGGGGGATAAATAACAATCAGCTTGAATGTGTGCATGCAGTCTAAATCCTGGATGGTCACTGAAGCTTGTCTCGCAGCTAGATTTATGTAGTATAGCCACCCTGGTGGCCCTGATGAGGGCAGAAAGGCCGGGTATAGCTCTCAAAAATAAATGGGGAAAAAAAGTGTTTATTTTCAAATTTGTATGCCACTCCTCCCCAAGGACAGCACATTAATACAATAAACAAAAGTTAAAACATTAAAAAATACTATATATTCAAACCTAGAAGTTCACCGCCTTCTCTCCGAAAGAAGAGAGGGGCAAACTAAGTGCTACGGTATTGTAACTAGGTGGTGTGCAGATGTTGTTGTCTGTATAGGGTGGCCAGCAGCTGATGTTCTGTACACCTCAACTATAGCACCAGTGGAACAAACTCTATCTTACAGCTCCTGCAGAATTGTTTTAAGTCCCAAAGGGCCCTGAATCTCAGTGGTTAACCCAGCGAGCAGCAGACGGAAGCAAGCGTGAGGATTTCCTTACAGGGATGTTCTGTTACCTTTGAGTCCAGACATCTGGATGTCTCTGTTCAAGGGCCCCTTGCCACCACCTTCCATTGTGGCTAGGTATTCCGTGAACTAGACCAGTCCTGGCAGGAGACAGAGAAAGAATAATGGACCGATTCAATTTTCTACCTTCAAAGGCCTGGCCCAGAAAAGAAAGCAACAGACTTACTATGATTTCCTATACTTCTCTGTTATAAACGTAACCGGCAGGGTACAGCCTCTTGGGGAACACGGGTACGGATACCCATTCGCAAATTCAGGTTGCCCTAATTGTATCACATTGTTTCTCTTGCTGGCTCTACCCCCTCTCTTGGTTTGAGGGGGAGGGGAACTAACCTACTTCACAGAAGACCAAATGCAGGATTGGTTGAAGGCCCCTGTCTCCGATCCTTGCCCTGTGAAAAGGAGATAATGAGGCGGTGTGCAGGGCCAGCAACGGACCAGGCTTCTGACTCTGCCACAAACTTTGCCTTGCAACACCTGGCTTGAGCGCTGGGGCAGTTCCAACGTATTTTGGACAGCATTTGCTAAGATACACAGATTTCTAAAGCAGGGGTAGTCAACCTGCGGTCCTCCAGATGTCCATGGACTACAATTCCCATGAGCCCCTGCCTGCTGGCAGGGGCTCATGGGAATTGTAATCCATGGACATCTGGAGGACCACAGGTTGACTACCCCTGTTCTAAAGTAAGCAAGCAACGACTCCCTACAGCTCCTTCCCTACCACAAATGTTAGTCTTTAAGGTGCCTTCTGTTGCAGAGAGACGACCATCTTAATGTTTCGCTCTTTCGATTTCAGCTCAACCTTTGGGTTCTGGCCTGACCTTCCGGGGCAACAGAAAACATAACTCCGCTCCATCCTTCTGCGCCGGCCCTGCTCATGCTGGAAGGCGGCTCTCAAGGCGCTGCTGGACCTTCTGCTCTCCAAGCCGGCCTCCCACCGGATGGGGACCTTCAGAAGACAATGCCGAGGATGGCCATCCCAGCCTGACCCATTCTCGCTGGGTGGGAAAAATAAGCCCCCCCACGACCTCCCCGGCTCGTTTGCCATTAAAAAGCAAAGCGAACCCTCTCTCCTTCCTCCGGGGTGGGGGGGGATCAATCGGATCCGAGGGCGGATTGTCCATCCACACCGGCTCAGGCCGCCCCAGGCCACGGGCATCCCCCCACCTGCAAGCACCTGCCGCACGGCTGCCAGAAGCGTCTTCCCGGCTCCCTTCCTGCAAAGGCTGGGCATGGGGAAGTCCTCGCGGCGCACCGCCTCCTGCACGGCCCCGGCGGTCTCCCCCACGTCGGGTTCCCAGGGCCGCCGGCCTCCTCCTCGGGCCGCCCCGCCCACCGAGCGTCGCGGACGGAGCTGCCGACAGCGACCCCTGGCGAAGGCGGCCGGCCGCGTTACTGCAGGAGGCGCGACCTGTCCGGGCTCTCGTCAGCGAGGCGAGCCAGAGCGAGCAGAGCCCCCTGCCGGCGCGCCTCGAGCACAGCCCCGCCCAACTAGACCGGATGGGGCTGCCCCCTCTTTCGCCCGGCCTGCCCTTTTAAAGGGCTACTGCAGGGCAGAGGGCCAGGTTGGGGAATACCTGGAGATATTGGGCGGGGGGAGGGCTTCAACGGGGTATGAGGCGCTAGAAGCCACCTTACAAAGCGGCCAGTTTCTCCAGAGGCACTGATCTTGCTCGCTTGGAGATCAGTTGTAACAGCGGGAGCCGGGAGGCCTCCAGGTGCCACCTAGAATCATACAGTTGGAAGGAATCTCCAGGGCTTACTCCCTGCACAATGCAGGAACTCACGGCTGCCTTCCTACCCACAGTGACCCCAATTTCATGGCCAAATGATCCCCCCCCCCAAAAAATCCAGAACCCAGGCTGGCCTGGAGGAAATTTGCCTACCACCCCACAGTGGTGATCAGTAATTCCCTGGGTATGCAAGGAAGGGCCACAACAGACACACTGGCACATCCCTGACTGCCCCCCCCCCCACACTCACCATCTGTCTAAGTTCATAATATCAGCATTTCTGTCAGTCAGATGATGATCTAGCGCCTCTGCTTAAAAACTTCCAAAGAAGGAAAACTCACAATCTCCTGAGGAAGCTGTTCCACAGCTCTAACTGTAAGGAACTTCTTCCTGATGTTTAGCCAAAAATTCTTTTGAATTAATTTCAACCCATTCGTTCTGGTACGACCTTCTGGGGCAACAGAAAACAACTCTGCTCCATCTTCTATATGACAGCCCTTCGAGTACTTGATGGTTGTCATATCACCTCTTGGTCATCTCTCCAGGCTAAATAGACCAAGCTCCTTCAACCTTTCCTCATACGACTTGGTCTCCAAACCACTCACCATCTTTGTAGCCCTCCTTTGGACACACTCCAGTTTCTCTATATCTTTCTTCAGTTGTGGTGCCCAAAACTGAACACAGTACTCCAAGTGAGGTCTAACCAGAGCGGAGCAAAGTGGTAACATCGCCTTGTGTGATCTGGACACTATACTTCTTTTAATACAGCCCCAAATCCCATTTGCCTTTTTAGCTACTAAGTCACACTGCTGACTCATGTTCAGTGTATGGTCTACTAAGACCCCCAGATCCTTTTCACACGTGCCACCTGGAGGGTGGCAGCTCTAATTATAGTCTTCTTGGAAGCCTTACTTCAGTCATCCCACCTTCTGAGATTAGGTGGGCAGGTGGTAACTAGGGTTGCCAGCTTTAGGTTGGGAAATACCTGGAGATTTGGGAGATGGAGCCAGGCTTGGATGGAGTTTGGGGTGGGGAGAGAACTCAGTGGTGTAGAATGTGATGAAGTCCCCCCTCCCAGGCAGCCATTTTCTCCAGGGGAACTGATCTCTGTCACCTGGAGATGAGCTGTAAAACTGGGGAATCCCCAGGTTCCACCTGGGGACTGGCATCCCAAGGGCAACTCAAGAAAGGGCCTTCTCAGTCTTGGTGTCAAAACTGTGGTCCTCTCTTCCCAGGAAGATTTGTCTCTTCCCTTCTGCTGTTATCTTCTGCCAGACTGGTTTGTTTTGTTTGGTGTTCCTTCAGTGAGCTATCCTTCCCACCCAATGTTTTATTTGTTGTTTTATTTATTTATAGTTAGATTTATATAACCGCCTCTCCCAGTATAATGCCCTGAGTGGCCTTGGGCTATTTAGTCCATGGACATCTGGAAAGCCACTGTGTGGCTGCCCCTGATACAGGTGGATAACAGTCACTTAGAAACTGGGACACGAAAAAGGTGAAGGCAAAGAGAATTTATGATCTGCAGCTAACTCCTCCTTCCACCTTCAACCCTTAGTAAAGCAGAAGACACTAGGACAAGTGTCCTGGCATTGGAATTCTAAGTATAATTAAGCCCCATTGACTTCCATGGACATAAAAGGGCATAACTATATTTAGGGTTGCATTGTTTGTTATAATGAGTCACGGAGGGGGGTGGTAACTTCAGAAATATGGAAATCACCCTCCAGATCTTAGGTTCAAGCAGGTCCCAAATACAAAATACAAGGGAGCACACCTATTAAGTGAGCAGAAACCAGCTGCTGGATGTATGTAATAGTTTTACTATTGGTTTAGTGCCTAAAATATTTCATTTTACAAAAAATAAAATAAACAGGTCCAACGTGGTTTACCATTTAAAAAACAGATATAAGATTTTTTAAAATGGGAAATGAAGAAAGAAATACAAACATAAGGACTAGTATACTTGAGCATAATCTCTGAATATACACAAAAATGAGGGCGTGTCTCAGTGGCAGAGGACCAGCTTGCCATGCAGAAGAAGAAGAGTTGGTTCTTATATGCCGCTTTTCTTTACCCAAAGGAGTCTTAGAGCGGCTTACAGTCGCCTTCCCTTTCCTCTCCCCACAACAGACACCCTGTGAGGGAGGTGAGGCTGAGAAAGCCCTGATATTGCTGCTCTGTGAGAACAGACAAGCCCAAGGTCACCCAGCTGGCTGCATGTGGAGGAGCAAGGAATTAAACCCAGCTCGCCAGATTAAAAGCCGCCACTCTATAACACTACACCAAGCTGACCCCGGCTCAATCTGAGCACCTCCAATCAAAAATATCAGATCACAGGTGGAGTGCCTGAGATCCTGGAGAGCCACTGCCGATCTGAGTTGCGATATTTGCAGTTTTTACGTAGGTTTCTCCGCTGCGTGAATCTTCTGATGTCTAGAAAGATGGGAGACCCATCTGAAGCTTTTCCCACACTCCGGGCAAGAATAGTGTTTCTCTCCTGTGTGAACCCTGTGATGTGTCATGAGGCTAGCATTCACGTGGAAACCTTCCCCACACTCTGGGCATTTATAAGGCTTCTCAGTGGTGTGTACTCTTTGGTGTCTGATCAAAACTGAGCTGTAGCTGAAGCTTCTCCCGCACTCAGGACATTTGTAGGGTCTCTCTCCCGTGTGGATTCTCTGATGTATAAGGAGGTTTGAGCTCCGATTGAAGCATTTCCCACAGTCAGGGCATTTGTAGGGTTTTTCTCCCTCATGCTCAATCTGGTGTCTGATGAGATCGGAGCTGTACCGGAAGTTTTTCCCACACTCCAGGCATTTATAGAGCTTTTCCCCCGTGTGAGTTCTCTGGTGGATAATAAGATGCGAGGAATGATTGAAGCTTTTCCCACAAGTCACACAAGTGTAGGGTCTTTCACCTGTGTGGATTCTCTGATGAGCAATGAGGTGTGAACTCTTACTGAAGCACTTCCCACACTCGGCGCACTTATAGGGCTTCTCTCCCGAGTGGACTCTCCGATGGGCATTGAGGGATGAAGTCCGGCTGAAGATTTTCCCACATTCAGGACAGGGGTGCTGTTTATTGGACATACATTTTCTTCGCCGAATGGAGAGTCTGGTGAGTGCAGAGCCTCCTTCCGAAGGAGCAGACATCTGTTTTCTGGACTCCAGGTGTTTATCCATTAATGTGTCTGCTTTCTGCTGATGTTCAGAAGCTTCATCTACCTGTGAACCTTGGGAATTATTCCTTTGGGGTAACCCCACTGTTGTCCTATGTCGTTCCACCCGCTCAGGATTTTGCCGCTGAGGAAAGACCTCCATCATCTTTTCACTGGCTGAAATGAAAACACAGAGTCTCAACAAGAAAAACCCCAAAGCGTTCCTTAACTAGCACAATTGGTGACAGGACACAGGATGCCTGTGCTACTCACTCACATGGTATCAATATTAGCAAGATGGTGCATATGAAACAGCTTTATTTATCTAGCCCAATAATATCTACCTTGGCAACAACTCATCAAGGTTTTAGACAGCATTCTTCTCCCAGCCCTACTCTGAAAGAACTGGAAATGCCGGGGATTGTTCCTGGAATGGTTGGCGTGCAAACAAAAAAATTAAAATAAAAAGTGATCTTCTACCAAGGGATAGTACACATTTGGATGCCCTTTTCAATGGGAAAAACTGGACAGAAGGGGTTGAGGCTATGAGCATAGAGCTTATTCTCAAAAAAAAAAAGGCACGAGAACCCACATCAGGTTCCAGACTGGTTTAGAAGCAAAACCCCACAAACAGCCTGATACTTACAGTCCAGATTAGCCAAAACTGTTTAGAGCTCAGAAGCTGAGCAAGTTGCATCTGGTTAAAACATGGATGGGAGACCACCAAGAAAGATTTTATGCAGGGGTAGGCAACGGGCATCTTTCGCCTTGAAAACCCCTTTCCACCTCTGCTGTGATCCTTCAGACAGAGATTCTCACCTGAGGGGACTGCAACAAACCGTTTTGGAACTGAAGTCTCCTTCTGATGAAGTCAAGAAACAGATTAACAAAGCCAGAAGGGCACGCAGAGAAAACCTGTTGGAAGACAGGCCCCAAAGAGACACCGACGGAATGCCACTTGTGGTCCCAGGCAGCTCTCAACTCAAAACAGATGAACAAATAGTCAGCGACTTACAACCACTACCCGAAAATGACAGTTCTCTTTCACAAGTCCTGGAGGAGACTGATGGAGGTAAAGGCAGAGTCTTAGCTGATTACTCTCGGCCTTCCACAATTGAGAAAGGATACACCTGCCCCTCAATCTACAATTTTGACATCTTTGTTTCCTTCCCTATGTTTCCCCCAGAATTAAACCCAAACAAACAGTAACCATATAAACGAAGCTTGTTATTCCTGTTTGGCCACTGGATCTGTTAAACGTCTTCAGTACGTCGTATGTGAATTTACTGATCACCACCTACATGTACAGACTGGTGACTTCCATTTCATTCTATGGGAAGACGTTTGAGTCCAGTGGCACCTTAAAGACCAACAAAGATTTATTCAAGGCGTGAGCTTACATATGCATGCGCACCTCCTTAGACATGCCTTTTTTGTGTGCATGCACAAGAAAGCTCACACCTTGAATAAATCTGTCTTGGTCTTAAAGGTGCCATTGGACTCCCAATTTTGTTCTGCACCTTCAGACCCACACGGCTACCCCGCTGAACCTAGCTGTGCAGGTGGGCAGGCACACGAAAGCTTTTACCCAGCATCAAACTTTGCTGGTCTTCAAGGTGCCCGGGGCTCAAACTTTGCTCTGCCGCTTCAGACCAGCACGGCGACTCACCAGAATCTCTCCCCATCATCTCCGTTATCTTCCTTCAAGGCTGCCGCTGCCGGCTTCTTTGAACCGCAGAGCCTCACCTAGGGCTGGAGGCGTTCCCGCGACAAGGGACCTGGCAGGAGCGCGACGGAAGGCCGCCCTCCCCGGGGCTCCGTTCTCACTTGGGTCCGGCTCAGCAAGAGCGCAGCGCAGCCTCGCCGCGTCGGCTCGCTCGGCAAATTGAGAGCGGCGCAGGACGTCGCCTGACTCCGGTCCAGGATGTTCCTCACCAGAGAGGGCGAGCGGCGGCCACTTCCTCTGCGCCTTTCCGAGCGAGATCGAGGGGCCTCTGCTGGCGGCTGCTGAGCTCGTCCATTCACTCGCTGCAAGCCGGCCGCGGAGCGTCCAGGCGGGATTCCTAAAAGGGGAACGGACTCCCTTGCCAGGATCTGCAGGGGGGGGGGGGGGATGCGTTTGTTACAAAAGGAGTCTTCTTGTGTGCCGGCGAGTAGCCAAAAGCAAATTAAAAAGGGGGTGGGCGGGGCGACCTTTCATCGAGGCCAAGTAAAATAGCAGAAAACGGCGCGCATGCTGAAAACACGCTTCAATAGAGAAATGATTTTGGAGATTATTGCAACATTAGTATCTTGTTCATTTTATAAAAGAGAGTAGAGTGTAATAGAAGGGGACAGTCGAGGAAAGCACTTTAGAATGGAATACAATTATAATCCACCGCAGAGATTATTGCAGGTCCGGTGTCTGTAACCAACTTTCCACGTTTAGTTTACCTCGCCTTGGATAGTTTGCTGTTCTCATTCTGCCTGAATTCTGTTGTACTAGTCCAATCACATTGTCCGTTGGTTATCTTGTGCTGTCTGATTGCACTGTTTTATATGCTGTAATCTCCTTTGAGTCCCAGTGAGAAAATCAGACATAAATGTGTCATGTTATCTATTGGTTTGTGAATCAGTATAATGATCTAAATTTTATTAATATTTTGGGGAGTTTGAACAGTCACCATATTCTTCTGGACTAAAAGGATGAGTAAAGGATATTAAAAGGTTATTTAATTGTTTTACCTTAATCCCCACTTCCTTGTCACCTGACATTCATTTTCCAGAGGCTGAATTTCAAAGAACTTTCCGAGTCAGAACTCTGGTTTCATTTATTGTTAATCTAGCCCAGGGGCCATGCTAATCTTCTCTGCATCATTCCAATTTTAACACATGCTGCCAAAGCAATCCCAAATATCAGAGAATCTTTACCCTGGCATGTTTTAATACTCTACTTTGAGCCCTCCTGGAAGGCATATAGCATCATGTCCCATTCCCTTAATGGCTTAGTCCAGTTGTCCCCAACCTTTTTATCACCAGGGACCGGTCAATGCTTGACAATTTTACTGAGGTCTTTTGCCGAGGGACATCGCTGCCGCTGCCTGAGCCCCTGCTCCACTTGCTTTCCCGCCGGCGCCCCTGACTTCCCACTGCCCACTGGGGGGTGCTGCGCAGTGCCATGCCGAGGGGGAGACCCAGCCATGGCGGCCGCTGGAGAGCACCAAAGGTGAGCTGGCGGCAGAGTGGCAGGGCAGCCCGAGGCAGGAGCCGGGGTGGAGGACAAGGAGGAGACGCGGCCCGGTACCGACTGATCAATGGACTGGTACCGGTTCACGGACCGGGGGTTGGGGACCATTGGCTTAGTCCATGTCATACAGGGAAAGTAGAGTCGAATGAATATGTTCAGCTGCACTGCCCATTCTATGACATCCGTCGTCAGTATCTTACTACAATTCTATCAACTTTACTGGGAAGAGCTGAACAACTTTGTCTCTCTCCTCTCTGCGCTCTTCCCAGGAGATAACAAAATCACCAAATTCTGCTTACAGGAGCGCAGGATATGCAAGGCTGCTCACGGAGTCCTAATAACTTTTGTCAGAGGAGGGTATTATCCTCTCTGCCCCCCTCCCCCGGTTAATCTGCCCTCATTGTTTTTGCTCGTCGCATTGCATGTGTTCCTTTTTAAATTATTGCTGACTCTCTGAAGCCGATTTTGTATCAAAGTAAAACCTAACTTGACCTTGTTAATCTGGCATAGGATTGGGACTCTACATTTGAGACTCTACATTTCCCTTAAAACTATTGCTAGCCTTCATGATTATGGACAGCATTTGACAATGTTGAGACTGCTGCTCTGTTCAGCAAAGAATGCCTCACATGGCATCCTGGCCCTCCTCCTTTGTCACTTTTCATATTCTCTTCCCCCCTCATCCTCTTCCTGCTGACCCTTTTATATTTTAGAAAATGACTCACATCTTTAAAAGTACCTGAGGCACCACATCACCTCACCAGAGGGTAACAAGAGCCCTGAAGACCAAGGATCCATCTAGAACATGAAACACATGAGGATGCTGGAAGCCTCTAGAAGAGGGGGCAGCTGCATCAACATAAGAGGAGTGCCCCTACTCCTCCTAATACCAGCTCCAACAGCCATGCATTCAGTCCAGCAGCTGCAGATACACACTGAGGTAACTTGAGAGGGCAGGTTTCTAGAATTGTCCCAGGGGGTCAATCAGTGCATGATGTCCCTGGCAATGGACCCAATGACCAGCAAGGGGGTTGGGGTTCTACTTTACTGAAGATCTAGGAGAGACTGTCCGGAATGCTCCATCCTTGGGTTCCCTGCATTGAGCAGGGGGGTTTACTAAATGGCCAAGACCCCAGTGTGGCACCCACCAACAGTTTTTTTGGTGCCCACCAAGTGATTTTTAGAAATTGGGAGGAGCCATATGGACTCCTCGATCAGCAGAGCTTATAACTAGCTGTTGGTTGTAGAGAATAAAATAATGCTGTTTCAGTGTTGGTTGTTATTTTCTCTAATTTTCCTTCTAGTATATTTTAAAATCAGTCCTCTTCTCCCTTGCACTTGAGCTACTTCTCTCTGTGTGGCTCCGCCTCCTGCAACAGCCATTTTGTCACTGGCTCCATCTCTTGTGGCAGACATTTTAGAGTTGCGCCCACCACCCTTTTCAGAATTCCAAAGGTGCCCAAGGCTTAAAAAGGCTGGGGAACCGTGGCCTAGAAGGGCCCTTTCCCCAATGCGTAAAAATAGAGCAGGTAGAAATAACTTGGAATCATACTGGTCCAGTTAGCTGAAGGCAGAGAAAAGTGACACCAAGCATTGAGCGAGTTGTATTGTTGAAAGCTACTCTTCCCAAACAACAAAACCAAGTGTGGCTTCTAGATGCGTATTGTGATCAGCTTTGGAAATGCTTCTTAAATCTAAGAATGATTGAGCAGCGGGCCCAGTGGAGCAGTGGAAAGATTATACCTGAACTGCCATTTTGCACAACATTAGATATTGGGAATGTTCAGAATTTGACGGGCAATCACAACACAAAAAATAATAATTACCAGTTGTTTTTTTTAAGTGAAATATTAAATTTAAACCCAACTCAGATGTTGGGAGACTCAAGGAAGCTTCCTTTAAAAATTGTATCCTGTTTATCAATAAAAAATAACCCCTGCCCCAAAGTAATCAAAATTCAAGTCCTGTGCTTCACAGCCAAATGAACTTATCTATGAAGGTAAGGATAGCTACTAAATATCATGGAAAAGCCTGGTTGAATAGAAAAATCTGCTTTTAAGAGACATATAAAAAATCTTGTTAACAGGAAAAACACAGAAAGGGGTAAAAATATAAAGGGATGACTCATTATAACATTTCAAAAAACAAAAGCAGGTAACCAATCATGAATATTATTGTTCCGTGCCCATCTTTTCCTTCTCTGGCATCTCAGTCAAAGGCTTTTGATCCTTTCTTTCTTGCCAAGGTTTAAGCCTGTGACATTCTTTGGAAGCTCATGTGCTCTGTGAAAGAAACAACAATCCTTCTCCGGTCACTCCACAGCAGTCAGGCCATTCAGCTTTTCACTCCCACATACTCTGGTTCACTGAAATTCAGCAGTGCAGCCAAAGGCCGCCCTAATTTGACAAGGAACTCTGAGGCCCCCTCCCCTTTTTGCTTAAAGGTAAAACAAAGCATTAATTTGCTAAATTAATTGGTTTGTGCTTCACCCCAACAATCCGACAGCACCTCAACAGGAGACCGTTATTCCAAAACTGTAATTTCAGAGATCTGCTTCTTAAAATTTGCCCACGCCAACTCAAAGAACGTGTTTGACCCTTTCTGTTTATTGCAGCAGGAACCTCCTTTTTACGTTCTTTAAGCAGTGATTACCTAGAATGCTCTAACAGGAATGAGACAAAATTCATGACTGATGTGTCTATCAATGGACACTGGCCATAAGGACCAAATAGAGTCACATTCATATCCCAAGATAGTGAGACCTTTAAAAACCAACTGCAGGGGGACAAGCAGTAGAGAAAGCCAGTTACCACTGAACCCTGCCTGGTTAACTTCGCCCAAACTATCCAAATAGCCCGTGGGGAAAGAATGCTGGACTATATCAATACTCATTGGATTTTTTCATGTTATGTTCTTAAGAACTTGAAATCCTGCTCTTTCTGCTAAGAAGGAGAAGGAGAAGGAAGAAGGAGAAAAAGGAGACGGAGACAGAGGAGGAGGAGGAGAAGAAGAAGGAGTCGGTTCTTATATACCGCTTTTCTCTACACAAAGGAGGCTCAAAGCGGTTTACAGTCTCCTTCCCTTTCCTCTCCCCACAACAGACACCCTGTGAGGGAGGTGAGGCTGAGAGAGCCCTGATATCACTGCTTGGTCAGAATAGCTTTATCAGTGCTGGGGTGAGCCCAAGGTCACTCAGCTGGCTGCATGTGGGGGAGTGCAGAATCGAACCCAGCATGCCAGATTAGAAGTCCACACTCCTAACCACTACACCAAACTGGCAGATGACCTTCTTCACTGTTTGGCATGGGAACAATGCAATCCTAAACAGAGCCCAGTCATTGCAATGGACTTAGAAGGAATGCAGCTCTGCTTTGGATTGCAAGCACGTGGTGAAGATAAACCTTTGACTCCCACTCCAATCAAAGAACTCGCCAATTTTAAGTTTTTAATGACTCTTCCAGCACCCCATTCCACCCTAACCCATTCTCCAACAGCAATTTCCCATGATAGCCTTCGCACAGACAAGAAAGGGGTGATTTCTCCAACTTAATCCTTGATTGTCTCAAGGTCACCCAAAGGCAGAGAAGAAGAGCTGGGCTTTTATACCCTGCTTATCACTACCAAAAGGATTCCCAAAGTGGTTTACAAACATTTTTCCCATCCTCTCCCCTCAAAAGACACCCTGTGAAGTAGGTGGGGCTGAGAGCTCTGTGAGAACTGCTCTAAGAGAACTGTGACTAGCTCAAGGTCACTCAGCTGGCTGCATATGGAGGAACCATACCCAGTTCTCCAGATTAGAGTCCACTGCTCCTAACCACTACCCCACTGCAGGGACCCAGGAGCCCCAACTTTAAGAGAGCAGAATTTCTAGAGCACAATTTTGTATACCATTTTCATATTCTCCCAGATGATCTATTTGAAACTGGCAAGGAGAATGTTGTATTTTACTCAGAGCATTCGTAAGCTCTTTCCCTTCTGTGGATGCCCTTTCGTGTAGATTATCTGATTGAGGTTTGTACACTGGATAACAACATGAGAAAAGTAAATACACTATCAAGAACAGAATAGGCTTTCTTCTGTGGCACTATTTCAGAGGAACAAAGAAGTTCATCACTTTGGTGTCTGTTTGGGGGTTAATATTTTAACTCCATAATGATTTCCCCAGATTCTGTGCTTTGGCTCGATTTCTTCAAAAGCTGGTGTGTCTGATGTACCACAAAGCGTGAGCACTGCTTAAGACCTTTAAAAAATGCGGAATGGGTTTGTCATTCTGCGACTGAGTGGCTTCAAAGCTGGCACGTGATGAATTCTCGGAAATCTCCGGGACACGCCAAAGATTTACTCCCATGAGACATTTCTATGGCCTCTGCGATCTCTCTTGCATCTTATACTCCAGGTCTTGGATCTTGAATCACAATTTCTTGCAGCCTCTCCAATAGAATTCGAGCCTCTTCTGCAAAGCTGGTGTGTTCCTTATGAAGGTCTTCATCCCGCTTTGCCCCCAATGCTTGGTCACCTGCCAGTGGACAAAGAGAATCACAAATAGCTCAAATCACAATAGCAAGGTGGGGTGGGAGGAATTAGCATTGGGGGCTAAGAAGGGGCATAATGATAACCAATAAGGTTGCAACATTTAGTTAATCAATGGGTTAAAATAGGTCAAATTGAATAAAAATATGCTCCCAAAGAATCAGGAAGCATATTTTTAAATAAGCAGACAGAAGATTTGTTTATTTAGAAATAGGCATTTGCAGACAGGGCACCTACAAGGACTCATGGAAGGGAATTGTGGTTTTCCCTTCAACGCACTATTTTCTCTTTCCCTTCCCTGAAAGCTTCCAGTCACGCCCTTTCTGCTGCTGCTTCCTCCTTTCCATCCACCATTCCGCCCTGCCTTTATCCAGCTTTTCCTCCTTTCCTCCCCCTGGCAGCCTTCTCCTCAGCAAAGTCTTGCCCAAATGCTCCTTGTTAGAGGGTAGCGCTATCTTTTAGCTTTTAATTTTCATTCCCCTGTTGCAATACACCAGAACCAAAGTGGCTTCAGGAAATAAAATGGCGTAGCCGGCACAAAATCATAGGGAAAGCGCGATGAAAACCTCAACAGGGTGCATCAGCGCTGCAAAAGGCAAACTCCGTATTACAGATTATGAGGAAAGTTTGAAAATAAGCTGGCCGATATTGCAGTGCCCTTGAATGGATTCACGGTATGACACACTGGAAATACTGTGTAATGTGGGGGCTGCTGTTATCTCAAGAAAGGCACGGCAAAATGGAAAAACGAGAAACGGGGACACGCAAGTTCGTACACGGGACGGTACATCTTTCCTATGAGGAAAGGCTGAAGAATCTGGGACTTTTTGATTTAGAAAACAGGTGACTGATAGAGCTTTATAAAATTAGAGTATAGAAGGAGCTTTTTCTCCTTTCCCTATAACACCAGAAATCAGGCCATAAATTCTGGATGGACAAATGAAGGATTTCTTGATTCAGTGCTAAATTGTGGGATTCACAGTCAGAAGATATAGTGATGGCTGCTAGAACAGGCGGCTTTAAAAGGGGATTAGGCAGATCAATAGCATAGATGGCTTTAAAAGGGGATTGAGACAGTTTCACTGGCTACTTGCCATGGTGACTAATGGGAACCTCCACATGCAGAGGCAGTAAACCTATGAATGCCGGGACTAGGGGTCAGCATCGGGGAAGGCCTTGGCCACTATGCCCTGTAAGCTGGGTCTCCATTGGGCACTGTATGTTGGGCACTGCATGTAACTGGATGCTGGATTTGACCGGGCTGCTGTAGCAGGCCTCATGTTCAGTCCCCCAAATTAAGACATGCTCTCAAAGATGGATGTAGGGCCCCACCTATCAGACAGCTAGAGTGTAAAAGGCAGGGAGCAGAATGGAATCCCTTCCTCCCTCTTCCACACCTCTAATGAGCTTGACCAGCAAGTCACTTCTCCTCCCCAGCATCTCACCTGTTATGTGGGAGCCAGGTATACTTGAGTTCCTTCAGTCAGCTCCAGAGTCCAGAGGGAACGGGGGTCCTGAGGTGTAAAATGGTGGTTAGCATCACGGCAGAAACAGGCTACGGATGCTATCCTTGCATCTTAAAACTGTGTTTCATAAATCTACTGAGCCTCACCAAGGCTGAGGAATTGTGAAAATAAAACTTAAATTATACTTGCTCTCAACTGGACCTCTTATCCTGTCTTATCCATTATAAAAATTTTCTGGGGGGTGAATGCTCATGGGAAGAGCTTTGTAAATGTGTGGGTTTATAAAAAATTGTACTAGGCAAGTTCAACCATGCAATCTGAATGAAATCAGATAAAGACATTTGAATCATAGAATCATAGAGTTGGATGGGGCCATACAGGCCATGTAGTCCAACCCCCTGCTCAACGCAGGATCAGCCCTAAGCATCCTAAAGCATCCAAGAAAAGTGTGTATCCAGCCTTTGCTTGAAGACTGCCAGTGAGGGGGAGCTCACCACCTCCTTAGGCAGCCTATTCCACTGCTGAACTACTCTGACTGTGAAAAACTTTTTCCTGATATCTAGCCTATATCGTTGTACTTGTAGTTTAAACCCATTACTGCGCATCCTTTCCTCTGCAGCCAATGCAAACAGCATCCTGCCCTCCTCCTGGGGGTGGGCCTAATTAATTCTGCTTGTGCTCTTGATACAGAAGGAAGCATTGTCAGGCACTGAAGAATCACATCTCATTCGACAAAAACCCTGGCTCAGTCTTTAAAGGCACCCCCGAGTGACAGAGATCCACCCCCCCCAGAACAAACTTTGAGTCCAGTGGCACCTTTAAGACCAACAAAGTTTTATTCAAGGCGTGAGCTTTCGTGTGCACTTCCTCAGATACAATGAAATGGGAACGACCAGCACTCTAACTGTCCTGCCGCTTCAGACCAACGTGGCCACGCACTCAAAGAGCTCCCCCAGGTAACCCTCATATTAAAACCTCACTCTTCCTCCAAGGAGCTCAAAATGCTGAGATGGGGCGATCCCACAGATGGCCTATGGAACCCGAAGGGCTAGAAACTTACTTTTTGTTTAAAATTAAAGCTAAGAGGTTTAGGAGGCTGAACTTCACCCCCAATACTCATTTCTGCCTCCACGTGGTACGAGGGAAGGACCGCAACATACACGCAGCTGTCCTCACGGGCCTTTCTCGGATGGTGCTTCTGATGTCTAACAAAGGCCAACTGGTGAAGGAAGGTTCTACCACACTCGAGGCATCTGTAGGGCCTGCCTTCGGAGTGGACTTTCTGGTGCTTACACAGGTCTGATCGGTCGCGGAAGCTTTTCTTACAGACACTGCACTCGAAGGGCTTCTCTCCTGTGTGGATCCGTTCATGCGAGATCAGCTGGGACTCATAGCGGAACTGTTTCCCGCACACGCAGCAGAGGTGTTTCCACTCCGAGCTGAGCAGTCTTTCGCACGCGGGCAAGTTGGCCCCGTCCTTATCCGCGGATTCGTCGTCGTCTGTCTCAAGATGCCTCCACTGCCACTTCCCACGCTTGGGCCTACCTTTATAGGCTTTGGGCCTTTGGCTATCAAGTCTGTGGAATCTTCCCAATAATGTCCGATAAGTGCTTGCAGGCAAAACCGTCCTTGGAGGGGGATCCTTTTCTCCGTACTCCTTTCCCACAAGGTCATCGCAGGCTGGAACGCAAGCACAAGCCACACGTGAGGGGCAGAGGAAGGCAAGTTTTCAAAGGTGGGAGCGGCTGGATCACTGCGAGGGTTACTTAGAAGTGAATTTCACCCAAAACTTTGGTCGATTGGACAAATCGGTCCCACAGGGGCAGTGTTATTCCACCAGGCCTAGAGTTGAGGCCAGGAAGATAACATCTATGACATCATCATCATTGTATTTGATTAATTACTGCCACTCTCAGCACACCGACTCATGGCGGGTTACATAATCTAATCAGCTGGCCTCCCCTGAAGTAATCCACTGGAACGTAAAGGGAACATACCCCTGCCCAAAAAAGATACCCTCCTCAGTAACTAATATTTAAGGACTTGGCGGACGGGCTAGTTTTTTTTAACTGTTTTTAATGTAAATGATAATTTAAAAATTTAATCTATATTATGGATTGATGTTACCCCTCCTAAGACTTACAGGAAAGGTAGATTAGAGAAATAAAGATTTATTTTAAAACATGTTTAAAAACAGACAAAATAAATATCTGTAATGCAGCCAAACATGGTCTCATGCACAAAGACCTTGACCCAGGAAAAGACAAACCATGGTTTGGAAACGACATAAAGGGCTTGAAGTTGCGCACACTTCAACCACAATGTTGGAATTTTTCCAAATGGCCGGAAAAGACTTACAAAAATCGAGCGGGGAGAAGTGAGGAAAGGGCAAAGATTTATACAGGACAGAGGCCCTTCCGGGGACACCCTGCCCGCTGCCATGTCTCCTCAAGGCTTCCTGGCCCCTGCTACTGCCTCACCTTCACAGATGCTTCCTGGGCTCTTCCTTCCCTCCACATTGTGAGGATCGGAGAGTAGAGATTCTTGGTTCCGGTCCAGACTGCAAAGACTATTCGGATCAGGAATCGAAAATCCTGTTCAAGTGGAAAGAAGATAAAAATTAATAGGAGCAAATCCCAGACTTTGCTAGAGTTGGATTTTATCCTTTTTCAAAAACTGAGAGAGTGTGGGAATTCAAGATGAAATGCTTCTCAAAGAACAAGAGTGCTTTGAGGGTATCCATACAGTGATCATACTAACCGTGACCCCAGTCACAGTTCTTCCATCCTTCCTGGCACTACATCCAAGTCCTCCTGGAAGGAGCAACAGGCAACGCAGTTTAACCAGCTCTCAGAGGCAGCCCCATTCCCCAAACTAAACATCCTACAACATCTGCTGTCACCTTGATTAATCTTACTCTTCCACTTTGGAAGCCTTTTGTGCCCCATCCCCTTTCAACGTTACGGATTTCTCATTCCTAGAACTCCCTCTTCAGAGTCTAAACGCAACGCTATCTTGGTTTATTTTTCATCTTTCTTGAGAACATGCCCTTTCTTCCTTGCAGCCCATATATGAGAATCCTTATACTTAGATCAGCAGGGGAGGGGCAACTTTGGAACTCCCTCCCCAAAGGGACTTGTCTGTCTCCCTCTACTGGTGTCCTCCACCACCCAGTGAAAATGGGTTTATCTATTTACTAGCAGGAAAGCCCATTTAAAAAATGGGCCTTGGGAGGGTCAGGGAACCCCCCCTGCAGGCTCTTGTGACAGCTCCCCGGTCGGGCGAGAGGCAACGGAAAGCCCCCGGCAGGCGGCCCATGGTGGGAGCCGACGCTCAGCGTGCGAAGGGCAGCAGGTTGCCTTGCCTAGGCTTGGCTGTGGCTCGACGTCATGGATTGCTGCTGCCGCGCATGGGAATTTGCACGAAAGCCCTCCGCTCAGGCTCAGGAACTGCTCCAAGGGTTTCCATGGCGCCGGGCGTAAACAGGAAGACACAAGGAGGGGAGGCCGTCATTTTACAGCATGCAGGGAAGGAAGTGGCAGAGGCGGCAAGAGCCATTGGCGGGCCGCGGCGAGAGGCCCTCGCAGGCCAAGGGGCAAAGGAACCCCCCCCCCGTCGGGCCGGTGATCGCGGGAGCAGGTGTTTGGCCGGTGAAGGGCTCTCGCCGTAGCTGTGACGGAGGGAGAGACCCTCGCGGGCCAAGGGGTGAGGGAAAGCCCCCAGCTGGGCCGGCCATCGCCGACTCTGGCACCTGGAAGTCAGCAGCTGAACCCTCCTGTAGGACCCCACAAGGGAATCAACAGGAGTGCAATATAACCTCCCCCACAGCCACCCTGGTTCCAGAAAAAGAGCTCAGCCACTGAAGAGCTGTCCCCTGAATCCTGGCCCTAGCGAGGCGGTGGGCTAATGACTCGTGGTTGGCCACATCAAATGCGGTCGACAGTTTGAGCATCATGAGTATGGCCGACCACCGTGATCCAGCTGGGGTCAGAGGTCATGCACTAAGGTGACCAACACCGTCTCCATCGTGTGGTCTCCACCCTGTGGCCAGGACGGAAGCCTGACTGTTATTAATCGAGCACTGAAGCTTCCTCCAGATACGCCAGGAGCTGATCCACTGCGGCCCTTTCAATTACCAGGAACACAAGATGCAAAACTGGGCGGTAGCTGGCTGGGTCCTGCAGGTCCCGCCATAGATTTTTGAGCACGTGATGGACCACTGCCTCCTTCATCCCCTCTGGGAACTCACCAGTAGTCAGGGTGAGATTACCAATTTCTCCCAGAGGACCTCCTATCCACTTGTCACTCGTCTAGAGTAGCCAAGCAATACAGGGGTCAAGGGGGCAGGTGGTCGCTCTTAATGACCCAGCAACTAGGCCACTTCATTTCCCAAGAGCCACCTGAAGCCATCAAACTTATTCCCCTGGGATGGCCAACGGGCCTCAAGTTCCCTTTCTGTACTAAAGGTGGAGGGAAGGTCCTGAAGGAGCGACAAGACTTTGTCCTCAAAAAAGCTTGCTAATGCCTCGCAGCCAAGAGCCAATTGATTACTATTTTGGCGCCCTTTCTTGAGGGCGGTCAGAGATCGAACTACCCTAAGTAATCAGTCTGGCGAGAGCTCGCGGACACAATAAAGGTAAAGGTATCCCCTGTGCAAGGACTGGGTCATGTCTGACCCTTGGGGTGACGCCCTCTAGCGTTTTCATGGCAGACTCAATACGGGGTGGTTTGCCAGTGCCTTCCCCAGTCATGACCGTTTACCCCCCAGCAAGCTGAGTACTCATTTTACCGACCTCGGAAGGATGGAAGGCTGAGTCAACCTTGAGCCGGCTGCTGGGATCAAACTCCCAGCCTCATGGGCAAAGCTTTCAGACGGCTGCCTTACCACTCTGCGCCACAAGAGGCTCTGCGGACCCAATAGAGGAGGCATAAAACTCTTGTTTAGCCACCCTCATATGCCCTCTTGAGCGTGTGACGGGAAGTTCTTGCTGCTTCGTTGCGAGATTCCTGCCACAGTCGCTCTTCTAGGCCTCTCACTTCCCTCTTCCTCTCACTTAGCTCCGCCTTGTACCAGGGGGCTCCGAGGGCGGAGAGGGCCATTAGGCAGGACTGCAGCCACGAGTCACTGGGGGTCATCAGATAACGCAGAGCATTCAGGAATCCAGTGGGATCCATAAGCTAAAATACGCCCACCACCCACACAGGGAGGGGGTGGTATTCTGAGCTGGGCCTCCAGGGCATAGTGGTCTGACCATGGGATGGGATCAACCACTATCAGATCCACCTCTACTCCGGCACCAAAGATCAAATCCAGTATGTGGCTGGCCTGATGGGTGGGTCCACCAACAAACTGGGAGAACCCTAGCATTGCCATGGTCAACACTAGGCCCAAACAAGAGCCAAAGGCAGGTGAATCAGTGTGGAAATTGAAGTCCTCCACGATTAAAAGCCGAGCATAATTCAGTGACCAGGAGTCTCGACAAGCTCGCTGGGGGAGTGCTGGGTGGATGGTAAACCATCCCAAATAGCCAAGTTCTCCGCTGATCCCCATTCCACTCTGACACACTCCATCCCAATGATCGATGGGGCCAGCAGAGCCCTGTAGGAGAAAGCCACCCGGACCAGAATTTCCACCCCACCCCTTACATGTTTTGATGGTGTAACACCAATAATGGTTGCTGGGCCTCCTCCCTGGGTCTAGTATTGCCTGTGTGTTTTATGGAATTATTCTATCATTCAATGTGTTTTATGTTCACCACCTTGGGGACATGTACTGGGTGGAAAAACCGCGTAAAAACATCTCAAATAAATATAGGATTTCCTTACTATTCTGGAGACTTCTGTGTTTTATAAGTTGGAAGCTGCAGCTGAAGCCTTCTCCGCAGTCAGGGCACATATAGGCTTCCTTTGCCGTGGGACCTGTCAGGTGCACGACAAGATTGGATATCTCTTGCACATTTTTGTGACAGTCGGGACATCGATACAGTTTCCGCTGCGTATAGCTGTTCTGGCAAGCCTCAGTAAGCAAGCTCGGACTGAAGCTTTTTCCGCACTCCAGGCAACTGGAGAGCTTCTCTTCCTCGTGGCATTTCAAATGTTTTAGGAGACTCGGCCGGTACCGGAAGCTTTTCCCACACTGCTCGCATTGGTAGGGGGTTTCTCCTGTGTGGATTCTCCGGTGCGTGTTCACGTCGGTGCTCTGTCTGAACCTTTTCCCGCAGTCAGGGCATTGATAGGGCTTCTCTCCCGTGTGGAGCCGCTTGTGCCGAACGAGGTGAGATTTCCGCTTGAAATTCCTCCCACACTCAGGGCAGGAATACAGATTCCTTATCCCGACTGTTGGTGGTGACAGCGCTTCCATGAAACTTTACTCCCCCGAAGGAATCTTTGTCTGTTTTTCAGGAACCATCCGGCATTCTTTCCAGTGAAAAAGGCATCGGGCTGCAAAACAGTTAACACAAATCTTTATCAGTCGTCTTCTACATAAACCCCCCTTTGCATGTCGGAACTCTTCAGTTCACCCCCCCCCAAAAAAAAACAGGGGCATGCATGAAGCTGCCTTTTATTGAATCAGATCAGTGGTCCATTAAGGTCAGTTTACACAGCAGCTTTCCGAGATCTCAGTTTTTATTGGGGTTTTATTGTATTTTTAATGTTTTTTTATGTAAACTGCCATGAGATCATTCAGGGAGCAGCAGTATATAAATTCAAAAATAATAATAAATAATAAATATAAATTTTTTCACATCACCCTCTATATCAGTGGTCCCCAACCTGCGGGCCGCGGCCCGGTGCCGGGCCGCGAAGGCCATGGCGCCGGGCCGCGGCTCCCTCTCCCCGCCCCCCCGCAGTAAAAAACTTCCCAGGCCGCAAGCTTGCGGCCCGGGAAGCTTCTTACTGCGGGAGGGCGGGGAGAGGGAATCAGGGCCGGGCCGCGCATTGCGCGGGCGCAGCCCATGCGGCCGCGGCCCGATGCGCGGGCATGGCCCATGGGCGCGCCCGATGCGCGGGCGTGGTCCACGCGGGCGCGGCCCGCTGCCCTGCCGGTCCCCAGCCTCAGAAAGGTTGGGGACCACTGCTCTATATGATTCTTTTCACTGGAGATGGTGTGGATTGAATCTGGGACCATCCCCATGCCTTGCAGATGTTCTACCAGTGACTCACGGCCCCTACCTCACTGAACATTTGTGATTATCTTTCAAGGCAATGCCTGTACAAGCTCTTGACACTGTAGAGTTACAATAGGAATCCTTTGTCTCCTTGTCTCCCACTAGTTGCTTTTTTGTTACATTGCTGTCCTACCTATTGTACAACGGTATACTGAAATCTACACTGTCATGCTTTTGGGGTCGGAGCTTCTAACACAGATTAGCTGAGTTGAGTGGTGGGAAGGCACAGAACTTTCATAAACATTCCAGTTGTTCAAGGAGAAATGCTGAAGCAAATTGTTCCGCTTCTGTAATATAAGGAAAAGTTACTGGCTTGGCCACGAAGAAAAACTCAAAAATTTTGCGGAGCATGGTAAAAACTGATCATGGCTAAGCGGGTAAAGTGTCTGTTGGGCACGCTGAAGGTGATTTAATCCCCAGCATCTTCAGTAAAAAGGAGTAGGCAAAAAAGGCCTTTAAGGTCAACAATTATTAAAATAAAATTATTCAAGAATTTTTGTTTCTTGGCTCCATCGTAAGCTAAAAGGGAAACTGCATCCAAGAAATCAGGAGATGGAGATAAGGGAGGACAGCCATGAAGGAACTACGAAAGATCCTTAGATGAATGAAAAACAAGCTGCACTGATCTTATTAGATGTTGAGAAAGCTTTTGATAATTTGAATTGGATGTTTCTCTTTAAATTATTAGAAGATATGAATTTTTGTGAGAACTTTATAAAATGGGTGAAATGGATATACACTTCACAGCACTTTGTCATTGTCAATGGAGATTTAATTAAGCCATGTGAAATACAAGGAGGAACGAGACAAGATTGCCCACTATCCCCTCGTTTATTTAGTTCTGAAGATTTGAACAGAAAAGTGATGATAGGATTAGAGGAGTAACTAACAGCCTTTGCAGACAATCTGGTGTCAATATTGGAAGACCTTATAAAGGGAACTGCGTTATTAAAGGCTAAATTGAAATAATTTGGTGCATTAGTAGATTTTTAAATTAATAGATGACAGATATATTAGCAAAATATGAAAACATAAGAACACAGAATTGATTAATAAAACAGATTTTAAGTTGGACAAGAAGGTGAAATATTTGGGTATTACTTTAACATAAGAATTGTACATAATTTCAAAATAATTATGTTAAGATGTGGAATGAATTGAAACGTTATATTTTAAAGTCCTTAGTCTTTGTTGGGGAGAATATATGTGATTAGGATGAATGTGCTGATAATATTATTTTTTATGTAGACAATACCTTCTTTGATAACTGATGCACCATTTAAACAATGACAGGGTGATATAAACATGCTGAAATTTTAGACAAAGTAAAAATGAGTGAAAGAATCTATGACAAAATGGGCTAAACTCTTTGGATATAATGGGAAAATATGTGGTTGAAGGCTCTAAAATTTACATTAAGCTCCAGTCTTAAAGATAATTTTTATAAATCAATGTATCATTGGTACATGTCATCAGATAAATAAGCTAAAATGTATAAAAATGTTTTGAAATGTGAACAACGTGAAGGGACATTTTTACCATTTATGGTGGACATGCAAGAAAGCTAAAAAAAATTTGGATACAACTATATCCATTAATTCAGAAAGATCTAAAGATGAATGTACAAATGAAACCACTGGTCTTCCTTTTGGGATTAATGGATAAACAACTAGAAAAACCCCAAAGAACTTTGTTTTTTGTACATGACAACAGCAGCAAGATTATTACATACACAGGAATGGAAAAGTTTAACGTTACCCACAACAGAGGATTGTTTGGTGAAGTTGATGGAATGCACAGAACTTTGATTAGAGAAAAGATAATACCTACATTTATTACTCACTGGAAACCCCTTATGGACTAATTTGTGGTTTTCATGATTTAAAAAAAAGATTTAAAGACTATACAGCTTTTAAAAATAATTGCAAAGTAAATGATAAGTTCGTAACATTACTTATATTTGTTGTAGGAAAAAAGTGTCTTTCTTTATATATCTGTATATTTTTTTCTTCTTCCTTCTTCAGTACTGTCATTATCTTTATTTTTAAAAAGTATTAATAAAATCTTTTTAAAAATTTTTAAAAGATCTTTTGAGTGCAAGGATATATCACTGATACCCAAGATCAAGTATTCCTTCTTACTATGTTTGAGTGTGAAAGTTGGACAATAAAGAAAGCTGACAGGATTCCTTTGAAATGTGGTGATAGAGGAGAGTTTTACGGATACCATGGACCGCCACAAGGACAAATAAGTGGACTTTAAGCCAGAAGTCCCCCTAGAAAATCAAATAACTAAGCTCTGGCTATCGTATTTTAGTCACATCATGAGAAGACAAGACTTCCTGGAAAAGACAATCATTCTAGGAAAAGTCAGAGGCAGCAGGAAAAGAAGGAGATGGACTGACCCAATCACGGAAGCCACGAACCTCAGTTTGTGAGACCTGAGGAAAGCTGTTAACCAGTGGCCGTTTGGGAGGACATTTTAATTCATTAATTCATTAAGTTGGAAGTGACTTGATAGCACTTAACACACACGCAAGGTGATACGAAGGAGCTTAGTCTAAGCTCCTGAGATGCCACTCTCAGACCGAAAAGGTGACATTGACCTTGATAGCCCAATAGTCTGATGTAGTGCAAGGCAGTTTCATGCATGTTTTTGGGGGTGCCCCTGGGACTGCTCCTTCTGATAAGAGTGCTGCTTCAGACTACTTTCTTGCCGTATTGCCAATGGCTCCCCCCCCCCCAACAGATCACAGTTTGTAAGGTGGCATTTGCCCGGAACCTGTATTAAACACAATATACCATCTACATGTAACGGACAGATGAAGCAACGCGATCTGGTCCTTTGGTCCATCTAGTTCATAGGCCAATTCCAAAGGGCGGCAGGTGTCTTTCTCAACCCCCATGGCCTAAAGATTGAAGCATGGACCTTCCGGAAGTCAACTACTTGTGCTCCGCCTACACAGCGACTTTCGAAAGTATACAAAAAAAGAAAAAGCCCTGAGAGGTGTGAGATGAGCTCTGCTGCAGGGGGAACGCCGAGCCCAGAGGCAAAGCAAAACTCAAAGCACTTGATCAAAAGCATTGACAGTTTTTCAGGTGTTCACCAAGTTATTTTTGTTATTTCAAACAGCTCTGTGTGTTCACAGCAGCCTGGATCGCCCCAACTAGCCTGCGTTTGTCAGAGCTGGGAAAGCTAAGCAGGGTTACCCCCAGTTAGTACTTATTTATTTATTTACTTATTTATTATACATGAATGGAAGATCGCCAAGGAAGTCCAGGGTCGCTCTGCAGAGGAAGGCAAAGGCAAACCGCCTCTGCTCATCTCTTGCCCTGAACCCCCCCCGTGGGGGGGGGGTTGCCACAAGTCAGCTGCGACTTGACAGCACTCCCTTAGTGAATCGGTGCACCCTTGCAAGAGTAGCACATGGGGAAGCACCCCATCTCCCAAGCCCCCTGCTTTGGACAAAGTTGTCCGCTCAGCCCCGCCAGGAGTCCAGAGGTTCCCATCAATCGCCCCGCAGTCGATCCGGATCTCAGCCCGCTGATCAGCGACCCTCGGTGCCGAGAAGGGGCAGAGCGCGGGCCAGAGGGGCCCCCTTTCCCCGGGGCGGTTTCAGCCGGACCCCGAGCCACCCCGGCTCCCCGCCGCCGTCCCCACGATCAGTAATGGCGAAAGACAAGACCAGGGGTCCCCTTGCCGGCGACGCCTCCCCGCGCCCCAGGCAGCCGCAGCTCCTTACCTGGCGCCTCGGGGGGCGCGCGGCTCGCCCCTCTCCCGGCCCAGCAAGCGCGAGGGGAGAGAGAGCCAGTCCCCACTCGGGTCGGGCGCACCGGAAGCGGGGCTCAAGGGCTGTCGCCTGCGCGCGCCCACGTGGGAGGGACGGCAGCCCATCAGCTGGCGGGGGCGCCCCGAGAAGCGCCGCCCCCTTCCCTTCCGCGCTCCCTGGGCCGGGTCCGCCGCGGCCTCCGCTCGAGCCCAGGAAATGAGTCACGGGCGGG
Source organism: Paroedura picta (assembly GCF_049243985.1). Lineage (NCBI taxonomy): Eukaryota > Metazoa > Chordata > Lepidosauria > Squamata > Gekkonidae > Paroedura > Paroedura picta. Next base: position 14,360,235 of record NC_135371.1, read on the forward strand.
AAGGCGCTTCAAGCTGCCGCCGCTTCCCTTTACCGCCCGGGGGGGGGGGGTGGATTCCAGTGGGTCGCCCGTGGGGCAGCAGCCGCTCAGATGTCGAGTCCCGCCGTGGCGCCCTGCAGACCCCCAAAGTTGCATGGGGGGGGGAGCTTTGGAGGGCTTCTTCGGGTACAAGGACGCCTGTCATGTAACAGGATTTACTGTTTACTGATGCAACAGGATTAACTTTTGCTTATATATTCCTACTGTCATGATGGTCAGTTCATAGTCTGACGGGGAGTGCTTGCACTCGAAAGCTCACGCTTGGAATAAATCTTTGCTGGTCTTAAAGGTGCCGCTGGACTCTGGTTTTAATCTGCCTAGAAGTTTGAACGGGTTGCTTCCATTCCAGGAGATTTATTTATTTGTTTATTTGGATTTTTATACTGTCCATTCTTTACAGCTCTGGGCGGTTTACATGGCACATTATGAAACGTTATGAACATGACACGGAACATGATACATTGTATCCGGGGAAGCACAAGAAAACTCCCGCCCGGTATACAACTTTGGGGGTCTGCAAGGCGCCACAGTGGGGCTCGACATTTGTTCCACGCAGAGGGCTCAGCCTCTCTGGGAACGTTTACTGCGGAGAAACTCCCAGCTGCCTGTGGCCAGGTTTACGAGCGTGTTGCAAGCGGGCATGGCCTTGTGCCCGCAGTCGCCCAGCATCTATCGGGCTCACTTTCTTTCGCCGGCCCTCCCCATCCACCGCGCGGGGCCCTCAGCAGGCAAACTCAACAGCGCCTCTCCCTGTGGGCTGCTTGACTGGCCTGCCCGGGGCCACGCACAGAAGGCCCCTCTGGAGCTGTGGCGAGTGCCACAAAATCATAGAGTTGGAAGGGGCCACACAGGCCATCTAGTCCAACCCCCTGCTCAATGCAGGATCAGCCCAGAGCATCCTAAAGCATCCAAGAAAAGTGTGTATCCAACCTTTGCTTGAAGACTGCCAGTGAGGGGGAGCTCACCACCTCCTTAGGCAGCCTATTCTACTGCTAAACTAAAAATCACATTCCCTGACCGGGAATCGAACCCGGGCCGCGGCGGTGAGAGCGCCGAATCCTAACCACTAGACCACCAGGGAAGCTCCGACACCTCCAGGGAAGTGTCATGCTCCGACTCCTCCAGGCAGGCCTATCTGTTTGCGCTTCCAGGGTCTGCACATAGGGCTCGCCTTTTGCAGCAATGGGTTGGTGGGAGGGGAATGTCCTTGGTAGAAACCACATAATTGATTTCCCATAGAGATTCAGGAATCGTCCCAAGGGAGTAGCCGTGTTGGCCCTTTGCAGCAAAGTGAAAGAGGCGCCTTAAAAAGACGAACAAAAATTTCCTCCAGCATAAATTTTCATGAATGAGGGTTAGAGTAGTTGGGTGGAGAAATACCTGGAAATTGGGGTGGGTGGAGTGGGAGTGGAGCCTGAGGAGGATGGGGTTTAGGAGGGGGCGGGGCTTAAATGGCATATATTGCCACTGAGTTCACTTTTCAAAGCTGCCTTTTTTGCCAGGTGTTTTGCCCGTGGATAAATTATAATCCCAGATCTCCTGCCACCAGCTAGAGGTTGGTGACCCTAATAAGTGCCATCATCCTTATTGTACACCAATGGCTGTTATTCATAAACAGTTATGCCAAAGTGTTGTAGGGTTAATAGAGTAGATAGATATAAAACCTAATAAATAGATACATAGTGGAATGTGATAATAATAAGAACTAATTAGCATCTATAATGGGTGAATAAATATGGGTGAAAATGATTAATACCTGTATTGAGAGGAAACAAGTCTTTTGTTCAAGCTTATATGGTTTAATTATACTTTCTCCTCCTACAGATACATAACCTCCCACACAAACCTATTTCAGGAGGTTCATACTGGATTCTCCCTTTGAAGTCTGGGAATGGTGTTTTGTAAAAACACACCCTTAAATGAACATATCTCCTGCAAGTTCCACTGCTACTTTGTGAATATTGTGATGTCATATTTGTGCCCATTTATTCTTTTTGTAGGGACTGTCCCAGATAGCCCAGGCTAGTGTGATCTCATCAGATCCCCCAAAATAAGCAGGTCAGTATTTGGAAGTGAGACCTCCAAAGAATATCAGGGTCATGATGCTGAGACAGCCAGCAAACTGCCTTGGAGTGTCTCTCACCTTGAAAATCACCATAAACCAGCTGTGACTTGGCTGTTTCTACCGTCACCAGGGACTGGCCAGTTTGCCCATGGAAAGAGCAGAAGGGCACTGCTAACACAGGATGTCATATATTACAATGGAAGGTGACTGAGATGATGAGCCCAAGATGATATTACTGCTGTTCTTTAAGATCTGTAATAATACTGCCCATTTTTGGGAATTCCGAATGCCATGTTGCTCATTAATGCTACTTTTAACTGTAAAGCACTTATTTTTTCCTTTCTCTTTAAGAGAGGGAATGCTGGGATTTGTAGGAAAATGCAACTTCCCTCACCCGCCTGAACAGGATTGGCTGTATAGCCTTTATGCCCATGCTAATTGCTAGCACAGGAAGTATTTCTTGTTCGAACACCTCCCTTTTCATGTAGATTAGCTTGTGCTCCGGCAGTGGATAGAATTACTCTCTTCCACCTAGATGAGTATATTTGAGAAATAAACTGTTGAAAGAATCCCTGCTAAGATAGAGTCAGGTACCTAGCCATGTTGGTCTGAAGTAGCAGAACAAAATTTGAGTCCAGCAGCACCTTTAAAACCAACAAAGTTTTCAAGGGGTGAACTTTCGTGTGCATGCACACTTCCTCAAACAATGAAATAGATCATCACAGTGCAGATATAAGGACAGAGTAAATTAGCAGGAAATTAGTAAACAGCATCATATGGATTCCTTGCTAAGATTTGAATCTATGCAATGGAATAGCCAATAATTTTTTTAAATTAAGTCTTGTCTTGAATTGGAACCATTTTTTCGCTGCAAAAAAAGCTACCTCTGCCAGGCAGAATATAAAACACTCAATACAATAGCCAATAAATTATAACATCAACACTAAATAGATCTAACAGGTCTTAAAATTAATTAAATAGGTTAACTTGCATCTCTTCATATCTTTCTGAAGGGAGGGACTTGGTCAGTGCTTGGGCAGATTTCTTCAAGATGGTTCTTCGCTTTCTAATAGGGAGGACCTCCAGATCATCTAGGGCTTTGAATATAAGGATCAAAACCTTGAACCTGATTTCTTCTCCAAACTGGAGCCAGTGCAGCTGGGAGAGCACAAGTGTAATACATGTTCCCCATGGGGTCCCAGGTAAGGACCCAAGCTGTGGCATTCTGCACCAGACGGAATTTCTGAAGCAGCTTCAAAGGCAGCCCTGTACAGAGAGAGTTACAGAAATCTAATCTAGAGGCTGTCAAGAGGTACAGTGCAAGTTGTTGCACCTGGCAAGCAGCATTTGTGACCTTGGCCTCCAGGCTTGTGATCTTTGATCCGGAGGGAACCCGGATCAAGGCCAGGTTCTTGACAATGGCTGAAAATGTTAAATGGACTCTGTCAAGAGCTGCTTCATACAACCAAAAAGTGATACAGAAATAATTCAATATGAGGTTTTATTATTGCTCTCCTCTGAGCTTGATGCCCTTCTTGGTTCCCTGGGATGTAGATTGGAAGGTCCAACACGACTATATAAGGCTGCTTTGTGTCATTTGCACAGTTATCTTGTTACAAGTATCAAACTTGAACATAAAATTAACGTGACTATTAAATAATCCCCAAAGGCAATGTGATGTGTTAATGCAAAGACAACCAGCTTGGTGTAGTGTTTAAGAGCAGTGGCCTCTCTAATCCGGAGAGCCAGCTTTGAACCCTAACTCCTCCACATGCGGCCAGCTGGGTGACTTTCGGCCAGGCACCAGTTCTCTTAGAGCTCCCTCAACCCCACCCACCTCACAGGGTGTCTATTGTGGGGAAAGGAAGGGAAGGCAATCGTAATCTGCTTTAAGACTGTCCACACGGGCCTGCCGCGGAACAAGCACTGTCGGCCGGCGCTGACAGCCCCCAAGGCTCATGGCACTGTTGCGGCACGGCAATGAAGCCCCGGGAGAAGTCTGCAGTTCCTTTTATTTCTCAGGGGCGGCGCCCTGGTTCTCAACGCCCCTTCCTGTTCTGGAGCTCCTGCGCAGCCCCTGATGCTCCAGCTCTGCTGAGATCTTCTCCAGGATTAAAGTTTCCCCTCGCTGGAGGCGCTGCATCCAAGGGCCGAAGGGCAGGGAGCAACTGATGGGCGCCGGCAGCACTTTCTCTCTGCCTTGCTTCTGATCTGGCCCTCGCCCCGCAAGCCTTCCTCTCCCCTCCGCCCGGCGCCCGAAGGAAAGGGAAACGCGTCGCGCGGAAGCCCCCGAGAGCTCTGCGGCCTCCCGCACCCTTTCGCCCTCTTGCAAAGCGGATGAAAATCCGCACAGCGCCCTCTGCCGCCGGCCGCGCCGAATGGGAAAGGAGCGGGCGAGAGTGAAAGCGCAGGCTTCCGAGCACGTGGGTCGCTCGACGGCGGCGGCATTTCTTGCGATTAAAAGGCCGGGTTGCCGGGGCCGAATGAACCGGTCACAAGTTCGAGCACCCGCGGGCCTCATGTCTCACAGCACGCTATGTTATTTATGCACTGTTGTTTCAACGAGGCAAAATACCAGGTCCCGAATGCGACTGTGGTGCAGTCCGCCTTACACTTTTTCATCGGTCGCAGGAATGTGAGCGTCGTGCTTTCCAGGGAGATGTGATGGAGCTCTTTGTACTGCCACTGTGTGGATTGAAAATTTAGATATCGGCCGGAGGATCAGCCAGTCTGCATAACCATTGTGTTGACTTGGTTACATCTTTTAAAATGTTAGATGCCTCCAGTGTATCAAGAGAAGGCAGTCTTTTAATGTCAAAATGTTTAAGTGTTTTAATGCTTATGTATCTGTTTTTAAGCTGTTGTCAACTCCCCTAAGCAGATCGGGATAGGGTGGGGTATAAATACAATAACTATTATCTTTGCCCTGAGCACATAGGCTGCAAAAATAAAGTTGTTGTTATTTAAATATTTATTCATGGATTGACTGACATATTTATAACAAGCCTTTTCCTTTGTGGCTCACAAGGAATGCGGCAAAGTAATTCAATTTTTAAAAATCTAACTAATTTCCTAGAAAATGCCTGCGGCTTAATCAGTATTAAAAACCAAAGCAAATGAAGCAGATTTTATTGTGCCTCCTACAAATATTTTAAAAATCTATACATCTTATATACTAAAATATCTTATATACCAATCTCTAAACTCTGCTCTAGACACAATTAACCAAGTTCAGGTCATGTTAGGATTAGTCTGAGGACACTAGTTTACCTTCAATTGCAACATTTTTGCTTGAAGGCTACAGGGTTTGCAGGAGGTTTTGTTTGTTCACTATTGCACACATGGAATCCAGGCAACCTTGACAGTTTCCCAGGCCTCATAAAACAATTTTACTAAGTCTATTTCTACGGTTCCACAGTAGGGATCTATTTAAAATAAGATTTGTCATAGTGATCACTTGTTTGAAGTAGTCGGGAAATATGTCCTCTTTTTTTGCTTTTCAAAAGAGGGGAGAGAAGTTACACCTGCTGAAAGTCCTGTTGGATTATGCAAGACCGGCATGAAAAGAATATCCTGCAGGGGCCATCAGAGGAGATATGTAGTTAGCATAGTTAGAATAGGGACTTCCAGGCGATTTTCGAATAATCTCCAGTGTCCTGATTGGCTCAACAGGAGACATCCTGCTCCTTTGAGTACACTTCCTCCCTGAATAGCCATTGAACAGACAGAATGAGAGCTAGACAGTTAGGACTCTTTCCTCCTTATAGTAAAACTATTTTCTTCTTTTAAGCATCCTGGTGCTGAACCCCTTTGCATATTTAAACTCTGCCAAGAGGTTTGACCTAGCCTTCCAATGCTGCACTGCAGTGGTGGATTGGCCAGTGTATGGCAAGCGTTCCCCATGCCTGTATAATGCTATGGAGTCTACCACTGATCTCTTTAGCCTGGAAATGAACTATAATTCCAGGAGATCCCCAGGTCCTACCTGGAGGTTGGCATGCCTACAGAATAGATCTACCAAAGGCTTTCATTTCACCCTGAGTGGCTTTATCTCAAACCATCGCAGCATCTTTAAATCTGTAGGCTGCAGATTCTGGCTTTGGCCTAGGCTGGCTTGCAGAGTGAGAAGCAGGCATTTCATAGGCCTCCATGCACCTATCCAAAGGGGGGTGGGGACAGAAGGGAGGCTTGAATCAGCCCTGCCACCACTTCGCCATCAGAGGCCGGGGTGCTGCCCCACGCAGCCTCTGCAGGCCGGGGTGGCACCCATGAAGCCAGAAGAGGCAGGAGCCCTCCTGCACAAGGGGAGAGGGAGGAAGAGGAAGGAGTCTGAGTGTGCATGTTTGTGTGTGTCTGAGACAGTGGAAGGAACCAGGGAGGAGGTCAGGGAAGCAAGAGGGGAGGAGAGAGAGGGGAGGCAGAAGTGGGGGGGGGGGAGGAGTCTCTCTCTGTGTGTCAGTCTGGGAGGGAGGGACCAAGGGGCTGGGGAGCAAGTATGTGTTCCACATACCTGTGAGAGTCGGACTCTCATTTTCTTTTGTGTCAAACTTTGAGGCATTAAAGCTATTGCTTAATGATGGTGAGAATATGGATTCCAGTTGCAAGAAGTGTGAAAATTTGTAGCACATGCTCATCAGGTGTACTAAAACTTCTGGCATCCAACAGGCCTTTATGGACTTTATAACCTTTATGGACTTTATAAAGTCCTCTGCAGACTACCAGTTACTCAAGTCCAATGTGAGAGGACATTTTCAAAGCTAAAGATCATAAAGGCTGAGAAATTCACTGAGGAGAACTTAGAATCAAACATTGCTATGCAGTGGAATTGTTAGGTGAATTGGATGCAGACGCAATTACTGACAGATTCGCACATGATCCTCTAGTTCTAGCGAATTCAAACAATTGCTCTTAATATAGTGGATTGCATGAAATATGCTCTTGAACTACCTGTTAATGTGTAAAATTCAGTGCAAGCACTCTTTAAAAACATCCACTATTCACTTAAAGTTTACAAAATTAAATTATAACAATCTGTATTTACATTTAGTCCCTACTGCATAGTGCCATTAATATGTACAATGTACGTACACTGTAATGACTAAAATATGCATTTATTTTGCAAAAAAAAAAATTGAATTCTGATTTCCCCCCACTTAGGTGTTTTTTGAACATTTTACTTATTCCTGCTCCCCCTTTGTCCCCTGGCAACCAGTATTTTTAGACCCGGTCCGCCAGTGTGTCAGTCAGAACAACGCTTTTTCTCCTGTAAAATCAGACTTTTGCGGCAGGAGCTTCTACAGCCCGCCTGCCACCAGCAGAGGGCTCCGTCCTTTCCCCAAGGAGAGGAGACCGATCGAGGGCCGAGGCCTTTTCCCCGCCGCTCGGCGACTGAGCTGTCGAAGCCCTCCGCTCAAAAGTCTGCAAGAGCCGCAAAATGGTAGCTGGATCCACCGGCCGCCCTTCCGAGAGCCGGGCGGGAAGCAGAGGCGCGGGGCTGCCTAGCCGCGCGGTGGCCGACCGAGGTGAGAACCGGTGCAGGCAGGCAGGCGGGTCTCGCGCCCTCCTTCTCCTCCGCCGCGGCAGCCATTAACTGGAGGGAGCGCTTTGGGTGTGGGGCTGAGAACTGGTGAGGAAGCGACCGTGCAGTTGGGGGGGGGCGCATCCCATGAGGGGGGGAGCATGCAAGGCTTGCAGGTAGACGAGTGTGGATTTTAAAGGTGGCCTCTTCAGACGGTTTAAACCAGGGGTAGTCAAACTGCGGCCCTCCAGATGTCCGTGCCAGCGAACGCTGGCAGGGGCTCCTGGGAATTGTAGTCCACGGACATCTGGAGGGCCGCAGTTTGACTACCCCTGGTTTAAACATTAGGGAAACCCCCTCGTCCTCCTAGAAACCTTGCAGAGCTGTCCGGAGGCCACAATACCGACCTGGAAGTGGCTCTTTGTGTGTCCAGATGTTTGGAGTGTTAGGAAGGAGCTGCGGTCTCCGTTTTCCTTGGCTATGGGCCGTCTGCTGCAGGGGTCGGCTCTTTAGATCGATAAATGCACCTGCCTGATTCACGCTCCCTGTAAGAATGTGGGTGGCTAAATATTTAGGCAATCTGTGTCATTTCTACCCATCCCAGTACCCCAGGACGGCGGCACCCGCTGATGTCCGTTTTCTTTGCAACAGCCTGGGGAGGTAGGTAAGGCTTAGCTATGGACTCCCAAGATATGGATAATATTCTGCCTAAATGAATTTCTGGTTCCTTGGTGCAGCTCTGGGGCTGCTGCTGTTGACATTTGAATACCGAACCTCCATAGGCTACCATGGCATTCATTGCCAACAGCCCAAGGGTGTGTGCAGCCAGGTTTTAGCATTGTGTGGCCAAGTGATTTAAAAGCTTATTCACACATTTGCAAGAGGCATTTGGTTCAGCCTTTCCTGATGTTTGCTGAGATCCGAAATGATACGTTGCTAATGGAAGGAATGGCATATTTACAATGGCTTTTTAAAAAATTCCTTGTCTGAACAGGGGTCTTTGAAATTAATCTGTTTAGAAACAGTGGTTAGCCATGCAGGACGAGGGCTTACTGGGTGAGAAGCCAGTCTGTGTGTGGGTAGCTGGCTTGTGACCAGGCACCTAGAATCATAGAATCATTCAGTTGGAAGGGACCTCATGGGTCATCTAATCCAACCCCCTGCACTATGCAGGACACTCACAACCCTATCATTCATCCACTGTAACCTGCCACCCCCTTAAGCCTTCACAGAATCAGCCTCTCTGTCAGATGGCTATCCAGCCTCTGTTTAAAAATTTCCAAAGATGGAGAAAAAGCCAGCAGAGCAAGATGAAGGGTTCTAGCCTACCAGCTTCTTCCGCTGGCATGCTGGCTTTCTTCATTCAAGGAAGAAAAGCTTTACCATGTGCTTTTTCTAAGCACAGAAATCAAGCAGGACAGTTTCAGTGTATTTTTAAAAAAGACTTTCAGTTAACACTAGTTTCTCCTTTTAAACTCTGTTGTATGCACAATCATACAATGACTCTTTGTCTGTCCTTTCTGTATAAGCTAGTGGGTGAACTATTTGCATCAGAGTTTTGGTTAGAAAAAGCTGTGGTGTCTACAGATCCCCTATCTTAGGCTGAATCAAGACCATTGGCCTATCATCTCCAGGGTCTCAAGTTGAGGTTTTTCACATCACTTGCTAGCTAATCCTTTTCACTGAAAATGGCAGGGATTGAGACTGGAACCTTCGGCATGCAACGCAGATACTCTACCACTGAGCCACGACTCCGCTTCCTCTTACTCCCCAAAACACCAACATAATCTCACTGCCAAGTGCCCATACACCTATCTGAATTATAATCCAATATCAAGTAAACATTGTACCATTTGTTTTGATTGATAGAATAATTCCCCTGCTGGAAAAATAATGCTGGAAAAATAATGTCCTTTGTTTGCATTCTCTCCTCCTTCCAGACATGGATGAAACGTTGACCACAGGGCAGGAAATTAAGCCGCAAGTCCTCACGGAGGAAGGCAAGGCGAGGTATTCCCCCCGCCTGAAGGGCTGTTTGGGACGAAGCAAAACTAGAGCGTCAGGGGAACATATATCCAAGAGAAAAAACGCATGCACTGATTGCGGGAAGACATTCTGTCGCCGGTCTGATCTTGTCCGGCACCAGAAACTGCACACCGGAGACAGACCCTTTAGCTGCACCAAGTGTGGGAAGAGTTTTGTTCAGAGCACCCACCTCATTGCCCATCAAAAAAGCCATACAAAAGAGAAGCCCTACATCTGTCCTCACTGTGGGAGAAACTTCAACCAGATATTGAATTTCAATAGGCATCAGAGGACCCACTCGACAGAGCCGCCGTTCAGATGCAGCGACTGCGGGAAGACTTTCAGCCGCAGCTCCAATCTTATAATGCACCAAAGGGCGCACACGGGAGAACGGCCTTATAAATGCTTGGACTGCGGAAATAGTTTCAGCAGGAGTTCGACTCTTGTGACGCACCAGAGAATCCACACGGGCGAGAAACCCTATAAATGTCAGGATTGCTGGAAAAGCTTCAGCAGGCGTTCAACTCTTATTATGCATCGGAGAATTCATACAGGGGAGAAGCCTTATAAATGCCCTGACTGTCCTGAAAGCTTCAGTGTTAAATCGGGTCTTCTAAGTCATCAGAGAATCCACATGACTGAAAAACCCTATCAGTGCCTAGAGTGCGGCAAGAACTTCTGTCGGAGTGCAGATCTCATTATTCACCAGAGAATCCATACAGGAGAAAAACCATATAAATGCAGCGATTGCGGGAAGAAATTCAATACAAATTCACACTTGGTTACACACCAGAGGATCCACACAGGAGAAAAACCTTACAAGTGTCCTGAGTGTGGGAAAAGCTTTTCTTACAGCTCAGTGCTCGTCGGCCACCAGCGAGTCCACACAGGGGAAAAACCTTATGTCTGTGCTGAGTGTGGGAAAACCTTCCGTAACAATTCACATCTTATTATACACCACCGAGTCCACACAGGGGAGAAACCTTATGAATGCCATGAGTGTGGGAGAAGTTTCAGTGTGAGTTCAAACCTTATTAAGCATCGGAAACTCCATGAACGAGATGCATAATTTTCAAGTTTCAAGTGAATGAAAACAGCAACCATTGATTTTCATCCTTAGTGAATATCTGTCGGCTCATTAACTGGAAATAGGATCCATTTTCTGGGAAGGCTTGGTAGAATATCAGATTTATTTGCAACAAAGAATGACTGAAATAGATATAAACCCAGAGTAACAAACTGTTATATAATGTCTAATTCAGAAGGATTTGGTTCTGGGAAATTCTGATGAATAAATGGTCTTGGTGGAGTAGGGCAGTAATCTTATGTGAAGAAAGAAAGAAAGAAAGAAAAGAAAGAAAGAAAAGAAAGAAAAAGAAAGAAAGAAAGAAAGAAAGAAAGAAAGAAAGAAAGAAAGAAAGAAAGAAAGAAAGAAAGAAAGAAAGAAAGAAAAGGTGCTTCTTTCTATATGAGCCACCAAGAAATGGAGGGGGAGTTTTAAATATATGTACAAGTTAGACTTTTTATATTACTGTATATAATTGTATGGCTTTTTGCGAGAGACAGTCTTATATCCAGAATTGCCTTCCTGTCAAGTAAATATAGTAAATTCAAATTATCCACAAAAGAAAAAACACATTTTGCCCTCAAAACAAGTTATGCAAATATGTAGTTCTGTTTTAAAGCTATTATTGTGACAAAAAAAACAAAATGAGAGAGACATAGAAAGGAGAGGAGAAAGACAGGGAGTGTCAGGGTGCCGCGTGGATTGGTAATCAGAAATTTTTAAAAAGACCATCACACATTGATAAATCTCTAGTACTAAAAGCTGGTTAATAGTTGAGCAAAACCACATGTGAGGAGAACACCTCCAAGAACCTCAAACAATTCCTATCCATGATGTGCTGCCTCTCCTATAGCAAGTAGCCTGAAGTCCCCGACTGTGTTAGTGGTTTGTGTATCTCTGTGGGTAATAATGTAATGTGCCGAAGAGCAACCACCCCCGCCCAAATCAGAGTTTCAATTCTGTCCCTTCATCAGGAACATGGTTTCCATCTCCCATCCCTGCAGCCATGTAGTGTATTTTTTTCATCCTGCTATTACTTCAGGGACATGCATTATTCTTTCATTCTAAACTGACAACATTGTAATGTAGGTTAAGCTGGGTGTGAGAGTGGCCCAAGGTCACCCGGTAATCTTTCTTGGCACAGTGGATAGTTGAATCCAGGGCCTAGTCTGCACACAAGAGATAATGCACTTTCAATGCACTTTAGAAGTAGATTTTCCTGTTCCGCACAGGAAAATCCAGCCGCGAAAGCACATTGAAAGTGCATTATCTATTGTATGCAGACTAGGCCCAGGTCTCCCAGATCCAGCCATTATGAAGCACTGGCCCCAAGTTGGCGTTAGGGGAGAAAGGACTGACACCTCTATCATGTCTGCCAGTTCCCCCTCCCTAAAACTATTCACACCCAGTAAGGAAGGGTGTTTATATTGAGAAAGTTACACAGAAATATGGCCCTGATTCAAATTGGGTTCTCCCCATCTCTATTAAGACTAAAACTCATAGCTAAAAATCCACTCAAAAGTCAGCCCACGTAATAGGTACCTGGCGTCAATATTGTTTAGTGATGATCAAAGTAGATAGGATAGAGGGCATTATATTTTTTATTAGAAATGCATCTTGTGTGAATGCTGTTAATATGAAATGGGGATCAGAAGGGAACTCTCAGTATAGTCAGCATAGGTTTCACACGGAAAATGCAAACACAAAATTCGATTTAAGAGTCCGTCAGTTGTGAGAATGACTGCATGCCATCCAGGCCCCAATGGAGAAGAAGCTTACATCACAGAATGATATTTATTTAAAAGCCCAGATCGTGGTAAACATAGGGCAATAATTATTTTTTTTTTGCTGCCATGTTTGCTTGGGAGACAAACTGATTCAGTAATGTGACATATTGGCAAGTACTTTGTGATCTTGAACTACTGCAGGAATGATGAAACAGTGACGGGTTCTTGAATGCTCATGGCCTTAACAGTTTTCTGTAACGGTTTGTTCCTCAAATAAAGTATTTCCATTAGGTAAAGTCGGAAAGTTCCCTCATAGACCAATTGTGGGAACCACAGAAGGTGGTGGCTGGATCACCGTTTATGCACTGGGAACTTCACTGCCCCAGCTTCTGTGCAGGAGCACAAATCGGGGACAGATGAGGCACACCGGGCCAAATGCTCCCCCGTGTGAGTGCAGGAAGAGGTGGAGCAACCTGCCATGACTAAAACTCCAGCCTGCAGCCCAGCATGAAACCTCCAGTGCATAAACGGTCGATGGGAGACAAACAGATGACACATGAGACCCTATCCTCTGAAGCACAACTGGGTAAAAATGTACTGAAATGGTACTGCATATGACCCTAGGCCTGTTCTTGGTGGCTCTCAGTCCTTTCCAGGAAATCTTGGCAGAGACATTTTCTAATGGGATGAGCACACATTACTTAAAAGGTGGTTGTCATTTGAATTTTCTGCCCTCCAGTTTGTTCCTTTACAGAAAAAATACCTGTCAAATAACTTTTAAATTTCCCTAGCTCTGTTAATCAAATTATTGGTCTTGGTTAATTTTGCCTTCTAAAAATTCTGTAAACATGAAGATGGGAAGGTGTTTTGCATTTTAAATGCTTTGTGATAATTTACAACCTGAGCAGGAAGCGCAGAGGAAGCAGATACCCCAATGTTTCCTCTGAATAGGCCAGTATAAGACCCTAGCACCACCAGGCCAGTCCCAGATGCTGGTACCACACCACAACAGCCAGCCATCAGCACCACCATTGTGCTAGTGTGGGAGTGAGTGAGCCCAGAGGTGTTAGCAGCAGTTTAGTTGGCTTGCTAAGCTGTGCCAATCTTGGGTCTACACTCTGGAAAAGACAATATGTTACCCAAATTAAAATTTGAGAATTTAGCTTGCAAGAGGGGTAACAGCAGGATTCTCCATCTGTGTATATCACGGTTCTTCTCTTAGAGACTCACACAGAGATCAGTTTGAAATAAAAAAATGAAAATGATTTTTATTGAAAAACAAATTAAAAATAAAACTAGTGGACTTGCACACAAATTAAGCTAAGCATTCACACAAGATGAAAGAGACATGAGATGGTGCAATAGGGGAGTATAAGTGAGGATAGAAAAGTATAGCTACCTTCATGACATACAAAGGTTCATGGGAAAACAGACGGTGTTTTTGAAAGTGATGAAGCCTATGTATGTAATGTATGTATTGATACCAGGAAACACACACACACCAGGAAGATAAAGACAGGCCCACACATAGTGGAGGTGTGCAGAGAATCCCAGATAACACACAACCTGAGGGATTCTGATATGTGCCTTAAATAACTGGGTTTGTAGCCTTATGCTAATATTGGGTGTTGTAGCTCCTAAAACAATGTGCTTGATGAGATCATTGTGAATAATGAAGCAATTTAGAAGTCAGGTGACATTCTTGTCTGCTGTGGGTAAAACACTGGGCCAGGTCTCAGAGGTTTCCCAGGACAGTTATTATCTGACCTTTAATTGCCCTGGGTGGACCCTTTAGTTTCCCAGGCAAAAAGAGAAAGATGTGGCTACATGGTGTGAATAAGACAAAAATGGAACTGGAGTCTTGACGACCCTGATCTTAGAGAACGGGAAATGGACTGGGTGCAGTAGGTACATTAATCATGACTAATGGAGTTCTATAAGTGCAGCGGGAAGGAAAAAGCACTCAAGAGGCGATAAGATTGGTAACATTTTCAGGTGCACCAAAGACCTAGAGTGGGGAGAGAAAGACCCTTGGTTGAGTACCCCTGAATGTCATCTGAGGAATCAAGACAGTTCCTGGGAAGCTTGGTGCCTGGCTGGTGAATACGTTTCCCATTTTGTGTGAATGCAAACATTTGTAGACAATGACATTGTCAGAATGCTATGCTTCTGTGATTATTAATAATAACTCTGTGTTCTGTTAGTGTTGTGCATCTGCCCTGATTAATAGTAGCTCTGTGATCTGTTAGCTGATTAGCCATTTGGCCATGTTTTATTGCCATGTTTATTCCTCTTACTTCCACACCTCTCCTTTGTCTCTCCCCATCCATCTCCATCCACCTCCAGAATGTAGCCTTGCGCTCTGCTGCTTGTCAGACTGTTGTGACTGTCTGAAGTCTTCCCACGTTGTATGGGTCAAGGGATTATATGCCATGCCTGTTTACCTTTGCTTCGGTGTCAACAAGGTATTGTTAAGTTAACTTGCTAGCTCTCAATAAACTAACTCTTTGCACCAAGTCTGGGCAAATGAAGGAACCTCACAGACATAGATTTGTACATTTTCAGCACAGAGATGGATTGCAGAGCTATACAATGGTGGGGTACAAGCAATGTTAATGAATACTGTTTGTAGGCAAACTGCCGCTCAAAGTGAGGAGTCTGACCACTATGCCAGCAAAAATTGTGGCACAGCTCATAGGCACTTATGGGGCCAGTGGAAGCAGACCCCCCCCACACCAGTTGCCATGCTTCCAGTGTTGTCAAGAACCACACAGTGTGGATGAGCTCCACAACCAGCTCTCATTCACTCCCAGGTGAGCACTCTCCACCAATGTTTACAACTGGCAGACACTACTTGTCCGCTTGTCTCCTTATGCCCCCTGTAGGGCATTTCATTCTGCAACTGTTAATCTACTGGAGGTCCCTGGCCCCAAAGAAACACGCCTGGCCTCGACCCAGGCCTGGGCCTTTTTGGTCCTGGTCCTGACCTGGTGGAATGAGCTCCCAGGAGAGCTGAGGGCCCTAACGGAGCTATCAGAGCCTGCAAAATGGAAGTCTTCTGCCAGGTCTTTGGTTGAGGTCAGAGCCAGGAAAAACAGCAATATCCAGTTTACCCCACCTTTGAGGGGGGGGATGGATGGCTGCAGGGCTGGGAGGATGGATTATACCACCAATCTTGTTTTATCATCTTATCTTTGTTTTGTTGTTTGTTATGGGATGGGGTTTTATTGTTTTATGGGAGTTTTTCTATTGTACCCCGGCATGAGTCACCTCTAAAAAAGCAATGAGAAAACTATTTACAACAAAATAGAAACTTCCCAGAGGGACAAGGAAATCCTTTTAGCAGGTATCCACCGCATGTGTAGTGTTGCTGTCCCTCCACGTGGGGAGTGGAACTCTCCAGGAATTAAAAACTCCCCACACTACAGAGGTCATAGAATCATAGAGTTGGAAGGGGCCATACAGGCCATCTAGTCCAACCCTGCTCAACGTAGGATCAGCCCAAAGCATCCTAAAGCAGACCAGTTCACCAAACAAGCTATGGAGCATGGACCCTATGGCATCAGATCATTACTGAGCTCCCTCCCCAAACTCCGCCCTCACAGACACTACCCCCAAATCTCCAGTAATTTCCTGATCCCAAGTTGGCGAATCTGGTTTCCTTTGTCACAGCATTTGAATAGCCACTACATCTCGAAAGGTCTTTACTGCCCAGGCCTGTTCAGCCAGGAATAAATTCCAGTTTGTTCAGTGGCAGGACAGCTGTGCAGCTCCATTGTACCAGATTCAGACTGATTGACATACTGCTCCAAGCCAGTACCAAAATTTGGGGGAGAGTTGTTCTAAAAGCCTAACAACCACCACAAAAAAACTAACCAGGAGTCCAGAAACCTTAGAAACAAGCGACATTTACTCCAGCGTAACCCTCTGCGGATCAAGCCTAACTTTCATCAGGTGCACCACGAAAGCGCATTAATGTGCTGGCATCAGATGCACCCCATTAATGTGGGAATTAATTGTATTCCTCTCCAAGGTGCTGCCGCGCTCCCGTGTCACCAAGCAAGTCTGCCTAGGATTACAATCTTCATACGCCGAGATATTTCCTATTCAGAATAGTAGACTAGTAATATTATTATGATGATGATTATTTTTAGATTTATTGCCCGCCTCTCCCGACAGGCTCGAGGCGGGTCACAACAACTAACCCCATTAAAATTCCCATTAAAACATCAATCTACTAACATGGCACTATTGGTAATAATAGGAGTAATAATAACAACGGGATGGGAGAATACTCTGGAATCCGGCCCAATATTAACACGCGCCCTTCTCTTATTTATTTATTATTTATTTATTTATTTTATTATATTTCTATACCGCCCTCCCGGGAGGCTCAGGGCGGTTTACATTAAACATATAAACAATACATGGAACAATACACGGATTTTTGCTGGCTTAGTGGTCAGACTCTTCCTCACTTTGCGGGGCAGTTTGCCTACAATACATGTCTTCCTGTTTGTGCCCACTCCAGGCAGGCAGGCACCATCTTCCAGGCCAGGCTCGGGCTTCGAGGGAAACGCTGCCGGGCCGCAGCAGCTGGCGCCCGGCCCGATTTCGGCGACCCAGCGGCGCGCTTGGCGCTGCTGTCCCGCGGGCGGGCGGCCGGGCCGGTGCCCCAATTATGACGCGTCCGTCCTTGGCCGCACGCCCCGCGTCTCCCGGGCTGTGGCCGCCAGAGGGCTCTGAGCCGCGAGCCCGGCAGATCCCTCGTGCGCTCCTTTTCTTTGTTCCGCGGCCTGGATCAACGACTGTATCCGGTCGAAGGCGGCTGCTCTGCCACCATATTGGGGATCTGTTGACGCGGGAGGCCTCGGCTCCAGCTCGTCCTGCGGCCGCCCGAGGAGCGGGTCGTGCTCGGGGGTCGGCTCCCGCGCCAGGCCCTGCAAGCCCCGGCGCTCCGGGGAGCGCGGGGACCCCGGAGAAGGACGCCCAAAGCACGCCCCAAGTACATCCGTAGGAAAGGGGAAGGGATGGGTGTGGCCGGAGGGCGGAGCGCCTTGGGATCGCTGGGGAGGGGGCGCCGGGAAGGGCGCCCAGAGGCCCTGCTGGCGGGGTGGGCTGGGTGGGGGAGAGCGGCAGCCGCCTTTGTCTCTTCGGACTTGAAATTGACCCTGTTGGGAGGGGGGAGATGTGGAAAGGGAAAGGAGGAGGGAGGGGGTTGTTTTTAAAGGGCAGGGAAGCGACCTTGGCCGGAGTCTGGGGCTGGCAAGGTAGCCGCGAGGCATGTTTTATATAGATTAATAATCGGATCTGGGGAGATAATCGTTCAGTGGGGAGGGGGGAGGGAAGAGGAGGGGGGAGGGGGGGGGGTTCAGGCTTTTGTACTGCAGCAGCAACTTCCGGCTTTTGGAGTCACGTTATTTTTTCCCCCCTCCCATAGCTCGGGGGAAGTTGGCTGCAGGGGGGCGGGATGAGTCAGAACAGCCGCCGCAAGGATCTCTCTCTCCCCCCCCCCTTTGCTCTGGTTGCAAAGCAAGAGTCGCGATGCTGTTCCCCGCATAATAATGGTCGGCCTTCATATGGGAACTTGCTCGTATTCTCGTCCGTGTCTGGAGAAAGTTTACTGTAGATGTGGAGGAAGGAGTTGAGAGCTGGCTGCTGGCTGAATTCCGGCCAGAGAAGAAAGTCACCCAATGGGCCTGCAGTCCATAGCGAGAGAAACATATTCATTAATTTACTTATTTAGATTCCATGATGTAGCCATGATGGTCAGTTTATAGTCTGAGGAAGGGTGCTTGCACCCGAAAGCTCACGCCTTGAATAAGTCTTTGCTGGTCTTAATGGTGTCACTGGACTCTGATTTTACTTATTTTGATAAAGTGTCTCCATAGAGCATTCTGAAAGCAGCTTAAAAAAACAAAAAGCCTTTCAGTAGTGAAACTATTCATGCCTAAAATAAAAGGAAGCTGTTTTAAAGCCTTGGACCAGGGGTCCAAGCGAATGCTGGCAGGGGCTCCTGGGAATTGTAGTCCATGGACATCTGGAGGGCCACAGTTTGACTACCCCTGCCTTGGACCGAAGAGGCAGTCAATGGTCCAAAACAAAACCTTAGATTCATAACAGACTTTAAATATCAGCTAGATCGGGGCCAAAAGTGTAAGGTAACGCTGTCATTTTCAAATCTCTGCTTTACTGGAGAAGTTAATTTGAAATGGAGGGACTGAGTCAGTGTTTTGGAAAAGAGAATTTGCTTCATTTGAAAAGGAACAGAAGAGACTAGAATTTCAGTAATATTAAAAGTTAACGTCAGACACTCCCCCCTCCCCCAGTGAATTTGTTAGAATAACAGTACAGGCACTAGGTAAACATAGACAGCTGAAGCAGGCAAAGACAGGGTCATGTCTGGATTGTCTTGTAACTAGATGAGTAAGACTGGGAATAAGAAGAAAAACATTGATAACTGGCAGGTTGAAGCATGCAGTGCTGATGCTGAGTAAACTGAAACTGGCTGGTGAAGCCCTTATATTTTAAGAAGGAAGGCGATACGAATAAAATATCTGACTTCTCAAGAGGATTGGGGTAAATGGCAATGGGCAGAGAGTATAAACCAGACTTATAAAACAGGAAGTTAGAAGATAAGTGCTTATTAAAATTTATAACATGCTGCTGCCCTCCTCAGTTTCTTCTCCCCTCTTTTATAACTTCTGTATTCCCAACCTCCTGTGCTTTTGTACCCTTTCCCCATCTTGATCTATCACCTTTTAATCTCTTTACCCTTAGTATACTGTGTAATCCATTTTGTAGTGGTATCCATTTTTAATAGTCGTCTCTTCAACCACCTACAAACAAGTGTAAACAATCAACATTAACACTTTTCGTGGATGTGCTGCTAATCATAAAAGAATTTATGGGTTGAAAGTAGGGAAAAGTTAGCCCATCAGTTTAACACTCCCTGACACTTGGATCTTCAATAGGCAATGTCTTATTGAAGTTCACGACACAGGAAGCCAGTTGGGTCCTTAGGTGCGTTTTGCCCTTGTTCAGAATTCATGTTCAATGGACAGAGTTACATGTTCTTCCTTATTAATTTTTCTACCAGGCTTTAGTGAGCTATGGTTTCTGTATGGTGAGTGGAGATGTTGCATTTGACTGGCGTTTTCTGTTGTTTATTGCAGAGGCTGATCTTTTTTCTGAAAGAGGGGGTACAAGTTTGGGGGGAAGAAGTGGAAAGGGGCTTCAAGAAAGATCATGGAAGAGAACGGTGAGGATGTGAGTTCACTGGGTAAGGATCTCTTCTCTGTAAACACGAATCTTCAGGACTTTATTGTATTGTGTTGTATTTATATACCGCCCTCCCCGAAGGCTCAGAGTAGGTTTACATGAAACAAGAAAATGATACAGGTAACAGGTAATTTGGAGAGAGCTGACATCTGTTTTCCCATGATTGGGTGGTTTTAGGAAAAGGCTCTTAGGCCTATTATGCACGGCCGCTGAAACGGTGGTATGGAGAACGCGGAGGAAGAAGAAGCGAAGCAAACCGCAAATGCACGGGACGGAACGCACCGGCGGCAAAACCCAGAGCAGCCGATTATGCACGCGGCCAATCCGGAGCCACTTCTCGTTGCGCCCTGGTCGCCCGGGAAGCTCCACTTTCTTCCGCATTTCGCTAATGCAGCTTTTTTGGCGGCATACGTTGACTCTGCGCCTGGTTGCCGCCTGCGGCGTGCATAATTGGTGATTTTAGCCGCCGCCATTCCACCCCGAATGCGGACCTTCCGCTCCGTGCATAATAGGCCTTACAGTGTATGTGGGACTGTTGGTACCAGTTATAAGCATTGGCCTCTATTGCAGTAAGCATAGTGTATCTGCTGTAACTGGCTCCTGTTATTTGCTGGTCACTCAGAAGAAAAGTCTCTACATGGCAGCCTCTCATAATACTGCTTCAGTGCTCTAGCAAACAACTAGGAGCATTGAAAGGGTTCCCGAGGGAGGAAGAAAAATGACTTATTTTCCCCCAGGGCCACCCTTCTCTGGAAGGAGGAATCTAACCACAGGAACTACACAATGTTTTATTGTTCCTAGATGATCCCAGTTAGCCACGTGGACTGGCAGGAGGCCAATACAGCTTGTAACACTGTGAAGTAAGGGACAGCATGCTCTGCAGCTATGCTGTTGAATGTGCTCTGAAGCTCATGATGTACCCTGATTCAGGGTGTAGGTGTACCATCTGCTTTTCAGGAGTCAGTTCATTGGCATATATATTTTGGAGTGCAGTCCTGGAGAGATGGTTTGGATTTTCTAGAGAGCATCACTATGTTGTGGGGAGTCGGTGGCAATCTTTTCAAAGTACACACCCAGTGCATGTCCAGTCCCCTCAAGTGGGAGCTAAGAGCACCATGCATGATTACCTCCTTCCTTGTTGTCCTCAGAACAGCCCTATGAGGTAGATCAGGTGGAGGGTGTGTGTACAGCTTCATGGATGAGAGGGGATTTGAACCTGGGTCTCCAAACTGACTGACACTCTGACACAGGCTTTCTCAACTGGGGTTTCTGGAAGAATGGATGGGAGTTAATTAATTTTATATATTTGAAAATAAACATGTGTAAATATTTATCAGGTCATATATGGTTATGTCAACCCCAATGGCCAGTGATGGGCCTGGAGGAGCCCCAGGTGGGTGTATACACAGCTATTCTTCCCAATTTTATTCTGCACGATTGTGCCACTTCTGGGGTTTCTCTAAGCTTGAAGAATGTTTCAGGGGTTTCTCAACAATAAAAAAGTTGAGGAAGTCTGCTCTGACCACTGCCGAATGTTCCTTGCTGAATTATTTGGCCCTTGGGTTCCCTGTCTTGACTGTTCCTTAGCTTTTCACAAATCTGTCTCCTATGTGGAAAGTTTTGACCTCCGCTCTCTCCCTGGATCGTATAAATATGGACTTTGTCTTTAAGTGGAAAATGTAGCCTGCGAACCCTTGTTTACTTTGGCTGTGCCTGTTTAACCACTGAATGACCAAAGCAGTGCCTCGGCTGATAGAAGCAAGTCTGTAGCGTTTGTGGCTCAGACCCAAGTCATTCAGTTGAAGGAACACAAGTAAAGTTGTTTCCCCCTATCTCTGAGCTAGCCTGTGTATTGTGAGATCGATTGGCCAGCATCCGTATCCTAATGTTTCCAAATTCTGCAAGCTGATTCCTGCATACTTATGTATTTCTTTATTTTATTTCTTATATATTTATATACCGCCCATCCTGGGGCTCAGGGCGGTTTGCATGGAACGTAGGGAACAAGGAATATAATTAAGGAAGAAGAGTCGGAGAGTTCGGGGAAGGAAAGGGGCCCTGCAGGCTGCTAAAAGCATGGTTAAACTAGTTGAAATCAGCCCTGCTTTTTGAAATAGCTTTTGGGCAAGGAGGCTCAAGCTGGAATCCACAAAGCTGTGCAGTAAATATGTTGTTTTGTGTCTTTGCTCCCCCCCCCTGGAAGATGGTACAGACTTTAAAGGGGACAGCAGATCCTAACAATCAACTGACAAGTCTGCTAGACTTTTAAAGGAACTAGGCCTGCAATAATTTCTCTTCTTGTAACTTCCATGTTTCTCGCTGTCAAACATCCTTGGCCTTTATTCATCCCAAGTTATGATTGGCAGCCAGTTTGGCATCTTGCCTGCATTCTTTTGATTGTTTTCATAATGCGTATTGCATAACTGGACACCCAGTGACAGATCACATTGCAGTCTTTCCCTTTCCCTGCCGCTCATCCCAGCCAAGAAAAGGTAGTGACATATTATTTGGGAAGGAGGGAAAGCTCTGAAGAGGGAAAACATCATAAAAACAATCAGGGTGGCCTTTGCCAAGAAAACATCTCTCTGGGAATATTGATTCAAAGTGTATTTAAACTAGTGGTACTCAGCTCCAGGGTCCACAGAGAGCCATGTTCAGTTACCATCTGCCAAAAGAGCCATATGGCTTTGGGGCCCTACATGCTTCCTCACCAAACCCCTGCATACAGTAAAATAACAGTATGAACTATATAACGATAACCTTTTTGAGTACCAGAATCTAGAGCTGTGCGATTCGGCAGCCGAATCGCAACCTTTCCATTTTCTCTCCAGTGTGGGAAATAGCAGGTCAGGTGGCAGAGGGAGAGATTGCGAAGGCACCTGGAGAGGAGCAAGCAGGTCATGGAGAGTCAAACCAGGACACTCCACTGTGGAGATCTTTTCTTTTCTTGGATGGCTGCTGTGGCCAACTTACTGTCTTCCCAGCGGTTGCTTGGGAGCTGAAATAAAGAGTAGAAAGGCTTCAAAGAAAGGTGGAGTTTAGTTGGAGAGAATGGACCCTTCTTCGCCATGAGGCCTGCAGCTTACCCATCCTCCAGTCCCATCCAGCAGCAGCTGTGTCATGGTGTGAACCATCCATCCTACACAAGCAGTACCAGGACAGGGGCTTTACCTGCTTTCCGGGAAACTAGGCAGGTGCTGCATTGGGGAAACAGTTCTGAGGGGGGCCATGGGTCAGAGAGCCACATGCAGTTCCTGAGTCTTTGAATTTACCAAGAGGCAAGTTTATTGAAAGAATATTCCCTACCACTTCAGGCCTCTCAAAAGCTGAATATGTGATTTTTCTACTGTCTGATATTGATGCCTATGTCACCAGTAGAGTTGCACTGTTTGCTCTCGCTGCTAGGAAAATTAGATCCAAATTGTGCAATTAGGATTAAAACCCAATCATTATGGTTCCTTTTTATCTGTGCAATCTTTTATTACCAGGTAGGAATTTTTAAACTCCTCATGATCTCACCAGTTTTATGTCTTGATTTTAACTGATTTTGTATATTCTTAATTTGTTTGAAATGGCCTATGGCTGACTAATAACCTGAATGAATGAATGAATGAATGAATGAATGAATGAATGAATGAATGAATGAATGAATGAATGAATGAATGAATGAATGAATGAATGAATGAATGAATGAATGAATGTACCTAATTTAAACCAAGGTCTAAACCTGATGGACGAGAGGCCTTAATCCCTCTTGGTGTTCTCATCCTCAAAGATTTTCTTAACAGCAGTCTCCTGGGTTACCCTTCCCCACTTTGATAGAAAATTGTACTCTTAACAGATGACATTCTAATTCACATCTATTCCGTCTCCTTCCCCCTAAATAGCTAGCTTGGCTTCAGGGAGGTATTGTCAAAATTGACATGTGCAAACCAATCAAAAGCTGATAACACCCCATACTCTGCAGTCATAGCGGGGAATGCTTAACATTTTTGGCGGGCTGAAGTTTTGCACGGTTACAGGGAGTGCATTTTGACAAGCCCTGAACCAAACCTGGGCAACACTGATAAGTACATTGAGATGCCACCCATGCAGAACTGGAAAGTATTAACTACATGTAGCCTTGTTCTTCTAAGAATTAGACCAGGGGTAGTCAAACTGCGGCCCTCCAGATGTCCATGGACTACAATTCCCATGAGCCCCTGCCAGCGAACGCTGGCAGGGGCTCATGGGAATTGTAGTCCATGGACATCTGGAGGGCCACAGTTTGACTACCCCTGAATTAGACCTTTGCGATGGTGGAAATACACTTGAAAGGAGCATCCACATTTTAGTCCTCTTTTTTTTTTGTTTCTAATGGCAACTGCTTTCTTGTGGGTGGTCCATTTTCTCTCAGCCAACTGCGGTTCATAAGCCACTTGCGTGGGAAGTAGTTATCTCGAAGCACATAACAAAAGGGCAGAGGCATGACACGGGGGTGGACCAGTGGAGGTAACAGCTGAGAGGCTACTTTCCCGAGCAGGACAGAACAAGATGCTTTGAGAGAGTTGGGTGCACAAAGGGAGCCAAGTCTGCAAAGGCTGGGAACCCACGACAATTGGTGACTAGCCTGCTTGGCCATGCATTGTTGCATGACGTCCATGGTGCTTACGAAGGAAGTAGGCTGCCCTTTAGCTTAGAAATTCCTTGCCTGATGACCTGGAGGAGACCCTTTGAGACTTTTTACAAGTCTTTGTGCTCTCTGACCCTTTGCTAGCCAAGGAAACTTAACACTGTATCAAACAGAGTATCGTGTCCAGATCATGGGAGGTGATGGTACCGCTTTGCTGTGGTTCGACCTCACTTGGAGTCCTGTGGTCAGTTTTGGGCACCCCAGTTGAAGAGGGATGTAGACAAACTGGAGGGTATCCAGAGGAGGGCAACAAAGATGGTGAGGGGTTTGGAGACCAAGAAATATGAAGAAAGGTTGGGGGAGCTTGGTCTGTTTAGCCTAGAGAGGAGATGACTGAGAGGGGATCTGATAGCCATCTTCAAGTATTTAAAAGGCTGCCATGTAGAGCAGTGGTCCCCAACCCCCCGTCCAGGGACCGGGACCGGTCTGTGGATCAGTTGGTACTGGGCCGCGGCTCCTCGTCCTCCTCCCTGGTTGCTGCCTCGGGGGCTGCCCTGCCACCGGCTCACCTTTGGTGCTCTCCGCTGCTGGCAGCGCCCCCCAGTGGGCAGCGGGAAGTCAGGGGCACCAGTGGGAAAGCAAGTGGAGCAGGGACTCAGGTGACGGCAGCGACGTCCCTCGGCAAAAGACTAGCCCCCCTCCCCCGGGCCTCAATAAAATTGTCAAGCGTTGACTGGTCCCCGGTGATAAAAAGGTTGGGGACCACTGATGTAGAGGATGGAGCAGAGTTGTTCTCTCTTGCCCCAGAGGGACGGACCAGAAACAATGGGATGAAATTAATCGAAAGGAAATTCCGTCTCAATATCCGGAAGAAGTTCCTGACAGTTAGAGCGGTTTCTCAGTGGAACAGGCTTCCTCGGGAGGTGGTGGGTTCTCCATCTTTGGGAGGTTTTAAACAGAATCTGCATAGCCATCTGACGGAGAGGCTGATTCTGTGAAGGTTCATGGGGGTGGCAGGTCACAGTGGCTGAGCAATAGGGTTGGGAGTATCCTGCATAGTGCAGGGGGTTGGACTAGATGACCCAGGAGGTCACTTCCAACTCTATGTTTCTATGATTCTTTTGTTTACTGTGTTCATATTATACTCGAAAGTTCTCTACTGCTTGTACCAAGCTCCAGCCCTTATACTTGAGTGCTCTTTCTGCTGAGTTCAGCTTCTAAATGATCCCCCTATTCAAGGTTGCTGGCTTTCTTTTTGATGAGCAGTGCATGGAATAGGATCCCAAAGAATTATTTTTTCTTCTGCTGCTGAAGCACGTATCCAGCCCTCATGATTCCGGGGGGGGGGGGGGGATGTTCAGTACCCTGGAGGGCTGGCTGTCCTTGCCTCTTAAAGTTCAGTCATGTTTCCCCACCAGAATGTTCATTTCGCCCTTTGCCCCTCCCCCTCTAACTTTGTCTTATTCTCCTTTTCTCCTTGAGCGGCCTACATTTCAACAGACGGTAGCTACACAGGTGAGTAGTGGCTCATTTGCATGTCAATTAGCTCATGTGAAAGTCAGGTGTGTTTAGAATCGTGCCTGTAAACAATTACGCAATTGGACCAAATGATGCAAAACTTGTTTCTACTTTAAAAAAACAACAACAACAACTGGGGTCAGGAGTATAGAAGAGTGAAAGTTAAGGAGGGGCGGGACTTAAGGCCGCCTCACACGTTACGCCAGACACGCGTATCGCACCGTTGTCACGGATCTTTTCTTTCGCGTGTCGGAATGCAGACGCCCCGTGTCATTTCCTTGAGGCTACACGTGTTTTCTTTGCAGGCCAACCTGCGGGGAACAAAGACGCGAGCGGCGTGTCTCTCGTAACGTTTGTGCGAGATGCGCATGGCTCAGCGGGGGAATTGCCATCGTGATCATAGAGTGCAGTGCTCAGAGCATACCCCCCCCTCTCTCTCTCTCCGCACTCTCTCGTTAGGAGCTCTTTTGTTCCCACCCTCCCCACCCCACCCACCCTAGCACTCCTTTCACCACGCCCTTGAAAAGTTTCCTGCCGCCGTGTTAAAATTTCCTGCTGCCCACCTCACCATGTCATCCTCGGAGCACACCCTGTTGTCTGATACCCTTCCAGAGACCGTGCCAGTGCCGAATCACGGCACGCTGACGCCTTCTTCCCAGGGGTCCTCCTCTGCCACCAAATCCAGGCGCCAACCGGTTTGGACCGACGAGGAGACGCGGGCCTTCATCCAGGTGTGGGGCGATGACGCCGTGCAGAGTGCGCTGGCCTCCAATTACCGCACGGTCGCGCAGTTTCAGTGGATAGCGGATGAAATGCGGGCCCGCGGGTACAACAGGGACTGGGAGCAGTGTCGCGAACGCGCCAAGGTGCTTCGGCGGGGCTTCAAGGAGATAGTGGACGGGAACAGCAATGCCGGCCACGGGCGCCGGGTGTGGCCGTATTACGAAGAACTCAATCGCTTTCTTTGCATCAAGCAAAATCTGGTCGTTCCGCGGCTTTCAGGGAGCAACGCCAGGCCGCCCGTCGACCGCCGGCGCCGGGAGCACAGAGAAACGCAAGATGCCTACGAGCCACCCCTGTCTGTAGGGAAGGGCGACAAAGGGACTTTCGAAGAGCCAGACGGAGACTGTTTACTGTTGCCGGAATCGGCCGGCTCGCAGCAGAGCGAAGCGAACCTGGAAAACCAGGCAGCCTCGCCGGCCGCCAACTCCGATATATCCATGGACGGAAGCGTCGGCCCTGGCACTCCCACGGATCCTCTGCCGTCCAACGACTCCATCTCCGGTGAGTTTGGGGTTGGTACATGGGATGTGTCTCGGGTTGGGAGGGGGTTGACTTCATTTTTGCATCTGTGGACTTCCGAGAAGATTTCTTTGAGCGGTTTGTTGATTTAGGGACGCCCTGGGTGCTTTGGAGTCGAAGGAGGGTGTTGAATTGAGGCCTTTCCGTTTCTGATTGCTGAGAAGCGAATGGTCAGAATTGAGAATCGTGGATTTCCTTGGGCAGCAAAGCTTAACAACAACAAGCCTTTAATAGCATGTAAAAGTACAATATAAGAAGGGAAAGTGCAAAAGGATCCACTGCTAGTGAGAACAGAGGCAAAGATCATGCTTTAGACATAATACATTCACGATTTCTCATGGCAAGATATAACTTTGCAACTGGTTCAATTATATCAGGGTTCTGGGATATCGAAAGAAACTGAGTCTTTCGTTCACCCGAGTGCAGTTCTCTTTTACACAGCAGTGAGTTAAGAAATTTGGCTCGGATCGAAGAATAAAATGGACAATTGGCAGCAAAGCTAAGATTCGAAAGGGAGATGGAATATCTGAGTCAGTCAGGTATTGACAACTCCCCGTGTGGGGCAAGGGCTGTGACTCAGTGGAAGAGCCCCTGCTTTGCAGGCAGAAGGTCCCAGGTTCAGTCTCCAGTTAAAGGAGCTCCAGTAGCTGGTGAGACGAAAGACCTGTGCAAAAGACCCTGGAAAGCCACTGCTAGTCTAAGCAGAGAGGACCCCCTGCGATGGCCTGACTTACTATAGGGCAGCTTCAAGTATTGCTCCTCCTTGCTTCTGTGGCTAACAGAATAAATCGTACAATAAAACAAAACCAGGGTCCAGTGGTACCTTTAAGACCAACAAAGATTTATTCAAGGCGTGAGCTTTTGAGTGCAAGCTCTCTTC
Organism: Paroedura picta; assembly: GCF_049243985.1. Lineage (NCBI taxonomy): Eukaryota > Metazoa > Chordata > Lepidosauria > Squamata > Gekkonidae > Paroedura > Paroedura picta. The sequence continues at coordinate 14,388,268 of NC_135371.1, forward strand.
CTCAGAATAAAGAGTGCTTGCACTCGAAAGCTCATGCCTTCAATAAATCTTTGTGGGTCTTAAAGGTGCTACTGGACTCTGGTTTTGTTTTATTGTGCTGCTTCACGGCTACCCACTAGAATAAATTGTGTAAAGTAAGCAAATGCACACATTACCTAATTTAAATGATGCCTTCAGTTTGCACAAGTTGGCTTCTTCCTATGAGTATGGTTACGATGGCATCGAATTGAGTGCGTGTTCCGGCCAGGGTCCTTAGGAGCTCTGGAGGGGGCCTGCGACCTTTCCCCTCCTGCCTTAAGGGACTTGACCACAAGCCAGGGTGCCAGCCACGTCCATGACTCTCCTTCCCGAGCACGAGTGAGTTCTCTTGTGGATACTGTGCTTGGGGGGGGGGGGGGGCAGAGCCTGCACACTTACTCCCAATTTAAACCATGTCCTGTCTCTACCGGCTCAATCCTCTTCAAACTTTTCTGCTAATGCAGGTAGTGATGTCACTCCCGGTGACATGTCATTTCCGGGGTAATGGCAGGGAGGCCGGGCCAGCTGACATCACTTCCGGGGTCCTCAAAGCCTGAGCAATTATTTCAGGGGTCCTCCACGATCGAAAGGTTGCAAAAGGCTATTGGGACAGCGGGCTTAACTTTTCAAGTTTGCCCGCGGATTGGCCCCGTACAGTGCAGAATGCTTTGCAACCAGCAGCGTTCCTTGAGAGCCAGTTTGGTGTAGTGGTTAGGAGTGCGGACTTTTAATTTGGCATGCCAGGTTCGATTCTGCGCTCCCCCACATGCAACCAGCTGGGTGACCTTGGGCTCGCCAGGGCACTGATAAAACTGTTCTGTCCAGACAGTGATATCAGGGCTCTCTCAGCCTCACCCACCCCACAGGGTGTCTGTTGTGGGGAGAGGAATGGGAAGGCGACTGTAAGCCGCTTTGAGCCTCCTTCGGGTAGGAAAAAGCGGCATATAAGAACCAACTCTTCTTCTTCTTCTTCTTTTAAACTCCCTTCTCCCATTTGTTTGCTCAGCGCCCAACCTGCGCCCTCGACCGCTGACCGCCGCGGAAAGGATGCGGAATCTCCGTTGCAGGCAGAGAAAGAGGAGGGGAGACACGCTGAAGGAGCTGATGGAGGTCACTTCCCAGGCCACCAGCGAACTCGTCCGGACACTGTCCGATCTCACACACAAAGAGGTGGCTTCCTTTGAGCGCGCGTACAAGGAGGACCTTTCGGCACGCAAAGACGAGATGGAACAGAGCGCGGAGGACATTGGGCGGCTCGTAAGCGCTCTGGAATCCAGCGATCAAACTCTGAAGGAGCAGCTGAGCAGCCAGACGAGTGTACTGCAGGGCATCTTGGAAGTCATGAAAGACATACGGGGTAGAACTTCTTACAGTCCTCCGTACCCTTCGCAGTATTATGATTTCTCAGGCCCCAGCATGATGCACACGGCAGGTACCTCCTCCAACGGTCAGGAGATGCCGTGCCCTTCCCCCTCTGGCCTTGCGTTCCCTTCCCAGCAATCTGCAACCAGCAACGGGGACGTCTCTCCCAGGAAGCGAATGAAATGAAGGCCCTGAAACGGAGGGGCGTATTCTGTACTGCATATTTAGCATCCTTGTTGAAACCATCCCTCCAGCTATGGTTTGTTCCTGTTATGACATATATATTCCTTTTCTCTTAACCGCCTTTCTTATTGCATAGCTAGGGTGTGTTTTCACCATATTTTAATGTGCGTCTACACCACGTTCCGTTGTGGAAGCGGCTGCCAGCAATGTACATTTAGATTTGCTCTCAATCTTTTATTTTTTGAGTCTACGTACATTAGTTTCCCTTCTGTTTTCGAGAGGAATGCAGTGTTTGATGTTCAAGTGTGAAAGGTCCTTCGGTACCCATAACATGTTGCTGGGTACCTGTCAAAAGGTAATCTTTTTGAAGTAATAAAACTTACACTGTTGTTCCAAAATAATTTAATTTGTATTGTACCGTAGTATATAAGTAGACTTGCCGTACTGGATCAGATCAGGTTTCTAGCTAGTTTAGCGTTCTGTCATCCAAGAATGGCTGGCCAGATGCTGTGGAGAAGTTCACATATGAGGAACTGGAGTAGCTTTTGTCCTCACTAGCCCTCGGGATCTGGTAGTGGGACCATCTTTGATAATTTATGGCCCACATCAATGCATCAGTCTAATCCAGGGGTAGTCAAACTGTGGCCCACCAGATGTTCGTGGACTACAATTCCCATGAGCCCTTGCCAGTGTTCGTTCATGGGAATTGTAGTCCATGGACATCTGGAGGGCCGCAGTTTGACTACCCCTGGTAATCCTATGAGAAGGCCTACTTATTTTCTCAGCATCCTATAGCAGCAAAATTCCGAAGTATGCAATGTATTCGGAAGCACTATATCAGTCGATTATGTTCCACGTGTATGTTTTGACTGGCATTGTAATTTGTTCATGTTGGGCCAACTCTACTGTCATGGGCCTTGCATCTCTTGTCACCCTGTCCTTATCCCCTGCCACCCACGTGTTTTCTGTGCTGAAAATTTATTTCAGGGCCAAGTTGGATATGATAGTAAAACAACCTATTTGTTTATGTATCTAAATCTACCCCAAAACTGACACGTGATTGGGAAGGACTGTCGCTGCCTTGCTTAGACCCTACCTCTTTGTAGGCCCCCCTAATGCATTCACATGCTTCTCCCAACCAGGTTTGCTTCAACCAGGTTTGCTTCTGGCTCTTCTGAGGAGAAACAGCCCAAAATGTGAGACACTGTCAAAATAAGAGTTCAGCAGCCCCTACTGACAAAAATGTACCCATCCACTCCTTGCTTTATCCTGGATTGGGGCAATCATGTAAAGCAATTGGGTCTGTTGTTGCTACATCTAATTTTTCAGAGTAGTTGATGGCCTCCTTTACACACACGCACACACACACACACCTGGACAAACTCACTCCTTTTTACACAGTCTCCCAATTTTTCTATATCCTTGACCAGAGCCGGTTCACCATTGTGTACAATAATCTGAATGGGGACATAGCATCAGGGTGCGATAGTGTTATTCGTTCGCGTGCTTATTAACAATTTGACGCTATTCCTCCAGCTTGTTAACTTGCTTTTGAGATGTAGCATTGCCTCTTCTTCAGCATGGCATGCCCACCTCCATGTTTTGATCTTCCTGTCATTAGCTAACAGTTTCTACCTTACAAGCCTACCATTTCCTGGAACGACGCTTCTGAGAAAGACCCCCAGATGAACTCATGTGCTAGTAACCTCAGGCAGTTCTGTGGGGCCCAAAGGAACACATCACCTTTCAGAGCTCCCCTGCTGGACTGGGAAAAATACGTCCTCCATTGTCTTTCAGTTATTCCTTACAAAAGTATATTTTAAACTGCTTCGAATATTATTTATTTTTCTGGTGTTTTGTAAACGGAGCTGTTTCGCCATTCAAATCTCGGCAATTTGTTGTTGTTTTGTTTTACTTCTGAAACTACCTTTGTCACCTTGGTTTGACAAGGTGATTCTGATGCGCAGCACACTGTACAAGGTTCCCGTGTCAGCAACCTCCGTGGGCAGGGGGGAAAGTAGTTTTTGCAGATTTTTGCAGTTTACTTTTATTGTTGCATTTACGCCTTCCCAGCTGGCTTCCTGCTTCAGATGAATGCAAGGTATTTTTATTATTTATTTGTATATTTCTAACAGTTTGTTCTCCTTCGCCTGCCTTTCATTTCTCAGAGTGTATCTAGTTCAGTTAAGCATCCTGTTCTGATAGGCTTGCTCGCTCAAAATAATCATCTGGCATTTCCTGCATTGTTCCTTTGCTTTCCTAGGTTAACCTTAATAAAACAAGACAGGAGTCCAGCGGTACCTTAGAAACTAACAAAAGTGATCCTAGCGTAAGCTTTTGTGAACCAGAATCCATTGCCTTAGATGCATCTCCTGCTTACGATGCTTGTAAAACACCTTTTGTATCACCCGTCAAACTATTTTTCTCCGCCTTAGGGATTCCATCAGACATCAAATCACCTCCATTGTCTTAAATAACAAGGCACAGCTTTTGGGGAGAAACAGCAACAGATAGATCTGTTTCTTATAACCAAATCTGACAGTTATTTAATCAACCCAATAGTTATTTAATGCACTCACAGTATTGGTGCACTCTTCCTGGGTTTTTTTGACCCAGAACTGCTTTTTGCATTGTCCTCATGGTGGTACAATAATAGATGCAATACTCCCTGGTATTAATTTGAGTCCCCCTACCCCTACCCCCGCCTGGAAATTTGGCTCCCAGAGATTGGGTGATGGTAGTATTTTGATGGTTTCCATGTTTTCTTTGAAAGTGCTATTTAAAGCACCATGGCCTATTCTGGGGTTTTTTCTCCCCATAGGGTTTGTTCTCTGGGATGGTCGTGTCACACTGATCCTAATTCCATTTGCCTCTCATAGAATCTCTTTTAATGCCATTTTGTATTTCAGCCACCCTTGCTCTTAGGCTTCTATTTGTATGGAAACTCATTTTGTATATTATTTCTTTGTCTATATGAGTATCCTAGCTGGCACAGATTTCATTTTATGTGAATTTGGTTCCTTCTCACTGGGTGTGTGTTTTGTCTGCTTCTCTCCCATACTTCTCTCCCAGGCTGTGTTTGAGACCTGAACCCACCCGAACACCTGCCACCCCAGGCAGACTATTCCTGGATGCCCATCAGCTTCCCCTGCCCCTTCTCTTCCTAGCACTACTCTAGAATTTTAAATCTGAATACTTTATAAAGAGGATGGTGTACTAGAGTGGATGGAGAACGACGCTAACTTTGCTGGGCTTCATTCTCTTCCAGTCAGTGATTTGGGACTTATAACCTTGTATAAAACCGTTTCTACCCTAGGGGATAGTTTCTTCAAAAATAATCTTCATGAAGTAATAAAATTGCAGTAGTTTTATTCACCTGGAACGAGTTGTGGGCCCGGACAGGGAGTTGCCTAGCGTATTGTAGAGCAGGGGTAGTCAACCTGTGGTCCTCCAGATGTTCGTGGACTACAATTCCCATGAGCCCCTGCCAGCAAATGCTGGCAGGGGCTCATGGGAATTGTAGTCCACGAACATCTGGAGGGCCACAGGTTGACTACCCCTGTTGTAGAGCATTTGGGGTGGCTACTGACCCACACTTCCCTCTCAGGACGAAGACTTATAAGAAGAGGAGCTCAAGCACGTCTTTAACTTGACATGCTGGGGATTTTTGTTTGTATATTTATATACATACATATATATGTAAATATTCTAGCACTTGAGGAATATAATAAAGGGCTGGTTGAAAACACTGGTGGCCTGGTACCTGACCTATCTCTGGTATTTGTAAGTGAAGCAAAGGCTTGTCAGAACGTGAGCTGCCTCCACAGGTAAAAATAGCACCATGTGGAATATAAATATACAAATATTTATGGAGTACTTTAAGGCAGGGGTAGTCAACCTGTGGTCCTCCAGACATTCATGGACTACAGTTCCCATGAAACCCTGTCAGCAAATGCTGGCAGGGGCTCATGGGAATTGTAGTCCATGGACATCTGGAGGACCACAGGTTGACTACCCCTGCTTTAAGGGAAAGACTGCTATTTGAGAAAACCCCTTTCCATCTTTGTTCCTTCATACTCAGCACTGCATCGGTATCGTGAAAGCTATAAAAACTCTGTTACGGATTGGCCAGTCGTGTAGCGAGCTCTTCTTGATCGATTCAACCTCCTGCGAAGTGCTTGTTTTCATGTCCCGGGGATGTTTCCGAAGGGGTTGGTTAATTTGTCTCCTCCCGGATCTTGTGTATGTACAGCCTGTTGCTCCAATAGCCGGATTGGTCACCGCCCTCTTATCTACAAGCATCTCTAGTAAGGCCAAAGGATCCTCCCCACCCCCCACCCCAAACAATATCTTCTGAAGTAATCTAGGCCACACTGTGTGACCTCAGCTAGGGCACCATAAAGTGAGGGCAAAATAATTATAACTGATAACCTCGTGTTCTTATCCGACATGCTTATTAAAATACTTTCTGAAGCTCTTCTAGTGTGTGTCCCTAAGTGCTATTTTTTAAAAAAAGGGAGAAGTTGTGCAGGATACGGGAGCAACCATGCTAAATTCCACCCAGGGACTGGCAGAAGGAGAGCGCCAGTGAGTGAGTACTGCTTCCTTCCCCCAATCGTTCCAGTAGAACCTGTTCCGGTAAACCAGTGGCTCTCAACCTTCCTAATGCCACGACCCTTTAATACAGTCCCTCCTGTTGGGGTGACCCCCAACCATAAAATTATGCATGGGTTCTTTCACAGAAATTAAACCAAAACTGACCAGTGGTGTGAAGACCATTGTTCATGTCCTACCATGCCAATCTCGCTCTTTTCCACTGCTCCAGACAGACAAACGCTCTGTCTCGATCTACCCCGCAAGGCTGTTGTGTGGATGGTGCTCCCCCTCCTGGCCAAGCTGCTTGCCCTGCCGCAACCCCCGTGAAAGGGTTGTTCGACCCCCAAGGGGGTCTCGACCCCCAGGCTGAGAACCACTGCTGTAGAATTTCAGACTTTCCCACATTCTCTTGGGAATGGAAGCTTAGTTGAGCATCAGTGTGGTCCAGTGATAACAATGTTGGAACCAAGATTTGGGTGACCTGGGCTTGAATCCCCTCTTAGCTGTGGAAGTTTGCTGGGTGACCTTGGGCCAGTCACAGCTTAACCTGCCCTAGAGGGTTGTTGTGAGCCTAAAATGGAGGAGAGGAGGAAATGCTCTGGAACCTCATTGGGGAGAAAATGCAAGGTATAATAAATGAATTTAACCAGTTAATTAGTGTTGGGAACAATATGGCATCCTTACCAGGGGTCTAAGTGCAGGGGAGGGGAGGGCAAGTGGGTATATCTCATCAGGGATCAGGGGAAGCCTGCCCATAGAGTCTGTTTATGTCATAGGAGACTGAAAAATATTTTTTTCTTTTTATGAAACCAGTTTTGGTAAGTAGGGAGGTGAAGATCTACAAGTTTGTACTGAGCGTAAGAGAATGCAATTTAGGCCCTGTTGTTGCCTGCAGAACAATTACACCCCTGCGCACAACGTAGGAGTCAGCAGAAGCAAGAGAGGACAGAATTGCAGTGAATTTACCTGTTGATTGCAACACTGCAGGCAGCAAGCAGGCCTCTGGTTTCTTGAGGGCCCTGGAAGGGTTCCCCGAATGGGCAGGAGATAATTTAAAATTTGGTAAACCTTTATCAAGTGACATGACCGTATATAGTCATGCGGCCAATGATAGGTCTGGAGAGGGTGGGATGGGGAGGGGCCCTGGGTAGGCGTGTACCCAGCTATGCTTCCCAACCGTATGCTGCAGGATCCTGCCACTTTTGGGGTTTCTTGAAGCCCGAAGAATCTTCCAGGGGCTTCTCAATAGTAAAAAAGTTGAGAAAGGTCACACCAACAACCGTCTCTGTTTAAAGGTTTCTGTGTTTCCTCACACAACCGAAAGATCAAGCTGGCTGTCTTGTCAATCAGATGGAATTGGCCTACTAGTGCGCCTTGCAATCTTCCTCCCCCCTCCAAAAATAACCCGGTTATTTATGATGGTATGCAGGATAATGACTGCTGACAGGCAGGTGTCAAAAAAGAAGCACTCCCTGTCCCACCCCCCAAAAGGCTTCCCTATGGGTGGCCAACCTGATACTCGATTTCCAGTGGGTCACATCTCAAACCATTAAGCTGTTTTCTGCTGCATCTTATTTAGCTCAGGACTGGCTGGCTGGCAGTGGCTCTCCAGCATGTTTCCCGACACCCACTGCCTGGGCTTGTTTAAATGGGGATTCCAAGATTTGGCCCTTTTGCATGCCGTGCAGCTTCCGTGCTGCTAGATTATTAACTCTCCCCTACGTTCTACCCAGCATGGTGTATTTATGGAGCACAGCCTGGATCAGGTTTTCAGCATGGAATGGAAAACTGTATAGCTGGTGCCTCTGGTGCTGTCTCAGAAGGAAGTAAAAGTAAAGTTTAAAATTAAGTTATAGACATGGAATTGTAGTGCAATTAAGTTCATGCTAAGGAACCTTTCCTTTAAAACAGCCCTCCTGCCTTCTAAATAATAAAAGGACCTGGAGATCCTTAAAGGTAAAGGTATCCCCCTGTGCAAGCACCGGGTCATGTCTGACCCTTGGGGTGACACCCTCTAGCATTTTCATGGCAGACTCAATACGGGGTGGTTAGCCAGTGCCTCCCCCAGTCATTACCGTTTACCCCCCAATAAGCTGGGTACTCATTCATATTGGTCCCTAAGGTGCTACTGGAGTCAGATCTAAAAGCATCAGGTGACCTATGCTAATGACATGCAGAGAGCCGTGGATTCTAAGAAAGCATGACCCTTTACCATCCCCCGTGGAAAGCAAGAGTGTCCCATTTTGAATTAAGTCAGGTTTTGTAAAGTACGTGTGCAAGCAATTCATCTTTCTGGCTGAAAAAGGATAATTAAAGTAAGGGGAAAGTTCCTGTGTAAACTTGAACAACAGGAGGATAGGCTATACTGATGTTCCCGTGTGCCTCCCTCTAGTCTAGTCTAGTCTAGAGTACAATATTTGCACCAAGTATGGTTTATTGTTGGTGCCTTCTGCTTTTCATTGGGGGGGAGGGGGTAGTTGGGATAGGAAAGGGTTTCTGTAGGGAACATCATCTGCAAGTGATGCATTCCATCATATGCTGGGTCTGGAGGATGAGGGAGGTACTTCCTGTTTACATCTAGAGGGTTGGGGGGGGAGGATAATCTCCTTCTAATCTTATCATCATATAGGGCAGTGGTCCCCAACCTTTTTATTACCAGGGACCGGTCAACGCTTGACAATTTTACTGAGGCCTGGGGGGGGTTAGTCTTTTGCCGAGGGACATTGGTGCCACCGCCTGAGCCCCTGCTCCACTTTCTTTCCCGCCGGCGCCCCTGACTTCCCGCCACCCGCTGGGGGGCGCTGCCAGCAGCAGCTGCACAGTGCCACGCCGAGGGGGAGCCCCAGCCATGGCAGCTGCTAGAGAGCACCAAAGGTGAGCCAGCAGCAGAGTGACATGGCAGCCCCCAAGGCAGCAGCTAGGGAGGAGGACGAGGAGGAGCCGTGGCCCGGTACTGACTGATCCACGAACTGGTACCGGTCCCCGGACCGGGGGTTGAGGACCACAGATATAGGGGACTTCCTCATCAGGAGAGGAGGGGAATAGAAATGAAAAAAATTGCATATCTTGTGCCTCTGATACTATCTCTGAAGGAAGTTACACAAAGTTCCTAAGAAGTTATATCCATAGAGTTGCAGCTGAATGCTATTCACCCTGATTTGGAAGCAGATCAATTGTACAGGATTTATTTGAGTAAGTCTGCAAGGCTGCAGTTTAGTCTACAGTTCTTGGGTAATTATTCTGCTGAAAGCAGCGGGGGATTGCTCCACGTAAGCAAGGAGCGGGCTGCATAGTTTACCTGTGCTTACCTGCAATGGAATCCTTTTAATCCCACTCAAGACTGACATCCTACAACATGCAGTGGTCCTGGAGTCCAGAATTAGGGATGCTCTCCTGTTGTCTTCAAGGCATGGTCAAGAGGCGGTTAGAAGCATGAAAATCTGATTCTTCACACCTTTTGCTTTGTTCTTTTTTCAAGAGAGGAAGTGCCATTTTTTATTTTTTGAAAGCAAGTTTCCTGCATAGAATTGTGCAGGGAGGTGCATAGTACCACCAGTATCCCTCCCCCCCAGCAGTTAGGGTCCAGTCCAGGAGTAGTCAAACTGCGGCCCTCCAGATGTCCATGGACTACAATTCCCAGAAGCCCCTGCCAGCATTTGCTGGCAGGGGCTTCTGGGAAATGTAGTCCATGGACATCTGGAGGGCCGCAGTTTGACTACCCCTGGTCCAGTCGAATGCTGCCCTTCACCAAAAGAGCGCCTTCCCCATTCCCCTCTAGCCATGCAACCAATAAGTAGCTGTCCAGGGGGAAAAGAACTGTCAAGTCACAGCCGACTTAGGGCAACGGCAAAGGGTTTTAAAGGCAAAATTTGTTCAGAGACGGTTTGCCATCGCCTTCTTCCAGGCCGTGTCCCTGGTATTCACTGAAGGTCTCCCATCTGGTTACTAGGCAGCCTTGACTTTGTTTAGCTTCCGGTACCTAACAAGGCCCCAGGTGGAATTACAGCTCATCTCCAGACTGAGATCAGTTCCCCTGGAGAAACCGGCTGCTTTGAAGGGTGGACTCCACAGCATTCTACTTCCCTGAGGTCCCTCCCCATCCCAAAGCCCGCCTGCTCCTGGCTCCCCCCCCCCTCTAAAGTCTCCAGGTATTTCCCAACCCCGAGCTGGCAACCCTAGGCCAACCCAGGCAGTAGCTGGCTCCTTTATGCCAACTCCTTTCAGGCCCAACCTTATATTTCCTATGCCGCTCTTCTGACTCCCACTGTGCCTTCTGCAGAGGGGGTCCCTTTTCACGATCCTCTTTCACGGCTGCACTTCCTTGTCAAGCCTTCACGCACTGTGACCCGAGCGACAAGTGGGGCGGCAGCTCATGCACGACCACGGCGTCCCGTGCGGGCACGATGCCTGCAGAAGGTGTGACCTTTTTGTGACGGCGAGAGAGCCAAAGTCCGTCCGGCCGTCCATGCATCCATCCATCCGCCCTGTCCCGCCCTTCCCCAAAGGCTCAGGGCGGCTCACAGCAGATCACCACCACCGTCATCCTCAAACAACAACGCGAACATGAGAAACGTTTCGAAATCGGTCCTCCCCGAGAGCAGAGGTGCTTTGCCATGGCCCCTCTTCCAAGCCTCCGCTGCACGGGGGCTGCCCTGCAAAGCGCGATCTTTGGGGGGGGGGGGTGTTTTAAATCCTTTGAAAAGGCGAGCGGCGGGGCCCCGACCCAGCCTGCCCCCCTCTGCTCGGCTGCCGGGTGGCCAGGCCGGGCGCTGCCCGTGCGCCCCTGCAGCGCGGCCGCCAGAGGTCCCCGGCGGCTCCTGCGCGGCGGCGGCGGCGGCGGAGAGAAGGAGGGAGGGAAAGGGAAGGAGGCGGCTCGGGGTTGTGCTTCCTGCTTCTGACGCAGCTCGCGGCCGACGGGGCGGGCGGGGGGGGGGGCGGAGCGGCCGCGATTGGCTCGCCGGGTTTGCACCGAAGCCTCTTAGGGCAAAGCTCCGGCCTGGGCGAGCCCGCAGTAACCCTTCGGCGACCGGTGGCGGCGGAGCGCACGGCCAGCCGATTGTCCGCGCCTCGCTTGCCCGCCTCCTCCTCCTCCTCCTCCTGCCGCCCCCGGGCGTGAGAGCGCGGCCGTGCCGGCAGGGCGTCGGAGCCCCGTGCAGCGCCCGGCCGCGGTCCCAGGTGAGGTAGCGGGGAAGGGGCTGGCGGGGCCTACGGCGCGGCCGGATCGCCGCCGCTCGCCCGATCTGGGCGAGATCTGGGCGAGGGTTTGGGGGCGGCGGCGCTTTCGCCCGTTCCTGCTTCGCTGCGGCCGCGGCTGGCCTCGGGCGAGCCTTATTGTTTCTGCCGCCCGGCCTCGGTCTATTGTTGTCCCGGGGGGGGGGCGAATTGGGGTCCCGGGGCAAAAGGGTGGGAGGGAGCGGCGCTGCTTTCCAGCAGCAGCAGCAGCAGATGTTACCCCCCCTCCCCCCGGGCGATCTGGCCGTGGTTCGTGTAAGGGGCGGGAAGGGTTAATCCGCACAGCCGCCCTTTGAGGGAGGCCTGGCTTGTCTCCATGTTGTGCGCGCCCTGCTGAGGTCGGAGAGGCTCGGCGGGGCTGGCCCCAAGGTCACTCCTGGAGTCCTTGGCGGAGGCGAGGGATCTCCCGGCTCACGTCGAAGGCGGACCCGGTGGCTCGGGGCCTGGCGTGATCTGTCATGTAGCCTGTGCCAGGGGAAGGAGCAGAAGCCGCGGTTGCAGAAACCTCGGCCCGTTTAGCTTCACAAAGGCAGATTGCGGGCCCTTATGGTTGCAGGGAGGACTGAAGAAGACCTGGCTGGGTAAAATGATCCAAAGGCCAGGCTTTTCCCCTAATGCAGGGTGGGTGAGCATGGCCCCTGCACAGAGGTCTTGAGCTAGCCTGAAAGGGCCATTATGCAAAATACCCTGGCGAGTTGCACACAGTGGTGCTTAAATGGGTTTAGTGACCCTGCCTTAGGCACACCCTACCCCTGGAGAGATATAAGGGAAGGAAGCGCCTTGTGAAGCACTAGGGCAGGGGTAGTCAAACTGCGGCCCTCCAGATGTCCATGGACTACAATTCCCAGGAGCCCCTGCCAGCAAATGCTGGCAGGGGCTTCTGGGAATTGTAGTCCATGGACATCTGGAGGGCCGCAGTTTGACTACCCCTGCACTAGGGAGAGAGCGATTGGGGAGTGGGCTGCAAAGAGATTGCTCTCTCCCTGCCTCAGCTTGTCATCTCCAGAGAGGATCTTCCCCCACCCCTGGCTTAGCTGCTCTTCAGCATGATGTCTGCAGGGAGGTTAGTCATGTGGCCAAAGCGAGCCAAAGAATCGGCTTCAGATCCTTGGCCTTGGATAGCGTTAAGGGTGCTGCCAGCATGACACTGAATTGCAGTTAAGGGGGGGGGCTGGTTCGAGAGAGGGGAGGAGTAAGAGAGCACATGAATGGCCACATATTGAGGCACCCCATTTTGGCTTTCACCTTCATTCAGGTCCCCTTCCTCCAAGTTTCCGGGTTCTGCCTCAGTCGTAACTGTTTCCTGGCACTGAGATGTGTGTCACAAGCACCATTGATCCAGGTGCCAAATGTGTGTGTTTGTAAAGGACTGTCAAGGTGCTGCCGAATTATGAGGCAAGGGAGTTTGCCATTGCCTACGTCTGCATAGTGACCCTTGAGGCTCTCCCACCCACCAGGGCCGCTGCTGCTTAGCTTCCAAAATCTTGATTGGGTGAGCCTGGGCCATCCTGAGCCATCCAGATCAAGGCAGAAAATATAAGTGAAATAAATTCTGTGTATTATTATATCCACTTACAATTTCAAAGGGATAGTCTTCCTGGGGACCCTCAAAGAGGTTCCTGGATTTTTGTTTGGGTTCAGTTTTTTCACCTTTTTGTTTTGGATTGGCCCCTCAAAGAGGAACACCTTTTACTTTGGCTTAAGCTTTTGTGGACTGGAGCCCACAAAATGCAGAAGAAAAGTTGGTTCTTATATGCTGCTTTTCTCTATCAGAAGGAGTTTCAAAGCGGCTTACATTCGCCTTCCCTTTCCTCCCCCCACAACAGACACCCTGTGAGGGAGGAGAGGCTGAGGGAGCCCTGAGATTACTGCTTGGTCAGAACAGCTTTATCAGTGCTATGGTGAGCCCAAGGTCACCCAGCTGGCTAGGTGTGGAGGAGGAGCAGCAAATCAAACCCATTAGAAATCAGCGCTCCTACACCAAGCTGGCTCTCCAGCAAAGACTCCTCTCTGTAGACACTAGTGTAGGAAATATGGAAAGAAAAAGAAACAGGATCTAGGAGCTCTGAAATGCCAGAAGCCCAGACACCTTAGAGCAACCAGGGCTTCCTGGAGCTTTGCAAGAACTCCCCAGGGGCTCCCCAGCTTCCCCCCCCCCATATCTGCCTAAAGGACTTGGCCACACTTTGGCCCAGTTCCAGGGGAAAATATTTCAGGGGCTCCTCTGCGGTCAGAAGGTTGAAGAAAGCTGCCTTAGAGGAATCTGAGATTACCCATCCTGTACTGATGTTAACTAACTTACCATAACTAGTAAATTATCTCTGTATATTCCTAGATTTGATTCCCCCCCCCCCCCATAATTATATCTCTCCCTCTACTTCCGGCTTCTCCTGCTCCCTACTGTTTATCTTCTTTCCATCCATCTTACCTACAATATCTCTGTAGTCAGATGTTGCCTCTGGAAAAGAGGGCCGTGAAAGAGCAGAAGCTTGCAAGTGTGTTCTAGAATAAAATATGGTTTGTCTTTAAGATGCAAACAGGACTCTTGTTTGCTTTTACACCCATTTATACATTAAGGCCCATAGTAGCGGTGTTGGTCTGAAGCAGCAGAACAGAGTTGGAGTCCAAACAAAGTGTCATTTGAGGTTTAAGCATTTGTGTGAGCGCACACTTCTTCAGATACAATGTAATGGAATTTCCCCAACAATGGGCTTAGTTGCCAGGAAGGCCTACTTAAGAATCAAGATGCATAAGTGACTGGCTGATTATAACTGAGCAGCTATAATTGCCCAGTTACTTATGCATCGATAGCTCTAACCAGCTCTTCCTGTCAGCTAAGACCTTCCCACTCTCTCTACCTATTTGCAACGGTTGAGGAAATTCCGTTCCGCTGTATCTGAAGAAGCGTGCTTGCACACAAAAGTTTATACCTTTAGCTCGAATGAAAGCCCGTTGCAGCTGATACAACAGCCCTAGCATGGGGGGAGGGGGGAAATAGCAAAGAGAGAGAGTGGTAGAAAGAGAGTGATTAAAAAACAGAGAGAAAGAGATAAGAAAAGAGAGAATGAAAAGAGTGATAGCAAGAAATATAGGTAGAAGGAAAGAAAGTAAGAGAGAGATAGAAAGAACAGAAACAAATATAGAGAGAATTACAGAGAAAGAGAATGGGATAGAAGTTGAGAGAGAGAGAAGTAAAGGAAGAGAGAGAAAGAAAGAGAAAAAGACAGAGAGAAAAAAAGAAAAAGTGAAAGGGTGAGAGAGGGATAGAAACAGAGAAAGAGGGAGAGATAGAAGGAGAGATGTAGAAAGAGATAGAAGAGAGAGGAGAGAGAAAGTGGGGAATATAGGAGAAAGGAGAAAGTGGGGAAGGCCTGCCGCAGTGTCTCCCAGGCTGGCCAGGCCTTTTTGTGGCTGGTGAGCCTGGGAGAGGCAGCAGCAGACAGCCGTCCTGACCACACTCTCCAGTGGGCTGAAAAGCCCTCCTGCGGCCTTGCAGAGGCTAGAAAAGATGGGAAGACTGGCAAGCAATGCGGGTTATGATGCAGAGGTAGGCAATGCCAAGCCATCTCTGAATGTCTCTTGCCTTGAAAGCCCCGTGGGGTGTCCATAAGGCAGCTGTGACTTGATGCCCAACCCAGACATTGATAGCTCCCAGGCTTGGTGTTTGCCTGTCCCCAGGGCGGTCTCCTCCGGCATGCCGTGTTGACGAGTATCACCAGCCGCGTGTTAGGTTTCTGACGTGAGCGATTCCTCCCAGAGTAGAAAATTATTCACGTCTGGATTCTCTTTTCTGCCCCGCAGGGGAAAAGATGGTGAATGAAAATGAAGAGGGGACTTCTCAGCAGGGCGGCTCGAAACGAGCAGAACCGTCTGGGATGCCGCCCAGCGGTTGCCAGAGCCAGATTTCCCTGGGCCTGGAAGTCACCAGAGAAGACGGCAGTGACATGGACTCGGAGACAGAACAGGGGGACTCCGTGCTGCAGCAGCAGCAGCAGCAGGAGAAGGAGCCTTTCCCTAGCAACGGAGATGCTCCGATGAATGACACGGCAGCTGTTTATGCCACGCAGACGCAGTACATTTGTCCTGTCTGCGGGGAATGCTTCAGTGGGAGCGACTGTCTCGTGGAGCACCAGAAAGGGCACACGGAAGAGAAACCCTATATATGCCCAGTGTGCGGCAAAGCCTGCAGCCAGCAAGTCGGCTTGGTGGAGCACATGCAGATCCACACGGACGAGAAGCCGTTCACTTGCCTGGAGTGCGGGAAGAACTTCCTGTTCAGTTCGGATCTGGTTTCCCACCAGAGAGTCCACACGGGAGAGAAGCCCTACATCTGCCTGGAATGCGGGAAAGGCTTCTCCCAGAGCTCGCAGCTCATGTCTCACCGCAGAGTCCACACCGGGGAGAAGCCCTACGAATGCATCATCTGCGAGAAGAGTTTCCGGTCCAACTACGACCTGGTCAACCACCAGCGCAGCCACACGGGGGAGAAGCCCTACATTTGCTCCGACTGTGGGAAGAGCTTCACCCGGAGCTCGCACCTGATCTCCCATCAGAGAGTCCACACGGGGGAAAGGCCCTACCCCTGCGGCATCTGCGGGAAGCGTTTCCGGGACTGCTCGCACCTGATCAGGCACCAGAGGGTCCACACCGGCGAGAAACCCTACGAATGTTCCATCTGCGGGAAAAGCTTCCGGGTCAACTACGACTTGGTCACCCACCAGAGAAACCACACGGGAGAGAAGCCATACGAATGCCCCGACTGCGGGAAGGGGTTCAAGCGGAGCTCGCACCTGATCTGCCACCAGAGAGTGCACACGGGAGAGAAGCCCTACCCCTGCGGCATTTGCGGGAAGAGCTTCAGCTACAGCTCGGACCTTATCAAGCACCAGAGAATCCACACGGGCGAGAAGCCTTACGAATGCCACATCTGCGGCAAGAGCTTCCGGATCAACGCCGACCTGGTCACCCACCAGAGGATCCACACAGGGGAGAAGCCCTACACGTGCCCCGACTGCGGGAAGTGCTTTGCACGCAGCTCGCGCCTCGTCTCCCATCAAAGAGTCCACGTGAAGGACGGAAGCCTGGGGATCACGCTTTCGGAAACGAATCCCTCCCCCGTGCCGACAACCTGGTCGCAGGCTCCCGAGAACCGCTGGGGCCAGGAGGAGAAGGTGGCCCCCTCCCCAAGGCTTAGCAGTGAGCCTGCTAACTCCGCCCCCCAGCACAGTGACGCGGCTACCACGACCCACGTGGGCGAAGTCAAAGTGGAGGGCCCGTGATTCCGGAACCCGGGGAACTGGGGGAGGCCCGTGAACTGGGCCGGATACCTAGACAGGGGCTGCTGGTTTTCCGAGTCACAGCAGGACAGGAACTGGAATCAGGGATCTGCCTGTCACCTGAGTTGGGCACTGCTTTTTGAGCCAAGTGAAAGGAGAGGCTCAGATACGCCTTAAACAGACCAATCTGTAGAGTCCGCGAAGTTGTCTTTTGCATCGTGTGTACCGGGGCAGGTGCTGCTTGACTCGGAAGCATAGCCCAAAGGGGAGGGTCCATGCCTGTGGCATGCAGCTGCCAGGCGTACCTGTGTCAAAGAACCAGTTTCGAGCGTTGTTGGTTGTCGGCGCTTCCCCCAGAAGAATCCTTGGGAACGTAGTTGTTGTGTGGGTGCGGAGGAATTTTGGGTAGGGTTTCCAAGATTCTTTGCGGGGAAGTCTACCCCAGTCGGAGAGTGTGGTCATAAAAGAGACAGAACGGGGTTGGAGGGGGCTGAAAAGAACAGCTGACCTACACAGGTCTCTTGGGAATGACCCAAGGGAGAAAGAAAAATCAACTTGGCGATGCTGGGGACAGCCCTCAAAGTAGATTCAATTTCACTCCCCCCCCCCCTTCCCAAGAGGCGGCTAGAAGTCCGTTTGTATCGCGGCCTGTCATATAAACGGGGCTCCCGCAGGCTTTCTTTGTAAGCACAGATCTCGTTTCCCGGAAGCGACGCTTTGTTCTT
The DNA here is from genome assembly GCF_049243985.1 of Paroedura picta. Lineage (NCBI taxonomy): Eukaryota > Metazoa > Chordata > Lepidosauria > Squamata > Gekkonidae > Paroedura > Paroedura picta. The sequence goes on from NC_135371.1 coordinate 14,405,660, forward strand.
TGCCGTCTTGGAGAGTTTTTTCACCCGAATTTGTGTGTGTTTTTAAATTGCTATCGGTAGATAAAAAGTATTATATCTGCATAGTGTGGAGCTTTAAAGTCACTGATAAGAATTATTTAATTTAATTTATGGAGCACGACCCTTTCCCGTGCGGGCGCAGCGTCCGCGCCCGGAGAAATCGGCAGAGCCCTGTTTTTCGTTTTGCCTTTTCCCTCCCCCAGGCCCCCTTGGGTGTGCGCATGCAGTGGCATGTGCTGCGAATCACCAAGAGGGAACAGGAAGCTTTTGCCGCACCTACCAGCTCTCTCTTTTTCCTGCCTTCTTGAGGAATACAGACTTCGGAATTGGTGTTTCTTGACCAGGAAGGGGTAAGGCTGGCTAGGGGGACTTGGAGACTTCCAATGTCTTGTGGAGCTGGAATAGGTACCGGCTCATGCTTCCGTGGATGTCTGCCAATAGATGCTTGTTCCCACCAGGGAAATATCATGTCCAATTGTTGTTTTTGTGTTGTTATTTTTTTAGGTGCATTAAAAAAAAAACTTTCAAGAAAAAAGGGGGGGGGGAGAATGAATTTCCCAAAACAAAACAAAACACCCAACTTAAAATACACCCACCCACAAAAAAAGGAATAATATTCCGAGGAATTAAAAAAAACAACAACAATGAATTTCCACGGAATTCCAATTCACATTTAAAATATATCAAAAAGCAAGCATGAGATGGACCTTATAGAACTGTCACAAAGTAGCCATCTTCCTTTGATCCCTCTGCCTTTTGTGTGTAGGCATTATAGTCTTTTAAGTTGCTGTTTTGTTACCTCCAGGGTTTGACCCCCATTTTCCCATGGGAGGGGATGAGGCGATAGGTAATATCCAGCACCTTGCTAAACTTGACAAGTGATAGGACAGCAAGCCAAACACACCATCTTTGTCTCTTGCTTGAAGTATTATCCCGTACCTTGAAATATATCAATATCAAGCTGGCAGAGCAGTTTTTGGTTTATTTCCTCTGAAGGGGATGATAGAGGGAAAGAAGCAAGAAAACAACAATGAATTGTTACTTTTTTTCCTCAACTAGAATTTGATCACTTACTAATTTGAAATCTGAATCAAACCTAGGCTGGAATGTGCTGGGGGCCGGGTGGGGAGAGGTGTCCCATCTTCTTGTTTAGAATAAGGATTTTAATTTTAAAACTTGATTAATTGCGAGGCTGATTCAAGGTCAAATCGAGGAAGAGACTACTGCACACTTTGGGCTTTCAGGGCTTCTCTTTGCGGACGGGGGGAGCAGCAGGTAGGGCAGAGCTCTGTATCGCCTGTCGGGTCGCTGTAGCAAACTCGAAAGGTTGCTGCAGAAGACAACACACCTGTATACTGCTGAGTGCGTCCACCCTGCTGCTGCAGACAATCTCCCTGGCTGTTCAAATCACTGTGGGTTCTTTTTAACCTTTACCTAAACGTACCAGCCTAAATGATTGTGTGTGTATGTGGATGGGTGTGTTTTTAAGTTAGGCTTTTTTTTACATGTTCCCGTCTGCGGTGGTGTAACCTGCCAGGCCGCAGGTAGTACTGTAGTCTTCCAGAGTCCAAACAGTGAAGTTCAAAGCTCCAGGAGCATAGAGAGAAAGGGGTTCCAAGAAAAGAACGAAAGGATTCTTTTTTTCCCACCTCCATGTTATGTTTTGTTTTTGACATCAGATATGAATCGGGGATGGATTTATCTCTTTTCTGTGGGTTGATTTTTTGTATTTCCTTCCCAGTATATTCCGATTCCCTGTGGATGTTGTAGGTTCTGTATCGTAGGTAACCATCTAGTATTAAGAATAAGATGAATACAATGAAATCCAAAGCCTCCGTCAAGTTCAGACTCGCACTGTGATCGGTAACGGGTGAATTCAATTCCCATAAATCAGAATCTGCTTGGGATGTAGAAACTTGGATCGGGAAACAAGCTCACATTGGTGTACGTCCATAGGGGGAGCCGCATGTATGCACCTTACCCTATTGTCCCGTTTTACCTGCCCAGCGCACAGCCTTAGTCCTGTGGGAGAGCCACCTAAAAATCCAGTGACCCTTCTGCTAACCAAGGGAGAGTTTTAGATCCAGAGAAACGAGGATCACATAAAACGCTTGCAAGGAATTTCTCCGGCCAGATAGAGGAGATAGTGACCCAACAAAAGGTCCCTCGCCTGCATTGTCCAGTTGAATGGCTTACAGCAGTGGTAGTCAACCTGTGGTCCTCCAGATGTCCATGGACTACAATTCCCATGAGCCCCAGCCAGCGTTTGCTGGCTGGGGCTCATGGGAATTGTAGTCCATGGACATCTGCAGGACCACAGGTTGACTACCCCTGGCTTACAGGAATTCCCAAGAACTTCAAGAGGAAGTAGAATGGTCCTCACACTTCTGCAAAATAGTTGGGGCATCTAGATGGAATGCTGATCATGCGTTTTTTTGCCTCATCCTGGGACCAGCACTCACTTATACTGCGACTATGTAAAGTTCCCAAGCTGAACCAGAAATTAATCCATTCAGAGACGTATATAAATTTAAAAGTCACTCATCTTTGATTGGCCCGAATGAGAAAAAAATCAGTTACAGCTGAATCTAAAGCACAGCCAAGAACACGATAGATCTTCTTCCGGCAAATAACCTTCCATCATTAAAGAAATACGAGATGCCACCAAATAACTCGAAATATTGGGAGCGGCCGAGCATCATCTCCTTGTAGGCGTTGTGACTGTGGGATGCATCTGGGAAGCAAAACACAGGACTCATTGAAGTTATGCTCATCTGGGCAACATTAAGTATGAAAATGCAAGATCAGAACCGACATGCAGGTTAAGGAGAGGAAGGGCAAACCCCTGCTAATTTGTAAGCTTTGTTAGTCTATGGTGAAATGGCGGTAAAAATTCCTTGTTATCTAATGATTTCCTGCAGTTTTCAAAACAGGGCCTTCTGCTGGCCGTCTGTGTAAAAGGGTCTAATAAGTGTTAGCTTGGTAGGAATTGTACTTTCTCTTTAGCTTGGCCAACCCTATTGAAAAAACTTAGCATTTCTCCTTTAGTTGACAAACAGTGCACTTCTAACCAACGTAACTGTCTCTTAAGCTCCACTGGACAGTCATGTAACTGTTTAGGACGGCACTGAAGGTTTCTATAATCCAGAAAAGTTACCTTAAGACTTCCTGTGTTTTTAATTTGTTGAGTTTTGTTATATTTATATCTATCTACTGTCCTTTCCGTCTGTATGCTTATTATTTCTTCATCTGTTATCCTTGTAGACACGGAATTTTCCCATTCGAATTTATTGTATTCCAGTTCCTTATGATATTCAATAAAAATTCCTTAAAACCTCGTTTGGCAACTGTCTGTTACCAGGAAACGACCCCCTAATCTTCTAAACCTATCATAAAAAAGCATTTTTTTTGACACTCTCCTTTTAGGATCCCATGTAGTCCCCGGTCTGTAAGATTACATTTTCATTCCTTCAGTAGCGTTTGCTGTGAGAAAGCGGCATTGTATGCATCTCTGCGTATTTAACTTTATATCCCGCTTTACCTATAGATGTGCTGTTATCAAAACGGTTGTTTCTGAAAATACTGTTTTGGGATGCCAGAGCAGTTCTTCCCAAAGTATGGTGACCTCTTCTGAGGTTGGCTCAAGGCTTTTTATCACCCTAGGCAAGCTATGACCTTGGCACCTCCTGTGGTGAACCAGTTAATTTTGAGAACCCAGCAGAGCCTGCAGAAAGTTTGCAGCTGCCCCTGCTCTGGCATTCCCCAAGCAACTGGCATTCGGACATACCCAGCCTTTGCATATGGAGGCTGAGCATGTTCTCTATTGCTCCTTCAGATCCCCCTTGAAATTCCAGGAAGAGTTGATTCTAGAAGAGCTGGCTTTTATAGACTGCTTTTCACTACCCAAAGGAGTCTGAGTGGCCTTCCCTTCCTCTCCCAACAACAGATGCCCTGTGAGGCGGGTGAGGCTGAGAGAGCTCTGAGAGAACCGGCCCCAGGCCACCCAGCTGGCTGCAGGTGGAGAAAGAGTTTGGAGCCAAACCTGGTTCTCCAGATTAGAGTCTGCTGCTCTTAACCACTACCCCATGGTGGCTCTAGTAACCATCAGGACAGATTTTATTTTGATTGACATGTATATGCAGTGAAGGGAAAATACCAACTCATGTATGGGGCTGGATCTTGGTTTCCAAAAATACGGCAGAGAGTAATGGGAAGCTAGGGAGAACTGGCCTGCAAACCACCTTTGTGACCCACTTTTTGGTCCCAACCCATGGATCATCAGTCACATATTTTTAAATATATGGCCCTCTTTATAGCTTAAGCTTGCTAAATGGCAATGAACTGTCAAGGTATTTGGTGTCTTTCCTTCTAAGCTATTCAACAGGTGCTGTTTCCCATCCACGGCCATGCAGGGAGGTTTATTAGAATGCTTGCCTGGCAGCTATTCAACAGGTGCTGTTTCCCATCCACAGTCATGCAGGAAGGCTTATTAGAATGCATGCCTGCCAACTATTCAACAGGTGCTGTTTCCCATCCACGGCCATGCAGGAAGGCTTATTAGAATGCTTGCCTGCCAGCCTGTTATCACTGCCAACCCTCCCCAAGAAGATGGGAATGGGTAGGAGCCAACATCCTCTTCACATATGGTGTTTGATTGGCAATCTTGAGAGCTGTGGCTGGGAAATACAACAGCTGTTGCTTTTTTAACAGAGGTGCTGGCACTTTAGTGTGAAGTAATCCCATTGGCTGATGCCCCGGGAGACCTTTCTTTCCAGGTCAGGTGCTGTACAGATGGTTGGACAAAACTGCAGCCACCAAGCTCTCTGTGTGGAGGCAGCCTTTCCCTAGCTTGTGGCTAAGTCTATTAAGGTTGGAGAGGGGATTCTTTGTTTGTTATTCCAGCAGGTGATGGGGTAAGAACAAGGAATGAGGAAGAGTAACAACAACACTGCCTTACAAATGGAGAATGGTTTTGCTAGAGATCTCAGAAAAAGAAAAAGAAAAGAGTTGGTACTTGTATGCCGCTTTTCTCTAACCAAAGGAGTCTCAAAGTGGCTTACATTTGCCTTCCCTTTCCTCTCCCCACAACAGACACCCTGTGAGGGAGCTGAAGCTGAGAGAGTCCTGAGATTACTGCCTGGTCAGAACAGCTTTATCAGTGCTGTGGGGAGCCCAAGGTCACCCAGCTGGCTGCATGTGGGGGAGGAGCAGGGAATCAAGCCTGGCTCACCAGATTAGAAGTCCACACTCCTAAGCAAGCTGGCTCCTCTATCAGAGAAACCCCAAAGACTTTATGCACCTGGAGTCTCACAGCAATTTCTGAGGAAAAGCCTTTATTTCTGCCATCCAAATGAAAACCCTTTGGTTGAAGAATATCAGCTTAAGACAGCTGTGACATCACAGCCTTGTCTTGTATATGGATGTTCTTAGAGCAAACTCAAATGGCCATTGGGGTTATCTTTATTTGGACTTGTGACCAAATGGAATGCATTCTAGTGGATATTGTTGATACAATTCATAGGTACTGTTGTATTCTGGAAAGATATTTCCCTTAAGGTCCACTATTCACACTGCATTGGTTACATTTGACAAAGTACAGGAGCTGCATTTTTTAGAAATGAAAGAGCTAATGTCAAGACCTGCCTTGCTGTGGCTGGCCATAGCATTTGTCTGGACCCCAAATGGTGGATCTTCAGCCATAACAAGTGGGAGCAAGGCTCTTGACTACAACAAAATGCTTTCCATGCCATAATTGACATACAAAGTGGGTCTGCGTAAAATAAAAATTTGTAGGATCATTCTCTACATGTCTAGTAGAAATGCCCCCCCTGCTAAAATGCTCCCCCCCCACCAAGACAACCATTAGCTTACACTGTATACATGACACAGGGGTCTCTCCCCAAATCTGTAGCTAGTAGTGAGGACAAACCTCAAGAATCCTGCACCCATCCCCACCCCAAGCACCAATCACTCAGGTTCTGTTATACGGATGATGGGCTGGAGCAGGGGTAGTCAAACTGCGGCCCGCCAGATGTCCATGGACTACAATTCCCATGAGCTCCTGCCAGTAAAAGCTGGCAGGGGCTCCTGGGAATTGTAGTCCATGGACATCTGGCGGGCCGCAGTTTGACTACCCCTGGGCTGGAGGAACAAAGGATGTGCTCTCTCAACCCCTTCCTAGAATGTCACACCTAGACGAGATCTAGAACGGGGGTAGTCAAACTGCGTCCCTCCAGATGTCCATGGACTACAATTCCCAGGAGCCCCTGCCAGCATTCGCTGGCAGGAGCTCCTGGGAAATGTAGTCCATGGACATCTGGAGGGCCGCAGTTTGACTACCCCTGATCTAGAACATCACAGACTGCCCAGGGGCTGCATAGCTTTCTCTCCCTCTTGAGGCAGAACAGTGCTGGCAGGGTCTCATGGAGAGCCACAGTTTGGTTTCCCCCCTGCTCTAGCTGGAGAGTCTCTTCCCTACTGCCAGGAAATCCAAGTGCCGTTGGCATCTGATCCATTCCTCCCACTTCCCCCCCTCCCCTGCATTGAATGCTCTTCTCTTTTCCGTGAGCACAGCAGCAGTCGTACTAAAGAAAAGCGCGTTGGAGAGATTTGACGTTTATTGTAGAGGAAGTGTATGCATGCGTGCACACAAACCACCCACCAGTTACCATTGAAGTGTAAGGCCCAAAACATTTCAAGCCCAAACATAAAACCGCTTCAACAACTATTGTTTACATGAAAAGAGAAATCAAGGGTCTGTCGGCTGTTTGAGGAAAAGAGGTAGGCTGTTGCCGTGGCCCCCAAGAAAAAGGAATATCAATGAAAATAATAATAATAATAATAATAATAATAATAATAATAATAATAATTCTTTCTCTCCTCTCTGCCAGCAGATATAACCACCTATAGGCATTCAAGCACTCCTTTTTCTCCCACGTTTTCTTGGGAGTAGTTTTAGCCCGTCAACCCCCCCCCCCTCATTCTCAATAGCTTTGCGTTTACTTGTCAGCTTTGCATTTTGTACCAAAGCTGTGGATCTCAATGCTACAGGACCATTTCGTTCAGCAGGAAGGGTACGTATCTGAGCACTCATGGGACATCGGTCAAGAAGTCTCCCCTAAGTCTTCTCCGCACATGCATCCTTGGATCAGGGGCCTTCCATTTGGACTAACTACAGAAACACACACTGGTGTAACCACAGCAAACAACTGTGGCGTAACGCAGTCTTCATTATCCGTCATCACGCGAGCTGTAAGTCCATTTATCTGGCTTGCTTCTCAAGCGCTGGAGATCTAGGGTGCTACAGCCACAAAGTACTTTATGTCTATTCATCATGGACTCTACTTTGCCGACAACAGCGTGGACTAGGAGTGGACCAAGGCGATGTGTGCCTCTTGGGCCAGAAACCCATAACCAGTTTTGCATTTGATCATGTTGAGCAACAGTATGTCCAAGAACTCCAGTTCAGTTCTCAGTAGCTCGAGAAGTCTTCTTATATCACTATGGAGCCAAGGGGCCATGTGACCCAGTAAGTTTAACAGATATTAAAGGAACGTGCCGAAAACCTGGAGAAAAAGATTCCCCCAAGTCCACAATATTTTGCAGAAATATGTGCAGTTCCTCTGGATTCTTCTTTGAAGAGCCTGTGACAAGGAGAAGAAGAGCCTCAAAGCAGCATACAATCGCCCTCCCTTTCCCCTCCCCACAACAGGCAGAAGGGGCCTTCTTGGATCAGACCAGGCACCCTTCAAGGCAGGTATTTGGCTTTCAGACGCAGCCATGCACTTCTAGGAGCTCACAAAAGCACCATATAAAAGTGGAGTCTTCCATGTCCAAAACCAATAGTAACTGGGAGAGGAAGAGATAAATGGATGCTTTCACACCCTGAATAATGCCCTTGCCATCATCTGGAAGCAGGTTTGCCTAAAATCCAGTGGCAAAAGGCATTGAAAATAGATGTGCATTATTCAGTGTGTGAGAGAGGGGAAAACCATTTAACTACCACAGGTAACAGGCCCATCCTCCAGGATTTGCCTGGCCTAATTAAAAGCCCATGTAAGCCAATGGGCCTTACAACATCTTATGGCTTGATTTCCAGAACTGGGAAAGCTCAGCAGGAGAACTGCCATTATATCTGCTAGAAGATGGACATTGAAGGGGGATCCTAAATGAGTTTGCTACTAGGGAACCCTTCCCCCCCCCCAAAAGACTCCTTTAACTTTCATCAATTTCCCCAGGCAAACCACCCCTTGGAGCAATTTGCTAAATGGGACCGGAGATTTACAGGTATCCTCACTAGGAAAACGGCTCAGGAATAAAAGAAGCAAAAGAGCTTTTTTTTTTTTACCCTGCTTTTCACTGCCGGAAGGGGTCTCTGAGCGGCCTACAATCTCCTTCCCTTTCTTTCCCCACAGCAGACACCCTGTGAAGTTGGTGAGGCTGAGGGAGAGAACTGTGACTGGCCCAAGGTCAGCCAGCTGGCTGCATGTGGAGGAGTGGGGAGTCAAACCCAGTTCTCCAGATTAGAGACCACCACTCTTAACTGCTACACCATGCTGGCTCTCATATAGACAGCACAGGGCAGTGGCCAGGACCCCGTGTTCTTGGGAGAGTCTGTCTCTATGTTATAGAAACTATTACAATTATAGCATAGTGCAGGGGTTGGACTAGATGACCCATGAGGTCCCTTCCAACTCTATTATTCTATGATTACAGCCAACCTCACCTTCTCTCGTGACCATGACAGGAGTGGTACCAAGGGGCCCTTGCAATGGTTGGGTTTGTCAAATTTGGTGTGGCCGCTGCCGTCACTGATTTGGCTCGTTCTTCCTCAGTAGGCTAGCGATAGTGCCCACTCCTGACTGTTGGATTTACTGCCTGAGTTGATTTTCAAGAGACACTAACTGAAGCAAGTGGAGCCCAAGAGCAAGTGGGCAGCTGTTCTGGCTGCCAAGCCACCAGGCACAGCCTGGAGATCGCCCACTTTTACAACTGATCCGCTGACAGAGATCAGCTCCCCTAGAGTGTTGAAGTGTGTATACCAGGGGTAGTCAAACTGCGGCCCTCCAGATGTCCATGGACTACAATTCCCAGGAGCCCCCTGCCAGCGTTCGCTGGCAGGGGGCTCCTGGGAATTATAGTCCATGGACATCTGGAGGGCCGCAGTTTGACTACCCCTGGTGTATACCCTGCTGAGGGGTCTCACCCCTCCCCAAATCCCACCATCTCCAAGATCCACCCCCAAAATTGCCAGGTATTTTCCAATCTGGAGTGGCTGTTGCTCCTAGTAGTAAAAGCCCACTCTACAAAGAGTAGCATACACCATTTGGTTGCTGACTATAACCAAGAGCCCTCTGCAGAGTATTTTCCCAGGACCTTCCAACCACTCAACCTGCCCTCTATGCCCCTAAACCCATTTAAATCCACGGTATCAATGCACGATGAATTACCTGGCGGAGAGGAGGGGGCCTTTAACCTTGCGAAGCCCGTTTGTTCATCAGCTTGGCTTTCCTTTTGTGAGGCCTGTGGGCTCGCTGGTGTCTCACGAGGTTCGGGTGGCACAGGAAGTTCTCCCCACACTTGTTGCAGATGTAGGACATCTCCTTGGAGTGGATTCTCAGGTGCCTTACGAGCTTGGAGCTGGACAGGAATCCCTTCCCACACTCCGCGCAACCGTACGGCCTCTCGCCCGTGTGGACCTTCTCGTGCATATTCCGGCTGGACGAGTGCGTGAAGCATTCCCCGCACTGCCGGCAAGCGTGCGGCTTCTCCCCCGTATGGGTCCGTCGGTGCCTGTTCAGGTTCGAGACGTAGCGGAACTTCTTCCCGCAGTAGAGGCAGCTGTAGGGCATCTCCCCTGTGTGGACCCGGAGGTGCTTCACCAAGTCCGAACTCTGCGAGAAGGTTTTCCCGCACTCGGGGCAATTGTAGCCCCAGGACCCCTCTTCCTGGTGGAACCGCTGGTGGAGCAGGAGGCTCCGGTGCTGCCGGAAGGTCTCCCCGCATTCTGAACACAGGAAAGGCATTTCTCCGGTGTGGACCCGCTGGTGGGTGAGCAGGTTGGAGCGCTGAGCAAAGCGCTTCCCGCATTCCGAACACAGGTGAGGCTTGATGCCTGCATGGAGCTGCTGGTGTTTCAGGAGGTTGGAACTCTGGCGGAAGCGTTTCCCGCACTGCGGGCAGGGGTAGGGCAGCTCCCCTGTGTGGATCCTCTGGTGGATGGTGAGGCTCGACTGTTGGCTGAAGCATCTCCCGCACTCTGGGCACTGGAACGGCCTCTCGCCCGTGTGGATTCTTTGGTGAGTAAGAAGGTTGGGGCTCCGCTGGAAGCTTTTGCCGCACACACTGCACTGGTAGCTCTTCTGGACCAGGGCAGGGTCCTCGGGAGGGGTCTTGGCACCGGGGCTGCCGTGTTCTCTGGCTCTGTTGACGCTGGGCACCATGGCTGCCTGGAGGGTAAGGAGAATTAGTATGCTGTTCACAGCCAGAGGTGAAGCAAAGAAAGGCCCGTATGGACCAACACCGCGGGGTGGGGTGGCTGGTGTGTTTTCTGGTGGGAGTCCAGTGGCTTTAACAAATGTCCACATTGGGGGGGGGGAATTTAAAGTCAAGTTTCCCTTACACCTTATGTAGTTAAGTGCTACCCCTCCCAGTTTGCCAAAAAATGTCAGAGAATGTTTCTTTTATGCAACTGCGGCTGCCAAGCTTGTAGATGCAGCAAGATGGAAACAACAAGATTTGCTTGGTGTGAACATCAAGCTCCTGACAGTTAGAGCGGTTTCTCAGTGGAACAGGCTTTCTCAGTGGAACAGGCTTCCTCAGGAGGTGGTGGGTTCTCCATCTTTGGGAATGTTTAAACAGAGGCTGGAGAGCCATCTGACGGAGAGGCTGATTCTGTGAAGGCTCAAGGGGGTGGCAGGTTACAGTGGATGAACGATAGGGTTGGGAGTGTCCTGCATCGTGCAGGGGGTTGGACTAGATGACCCAGGAGGTCCCTTCCAATTCTATGATTCTGTGATGCTAACACACAGTTAGACAAGATCAGAGAGTTTGCTACTATGGCTATGTCTACTATGGTTAAATTGACTAACTTGGTAAACAGAGGGCCATTGGAACAATTTAATAATCACTGGAAATTTTCCTTAGAATTTGTTGATAAACAGAAGCTTATTTTGCACTTGCTATATTATACCGACTACAATGATGTAATAGGTTTGGACAATTGTGGCAAAGGAAGATGCTGGGGAGAAATATTCAATGTACTTTCTGATATCTTTTTCTATATTCTATCAATATTTAAAATAAATAAAAAATATTTTACAAAATGTCCACATCATGGGGTAGCTACATCTCTTGGCTTTCTACTCCCCCTTTCCCCAAGATCAAGGCAAGATAGTACAAATGCAAACTCTGGATTTCCAGCAGCTTAGGAAAATAATTGGTTTTTATACCCCGCTCTTCACTGCCTGAAGAAGTCTCAAAGTGGCTCCCGATCACCTTCCCTTCCTGTGAGGTAGGTGAACTGAGAGAGCCCTGATGTTACTGTTCTGTGAGAACAGCTCTAACAGGACTGTGATGAGCCCAAGATCACCCAGCTGGCTGCATGTGGATGAGCAGGGACTCAAACCTGGCTCACCAGATTAGATGCCACAAGATTAGAAGAAGAAGAGTTGGTTCTTATATGCCGCTTTTCCCTACCCGAAGGAGGTTCAAAGCGGCTTACAGTCGCCTTCCCTTTCCTCTCCCCACAACAGACACCCTGTGAGGGAGGTGAGGCTGAGGGAGCCCTGAGATTACTGAAGAAGAAGAGTTGGTTCTTATATGCCGCTTTTCTCTACCTGAAGGAGGCTCAAAGTGGCTTACATTCACCTTCCCTTTCCTCTCCCCACAACAGACACCCTGTGGGGTGGGTGAGGCTCAGAGAGCCCTGAGAATACCTCTATCAGTGCTGGCTGAATATATCAGTCAGAATACCTTTATTAGTGCCGTGACGAGCCCAAGGTCACCCAGCCGGCTGTCTGTGCAGGAGTGCAGAATCGAACCTGGCTTGCCAGATTAGAAGCCCGCACTCCTAACCACGACACCAAACTGGTGTAGAAGCCGTCGTTCTTAACCACTGCCCCACCCTGGCTAGAACCACAAGCGCAGCATTCTCAAGCCTGCACTGAGTGACTTTGTGTTTACAACATGAGCCTCCAAGCATGAAAGTGCTTGTACTGGACTACACAGTCTAGAAGCAAGCTGCAAAGTTCCTTGTAAGTTAGAATTGCTGTGTAGGTGATTGGCAGAACAGAGTTCAAGTCCAATAGCACCTTTAAGACCAACAGAGCTCTAGTCAACCATCCCACTTGCGACTGGAAAGGAGAGCTCTTAAAGAAGCTAATGCCTAGTCTCCTCACAACAGTAGTATGCAAATCACTCCTTCGTTCCTTTTATCAAGATTCTCCCATGGAGGCGAGGGAAAGGGACAAACAGTTCTTTCTGCAGAAGAGCATTACGCAAAAACAAAGATCCCTCTTGTGTTGTGTCCTTTTGGAAGACCCGTGTCTCTCTCTTCTCAAGCACAGCTTTTCAACACCAGTTGCCCCCTCCTCCTTCCTTACCCCTTATTTTGACACCCTCAGGACCTCACTAGGAATGTATCCAACCTAATAAAGTGCTTTAGGATGCTTTGGGCTGATCCTGCATTGAGCAGGGGGTTGGACTAGATGGCCTGTATGGCCCCTTCCAACTCTATGATTCTAAGTACCCCAAGGCCAAAACACATGAAAAAAGACCTGAAGATAGATGCCCCCAGAGCTTCAAGCTGTGGGGAGTCACCAAAAAGAAGAGAAAGCGTGGGAGGAGGCAGGTTTCTCATACCCCTTACAAATTCTGCAGAGGAAGAGCAAAAATTGGGCATGCGTGCTGATGTCTAAGTTACCTCCTCTGCATACACGATCGCTCACAGGAACCTGATTTATGAAGGATATTTTTGCAGGACAATTATTCTTTTTCTTGTAGAGCCTTGACCCAAGGATTTATCACCTGGACGGGGGAGGAGTGCTGCTATATCAGTAGAACTCAAATCCCTAAAGAAAGACACACAAACCAAATTAATTACAAAGACAGAGAGATATTTAACAAGGTACAAGAAAGAGAGCCTGTAAACCATTTTTGGCATGAAAGGACATTCCTATAAGCACCTACAGGAGTTTAGAAGATATACTATGAGTTTGCTGTTTTTACACAGAAAGAACAATAATAAAACACAACGTGTACAACCTCCAAAGCCTTCTCAGGGCTCTGAAAGTTTTATGTAAACTGCAACCAACCATAGCTTGTTAAAACATTTATCCCACCGCCATCTCCTCATGGTTCAAGATGGGCTTACAAAAGTAGCTTAAAACAACCCCAACAACTCTCTCTTACAAGATGCTTCCCATTCAAACCCACTCACTTACCACTCTGATAATTAAGCTCCTTCTCACATAACCACTCATTTCTAATAGTATCAGTTTTCTCTCAGACACTTAGAGAGAGGGCCCACCGGGGCAGATAACAGTTATATAGACCTCCTTGCATGGGTGGGGTTAAAACGATGGAGACAGATCTTGAAAAGGCTTGCTTAATTTGGTCTGAAGCGATCTCTTAAAGGGGAGCAAAAGAGAACAGGTGGTTATTGCAGGATAGAGAGTCAGGTGTCTCTTAGGGGGGGGGTCAGGTTGCCAACTGCTAGCTGGAACCTCATCTCTAGGCTACGGAGAACTGTTCCCCTGGACAAAATGGCTGCTTTGGAGGGTAAATTGTCCTTCCCAGCGCCATTCCCAAATCTCCAGTAATTAGCAAACCTGAACCTGAATCTTACAATCCTACACCCTTCTCCCACTCCCCTCCATGACTCAGGGGCATGACTTGGCAACCCTTTTCTGAGGTCTTTTGACCAGCCACCCCTTTAACTGCTGGCCAAGCTACGGACAGACTGATATGCTTCAGTTCCAGCTCCTCAAAGCTTTCCCCTCCTGCTGATTAGGCCTCTGTTAAGGGGATAGGATTAGACCAGTGGTTTTCAACCTGGGGACTGGGACCCCTTTGGGGGTCAAACGACCCTTTCACAGGGATTGCAGGAGGGCAAGCAGCTTGGCCGGGTGGGGGCACTGTCCACACAACAGCCTTGCGGGGTAGACCGAGATAGAGCGTTCATCTTTCTGGAGCAGCGGAAAAGAGCGAGATCGGCATGGTGGGACAAGAGGCAGAACTGAACTGAGAAACCCCAGGAAAAAACCCAATTTATATACAATCATGAGCAGTGGATCTTCCTGCCGTTGGTCAGTTTCGGGTTAATTTCTGTGAAGGAACACTTGCATGATTTTATGGTTGGGGGGTCAGCACAACAGGAGGAACTGTATTAAAGGGTTGCAGCATTAGGAAGGTTGAGAACCACTGGGTTAGACCTTCCTTCCCCTCAGGCCTGGAAGTCCTACTTTTTGCTCTCGCCATGGTCTCCACTGCTCCAGATTGGGGAACTCCTTCCAGCTCAACAAATTTGGAGCCCAGGGGCACCTTTAAGGGCAACAAAGTTTTGGTCAAAGTCTTCAAGGCGCCACAGGGCTCCAAATTTGTTCTGCTGCTTCAGACCAACATGGCCGCCCACTTGAATCTACCTTCCACCTCAGTTCATAATACCTTCTGTGGTTTTCTGGGGAAATCTCTGTGTGGGCACGGAAAGAACACGAATCCTAATGAGAGCTGTATTTGAAAAGGACAAAACAAAATGGAGGGGCTGACGGTAGCAACCAGAAAATCACCCTCAAAAACGTAAAGCATGGGGAGAGGAAGGGAAGGCAATTGGAGGCTGCCTTGAGACCCCCTTCAAGGTAGTAAAAACTGGGGGATAAAGAGCCAGCTCTTCTTCTTCTCATGGTGCCAGGGCTGCCTGAATAGCCCAGCTTAACCCACGATCCTCATTCCGCACACACAGGATAATGCACTTTCAATGTGCTTTGGCAGCTGGACTTTCCTGTGCAGAACAGGAAAATCTACTTCTAAAGTGCATTGAAGGTGCATTATCTATTGTGCTGAGAGCTAAGGAGGTTGGCTGAAAGTCTTGGATGGAAGCAAGACCAGGACTGCTATGCCGAAGGTGGTCATGGCAAACCACCAGCCCCTTGCCTGGGGTGCCCTGAGGTTGGGGTCAGTCAGTGGCAAATTGATGAGTCATTCTCTTTTGTGGTGTTACAGAAGGTATCAGTCTATTGCAGCCTTTCCCGACTTTTTACCATTGAGAAACCCCTGAAACAGCCTTCAGGCTTCAAGAACTGGCACAATAGTGCAGAATATGGTTGGGAAGCATAGCTATGAACATGCCCTTCCTACCCCCTCCAGGTTCATTTTTGGCCATGGGGGGAGGTCAACATGATTATATATAGTCATATCACCTAATAAAAATGAATCCCCCCCCGCCATCCATTCAGGAAACTTTTCCAGGGTCCTTAAGAAACCCCAGGGTTTCATGAAACCCTGGTTGAGAAAGCCGTTTACTGGGATAGGAGTGCTGGGGCGTTCCTTGATAAGGCCACCACATTTGAAAACTCGTTCTGCTCCTTTTCCTTTAAATGAAGCACGACATGCATATATGAAACAAGTGGAGCCTTTTTCTACTCCTGGGAGCTCTATGCCAGGAAGAGGTTTCACCTGTCACGACTCCTGTACTCAGGCTTCTGTCCTAGGCCAAAGAGTAGAGCCAGGTTTTAGCAACCAAATCTCTGGATTAGCCAAACACCCCAGAAAGCCAAGGTGGCATCATAGCTCCAAAGCTGGCTAGGAACCAGCTAGGCCTGGTCATAACCTCCCTGCTCCCCACTTCTAAAAAGCTCGCCACATAATTGCAAGCCAGCTTGTCCTACCTCAAAGGGCTGTTGTGAATTTTACAAAGGTTATATATAAAAATGAGAAATGGATAGATTAGGCAAATGGGAGTGGCCTAAAGATACAGAGGAGAAGACTCTTCTTTTTTTTTGAGGAAAAACTAGTTTGTTTTTTTTTGTCGCCCGCTCTTTATTACCCAAAGCGGCTTACAAACTCCTTTCCTCTCCCCACAACAGATATCCTGTGAGGTGAATGAGGTTGAGAGAGCTCTGACAGAACTGTGACCGATCCGAGGTCATCCACATGCTGGCTGCATGTGGAGGAGGTGGGAAATCAGTTCTCCAAATTAGAGGCTGCTGCACCATTTTGGAGGGCAAATGAGAGTAAGGCGAGAACTTGGGTGGCCAGAGAAGTGGTCTCAGGCAGTGGCCCAGAAACGGCAACACAAGCCCCTTTGGCTCACTGGCCAGAGGAGGTCAGCCAACCAAATACCCAGGTCTGGAATGGAGAAGGGATGTCCTGAAAGGAGAGGGGGCAGCTTGGAGTCAGGGGAGCTGCTGGGAAGAGTGGAATGAACAGAGGAGGGGGTAGGGATGCCACCCTCCAGGTGGGACCTGGGGATCCCATGCAACCACATCTCATTTCCAGACTACAGAGATCAGTTCCCCTGGAGAAAAGGGGCGCTTTGGCGGGTGGACCCTACAGCACTCTACCCCACTGAGGCCCCTGTCCTCTCTAGGCTCCTTCCCTAAATCTCCAGGAGTTTTCTCAACCTGAATTTGGCAACCCTACCCTCCCACCCTCATGCTCCACCGGAGGACTAGGGGGACCTGGGCCCATTCCGCAGATGTTGGATAATGCACTTTCATTGCACTTTAGAAGTGGATTATCCTGTTCTGCACAGGAAAATCCAGCTGCAAAAGTGCATTGAAACTGCATTATCCAATGTATGCAGAATGGGGCCTGGTAACCCTAGTGGGTCGAAGAAACACAGTCCTGGAGACTGGTGAAAAGACACTTAAAGTCAAAGCAGCGTCCATTCCCCAGCAGGGATCGCTGCTTGGAGGGTAGAGAGCCCTTGAGCCCACCCATTTTCCAGGTAGGATCTCACAGGTAGGATCTCACAGGTAGCTGTCACCGGGCAAGGTGCTGGTGTCGCGGTGAGCAGGCCTTGGCCAGTTGTGTCACCAGAAAGCAGGAACTGAGCTTGTTTGTCTTGCATGCCACATCCCTGAGGTTCAGAAAGCCAATGCAAACCCACTGCCTCTCTACGTCACTGATGCCCTTGCTGGAGGGGGCAGCCATCGATGGTTGTCTCTCTGTGGCTGGGGCTGGGAAGACACACTCTGCGTCAGGATCGCTCCTCAAATGGCTCCCATTTTCCAATGCTTGGTCCAAGCAAAGTGCCCTCATTTCCTTGTTGCTTTTGTGTGCTGGCACGTGTCATCCTGGGGCGGAGGGGAAAGGGAAAGCCCTGCCTGTGACCCAAAAAAGCCAGTGGACAGCCCGCCTGACTCTGTGGTCAAGGTGCTGTTGTTGGATAATATGAGCATCGATCCCACTACCTATCGCATGCTGAGCTCTCTCCCCCTTGGGCTAATCCCACACCCCATGCTGGTGGAAAGGGGTTCACAGCATCCTATGAAGGGGAGAGACTCGAGAGGTGGTAGCCAAGGCAGGCCTATCTCTCCACGGCTCCGGCCAACAAAAGGAAGGAGCAAAGAAGCCTGGAGAATGTGGGCATCGATCCCACTACCTCTCGCATGCTAAGCAAGCGCTCTACCACTTGAGCTAATTCCCCTGCCTTGCTTAGAAAGAGGAGAGGTGCATCAGGACCTTCCCTGGGGTAGCTCCCCATTTGTAATGCTTGCCCCAAGCAAGCCCCCTTTTATTCTCCTGTTATTTACAATGCTGGCAGTTCTGAAGAGTGCTTGCACTCAGAAGCTCACACCTTGAATACATCTTTGTTGGTCTTAAAGGTGCTACTGGACTCTGGTTTTATCGTGCACGCAAAAGGGAGCGCTTTACCCAATGAGCTAATTCCCCTGCCTGAGGTTTCATCCACCATCTGTGCATCAGGAA
Organism: Paroedura picta; assembly: GCF_049243985.1. Classification (NCBI taxonomy): domain Eukaryota; kingdom Metazoa; phylum Chordata; class Lepidosauria; order Squamata; family Gekkonidae; genus Paroedura; species Paroedura picta. The sequence continues at coordinate 14,423,606 of NC_135371.1, forward strand.
ATCCCTCCAAATGGCTCCTGGTTTTTAAACCTTGGTCAAGGGAGACATCCTAGACGGGAGAGGAGGATTGGAAAACACAGGCATTGAAGCCGTCACCCCTCGCATGCCCAGGAGGTGCTCCCTTTCACCCTGCATGAGGCGCTAAAAGCTAACAAACCAGGACTGCAATTCTGCAGCAGAACAGCTCCTGTGGGGGAAATGCAGGCGTCAGTCTTGTTGCCACTCATGCTAAGGGAGCCTTGTGTCACTTGTGCTAATTCCCGGTAGGGGCGGCAGTGGCCAGGGCGGATTCTGCTCCCTGTGGCGCTGGCCACCAAAAGGAGGCAGCAGACAAGACTGTCCAGTGCTGGAGAATGCAGGCATCGATCCTGCTACCTCTCGCATGCTAAGCGAGCGCTCTACCATTTGAGCTAATTCCCCTGCCTTGCTTGGAAAGAGGAGAGGTGCATCAGGACCTTCCCTGGGATAGCTCCCCATTTGTAATGCTTGCCCCAATCAAGCCCAAATTAATCCCCCCATTGCTTTACAATGCTGGCAATTGTCACCTGGGATTGGAGGGGAAAGGGAAGAGCCAAAAAACATGGTGCACAGCTACCCTTGCTGGAGAATGCAGGCATTGGCCCCTCTGCCTCTTGTAGGCTAATTGAGTTATCTCCCTTTTGAGCTAATTCCCCAGTGCTGGTGGAAAGGGGTTCACAGCATCCTATGAAGGCGACCTCTCTCTCCACGGCTCCAGCCAACAAAAGGAAGGAGCAAAGAAGCCTGGAGAATGTGGGCATCGATCCCACTACCTCTCGCATGCTAAGCGAGCGCTCTACCATTTGAGCTAATTCCCCACTGCTGATGAGAAGGGTTTCCTGTGGTCATGAGGTCATGCCAGGGCATGCGTCCAGGGCACATCATGGCCTCCATGGTTCTGGTCAGCAAACGGAAGTGGCGACAGAGCCCTCCAATGCACTGGAGCATATGGGAACAAACCCACTACCTTCTCACACACTTAACAAGTGATCTACTATTTAAGCTCATTCCCCACCCTTGGTAGGAAGGGCTTCGTCACATCATCCTGAGAAGGGGTGGCTGGTAGGGTCTTGGACCAAGGCATGCATTTCACAGCTCTGGGCAGGAAGCAGACGCAACAGAGGGCTGTCCTGGGCAGAGTCTCCACTAACTTTGTTTATTCCATTGTCAATCCTGTTGAATTCAGATCGCTTTGAACTTGGATCTTCCTCTTCCCCCCCCCCCTCATTGAAACAGGAAAGTCTTCTGCACGTGGTTAGGGTAGTTCAGAAGGGGGGGGGGGAGCCAAGCCTCTTTCTTTCTTTTCTTGAAGGGGGGGGGGGAGAAGCCAAGCAAGGAGCCTCTTTCTTTTCTTGGAGGGGGAGATGATCGAAAAAGGCAGAGAAGGGAGAAAAAATCGAGGACCGACAGAAGTTGAGAGAAATTAGGGGCTTCTCCTTTAAGGCAAGTTTGTCACATGACCATCTGTGGCCAATCACGGGTCCTCTACCAGGAGGAGAACCCAGATTCAAAACAGCCTTTAAATATTGAGGGTTAAAAGCACTCTAAGATATCACACAATAAAGGTAGGGTCACTCTGGATCAATCCTTCTTGCTGCAGAAGGAAATTTTAAATCACCCCAAATCCAAACGGAAATCGCATTCTGTGTAGAGGGCAGGGACAGAATCGATCTGAGGTTGGAATAAAAGCTCCGTGCAGTTTACACCCTGGAGAATGTGGGCATTCATCCCATTACCTCTTCCCATGCTGAGAGAGAGCTAATTCTCCCTGCACTGGAAAAGGCCCCGTTCCAGAAATGACAGTGGGGCTTGTTGGCTGTAGGGCATGATCATCTGCTCTCCACGGGTGGTCAACACATCAACCTTGTTGGTCTGTGATTTAGGAGATAAAAATCTGAGGTTTAATTCTCAGACAAGCACATGCTTGACAGCTGGACCTTGAGAAACATTGTTGCAAAGCTGCCCTGACTGAGCGGCTTGTTCAGTCCTGCTGCTTGGGGGGGGGGTGTCACTATGGGTGGGCAGGTAGTTATGAGTTCCTGACTTGTGCTAGATGGACTAGATGACACTGGAGGTACCTTCCAACTCTATGATTCTATGAACTGGCTTGCCACTCTCATCTTGGGAAACCACATCTGTTATTATGTAACTGTGCCTTATACTTACTGTCCACAGTCCCGTCCTGTATTTTACCCCACCTTTCTTCCTGGCTGGGGCCTCAAAACTGCTTACAGCATTCCCCTCTCCACCATTTTATCTTTCCTTTAATTCCCTATGCTTTCTGTGCTATCAAACTCAGTCACACAGGCATGTTTGGTTCCTAGGACGGTTCCTTTTTATAAAGTGGCCAGTTCTGGAGAGGGCAGGGGTCAGGGAGGAAAGGAACCCCGGGTTGGGGGGTTGCCAAGTCCTCCTGGACACTGGTTGGGGATGGAGGGGTAGAGTTACCAGATCCAGGTAGGGAAACTCTTAGAGATTTGGGGATGGAGACTGGGAAGGACAGTGGGGTACCCCAGGGGTAGTCAACCTGTGGTCCTCCAGATGTTCATGGACTACAATTCCCATGAGCCCCTGCCAGCATTTGTTGACATTGGCTCATGGGAATTTTAGTCCATGAACATCTGGAGGACCACAGGTTGACTACCCCTGGGGTCCACCACAGAGTCCACCCTCCAAAGCAGCCATTTTCTCCAGGGAACAGATATCGACATTTTTTCTGAAGATCGTTGTAATTCTGGAAGCGTCTCCAGGCTCCACCTGGAGGTCAGCAACTCTAACCTCTTCCATTTTGACCGATGAAGAGTTCTGTGTAACTCAAAAGTCTGCATACACCGTCCACAGAAATAGATGCAGCAGAAGTTTAATAACTACTGGTATTTGGATGTACCTTTCCCTATCCCTCTCATACCCCTTCCTCCAGTAGCTCCTTTGCAAAGCCTTTAAAAAGAACGCCAGACTAAAACAAAAACCACCTCCCCCTGCCCCTAGCAATAGAAGCGTCTACAAACTCATGGCGCTCTCCGATTGGCTAACAAGGATCACATGGCAACTGGCTCCAGACGGCCGAGATTCCCGACGGAAGAGTTCAGCGGTTCGGTCCAGGCGTCGCCTCCGTCTCTTTCTGTCAACTGTGCAGCGCCCTCTTGCGGACAAAGGCAGCACAGCGGTCTCAACGTCTCGTTACGCGCCGAGCATCGCACGCGGCCCGCCGTAACCCAAGATGGCGCTTCCCACAGTGGCCAATCCCCGGCTGATTAACAGTCCAACATTATCTCATTGGCTTGCCCATTCCGCCGCCGGCTAGACTAGGCAACGACGCAGCACCCGGCATATCTCTCTCTCGTGACAGTGGAAGACTCCGACACATCAACAGCTGAGTGGATCAGAGGCACGGGGGCCGCCATGTTGTACGGACGAAGGGAAGGGTCTTGGGAAGACCACGGTTTCCGCTTCCGTTGAGGCTGGAGGGGCTGCAGCGGGAGCTGGAGGTAAATAGAGCCATTTTCCCTTCCTTGGCTGGCCCTGGCCATTGGAGAGGGGCTACTCGGGGGGAGGAGGAAGGCGGTGCGGAATGGGGGGGGGGAAGGGGTGCAGGTCGGGGAGGGGGCGAGGGTGGCCCGTCGCAGGGAGACGCGGGTTCAAAGCCCGCCCGGCCAGGGGAGCGCGATGGATGGCGCTGGAAGCCTCCCATTCTCGCCCGTGCAATCTCAGAGGGAGGCATGCGTCTGGATCCCGGGAAAAGTGGATCCCGATCCACCCCAAGGGTCGACCGCAACACTGGCTTGGAAGGGGCCGCAGCAGACGACCTCCCTTGGCAATGGCAATAAGATGGTTGCAGCGATGGGCGACTGCCAAGCCTGGCAGCTCCCTCCCAAGCTCTGTAGCAATTAAGAAAAAGAAGGGTCCGGTCGCGTTTAGGGCGTCGCTGCAAGCGAGGTGCAGGAAGGCGATGCCCGGAGTGTTGTCTTTGCTCCCTCTCCGGCTTCCTCCCAGCGGGAACCACATCGAGAGCAAAGCGGGTGTCTGCAGGGCTCTCCCTCTTCGCAGCACTTGAGGGCTCTTGAAGTTTAGAGCTAGCAAATGCCTGGAGCAGTTCACAGCACGGGCATGGCGGTGGTTTCTGGAAACGCTGTTGTTTAGTTTAGCTGTGGGGTGCAGGAGGTGGGAGAGGAGGAGAAGAGCTGGTTTTCACACCCTGCTTTTTGCTACCCAGAGGAGGGACGTGACCTCAAACTGGCTGGCAGGGTTCTGTTTACAAGGAGTAGTAGAAGCTGGCCAGGCTGGATGCCTCCTTCAGTAGCCAGAAACCTGGCAATTGGCTGTTGTCATCTAGGGACCTGGAAAATTCTCATGTTCCATATTATGCGCACCCCCCCCCCCAAAAAAAAAGCAACAACTAACAAACTTGGGCTGACAGTGTTGGAGGAAGGAATCAGCAGGACAGTGTGAGAAATGGTGAAAAAGGTGCTCATAAGCTGCCACACACAAAATCAGAGTATAGTTTTAAAAATAGAAATAAACCTGTGCCAACCCCTGGGAGATGTTTGTTTTGATGGGCTGGTATGCTTTTGCATTGCCTGCATGTGGGGGCTGTCAGGCGGCAGGGGTAGTCAAACTGCGGCCCTCCAGATGTCCGTGGACTACAATTCCCATGAGCCCCTGCCAGCAAACATTGGCAAGGGCTCCTGGGAATTGTCGTCCATGGACATCCGGAGGGCTGCAGTTTGACTACCCCTGCGGGTAGACCTTCTTTGTGAGGTACAGCTGTGCAGTTTTCCTTAGAAGGAAATGTGCTGGCGTGAAAGCCGGTCTCAATCCCCAGCTCTCTCAAAAAGCCTCTTTTCTAGCTGCAGAGGGGGGAAGAGGAAAACTTACGGTGCGGATTAGGATTTAGACCCCTTCTAATTGACATACCGTATTTGCCGGCGTATAAGACGACTGGGCATATAAGACGACCCCCCCAACATTTCCACTCAAAATATAGAGTTTGTTACATTACATTACAGTACTATGGGCTACTTTGGGCAGCTATGTCTATCCCAACTGAAGGGCACCCAGCGTATAGGACGACCCCCCACTTGGAGGCATGCTTTTCAGGGGGGGGAAGTAGTCTTATACGCCAGCAAATACTGTATTTCCCAGGGAGCTGTAGATTCTCAATAAAGAGGGCAACTGAAACTCTTTGTTGCTGAAGAATTTGTGTGTCGTGTCCCGTTCTCTCCCCCCACCCCCCTGGGCTGAGCAAGTAGTTAGAACAGTTTTCATGTTTGTTTGTTTGTTTGCAAAACACATTGATGGATTTCTGGGAGGGAGGGAGAAGGGGCCCTGCAGATGTTGTTGGTTACACCTGGTCTCAACCAAATGCCTGGTGGAAGAGCTCCCTTTTGCAGCCCCTTCGGAACTGTTCTAGCTCTGTCAGGGCCCTGATCTCCTCCGGGAGCTCATTCCACCAGGACAGAGAATGTCAGGATCAGCTTTTACAAACCACAGTGGCACTTGGTATATTCTTATACATTCTGGACCGCCACCTCACCCAGGCACCTGGGGCTTTTCCAACCCGGCCATCGTATCTACTGACAAAGGTGTCTCATGGCAGATTGACGCCTCACCTGTTAACACAGCCTTGATGTGTGGTGGTGGGGATATCAGCTCTTCTGTTGCCTTTTAAAGAGCGATGCCTATAACTCCCCTCCCGTTTTCTTTTCCAGCCCTGCCTCTGACGTGCTCCTTCCGTTCTCCAGTCTCTGCTGCTGGCGGCTACCTTGGACAAGGTGTCTTAGGGGTGGGCAGTGGAGGGGGGGTGGAGGACACGCCTTGTGGGGGGGATTTTCTCCACCCCCTCTGCGAGGGAGAGTCGGCTTCGGTGACCAACCCTGGGGTCAGTTTTGCCAAGCCAGTCTTGCCTCGCTTGCTTCCAGTCTGGATCGCACACGGGAGCGGGAGGCGCCCCACCGCTTTCCGGACTGCCGCTGGAAGAGCGGCTTGATTTCTGCCCTTGCGGCGTGTGCCAAATGCATCCCTGCGGGCCTAATCGCCTCGTGCCAAATCTCTGCGGAGGGTCCTGGTGTTAAAATGCTGCCCGGGTTCCTGTGACGAGGCCAACCCACCCAGGGAGGCAGGGAGACTGGAGACTGCGGAGGGGCAGAGGGCGCCCGGCATGGAGGGATCTGACCAGCGGCTGGTGCTGGGCATGAACATGGGCGATGGGCGGCAGACACCTCCCGGGGAGCTGCGGACTCCCACCGAAGAGGGGCAGGAGCAAAGGACCCCTGTGCCTGAAGCCATCTGTGATGGGGGTGGAGATGCCAAGACTCCCCAGAGGACGGAAGAAGAAGAGGAGGAAGAGGAGGAGGAGGAGGAAGAGCTGGACCCCCGAATCCAGGTGAGACAAAGCGAGGCTCTCCTTTTAGGCAGGCCAGGGAGGATTTGATATTTTTACAGCCGCAGATATGTGGAATGTGAAAGGGAACCGGTTGGACGACTTTGGGTCCTCACCCTTACCTTAGGGAAGCCCTCAGGGTTGCCAGCCAACCAGGATCCAAACAGGCCTGCTGAGTTATTTATTGATGCTTCTGCCTCCGGGCCAGATGCCAGAACTTCTCTAAGATTGGGGGCTGGCAGAAATGGCTCGGCTTAAAAGCTCTGGTTTTTCAGAACGCACGGGCTCGAACGGTATGACTCACGGGCATGCCTTCGGGAGCCAGGCTATTGCGCTAAGGCCCCGCATAGCATTTCAGGCACCGGTTCTTGGGGGAGGGGATGGCTAAGAAGGTTCATAGATGCTTCCCGCAGGACTCTGCCCACCGGTTCCCTTGAGCTGAGGCAGGAAGGGGGCAGCACAGCGGTGTGCCAACCTGGCATGGGCAGCAGTGTGTGTGTGTGTGGGGGGGGCCTTCTGTCATGCACACCATACAACTCCTTTGTGCACCCGCCCCTCACGGGAACAGAAATTGTGATCTCAGCCAATTGGCTGCTTACTTGCTTCTGAACCCTGGCAAAAGCAGGGAAATAAATTTTACCGTTCCAGGAAGCAGGCTAGAGCAATGAACCTTGCCTCAAAATGTAGTGCAGGTGACAGTCATTCGGATGACAGGGCTGACGTGCAAACCGCTGAGTCAAATTGTGCCCATAACACAGGAATTACTTTCGGACAGCAATTGGTGGCGTTCCCTGCCGGCGCCAGCAAGCGGAGAACTTCTGCAAGTAGCTCTGGGGCCACTGGATCTTGCCCCTGGCCCAGCCCTCCCTGCACGGGGTCACCCAAATGGAGGAGGTCAAATTATGATAACCCTAGAAATATAACATTTCTATCTCCTGAGGCTCTTAAAACTTTTCTGTTTGAGGGTGATCACCCTTACCTCGAGACAGTAACTCCAGACTTTTGGTGTCGGGCAGGGAAGAGGGTGGGAGAGGTGAATCTTGGCATTTAAATGTGCTGAGATTGGTGGTGTGGATGCTGCACGGCAGAGGATTTAGGATGCTTAGGGCTGATCCTGCGTTGAGCAGGGGGTTGGACTAGATGGCCTGTATGGCCCCTTCCAACTCTATGATTCTAGGATTCAGAGAGTAGCCAAGAAACTGCATGGGTGGGATTTGAGAGATGGGCAAGCCCTGCCTGGACACAAGGAGAGGGATTGACCTCCGGCCAGGGCTGGGTGTCCTTGGACACATCTTGCCTGTTCAGGAACAGAATTTAGGAGAATGCTCCTCTTATGATACACGTTTTAAAAAAAGAAATGTCTCCAGCCCATAAGAATGTGAGGCATGTGCAGGGTTGCGTGTCTTCGCAGAAGCCAGCCAGGATGTGATCGACTGATCTGGGCTCTTTGCAAATGAACAGGTTTGCAAGGCTTGATAGACTTAATTAGTCTGCTCTTTTGCTTTCGGCAATCTCCGAGGGAGCAAAATGGGCACTTAGCTGTAAAGGAAGGATTTGGATCATTATGTTCAATTAGTGATTTGAAACGTCTTCATTTTCCAAATGTTTTGTCCCGGCATAGGCGTGGTGGCGTGGGTTCTTTGCGGAGGCATGCTGCTTCTTCCTCAGGGGCACTTCCTCTGTGATCCATCATAACTGGTTAATAATAAATACCAAGAGGATTCCTGATTCCATATACCCCAGTTCTTTCCCCCTAAACCACAAGTTTCTAGCCCTCTTGGTTGTACAGCAAAATATTGGGCATCTTAGGGGGCGGGGGCTGAAAAAGTTGCTTGGCTCCTGTGCTGTCTTCTGGTGGTGAAAGGTACAATCTGTCCTCTCCTTCCCCTTTTTCTGGATAGGTAAATTTAGAAACCTGTGGTTTTCAGCCATCTGCACGTAAGACCATGAAAGGCCTTTCTCTGCCATAACTTTCCATCCGTTCTCCGAGATCCCGCCTTTGGATTAAATAAAGAAATGCAATTTTCTGGAAAGCTTTTATCCATTAAGCAGAACGAAATATTCCCAACTTCACGCCGCTTTCCATTGCTTCTGAATGAGAAATGGAGATTTTCCTGTTCTTTTTTCTGGTGAAAATATCTGTGAAGCTGTCGAGGCATCTGGAAAGGGGTGGTGGGTTCCGAGCACCTAAGCGCATCCTTCTGTAAAGAGACATCCGTAGTTCTCTGCCTTGAGCCTCACTCTCTATTTTTAACCCAAGGAGGAACTGGAGCATCTCAACCAGGCCAACGAGGAGATAAATCGCGTGGAGCTACAACTGGATGTAAGTAAAGGTGGTGTGGTTCCACCCTTGGAGCTTGGCTTCCTCTTACCAATATATTTTACCACCTCCAGTCGTCTGTTTTGTCTGAAGATGCACCCGTACCAGTCTGTGTGAGAACGTACAAAGTTGCCTCAACAAGAGTCTGTTCTGAGTAGCAGGATCTCCCTAAAGTCCCAGGCAAAGACCTTTCTCAGTGCAGCTATCTGCAAGTGGTTGAACTTTTGGGTTGAGCTTTTTGTTTGTCTGCTTTAAGGGGGGAGGTCTGCGACGAGGAACAGAGTGTTAGCTTTGCATGGGTAGCCCCGGGTTCCATTACCAGCATCTCCAGTTAAAGGAAGAAGGCTTCTGGAACCTGTAGGGGCTTTCATTCACTGTGGGGGGCACTGCATGCAGTTGGGTGCTGCATGCAATTTGCCCTTTGTTACAATTGGTGTTGCATTAGGCAGGTTCTAGTTGCCAACTTGTATATCACCACGGTGATGCATTTGCGACTCCAAAAACTCCCTTGTGGTTGGCTTCAGGGCCACATGAGCGACATGCGAATGCACGGATCCCATAAGCCACTAGGAATACAAGGCCGTTGCTGACATCACTGGTGCAGCTCCATCGATGCAGAGGTGCAAGGCAGTCACGTGATCAGTTACGGGTGAAGTGTTGGCACCCTTTCTGGACCTGGGGTTCAGTGGGAAGTAGCCAGGCCACCCAATGCAAGGCACACAGGAGGGACCCACGAATCTAGTCTAGGAGCAGGAATTGACATATGTTTATGTTGGTGGTTGTGGGTTTTCCTGGCTATGTGGCTGTGTCTGGTAGCTTTAGTCCCTGGTGTTTCGTCGGGAACTGTGGCCGGCATTCTCAGAGGCAGGACATGGCAAGATGGGAACCTTCCCTGTGCCAAAGTCTTGGCAAAACACCAGGGGCTAAAATGACCAGACTACACCTGCACAGCTCAGAAAACCCACCACAGCCAGCCAACTCCGGCCTTTGACAATGCCTTGTGTTTATATTGTTGATTGCAACAGGAAGCCCGGACAACGTACCGGAGGATTTTATCAGAATCTGCCCGGAAGCTCAACGCTCAGGGCTCCCAGCTGGGAAACTGCATTGAGAAGGCACGTCCTTACTACGAGGCCAGGCGCCTGGCCAAGGAGGTATGGCCGCCATTGCCTTTGCACAGTGCCGCTCTGAGGCGCGTCACCGTCCCTGCCAGCCTTAGAACAAGCACATGTGGCTTAGGTGCTGCTGTGGCCAAACCCCCCTCTGAAATTCCCAGAACACGGAGAAGGATTTTTGAAGGCTCAGTGTGACGATTCAGGATTTCTCTGGGCTCATTTTGCATCTCAGAAGCGGCTGCTCCTGAACAGAGTTTCCATTGGTGCACGAGCAAGGAATTCTGGGTATTTTCAGCCCCCTCCCCCGTGCTGCGTTGGATCATTAAAGAGGTCACGCTCCTGCCCCTAGAGCTCTACCCGCAGCATACTTTCTCTCTCCCTCATAGAGAACAGGAGAGGGAGGCGAGGTAGTGTGGAGCCAGGAAGCCTGAGGAAACGCCTGAAGCTGGCTGCACTGCTTGAACAGCACAGCCAGACAGATTATTGCTCACAGATCGCCAAACCAGATTTGTGAAAACTGTAATTTCCCCCCCCCCCATCAACTAGGGATGATAAGACAGAAGGCTGACCTTTGCCTGATCACAGGCTCTGTCTCTAGAACAACCTCCCTCTCTCTCTTATCACCCACCCTGATTTGGATAGCCCAGGTAGCAAGCCCAATTCTGTCAGATCTTGGAAGCTAAGCAAGGCTGACCCTGGCTAGTATATGGATGGCTGACCATCAAGGCTTTGGATGGTAGTTCTTCCGAAGAACACTAGGGGTCATCGTTCGGAGGCAGGCAGGCAATGGCAAACCTCTGAACATCCCTCGCTTGGCTGCTAAGACAATCTTTGGATTGCAAAGAATCATAGAGTTGGAAGGGGGCCTCCAGGGTCATCTAGTCGAACCCCCTGCTCCATGGCTACACCATGCACACCATAAATAATATGCACCCTCCCAGTGTCAGAATGCTCTCTGGCTTCAGGGATAATCTCTCACTCTGTCTTGGCTTCAGATAGCTAATCCATAAGGCACATCCCTCATCCAGGACCCTGGAAATTGTGCTGGGGGATGAAGGCAGGGCTATCCCTGTGCAGTCTTGCTTCCCACTTCAGTCCGGCATAACGGACCAAGAAAGCACACCAAGATCACCTCATAAGTTCCACACAGCATGCTACAGGCCCAGCTTCTACGAGAGTGTGTGTGTGTGTGTGTGAGAGAGAGGGAGACAGAGGTTCATTGTAGCAAGGGGAGGCCTGTTAAGGCCTGTTAGCCTTCCCTCCACTAATACGCTAGGTCAGCCTGCACAGGGGGCTTTTCCTCCTTATAAAAAAGGAAATAAGACAAACAAGGGATCCCCCTCCCAACCCTTAATTCGGAATGGTGCAGCCCAGCAAGCCGTGCAGTTGGAGCCCCCTTGACTGTATCATTTGGCTCTTAGACTCGTTGCCGTTCCAAGATTGCAGGAGGCCCAGGGGGAGGGAAGGAGGCGGGGCACTCGGGCTGGCTCCTCCCTCCTCCCAGCCGTACCCAGGAGGGCTTTCGGTGTCCTCTACTTCCATTGAGGTGTGTTCCCCCTTCGGTCCCGGCAGGCTCAGCAGGAGACCCAGAAGGCTGCGCTTCGTTACGAGCGAGCGGTCAGCATGCACAACGCGGCCCGGGAGATGGTGTTTGTGGCCGAGCAGGGCGTGATGGCGGACAAGAACCGGCTCGACCCCACCTGGCAAGAGATGCTCAACCATGCCACGTGCAAGGTGAAAACCTATCCGGGAGGGAGGCTGCAGGCGATACCGTTCCACATACTAGAGCCAGTGTGGCAAAGTGGCAGCTTCTAATCTGGCGAGCCCAGTTGGATTCCCTGCTCCTCCACATGCAGCCAGCTGGGTGACCTGGGGCTCATCACAGCCCTGATAGTCCTGTTCTCACGGAGCAGTCCTGTCAGAAGCTCTCTCAGCCTCACCTCCCTCACAGGGTGTCTGTTGTGGGGAGAGAAAGGGAAGGCGATTGTGAGCCACTTTGAGATAGAGAATGGCGTCATATAAGAACCAACTGTTTTTCAATAATCTCAGGGCTCTCTCAGCCTCACCTCCCTCACAGGGTGTCTGTTGTGGGGAGAGGAAGGGAAGGCGATTGTAACTCCCCTGGGCAGTAAAAAGCAAGTTGTTGTTATTATTATTATTATTATTATTATTATTATTATTATTATTATTATTATTGTTGTTGTTGTTGTTGTTGTTATTGTTATTATTGTTATTGTTATTATTATTATTGTTATTATTATTATTATTATTATTATTATTATTATTATTATTATTATTATTATATTTATTACCCACCACTCCCAGACAAGCTGGCCCATGGTGGGTTACATACAAAATACACACAGTAACGCAATATCCAATTAACTCCCCCATTAAAACCCCATAAAATTAAAGAAAAATATTAAAAACCATGGGGCGGAAATAATAACACATTATCTAACAGCTCCCATTAACAGCTGGCGTGGCTGACGAGGGGTGTGACATCTGACCACGCCAATGGACTGGCGTGGAAGCATATCTTCTGGGGGGAGGGGAGCCCCATCTTGCACTCGAAAGCTCACACCTTGAATAAATCTTTGTTGGTCTTAAAGGACTCTGGTTTTATTCTGATTCTGTGGTACATTTTAAAATGTTCAACATTGGCTGGGGAGGCGGGGGGGGGGGCCGAGAGCAAACCACAAAATCCCAAGGATTTACTAAATCTTATCCTGTTTTACACATTCATGAGGACCAGAGGCCTACTTCCTAAATCAGGGATAAGACAGCTAAATATCGCCTCCTTGTTGAGGCTCAGCAGGGAACGGCCAGTGGAGATTTGACAGATGGTGCCCAGTGTAGGTTCTTGGCTCTGACTCTCTCCCTTCCTTCCCTGCTAGGTGAATGAGGCGGAGGAGGAGCGCCTGCGCAGCGAACGGGAGCACCAGCGGGTCACGCAGCTGTGCCAGCAAGCGGAGGCCAAGGTGCAGTCCCTCCAGAAGTCCCTGAAGCGAGTCATTGTGAAGAGCAAGCCCTACTTTGAGCTGAAGGCTCAGTTCAACCAAATTCTTGAGGTGAGACTTCCTCTCTCAGCGGTTCAACGAGGGTTACAAGGTCTCTTCAGAACTTACCTGAGTGGACCTTGACCTCGGTCTTGACAGCTGAGTTCCCCACCTCCCATCTGCCCCTGACACTGAGGAAGCACCAGTCCAGTTAGCTTGCTGACTTAACCCCATTATTCAGAACATGGCCGTTTCTCAAAAATAGAATACTTAGATCTTGACAGCTATTAACCTCTACGCATAAAATTAAGAGCCTCTTGTGGCGCAGAGTGGTAAGGCAGCCGTCTGAAAGCTTTGCCCATGAGGCTGGGAGTTCGATCCCAGCAGCCGGCTCAAGGTTGACTCAGCCTTCCATCCTTCCGAGGTCGGTAAAATGAGTACCCAGCTTGCTGGGGGGTAAACGGTAATGACTGGGGAAGGCACTGGCAAACCACCCCGTATTGAGTCTGCCATGAAAACACTAGAGGGCGTCACCCCAAGGGTCAGACATGACCCGGTGCTTGCACAGGGGATACCTTTACCTTTACCTTTATAAAATTAACATGTGGAATTCACTGCCACAGGAAGTAGCGGCGGCTACGAGCATAGACCGCTTCAAGAGGGGATTGGATAAACATGGGACTGATGCTCATCAGGGGCTATTAGCTGCAAGCTATAGAGAGAATGCTCTGTCCGGGCCATGATGCTCTGGATGCTTGGGGGGGGGGCAACAGTGGGAGGGCTTCTGGCTCTGCCAGTGGACCTCCTGATGGCATCTGGGTTTTGTCCATCATATGACACAGAATATTGGACTGGCTGGTCCATTGGCCTGATCCAAAATGGCTTCTCTTATGTCAGGCTTTCTCAACCAGATGACCCTGAGAAAAATGGTCTTTGTGGTAAGTGTTCTGCCTGGTGGCTTTACACTTTGGGTCTCCCCCCCACACATGGGATTTCTGCGCATTCCCTCGCAATGTGAGAGGCTTGAAATCCGAGTCAAATTCCAAATTCGCTTTAGATTTCAGTTTGGAGAATTCCGTGCGAACTTGGCGTTTTCTTTCGCGTTTCCTTGTCCTGAAACTAAAAAGGGAAGACTCACCGCTGCACATATTGGGGTACAGCTTGATCTTCGTTCTTGTTCTGCTATTTAGGAGCACAAGGTCAGGGTGACGTCCCTCGAGAAGCAGGTGGCCCAGGCCAAGATGCGCTACTCGGTGGCCCTGCGGAACCTGGAGCAGATCAGCGAGCAGATCCACGCCCGCCGGCTCCAGCGCCTGGTCGGCCGGCGGGCCTCCCCGGTGGGCGCAGAGGCCAGCCCGGCGCTGCTGTATGGAGGGGCGTCCCTGCCTCCTGAGCCGGCCTCCTCCGCCGACACCCTCTCGGTGCTCAGCTTCCAGACCATCGCCTCCGACCTGCAGAAGTTCGACTCGGTTGAGCACCTGCTGGGGCTGTCCGACGCCGCCAGCCTGAACAGCGACGAGCTGGAGGAGCGGGAGCAGCGCCGCAATGCCCAGCCCCACCCCTTCAAGCACCACCGCAGCATCAGCCTCTGACCCGCACCCCCCGGGGCAGGGGAACGAAGGAGAGACGGCCGCCATAAGGAGGGGTGAGGAATGGTTAGCGGGGGGAGGCGCCTTTCTGAATGTGCGGATGGCAGAGCTGTTTTATCCGGAGCATAATCTGCAGGTGGGTTTTGAAACCCCCTCCCCCCCCCCCCGTTTGGTATGTCAGATTTCCTGCCCCTTAATTCACCCAGCACTGCAGTGCCCACCCCACCCCACCCCGCCCCACTTGCTCTTGGGGACGTTGGCATTAGGGCTCCACTTTGGGGCTGCCCTTCTCCTCTTCCCCCCCCCCCGAGCATGCCCCTGCTTCCTGGCAGCATTGCATCCTGGGAGTTCACCTCTCCCTGCACACTCCTCCCGGCTTACTCTCAAGGAGCGGCCTGCAAGTTGCAGGGAAAGACTCGGGGAGGGGGGAAGCCCAAGCAGGGGTGGGCGAAGAAATCCTGCTGCTTGTTCTGATCAGGTTGTCTGCTGCCGGCTGTGGAGGGCTGAAGTGCCAAGTTCCACCCAGGACTGTGCGGTGTGGCCTTTTAAAATGGAACTCTGACGCCCCGCCTAGGGGCTCCTGGAAACACTACAGCGTATCGGAGGCATGCCCTCCGTCCCCCTTTCCTTTCTCGCGCCTCCCATGCGATGCAATAGGACAACACCCTCTTTTTCTAGCTTTTCCAGCATTGCCTCTAGGCCAGCTCTACGAAGAGGCCGGCGCCTTGGGGGTGCTGTTCAGAGCGAGGGGGGCAGAGCAATGGGGGGGAAGAGCCTCGTCCAGCTGGGGCGGCTCCCCCCACTCTCTCTCTCTCTCTCCTCCCTGGTTGGTCCCAGTCACATGACGATGGCATGTTTGCTTCATTGGACGTGGTTTGCACTAGCAGGGGGGCACCGAAGTTCCTAAGGAAGTTGCTGCTTGCTCCGGCTCTTTCTCTCCCCCCCCCCTCCTGGACGACGGTGCCACTTCCTGCCTCTCAAGCAATTGTTCTGGGTTCGGGTTGCGATGAGAACCGTACTGGTTTGAGGCCGCCCGGCTGCAACTCCGTGTGTTTGTATGACCGGCTTCTGCTGTGTATTTTATTTAAAGTAAAATTTATCGCCCTGTAGAAAACTTTCCCTTGGCGTTTTTTGCCTCCTTTCTGTCTTTTTATTCCCAGCTGTGATTTGAAGGGCACAGTGTTTTTTTTTTCTTCTCCCGACGTCTGTTCGGAATCTCCCAGTGCGGAAACGCCACTCGAGGGACGAGAGCTTCATCGAGCTCAGAATACAGCCCTGTTTCCCCTGACCTGCCTGGCTCAGGCTAGCCGATCTCCTCAGATCTCAGAAGCTAAGCAGGGCCAGCCCTGGTTAGTCCTTGAATGGGAGACCACCAAAGAAGTCCCTGAGCCGAGGCAGGCAATGCAAACCAGGTCTCTCTCCCCCGGAGACATTCGCCAGGTGTTTGGAAGCCGTTGTGGGTGGTTAGAGCAGAGCCGCCTGAAACTCAGCCCCTCCAAGACGGGGGTCCTGTGGCTGAGCAGGAAAGGGGCAGGACAGGAATCTCGCCTCCTCACCTTTGCAGGGACACAACTTAACAATCTCGGCCACAGTAAGGAATTTGGGGATGGTTCTGGATGCCTCCCTTTCAATGGAGGCCCAGGTCACAGGAGTAGCCCACACCAGGGGTAGTCAACCTGTGGTCGTCCAGATGTCCATGGACTACAATTCCCATGAGCCCCTGCCAGCAAACGCTGGCAGGGGCTCATGGGAATTGTAGTCCATGGACATCTGGACGACCACAGGTTGACTACCCCTGGCCCACGTGACATTTTACCATCTTCGCCCTACCTGTCCCCGGACTGTTTGGCCACAGTGATCCATGCAATGGTCACCTCCAGACTGGACTTCTGTATCTCGCTGTACACTGGCCTACCCTTGCCCTTGACCCGGAAACTCCAGCTGGTGCGGAATGCAGGTGCTAGGGTCGTCACTGGTTCATCTTGGAGGACCCATATCCAGCTGGTGCTGAGGCAGCTGCATTGGTCCCACATGGGGCCCTCAAGAGACAACACAGGAGCTCCAACACTCCAGCCAGGATGCTCTTGCCGGACAAAGCTGGCCTCGGTCCCAATCCCTCTTTGCTTTGGGTGCTCCTTCCCCTGCCTGGCCTGGGAATCATAGAATCATGGAGCTGGAACGGACTGCCAGGGCCATCTAGTCTAACCCCCCCTGCACAAGGCAGGAACTAACAACCACAAGGGAAGGTGCACAACACACCAGGACCTCTCTGCAAACAGCTCCCAGTCTTTAATGCTTGCTCAAAGCAAACCACCTTAATTCCCCTGTGACTCTTCTGGGCTGGCGGGCATAACCCTGGGTTGGTAAAAAAAACAGATGACGCCACCCTGACTGCATGGGCAGAGTTCCCTTGCTGGGAAATGTGAAGTATCGCTCCCCCAGTATTAGTGGGAAGGGGAGAATGCCGGAGAACGGAGCTCGGACAGATCCTGCTTCCTTTGGCTCTGGCCAGGGAAAGGTGGCAGCTGTCCAGGACTAGAGGAGGCTGCCTCTCACCGGCTCTGTTGCTTGAGCGATTCCCCTGCTCAGTCCGTGAAAACCCATGATGCATCAGGAGAATCACTGCCTATGTTCAATGCTCGTTCAAAGCAAATGCCCTCATTTCCTTGTTACTTTTCTGTGCTGGCACCTGTCGCCCTGGGGTGGAGGGAAAAGGGAAAGCCCGACCTGTGACCTACTGTATGGTCAAGGTGCTCTTGCTGGACGATGCGGGCATCGATCCCACCACCTCTCGCATGCTAAGCGAGCGCTCTGCCACTTGAGCTAATTCCCCACTGCCAGCAAGAAGGGTTTGAATTGGAATCGAGGCGGAACTCGACCTAGAAGCTAGAATGACTAATCTGAGGCTATATCATACTTTGGTCCCGTGATGAGAATCCAAGAGTGGATAAGACAGTCGTGCTAGGAAAAGCTGAAGGGGGCAGTAAAAGCGGAAGATGCAGCATGAGATAGACGGATTCAGTGAAGGGAAGAGCTGAGCAAAGGTGTTAAGGACAGGACGTTGTGGAGGTCACTGATTCATGTGGTTCCCAGAGGTCGGAAGCCACTTGATGGTGCTTAAAACACACACGCTGTGAGAAGGGAGTTCCCATCCTCAGAAAGGTGGTTGCTAGGGCATTGGGGGCAAGGCAGATGTTTCTCCCTGGATCTGAATTGCCCCGCCTCAGGCAGAGCTAGGTGACGGCAGACAACTGGCTGCTGTACTCAAGTCAGCAGCAAAAGCTGTCCAGCTCTGGAATGAGTCTGCTCTCATGTGCTAAGTCAGGGGTAGTCAACCTGTGGTCCTCCAGATGTCCATGGACTACAATTCCCATGAGCCCCTGCCAGCGAATGCTGGCAGGGGCTCATGGGAATTGTAGTCCATGAACATCTGGAGGACCACAGGTTGACTACCCCTGTGCTAAGTGAGCCTTCTCCCCTTTGAGCTAATTCCTCCCCGCTGATAAGAAGAGAGGGGGTCACATCATCCCGAGAAGGAGAGAGACTCCAAGGGGAGGCTTCTAGTGTAGGGAGCCAAGCCAAGCCTTGCCTCGCTCTCTGGGGCTCTAGACAGCAAAAGGAGGCAACAGCCAGTGCTGGAGAATGCAGGCATCGATCCTGCTACCTCTTGCATGCTAAGCGAGCGCTCTACCACTTGAGCTAATTCCCCTGCCTCGCTTGGAAAGAGGAGAGGTGCATCAGGACCTTCCCTGGGGCAGCTCCCCATTTGTAATGCTTGCCCCAATCAAGCCCTCTTAATCCCCCCGTTTCTTTACAATGCTGCCAATTGTCACCTTGGATTGGAGGGGAAAGGGAAAAACTTGGTGCGCAGCTACCCTTGCTGGAGAATGCAGGCCTTGGCCCCTTTACCTCTCGCAGGCTAAGGAGTGATCTACCTCTTTTTGCTAATTCCCCAGTGCTGGTGGAAAGGGCTTCACAGCATCCAATGAAGGCGACTTCTCTCCCCACGGCTCCGGCCAACAAAAGGAAGGAGCAAAGAAGCCTGGAGAATGTGGGCATCGATCCCACTACCTCTCGCATGCTAAGCGAGCGCTCTACCACTTGAGCTAATTCCCCAGTGCTTCCCATCGTCCTGAGAAGGAGAAAGACTTGCAGGGGTGGTAGCTAGGGCAGGCCTCTCTCCCCATGGCTCTGGCAGCCCAAAAAGGCATCAGGCAGGGCTGTCCAGTGCTGGAGAATGTGGGCATTGATCTTGCCTGCTGAGCAAGCCTTGTGCCACTTGAGCTGATTGCCCAGTGCTGGTAGGAAGGGGTTTGTGCGATTGTGAGAAGGAGAGGATGCCAGGGCAAGGGAAGAGGGGAAATCTCCATGGCTCTGGCCAGCAAAAGGTGGCAAACAGGGCTGTGCAGTGCAGGGGAGAACGTGGGCACCGGCCCCATTCTCTTTCCCATGCTGAGCAAGCATTCTGCCAATGGGACGTTCTCCCTGCCGTTCATAGGAAGGGGTTCACAACATCATCCTGAGGCAGGGAGAGGCTCCAGGGTGGCTCAGGTCAGCAAAAGGAGGCAGCAGGTGGGCTGTCCAGTGCTGGAGGATGCAGGCATCGATCCTGCTACTTCTTGCATGCTAAGGGAGCGCACTACCGCTTGAGCCAGGGGTAGTCAAACTGCGGCCCTCCAGATGTCCATGGACTACAATTCCCAGGAGCCCCTGCCAGCGAATGCTGGCAGGGGCTCCTGGGAATTGTAGTCCATGGACATCTGGAGGGCCGCAGTTTGACTACCCCTCCAATGCTGATGGAAAGGGGTTCACAGCATCCTGAGAAGATGAGAGACTCGAGAATTGGCTGCATCCTCCTCTTCTCCAGCTTGGACAGTCACAGTTCCTGGCATCCTCCACTACTATGCCTGGGGAAGGGGGCTTATATTGTCTCCCCAGTACCAAGCCTGGGGCAGCACCTCAGCCCAGTGGGTTAGGCTGATAGCTGGTGACTGGCCCGAAAGAGCTTCTATGGCTGGCTGGTGGTTGGAACCTGTATTTCCCACGCCCATCTCTGAAGCTCAAACCACGACACCACACTGCCCTTCGTACAGCTCACAGGCCTAGGGGAAGAGAGGGTAACCTGAGGGTTCCTGCTGGGCCTGGCGCAATGAATCCTTCCCCAAAGGCAAAAATGCTCTTGGAAAGGGCCTTTCACTGACAAAATCTGAGCCTAGAATGCTGAGGTTATCTGTTCGTGGCCACTGAGGGCTTCTGCCATATTGTTGCCCATGTACTGGCTATGTGGAGAACTTTCTGGATCTCTTCCGAGTTGGCCTTGTTTTTCACCCCCCTGAATAACTTCAAGTCCTCTGCAGAGTTGGCCAGTACGCTGCCCAACCCCAACGCTAGTTCACATACGGGTAAATGAAATAGCACTGGCCCCAACACCAATCCTTCCGGGGACCCCACTGCTTATCTCCCTCCATTGGGAGAGCTGCCTGTTTATTTGCTTCCTCTTCCGCTTGTTCCTGACGGGTTCTTGTTGAACACGACAGGCTGCAACTCCAGGAAGAGATTGAAAGAAAGCAGCAAATGGAATGGAGATATTGTCAATTTGCACTCTACTGTGAACCCCCTTTCTGGGCTCCTCTGCCGAAATCACTGTAGGGAAAGGTTGTTGTTTTCAGCCACTCAGTTGCGTCTGTCTCTTGGCAATCCTATGGCACAGCCGCCACCACGACCCCTGATCCCACTCTGCCTCCCTCAGCCATACAATGTTCCGGCCGTGTCCATCCTGATCGCGTCCAACCACCGTGCCCTTTTGTCAGCCCGATTTCTTTTTTCCACTGACCAATCCTAGCATAATTGCTTTCCCCGTCGAGTTGGATCGCATGATATGGCCTAAGTAAGTGAGCTGCAGTTTCATGATTTTGCCTACCAATGATATATCAGACTTTATGCCCTATAGCAGTTCCTTGTTTGTGAGGAATAGGAGCACGCAAACATACATACCCCTCGGTGAAGAAAGCCTGCAGGAGCTACAGACTTCCAGACAGTTTCACTTTCTCCCAAGTTTTGCATTCTTTTTCATTTTTCTGCCTAGTCTGAAGCGGTGAAGAAATCAAAACCTTGTCCAGTGTCTTCTCTTGTTTTGGTTGATGCTAATGAAAGCTATTACTTGAATTTGGGTTTCCTTTTCTGTCATTCACTACCAGCAATGCTTTCCATCATGACAGGGACACTGGTAGCATTCCTTTAAGGCTTTGACTTGTGTACCTACTGAGAGCCAGTTTGGTGTAGTGGTTAGGAGTGTGGACTTCTAATATGGCATGCCAGGTTTGATTCTACAGTCCCCCACATGCAGCCAGCTGGGTGGCCTTGGGCTGGCCACGGCACTGATAAAGCTGTTCTGACTGAGCAGTGATATCAAGGCTCTCTCAGCCTCACCCACCTCACAGGGTGTCTGTTGTGGGGAGAGGAAAGGGAAGGCAATTGTAAGCCGCTTTGAGACTCCTTCGGGTAGGGAAAAACGGCGTATAGGAACCAACTCTTCTTCTTCTTCTTCCCCAAGTGGCTGGACCTTCATATTGTGACCTTCGGGGACTTATTAGTATCTGGCCCTATTCATGGTGTCTCTTTTCTGTTTTTACTTGGCTTTACTTGTCTCTCCCTACCAGGTGGTAAAAGTGATTAGCAGCATAAAGCAAGAGAGAGGAGTAGATACTTTACTGCAACTTCGTCTTTGACTTGAACACAACTGGTACCTGGGTATGTGAAGTTTTCTGCACTGGTGGCAAAGTCAGTTTGGGAGGAGTGATTTTTAGCAATAAAAAAAATGCAAAGAAAAGGGTGCTGCTCTGATCCTTCAACCTGAAGCCGCTGTAGGTGCAACTTGACAAAAAGACCCCTCAAAAACAAACCTTAGGGAAACTATTGGAGCTTACACATAAGGTGACAGATATTTGGGAAGATTCCAGTTTGGAATAGAGCCACCCCTTTAGCATCTCTGCTAAAATAATCCATAACCTGATCACCTTTATCCCAGGTCTTCCATCACACTACATTTCCTCTGCTTTTTTCTGAGACCACTGCTAATGCTTTTGAAGTTATCCGCATAAAGCAGGAGCATCCAAACTGTGGATCTCCAGTTTTCCATGGACAACAATTACCACTAGCAGTGGCTCATGGCAATTGTAGTCCATGGACATCTGGAGAGCCACAGTTTGGCCACCTGTGGCATAAAGGCTAGGAAGGTGAAATTCTCATGTATACAAAATTCAGCTACAAGATTCCAGGGAAAGTTCCAAACACAACCGTTAAGGGCAATTGTGATCACACAGAAAAAATTGCCAAATCCAGCTGCAGGGCTTACTGGTGCATCTCATAGAATCATGGAATCAGAGTTGGAAGGAACCTCCTGGGTCATCTAGTCCAGCCCCCTGCACTATGCGGGACACTCACAACCACCTGCCACCCCCTTGAGCCTTCAAAGAATCAGCCTCCCTGTCAGTACTTTTTTTTTAACCTGAAAGGACCCTTTTTATTTCTGTTAACACCATTCTCACCACTCACAATAGGGCTTTTAAACAGTATAGGCATTTGGGTTGCCCAAATAAGAGATTTTTTAAACAAATAAGACACACAATGTTTCACTTCATTGCATTTCAAACCCCATATAAGCACAGTGCTCTCTACAAAGCAACAAGACATTTCCAAGCTGATCGAGAAACACAGGCAAACAGAGAGAGACAATTACAAAAGCAGAAAGGCAGAAACAAAACTCAGATCTCGGTAGAACTGCTATTTGTCTCTCAACAGACAGCATTAATATCCCAGCTGTTTGCAGGCAGCCCTGGCAATTCCAGCTGCACCTTTTGGAATGTCCCTGGTGCATGGAGAAGCCGTAATTCTTTGTAGGCCTCTTTCATTCTCAGACAAGATCATTTGGAAAAGTCCTGTTACCAAGGGTGTCTTAGGATGCAACGGCCCAGGCAAGGGCACCATTTTCACCAACTTCTTCCTCGGTTAAATATCCAGTGAACAATGAAGTGAGCTTTTCCGCACTCGGGCCAGGAGAGGGCAAAGGAGCAGGAAGGATAGAAAACAGTTTGTTCAGGCAAAGGTTTCTGTCAGGGAGTGTGTGTCATTTGACATATTAACCAGTTGGGCATAGCCATTGTCAACACGTTGGGTAAACCACAACAGACACCCTGTGAGGGAGGTGGGGCTGAGAGAGCTATGAGAGAACTGTGAGGACAGTTCTATCTGTGACTAACCCAAGGTTACCCAGCGGTCCAAGGTGATAATGGCAGCAGGGAGGAAGACAAGAGGAAGAGCAGTCTTAGAGGCGTGCAGTGTTCAGGAGCCCCTTAGAGACCGTGAAGAGATTCAGCTTTTCAGAGTCAAAGCTTTCTGAGGAGACAAAGTATCTGACAAAAGCTTTGACTCTCCCAAGCTTACACCCCAAAGATCTTGTGGATCTCGAAAATGCTACTGGTGGATTCAAAGCTAAATGGGAGAATGGTAAGACAGGCTGCTTTAGAAGGAGCAGGAAAACCGCAAACTAAAAAACGGTGCCCTCCGACAGCTTTCCAGGTGCCTGGCAGGAGCTTTTTCGGAAATGGGTGGGGCCAGGTGAGGAATGGCTGCTAGGATCCCAGGAGCATTCCCAAGGTCAGAAAAGATTTCTGCCCAGAGAATGGCTTTCTCTCTCGGGAAGGAAGCAGAAAATGGTTGGCTGCTGAAACCTACACCCCAAGGCCTGGAGCAATAATGGCGAGGAAGGAGACGGCAGGATCCAATCACAGGGTGAGGGAGAGCAGAAAGGGCAACCAATCAGGTTGCAGGTCTGGACACTGCAGAATGCAGACTTGGCCGACAGGGCTGCCGACAGCCTGGAGGAAAGAAAAAACACCTCCTGAGCCTTTAATAGGGACTTAAAGGGAATGTTGTTTAGCAGGTTAAGTTTATTTACCTCTGTGCTGGGAAAAACTGCCCATTTCCACACCTGAAGCCTTGCTAAAGGGACGTGGCCCTTTTCTCCAGGCCTGTGGGCAGCTCTCTTTGCAGAAGAAACGCGTGAGAGCAGCAGAATGGGGACGGAAAAGAAGAGGAAGGGGCTAGTTGATCAAGGAAGAGGCCTGGGCCCCGGACGGGGCAGGTGAAGGGAAGGACGGATGCTGGAAATTCCGGACAGGGAAAGGCAGGGCCCAGGGTAGATCCAGAGAAGGGAGGGGGAGAGGGGAGGGAGGAGAAGGGAAGGAAGAGAGAGTGGGGAGGGGGCCCGGCGAAGCAAAGGAGGCAGAGAAGGCTGAGGCGGGGAGAGGAGCGGCAGGCTTGGGGGGAACGGCGGGGGCCTTGTCACTGCTGTGGGTGTGCTGGTGGCGGTTGAGGTGGGAGCTGCGGCTGAAGCCTTTGCCGCAGACGCCGCACTTGTAGGGCTTCTCCCCGGTGTGGGTGCGCTGGTGGATGGTGAGCTCCGAGCGCTGGATGAAGGCCTTGCCGCAGTCCCCGCACGCGTAGGGCTTCTCGCCCAGGTGGATGCGCTGGTGTTTGATGAGGTTGGAGCTGACGCTGAAGCACTTGCCGCAGTCCCCGCACGCGTAGGGCTTCTCGCCCGTGTGCATGCGCCGGTGCTTGGTGAGGTCAGACTTCTGGATGAAGCCCTTCCCGCAGTCGGCGCACTTGTAGGGCTTCTCGCCCAGGTGGGTGCGCTGGTGCTTCAGCAGGTTGGAGCGCACGCTGAAGCTCTTCCCGCACTCGCTGCACTTGTAGGGCTTCTCGCCGGTGTGCATGCGCCGGTGCTTGGCCAGGGCCGAGTTCTGGGCGAAGCGCTTGCCGCAGTCCCCGCAGGAGTAGGGCTTCTCGCCCGTCTGAGTGCCCTGGTGCCGCACGCCCTCCCCGCCGCCCCTCCCGCACTCGCCGCAGGCCGGCCGCCGCCAGAGGAAACTCTTGCCGCAATCGCTGCACTTGCAGGGCAGCAAGGCCCCGCGCCGGCGCCTCCGCCGGGCCCCCGGGGAACCGCAGTCCGCGCAACGGCAGGGCGGGAGCTCCGCGCTCCTGTGCACGCGCCGGTGCCGCTCCACGTGGGAGCTCTGCGAGAAGCCCTTGCCGCAGTCGTCGCAGTGGTAGGGCTTGTCGCCGGCGTGGATGCGGCGGTGGCGGTCCAGGTGGGAGCTCCAGGCAAAGCTCTTCCCGCAGTCGCCGCAGGCGTAGGGCTTGGCGGAGTCGCCGGGGTGCCGGGAGCGCCGGTGCTGCCGCAGGGCCCCGTTCAGCCCGAAGCTCTTGCCGCAGTCCTCGCAGACGTAGGGCTTCTCCGCGGCATGGTGAGCGCGGCGGTGCTTGGACAGCGCCGCGTTCTTGCTGAACCCTTTCCCGCAGTCCCCGCAGCGGTAGGGCTTGGTGCTGGCTTTGCTCGCCGGTGCCGCGGCGGCGGGAGCCAGGCAGCACTTGCACGGGGAAGCCTGGGAGGAGCCCGAGTGGATGCGCCGGTGGCGGTCCAGGTGGGAGCTCCAGGCGAAGGCCCGGCCGCAGTCCTCGCAGACGTAGGGCTTCTCCCCGGTGTGGATGCGCCGGTGGCGCTCCAGGTGCGAGTTCCAGTTGAAGCCCTTGCCGCACTCGGCGCACTTGAAGGGCTTCTCCTCCAGGTGCTGCTTCTGGTGCTCGACGAGGTGGGCCGGGAGGCCGAAGCTCTTCCCGCAGACGTTGCACTCGCACGGCCGGGCCGGGGCGGCCCCCGCCTTCTTGCCCGCGTGGCTGCGCTGGTGCTGGATGAAGGCCGAGCCGACGCTGAAGCTCTTGCCGCACTCGGCGCAGCGGTAGGGCTTGGTGCCGGCGTGGCGCCGCTGGTGGGTCACCAGGGTGGAGTTGAGGCGGAAGCTCTTGCCGCACTCGGGGCACTTGTAGGGCTTCTCCAGGACGGGGCCGCCGTGCTGCCGGGAGCGCTTGCCAAAGCCAAAGCCCTTCCCGCAGTCGAGGCACCGCCCGGCGTGGCCCAGCAGCCCGTGGTGGCCTCGAGGGGAGAACTTCTTGAAGCCCCGGTGAGTGGCTGGCTTGCTGCCCAGTTTCTTCCCCGGGGGCTTCTTTGACTGCTCCTCCGAGGCTGCTTGGCCCTGGCTTTCATGGCTGGCCTTCTCCTTGGACTTCTCCAGCAGAGGGTCTGGTTGGGCGACCACTTTCTCCACTGCAACGTTCTCTCCACCATCTTCTCCTCCCTCTTGTGTTGTCACTGCCGCTGCCACCTCCTCCTCTTCTTCTTCCTCCTCCTCCTCCTCCTCATTCCCATTGTCACTCATCATCCCATCATCTGCTGGAACAAGGAGAGAATCCAGTAACTCCTGGGGTCTGGGGAAGGAAACTTGGAAGAAGGGAATTGAAAAAGGCTGTCATGCGCTCATAGACCTGGCATCACAACTTGTCACATTCCTCCCCACTGATGGCCTGCTGGCTCTCCCCCTGCCCACATCCTCCCGCACTGCTGCCCACAGCCCGTCTTCAAAGGTACCCCTTACATTCTCTGCTCAGTCCCGCAAGGGAGGAACCATGTCTCCGGTTCAATCCCCGGCACTTCCAGTGAAAAGGATCAACTCACAGGTGATGCGAAACACCTTTGTTGGAGGAAGCAGCTGCCAGCCTAAGTAGAGAGCACTGACTTTGATAAACCAATGGCCTGACTCAGTATAAGGCAGCTTCATGTTTCCCCCCACTTTCTGCACCTTTGTGTGTGAGTGAGGAGGGAATATCCAAAGAGTTTGAATCCAGATACAATTCACAACGCATTTTATTGGGGGTTTGGACCAATAACCGCTTCCTCAGTTCCCCATCTGAACAACCGCTTGAGCCACCATATAAAATGTGTTCCAGTTTCTCCCAGTTATCACTGGAGCAGGTTCGAATCCAACCCATGGCTCGGAGTGGCACAAGCCCAGGCTTGTCCAATCTGGGCTACTAATTATTTATGTATCATATGGCACGTGTGTTACGTAGCCAGGAGACCCTAAAATTGTCTGGCAGCCAGGCAAGAAATGTTTGGAGGTGGTTTGCCACTGCCTGCTTCTGAACAGAAACCCTGGACTTCCTTGGAGGTCACCTTTCCAAGTGCTGGCCAGGGCTGTCCCTGTTTAGCTTCCCAGATCTGTAGATGAGAAGCCCCGTCAGCCGCGGAAGCCAAAAGAGAAGAGAACGTATCAAGCTGACGATGGTTGTCTTTTAGTCAATTTTCCAAGAGATGTCAGTCTTTCAAACGAGTGTTAAAGCAATACATCCGTTTTCGCAAGCTTCTTCAGTGACACTAAAAATAATATAATGTACATAAATTATACATATCCCAAGAATTTTTTTCAAATATATAACTGTAATACAATAAATGAAATAAACATTCATATCTATCGGTATCCGTGTCAATTTTTTACTTGTTCCTCCAATTACAAAATATTTTTAGTGTCACTGAAGAAGCTTGCGAAAACGGGTGTATACCTAGGAGCTTGCTTTGACCCTCATTTGAAAGACTGACATCTATTTGAAAATTGACTAAAAGACAGCCATCGTCAGCTTGATACGTTTTCTTCTTTTTCGGCTTTCGAGATCTGACAGGATCGGGTTTGCCCGGGCTCTCCAGGCCAGGTTGGTTTCGGTCTCTTAGCATGCCACTGAAATCCACGGAAGCTACAATGCAGAGGTGCCTTGTGGATTGTGCCCTGTGTGTTTCCAGAGCAACCTGGCGGGTGCTGCTGATTCCTCATCTGCAAGCAATTAAAGAAGAACTGCAAAGAAAGGGTAATTGCCTAGCAACCATCAAAACTGTATCCAATTTCCTTCCCGCCCGCCTCCCCCACCCCATTTCCCCCTCTGCAATTTACATTTTTGGTTGCTTGGTACTGACTGGGAACCTCAAGCATAGTTTGCTGCTCAGCCCGGCTTCTTCAGGGGAGGTCTGATTTTCCCATGCTGGGACAAGCGGCCTATGCAAGGAGATAAGAGTTTGGCAATGGACAGGGATCTCCCGTTCTTCCCCATGATAATCTTTTAAAGCAGGTTGAGCAGACAACAGGTGGCAGGAGAAGATGCCGCTCAGTGGCAGAGCATCTGCTTCACATGCAAAAGGTCATGGGTCCAGTCCCTGGCATTTCCCTTTTAAAAAGCTCGGCCTGAGATCCTGGATTGCTGCTGCCAGAGACTGTGTTCTTAATGCTCCCCCGTGTAAAAGCTCCCTGGGACAAATAGCACGTCAGCGAGAAAAACAGAGAGGACACGTTTTATCCCATCCTTTCTCTAAGGGCCTCAGAGCAGTATACTTCCCCCTGTGTCAGTTTATCCACACAACAACCCTGTAAGGTAGGCAAGGGGGAGAGACGTTGACCAGCTGAATGTCAACCATCAAGGTTTGTGGCGGAGCGTGAATCCAAACCTGGGATTTTCAGAACTGA
The DNA here is from genome assembly GCF_049243985.1 of Paroedura picta. Classification (NCBI taxonomy): domain Eukaryota; kingdom Metazoa; phylum Chordata; class Lepidosauria; order Squamata; family Gekkonidae; genus Paroedura; species Paroedura picta. The sequence continues at coordinate 14,451,432 of NC_135371.1, forward strand.
CCCCGACATTCCCCACAACACCCTGGCACTCATGTGCTGTGGTAGGTTTCCCATTTACAAGGATTTATGAATGCAGAGGAACTTAAAGAAATGTACTCTCTCCTCTGCAACCAGAAGTGGGTCCTTCCTACCACACCTATACTCACCCCTGCCCCATTCTGCCTTATGTGGAGACCAGGTCGGGGTTTCTACTATGATGAGATCATAGAATCCTAGAGTGTGAAGGGGCCACCCAGGCCATCCAGTCCAACCCCCTGCTCAATGCAGGATCAGCCTAAAACATCAATGAGGAGGATCTGCCCAGCTGCTGCTTGAAGACCGCCAGTGAGGGGGAGCTCACCACCTCCTTAGGCAGCCCATTCCACTGCTGAACATTCCCAAATCCTTCAGCCTTTCCTTATAGGGTTTGGTCCCCAGATCATCCTTGTCACTCTCCCCTGCACCCTCTCCATCTTGAGCTGCGTCCATGCGCGTGGGGGAACATATGCGTCTCACCTGGGAGAAACATACCCATTTCTTATTACACTGCAAGTCTCTCTCTGTGCGTAAAGTGCTGTCAAATCACAGCCAACTCACAATGATCCCACCAAGGGGCTTTCAAGAAAGGGGAGAAGCAGAGGTGCCAGCCATTGACTTCCCCCACAGACTCTTCCCTGGTGGTCTCCCTTCAAAATACCCAAACTGCTCAATTTTCAAGATCTGACAAGACTGGCCGATGCTTTCCGGTTTCCACTTGCATCTCTGCTGTTTTTGGCCTCTTGTCAAGGTGCAAAGCCACCCTCTGAACGTTTGCCCAAAAGCTCTGCGGCATCCCATGCTGTTGCAAGAGGAACACAAAGACTATCTCCAGCCCTGCGGGCTGGATTCTGCAGCAGACTTACCAGGTGCCAGTCCTCTTCTCCGGTGAGATTCGGCAAAAGCAGTTATCCGGGGCCAGCTGATTGCAATTTCCTCTGCTATGGATGGTGGGGGACGACAGGGGGATGGGAGGATGCAATTAAAAATAAAATTAGATGGAGCACTTTGGCGGTCCCCAAATCATCCTGCCTTCATGTAGACCGAGGAATTTGGGGAACTCCCCCTTCCATCCTCTTGAGATAGAGATAAAGGCTTGGTATGTTTTATATCCTCCCCTAGAGAAAACCCTCAGGCTCTGATCCATCCAAAACACATTTACCTGAGGGTAAGTCCTGCTGAAACCAAGAGAATTCCATTCCAAGTAAGCGTGTTTAGGGACAGATCATGCGCATAACTTTCACTTTCGGATATCTGTTTGGCACATTCTGTTTCTACAGGTGCTAGATTTTCAAATGGGTTTTTGCTTTGTTGTTTCTGTGTTTTTCCCCGGGGACTGCGGTGAAGCAGGATGACAAAAAAGGAAATAAAGGATAGATGGGAGCAGGGACAACTGTCCAGGGCATTTGATGTCCCATGTGCAAGCTCCATTCAATGCCTGCTCTCATCTTAAGATACTGTTCAGGTATTTTCAATACTTGTGTGAGGGCTTGTGTTCTAGATTAAAGTGTGACCGGTTTTCCCTAGGTGGCAATACACTAGGTAGCTTTAGGTAAGCGATTATTCTTTCAGCCTCAGCCCCGTCCCACCCCCACCTCGGACCTCCAAATGTGGAGATGACAATATAAGCTACTGATCTCTTAGGAAATAATAGCGGCCCTGTCTTACAGGGCGGTTTTAAGAATTGCTGTGAGCTGATCTAGACAATCTAGGCATCATGAGGCCATTTCTGTTTTCCCATGACATATTTGGTCATTTATATGGCTTTCTACATGCATCTCTCGTATTGAATTGCTTGCTTGGCCCCTGAGGCATCCGCTTCAACAGTTTCATCATGAATTTTGATTCCACGCTCTCTGAAAGAATGTGGACTATTTAGCCATCAATCTATGGTTCTCTTTTCAAATTACTGGCTTCTGCAACTTCCTTTAACAAGCTTGCAGTGTCTTAAAGGTAAAGGTATCCCCTGTGCAAGCACCAGGTCATGTCTGACCCTTGGGGTGACGCCCTCTAGTGTTTTCATAGCAGATTCAATATGGGGTGGTTTTGTCATTCCCTTCCCCAGTCATTACTGTTTACCCCCCAGCAAGCTGGGTACTCATTTTACCGACCTCGGAAGGATGGAAGGCTGAGTCGGCTGCTGGGATCGAACTCCCAGCCTCATGGGCAGAGCTTTCAGACTGCATGTCTGCTGCCTTACCACTCTGCGCCACAAGAGACTCTTGCAGTGTCTTACAGGATGAGAAACACCGCCCCGAGATGCCGCAGTGAGGGGAGGTATATAAATGAAATGAATGAATAAATGAAAATAAACAAACTACTAAATCTCTATTCGTTAGCTATCTCATGGTATTAGATTGTCTTTTTATGCCATGCAATTACGCCTGGCAACTCAGTGAGAAAGGAGAGCCAGAAATAAACGAAGAAAATAAGTCACAATTCTTGACTTAGTGTAGGGCAGCTGTTAAGAAGCTACTCAAACCAATAGTCACCCTGGGCCCATTGTTATTTCCTATCTTACCCCATCGCTGCCTCCAAAATTCAGAGAGGGAAGGGGGTCATGGCCAACGGAAGGAGAACTCCTCCTTGAGCGAGGAACTAAATCCTTTTGTCTATCTTTTAAAAAGCAATACTCGCGTCCTGTAATATTGAATTCCGCCAGCTAATTCCTGAATACACTGTTGTGACCTCACCCTGGGCTACTTTGGGCATAAGGGTGCATTCTGCGATTTCCTAGCATGGGATGCTGTGATAACATCGGAGAGAAGGAACCTAAGAAGCTGCAGGTGCTTTAAAAATCACAACAACAACCGCCCTTACCTAAAGAGATCACATTCTCATAATTTTCTTGCATGTCGTCACTGGGATGCAGAAGAGTCCACGCACTGCTATGCCTGGAGGGAAAGGCACAATCACCCATTTCCTTGCGGGTCACATTCATTCTTGCAATAACAACCTCCACCCTATCTCCCCGTCTGCCCATCATCACATTAGTAATAACCACACCCAATCTGCAGGGAAACTGCTGGTCTCTCAAAATTGGTTCCATGCTCTTCATTCAACAATAATCTCTATAAGACTTGGGAAGCCAAAAACTTCTATTGGAAGGCCGGTATGCATCCTGCAATTTAGACTCAAAAGATTATTCACTGCAGGATGTTTGCAAATTTCAATACTTTAGGCGACGAGGTACCTACTGGCTTATAAGGTTGCCAGCCTCCAGATGGGGGCTGGAGATCTCCCAAAATTACAAGGGATCAGTTTACCTGGAGAAAATCTCTGTTTTGGAGGATGGATTCTATGGCATTATATCCTGTCCCCAAAATGTGCCCACCCCTAGATTCCATGCACAAATTTCCAGGAATTTCCAAACCTGGAGTTGGCAACTGCATTGACTTCTCATTCTCTTTGGCTAATTCTGGCTACGTGATCTTCCGAATGAGCCGTGAGGTCCTTTGTGACATGGAGAACAAAAGCCCGGTTCATTGCTTACTTGCCTGGCACATTCTTTCCCCCCTCTTCCACCCAGGAGCTCAGAGAAGGGTGCCCCATTTTTCACTGTCCCGCTTTTTATCCTGACCATGACCTTGGGGCTGCAAGAGAGTGACTTTCCTCTGTTCATCCGGAAAGCTTAAGAGCAGGGCAGGTATTTGCAGTTGGATCTCCCATATCATACTTTATTGCTCCAACCACTTTGCCACAACAGCTATCCAGACACAAGCCTTCTACCCACAAAGAAGACCAAAAAAAGGGGGTCAGCAAATCTGTGTTTGAGGGGTGCCTAACTTGCATCAAGTGATTAAGAGCGTGCCTGGGCTCACAAATGGCATGTGGGAATGCGTTCATCCGGGACAAGATTCAAGACTTCAGGGCAGACCTGGAATTATGCAAAACAAAACATGATGTACAGGTCGTGGTTTTCCTCCGGACTGCACATGCAAAAAAGAACTCTGGTACTCTGGCTTGGTGTTTCTAACGGCTAAGGATCTTGAAGTTGGCAGGAAATACAGCCTAGTAAAGAAGAAGGGGCACTAGAACTAAGGAATGGTAAGGAACCCAGATTGGAATACATAGATGTGATTGATGGAGGATCGCAGCTCAGGTTGCCAACCTCCAGGTGATGGAGGTATCCTAGATCTACAACTGATCTCCAAACTGGAGGTACCCTAGATCTACAGCTGATCGCATTTGCTGGCAGGGGCTCATGGGAATTGTAGTCCATGGACATCTGGAGGACCACAGGTTGACTACCGGCACTGCATCCCCAGCCCAGCCCCCCCTCCAGATTCCATCCTCAAATCTCCAGGAATTTCCCAACCCAAAGTGGCAACCCTAACATACAGCGCATGCTTACAACTCATAAATTCAATCCTGGCCTCTCTCAAACTGCCTCTCAAAGTCTCTTCAGTCTGAGCTTCCCAATGAGCAAGCTCAGACGGATGAGACTGAGAGACAGTTTGGTGTAAGGGCTAGAGCGCTGGATTCCCATCGGAGGACACCCCTCCGCCCCCCCAATTCAGGCTTTTCCTCAGAACTCTAGCCTTTCCTTGCAGGTTGCAATCGCTCGGCCTAAACTACCTCGCAAGGTTGTTGTGCGAATCATGCCGCGAGCGACCCTGAAATCCTTGGAGGAAAGGCGGGGAATGTCAATGGGAGAAACAAAATGAGGCACGGGGCCGAGAGGACCGGTGCGAGTGCGTGTGCGCGCGTGGGGGCATCTCCCCAGAAAGGACGCAATCCGAATTAACGCCATAGTCCTGCAAAGGTTGTTGCTTCGCCTTACCCTCGTCCCTGCCTGCCAGGTAGCCTTGCTTCTTGGATTACTGTTCCTCGCCGGGGCGCCTTGCCTTCTCCGGGAGCGCCATCGCCACCCGATCCCGGGCGTGTCAACGTCGGGGGGTGGGAGGGAGGGGGGGGGAAGAATCTAGACAGCCGATCCCGATCCGGAGTCGCTCGCTTCCCTTCCTCCCCTTCCCAACATTTTCTCTTTCTCGCGCTCTCGGTCGCTCCTCGATTACCTGGTGCTTCCGGTTCAGGAGCGCCTGGATTATGCCTGCGGAATCCGGAGGCTCCCCTCGGGATCCATTAATTGTGAACCATTATTATTAGCGGCCAGGCGTCCCCCCCTCCCCCCAAAAAAAGAAAGGCACCGGGGCGGGGGTGGGGGGGGATGGAAGACAAGCAAGCGAGCGAGAGGTTGCAGACCGGCTGGGTATTGCACGGACACAGGAAGGGGCTGGAGGAAGCGGCTGGTGGTGGGGATCTGATGCTGAGAGGCGAGGAGGGGGAGGCAGGAAGGCGGGGAGGAGGGCTGGGGGGCGGGGGATCATAAAGAATAGAGGGAGAAGAAGACCAGGGATCGCGGTGCGGGGAAGGGGCTGCCTCCCTCCCTGCCTTTGCGCGGCGAAGGGGATCGAGCCGCCTCCATTGCGCGCGGCAAGCGGGCAGAGCCCCTCCCGGCGCCAGAAGGCTGGAGAGATCCTATGCGAGCGGCCAGGCGGCCTCTAAGAAAGACCTCGAGCCCGGCAAGGACTTTCTCATTGTTTGGATAGGCGCAGCTTCCCACCCCCCACTGCCCACCCCAGACAACCCCCGGGAATCCGCGGATCTGTTTGCTCCTGAGCCGCAGAAACCAGGTAAATGCATTGAAGAGGAGATCGGGGGATGGGCTGCAAAGGGACCCTGTGCGGGGGATCGAAAGAGACGACCCTTTCACCCGACAGTGATCTCTTTCTGGGTAACGGGTTAGATCCCTGCTGGAAAGGATGGGCGGGGGGGGGGGGCGTAGGACGGAGAGCCCAAACTGCTGCTTTTATTGACACATGACCTTGTTTAAACTCCCACAAGGGACAGGTTCGGATACCTGGTTGCCCAACAGTGAAGGAGGATCATAAAGAATAGAGGTAGCCCTGGGGTCCCTGTGGTCTCTAAAACTTTCTCCAGATGCCTTTGAGGTTTGCGAAGAGAGGATTGCCCTCCGGGCCAATTCTTTGCCTTGCGAAGGTCCTTTGTGCAGAGGTTTCCAGCCTGCTTGAATCCACATAGGCTTCTCAGACCTTTCTCCAGAAAAAAACGCAATCTGCATTTTTTTTCTCCCGTCTACACGTTATGATTCACAGCATTCCCGCAGATCTGGCATATAAGTGAAATAATTCTGGACTTCAGTATATCTTTTAAAAAAGAGAACGGAAATGGCTACAGCCCCACTGGCTGAGTCACCCTGGTTGCGTGGCTTTCTTCTTGCGTGGCTTTGAGCAAGTGGCTTCTGTTTCTCCCACTCCGCAAAGGGGAAACTGTCAGGCTGTACGTCTCGGTTTTTGTTGAGCGCAAGGAAATCTCTTTGCCGTCCATGACTGGACATCCGCCTTGTGGCGGAGCATTTTGTGTGTGAGAGAGGGGCCAGGAACTCTGTTCCCCAACTCATCCAAACACCAGATGAGGGTAGTCTGACAGGGCCTCATCCGTGGGGGATGGATCAATGATTGTCACGGAAGACCCCGCACTGTTATGTACCTCCCTCCAGATACACTCAGGTGGGTCATAGTGTTGGTCCGCAAGAGAAAAGCTAGATCCAACTCCAGGAGCACCGTAGAAATCTACAAGGTTTGGAGAGTAGAAAGTTTAAGAGTCAAAACTCCCTTTGTCAGATCTGATGCAGGAGCTTGGACTTACATCCAGGAAATCTTGCTCTTAAAGTGCTACTGAACTGAGACTAGCTTTTCCCAGACACTGTCTCCTATAGTTCCTCTTCAGGATTAAATCCAGTGGCTGACAGCGTATAGAAGACACTGTCTGGACACAGTATGATCTACTGAGGGATAAATCTCCTGCTTTTGCAACCTGCGTAGGAGTTGTAAACACAAGAGGGTGCCAAATTCCTGGAGGACCACAATTCTGGCTTGGTGGGCAGATCTGATTTATCTCAGTGTATAGACACAACTGACTCTCTGCAAAGGCTTTCAATTGCATCAGATTCTTTCCCTCCAGGCCATGCACATCTTAGGCCAACCACCACCAGTCTGCTTCCAGGTCTAACCTTCTCAGCTAGCGTTTGTCTGATCCTGCATCTTGACAGCATTTTCCACCACCCCCTGAAGGTCTAATGCAGGGGTAGTCAAACTGCGGCCCTCCAGATGTCCATGGACTACAATTCTTAGGAGCCCCTGCCAGCGAATGCTGGCAGGGGCTCCTGGGAATTGTAGTCCATGGACATCTGGAGGGCCGCAGTTTGACTACCCCTTGGGCAATATCCACACTCCTGTGTAATCCCGAGACAGATTGACATGAAAAGGGGATTAATGCTTTATGCCAGAAATACAAACCTTGAGCAGCAGGTGCTGAGTATGGTGTTGGTAGATGTTCTTCTTGTTTCAGGACCCGTCTTCATCTGCAAGGAACTGGGTTGGTGCCAGACCATGGAGGATGAGTGGCTGGTGGTCGATCCGAACCAGAAGCCTATCTACAGGGAAACCCACCAACAGCCTTGTGAAAGCCTGGTGGCACTCAGTAAGTATCTCGGTCATGGAATATAAGCTCTCAGACCTCAGACTGGGGCATTCTAGCAGCTTTCAGACGAAATACGTGTCTTGCATCTGTTGGGCTCTTTTTCGAGGTGTGCCTGTGGGGTCTGTCAGAAGCAACCACTGCAACAGGCAGCTGGAGGCTTGTGGACACACAGAGGTGTTTATTCGCTGTGACCCCTGGCAGCATAGAGACAAATATCTCCACCACCTCTTCCAAGAATCCGTGCACTAAAAAGGGGTTTTATCTCAGTGTGGTAGAGAAGCTCCTTTCAGGGCTGGGCACACTGCATCATAGAATCATAGAGTTGGAAGGGGCCATACAGGCCATCTAGTCCAACCCCCTGCTCTACGCAGGATCAGCCTTAAGCATCCTAAACCATCTGTCAGTTTGCATGGCCAAAACTGAGAGTAACAATGGCAGACTAAAGTCTGCTTTCATGGAGAATTCGATGAGGCGCAAATACTGTGCCCTAGCTGCAGCCCTCGCTGACAGTTTTGTCTTCAGTAATGACTACATTACACAAGAGGGATCATTACTGTAGCATTTCACTAGAAAGTGAACCTAACTCCCCAAGGGTCTTTCTGAGGCTCCCTCCTAAGAGTAGTAACACTGAGCTTTTGGGGCATCTATCCATTAAGCAAGACTGTTTCCCCCTCCCCTCCAAGTTCTCTAATGGAGAAAGTCAAAGATCCATTCCACGGACAGTTAGGATCCTCACAGCGAATGGTAAACCAGAATTTTACCTTGCCATCTCTCGGGCAGAGTGGAATTCTCACAGGGATCAGATCCTGCTTGGGGATATTTTTTTGAATTTTATTTCTTTATCATTCAGTTTGTATCCCGCCACTCCCACACAGTGGCTCGTAGCAGGTAACAGTCATCATAGCCATCAGAATAAAATCCCACAAAATTAAAAAATCCTGTTTATCCCCATCCCAATGCAGCAGTATAAACTTCCTCATTCAATTGAGAGCCAGCTTGGTGTGGTGTTTAAAAGCTGTGGCTTGTAAACTGGAGAGTTGGCTTTGATTCACTGCTCCTCCACATGCAGCCAGCTGCGTGACCTTGGGTTAATCACAGTCGTGTTAAAACTCTTCTCACAGAGCAGTTCTGTCAGAGTTCTCTCAGCCTCACCTATCTCACAGCATGCCTGTTGTGGGGAGAGGAAGGGAAGACGATTGTGAGCCACTTTAAGACTCCTTTGGGTAGTGAAAAGCAGAGAATAAAACCAATTCTTCTTCATTGTGAATTTTTTGGAATCACTTCCTGCCATTCTTCAGAGCTCTCCTTGGTACTGCACCAGCTTAGTACCACTGTTTCCTCCTCTCAAAAGTTAATGTGTATCATGGCTGACTGGTTCCATCTTGCTGGTATTGTTAATTGGGCCTTGCACCTACAGGTCTCTTGTCATCCTCAAGGCCAAGTGTGGAAGGGCTTAATTGACTCCAGGTGAGCTGAGCCACAGAACGGGCAGGGGAGAATCAGGGTTGATGATGTAATTTTCCAGAGGGTTCTAGCTGAATGTGTTCTGATTGGTTCATTATCATTGCCTGACCCAGCTAGGCCAAAACTATAGCTCACCTGCAAATTTGGAGGCAAGAGCTAGCTTGAATTCTGAAGGATTAAAGGCCTGTTCTTATGATCCTCTGTCAGCAATGTAATGAATGCTTGACCTGAGACCTGAAATTTCATAACTGTAAGATTATGCCTTCTAATGCAGTTCTTCATTGTGTTAGATAATCAAGCTGGTATTTCTTGTTTTCAGAGCTGATTGGTTTTAGAGACCCATGTTGCTTATTATGAACTGATATTCTAAAATTCTTTCCAAGAAACTTTACATATATATTTTTACAATGATCTGTTTCTTGTGCCCTGGGCACCCACGAGGTTCAGATTTGGACTCTTTGACACCTTATAATTTGCAATTTAAAACTGATTTCCTCTCATAACTTTCAATGCTTAACAGGGAGGGTTTTTGCCAGAGATGCCATGATATATAGGGACTCCTTGTTGGCATATGAGACATTCTCACTTGTTCTGCATCCCATAGGAATTAATGTATTTATCTTATTTATTATATTCATATTTATTTAGCTCAAATCTGGCCATTGCAGTTGTCAGAGGGGTTAGGGAGAACATACCTGAGAGCTAGTGTGCAGTAGTGGTGAGGATGTCAGACTAGAATCTGGAAGATCTAGGTTCATCTCCCCATTCTCCTGTGAAAGCTCACCTGGGTGATCTAAGACCCATCCTTTGCTCTTGCCCAGCCTACCTCATGGAATCGTTGTGATGATAAAACAGATGGAGAGGAGAGCAATGGATGCCACCCTGAGCTTCTTGGGGGAACAGGGGGGATAAAACATACTATAGAAAAAAACCTACGCTGCTTAATTCTTTGGAAATTGGCCTTCAGTAGGGCATTTTTAATCAAAACGCAGAAGTGAAAGGGAACTGAAATTGGTATCCTAATGGCTGGCCTAAGCAGTGCTATTTCCACAACCAATATTCAAGAAAATTTTCATTCTGATCTCCATGGACTTGGAGATGCTTGCATAGACATTTGGAGGTAGCCAGTGCCTTATGTAAGCCATAGATTGTATGCAGGGGCAGCCACTTACTTGAGCGTATTTAACGTATAAAGACATACTTGGTTTGCTTACATTGATTATTGTACCCATGACAAGTTGGCAACTCAGTAGATGAACAGGCATCATTGCACTGGAGGCCAGGTGGTTGTGAAAGATATATCCCTGAGCTTAGTTATAAGGTGGCCCAATTACACATGTAAATCCTCACTTGATAATTGTCTTCATTAAGTGATAAGGGTAGGGCTGTGGCTCAGTGGTAGAGCAGCTGCTTCATACACAGAAGGTTCTGGGTTCAATCCTGGGAAGCTCCAGCAAAAAGGGACAGATAATACTCCAGAAATCTGATCCCAGTTAAAAGTAGACTTGATGGGCCAAGGGGGCCTGGCTGAGCAGAAGGCAACTTCTTGAGTTGATTTGAATCATAGAATCATAGTGTTGGAAGGGACCTCTTGGGTCATCTAGTCCAACCCCCTGCACTATGAAGGACACTCCCAACCCTCTCGCTCATCCACTCTAACCTGCCACCCCCTTGAACTTTCACAGAATCAGCCTCTCCGTCAGATGGCTATACAGCCTCTGTTTAAACATTTCCAAAGATGGAGAACCCACCACTCTGTCAGGAAGTTCTTCCGAATATTTAGACGGAATTTCTTGTGAATTAATTTCATCCCATTGGTTCTGGTCCATCCCTCCGGTGTTCTGCGAGTTTTAAGAGTTTTTGTTCTTAGGACCTGGCAACTTGGAACCAAAGGTCACAGTCAACTTGGCATATAAGTACTGGATCCAGTTGGCCGAGGCAGGACTAAAAAAGGCAAAAGGAGTATGCAGTCCAGGGAAATTAAAATGGAATTGTATATCTGCACATATTTGAGCAAGTACTTCACAGTAGGGAGTTGTAAGTTTGGTCGGTCAAGGAAGCATGGCTAGAACGGGACCCTTCAAAAAGTCTTTGAGATTTCCTGGTGTGTTTTTTCTCCTCCCAAGCAGGATCTTCAAGTTCTGAATCCAATGAGATTTTCCTTGTGGAAGATGAAGAAGAGCCTTGTATCCCAGAGCCTGGAAGACGGGAAAACCCAAGAAGAGCCAATTTAGGTGAGGAGTCCATTTCAGTTTTTTTAGGACAAGAGTGCTAGTAAAATATAGAAGCTAGAGCAGGGGTAGTCAAACTGCGGCCCTCCAGATGTCCATGGACTACAATTCCCAGGAGCCCCCTGCCAGCATTTGCTGGCAGGGGGCTCCTGGGAATTGTAGTCCATGGACATCTGGAGGGCCGCAGTTTGACTACCCCTGGGCTAGAGCATCAGGCTAGGAAGCCCTGACTTCAGATTTCCACTCAATCATACAAATCCTTGAGTGACTGTTGATAGGCAGGTGGCTGTCCGGGCCCCTGAGAGATAAAACAGGCACTCAGCTATTTCCCACCTGAGCCAATGGGCGTGGCTGTTCCAACATTCCATCTTCAGGGTTCAAATACAGATGCTGGAAGTTTAGGACTGCCTGAGGGATTATTTAGACCAAAGAAGGAGAATTGTCTCAGCAAAGGAGCTAACAATTTTGTGTGTAGCTCAGCTTGGTAGCATGGCAGACTGGTTAAACTCTAGAGGATAGAGTCGCAAAGCTTGTCTCTGGTAATGAGCACAGCCAATAATTAAAAGCTTTAAAAAGCATTCACCATATTATATACAGGTTATGGGCTGAATGCTTTTTAAATACGCCTTCATTTTTGTTTTATGAAGCCTCCTGCTTCGGTGATCTTTGTCCCCTTCTCGCTCAATAAAAAAAACTTAGCTCACGGCAGAGATTCAAAGCCTTCACCTGTGGTATGCCAAGAACATCTTGAAACTGAAGGGAAGGCTTTTATCTCAACACCAAGCGGGTTCCCCAGAGAGGGAGAGGGTTCTCTCCGTTTCAGCTTCTTGTGAGAAAAGAGTGGAGGAATGAACCATGTGCATTGTCCTGAACTCCTCAGAGAAATAGCAGAGTAAAAAATGTGGTGCATCCACAAAACCGTTGGTTCATTTTCATTATGCAGCCCAACAAGCTCACCGCAGCATGAAATATTTGCCCTCTCCCCACATTTATCAGATCTGTGTCTATCATGAGCATGTGTGTGTGTATTTACCCCAGGGAATTACAGATTGTGGCATCTGGCATAGAAATGGGTGTCGTGAGAATTTTGACTTCAGTAGTTCTGGATGGAACCATGAGATCTAGAAGCAGAAGTCTCAGATTAGGGAACATCTGGGTCACATCTGCTTTTATCGGGTGTTGGTAGCAGGGGGATTAGTTGAGGGTGAGGTGGGAGGAGGGCAATTCTTGCTGTTTTAATATATTCTGTCTGTTCATTTTAAATTTGTCTCCAGAACTATGATCCTGGCCACCGCGAGCCGGCTGTGCCAGGAGCAGTGGCCTATAAAATAAATAAATAAACCAGGTTGAAATGCTTCCGGAAACAAATCCCTTTGCTGCTGACTCTTTCTGTACAGAGCTGAGCACTCGTAGTGAGTTGTCTTGTCTGTGCCTTCCAGCAGGTGAGGGACTGGGCAGCGAGGAAGAAGAAGAGAGCGAGGAGGAAGAAGTCCAGCAGCGCGACGGTCCCAAGGTGGTGCAGCTGGACGCCAGCATGGTTTCCGGGGAATGCAAGAGCCTCCGCTGGAGGGTGGTGCAGCAGGTGGGCGGAGGCGGCAAGGTACTGGCGAGAGAGGGCCCGCCCATCATGGTGCTGCAGAAGGGCTACCAGTGCGAGGACTGCGGGAAAGTGTTCAGCTGCAGCTCGCACTACAGCAAGCACCGGCGCACGCACACCGGGGAGCGCCCCTTCCGATGCGGAGAGTGCGGCAAGAGCTTCAATGTCAGCTCCAACCTCTACAGGCATCAGCGGGCCCACGCCAACGCCAACGCGGCGCCGGTCGCTCCCGTGGCCTCCCTGATGCCCTCCCGCGGCTTGCCTTACCAGTGCGCCGACTGCGGCCAGTGCTTCCGCCGCAACACGGAGCTGGTGACGCACCAGCGGCTGCACACGGGCCGCCTGCCCTTCCAGTGCAGCGACTGCGGCAAGAGCTTCTCGTGGAGCTCCCACTTTGCCCGGCACCTGCGGATCCACACCGGGGAGAAGCCCTACCCCTGCAACGAGTGCGGCAAGCGCTTCAGCCGCAGCTCCCACCTCTACCGGCACCAGCGCACCCACGGCACCAACGCCGCCGCCAACGTCACCCGCGCCTACATCTGCACTTACTGCGGCCGCAGCTTCAGCACCACGCTGCACTTCGACCAGCACCAGCGGACCCACCGCGGCCGCAAGCCCTACAAGTGCACCCTGTGCGGCAAGGCCTTTGCCGACGGCTTGGCCTTGGTGAAACACCAGCGCTTGCACTTAATGGGCGGGGACCAGCACCACCAGTGCCCCGAGTGCGGGCAAAGCTTCGGAGGGCGGTCGCAGCTGGCTCGCCACCGCCGGCTCCACGGCACCACCGACAAGCCCTACGGGTGCGGAGAGTGCGGGCAAAGCTTCGGTGCTCGGACCCAGCTCACCCAGCACCGGCGCCTGCACGTCTCGGCCGACAAGCCCTATCACTGTGGGGAGTGCGGGCTGAGCTTCACCTGGAGCTCGCACTGGGAACGGCACCGGCGCATTCATACCGGGGAAAGGCCCTATTCTTGTGGGGACTGCGGCAAGCGCTTTGGGCGCACCTCCCACCTCTACCGGCACCAGCGCACCCACGCCGGGGGCCAGCCCCACGTCTGTCCGGACTGCGGCAAGAGCTTCAACAGCACCTTGCACTTCCAGCGCCACCAGCACACCCACCACCTTGACTCGGAGAGCGCTCAGCTCTCTGCCCACCCTCGTGGGGACTACGCCAAGCCACGTGCTGACGCGGCGGCCCTGCTTAAGCGCCAGTGCGTGCACACAGACGACAGGCCGCACCCGTGCCCTCAATGCGGACGCCGTTTCCGTGGCGCCGCGTACCTCTACAGGCACCTCCGGAGCCACGCGCACCATGTGGGAGAGACTATGCTCCTGCCCGCTTCTGCAAAGTGTGAGGGAATTGTACCGTGCTAAGGAGTCAGGAAGGGTCTGTGCAGTCCTAAAGAGCATTAGGCCCCCTGTGGGGAACCCCGTCCCTAGCTGGCAGACATTCAGAGCTCCTGTCAAGAAGAGCTCCCCAGGGATTCAAGACCAGTCCAAAGCCCTTCAGGCGGCTGCTCCTGTCCAAATATGTGCTCTGGCCCAATGTTTTGTTAACATTTCTGAGTTGTAAGGGAGGTAAAATGACATCCTGTAGGACCATTTTAGGTTGGCAGGGGTCACGGAGCTTCTTAGTAAGTCCGTTTTCCCTCACGGCAAGTCCCATGAAAGATGAAAACGTTCTCATTTTGTTTACTCATTTTGTCCCCCTTTGTGGCACCTGTCTTTGGGGACCAAGGTGGCCACTGAACCTGCTCAGTTTCAGAAGGTAGGCCGCATCCCCTGAGGGGCCTCTGTCTGATTACAAGTCTTGGATTCTGAGTAGCCCACGGGCCTTGTAGGAAGGGCTTGGGATAATGTTATATACCCATCTGAATACTAAGCCCCAGAAACAGTCACATAGTGAAGAAAGAGTGGGAGACAAAAATCAGGTCCATTTCAATCTGTCAATAGCCACAGTGTTGTGAAGGTGCTCAGGGGTCCCCTATACTCCCTAGCCCCTTGGCCGAGCAAGAGTTCCCAGTGCTCCTTGGGAAAGCCACACCGTTAAACCAGTCTGCATTTATGGTAGCACTACACTACCATTTTGACTGTGAGATGATATATAATGCCCCCTCAAAATCCTTGCAAGTAGAAAGCCAGCATAGCAAGCAAAGGGCCGGGTTCAACCCCCCCCCCCTCGTTCTGCTTGCTCTTGGCCTGCAAGTTGGGTTCTAACTCGAGAACATTCACTTGGGGCAGGAGTAGTCAAACTGCGGCCCGCCAGATGTCCATGGACTACAATTCCCAGGAGCCCCTGCCAGCATTTGCTGGCAGGGGCTCCTGGGAATTGTAGTCCATGGACATCTGGAGGGCCGCAGTTTGACTACACTTGGCTTAGGGTATCTACTACTTCTAGTCAGGAGCGGTACATTCCGTTCACAACTCCTTTCCCGCTCATTTTGCTCCAGCATCATCAGTCTGGAGTAATTTCAGGGAAGCCTACATTCTGTCAGTTGAGCTTGTTTGTTTTGCAGGCAGCCCTCCCTTCAAGCACACAAAAACATTATTTCAGCCAGCAGATTTGGGACCAGTTTAGACAAGCAGCAGAATCAAGCGGTCAGGACCATGCCCGACTGCACCGGTTCAAGCCACAGGTGGGAGGCTGCCTGTTTAAATATTCCCCTCCTCTTGACAATACTCCCAGCAAATGAAAAGGAAGCAAATCAGAGAGAAAGGACCATTCTTTCTGCCCTGCATGTTAATGTTCTGTGTGACTCCTGTGTTAAGGACATGAAATCTCCCCTCCCTTGCCTAGCAATCCAGGAAAACCTTGATTCGATGGATTGTGTGATTCACTTTGCAAGCCTCTAAGAAAGGCGGAACTACCAAACCAAAACTCAAACGTAGGAAATATTTGGGGCAAACGGAATCCATGTCTTGTACCGAGTCAGAGCATTGGCCTGTTCCGGGCGATGTTGTCTAATCTGATTCTCTCTAAAATCAGAGTCCAGTAGCACCTTTTAAATCCAACAAAGATTTATTCTCTCTGATTCTCTCTGCCATTGCTGCCTGGTGACCATCAGTTTGAGTTTGTAGGTTGAACGAGACCCCTTTAAGAGCAAGGCACACACACTGTGGCTGAGCAGGGGCTTTGGGACAGAGGGCATGTTTCTGGGTCAGAGTCTGCGAACGGGCTTTGGATTGGGTTGTGGGGAGGTGGGTAGATTAGACGGGTAGATTAAATAGCAGAGTAGAGCAGGGTGGTGTATTAGCGAGGGATCAATTGTGATGCGGAGCAGGGAGTGAACGGAGAGAGGTATTTGGGGATCTTTTCTTGTGACCCCACTACCAATCCTATCCATATGCACTGACAGCCTACTGGATCAGGTTCCCTACCCTACTGTTACGAAGAGGAAGTGGCTCTGTTGGAAATCCTATGGCAGGAATATCACCATCCTTCTGTGCCTCAAAGGTGGCAACCATGGTTCTCTGGGGCTGGGCCAGTTCTAAGAACAACGGGAGTGTCCAGCTACAAAAAAAGAAGGGATTTCTTTATGTGGGGTGACCCAAGAAGAAGACTGCTTTCACAGGATACCTTGGGCCTGCCTTATATTCAGGAGGGTGGTGTTTTCTGTTTTGTTTTTGGACTTTTGACATCTACACGACGATTTCACATTTTGTACGTTCGGGGCATCCCCATTTTGCCCTTCTCCCAACAGACCCCAGACCACCTCTGAACATTCCCGTACCTTGAGCTGGCTGAATTGCGCAGGCCCTGTTTGCTCTAGTGTGTTACCCAAAGTAACAAGTGGCTAGATGTTTCTTCATGGTAGAGAAGCTGCTGGAACGCGTAAGGCAATTCAACCCTAGGAGGCCATTGTGCGTGTCACACTTGAGTGTGTCAGTGTCCAAATCAAAGAAGGAAAAGCCCAGTGTCAAATGCCCAGCTGTGATTTCGCCAGTTCATCCTCTGCTCCCAAGGAGCAACCCTGCACATCTGTTTCCAAGAAGAGATCTGGTGATCACACACTCCTCGGTCCTCCTTTTTGGCTGTCATGCCAGGCTCTTGACAGCGTGCTTCTGTCGGAGCAAAGGATGGATGTAGCCCTCTGTATTTTCCTGGCAGCCGTAAGATGCACTCCTCAATCACTTCCAGGCCAACCAGCAATTGACTGGGCAGCATCTTTTCACAGCGCTTATCTCCCCACCTTCCCTGTTGGATAAAACGGCCAATGAGAGTGAAGGATAATGGTAGCAGTGGGTCAGAGTGCTGCTCCTTAGGAAGTGGTTTTACATCCTCTCCCGTGGGCCTAGATGTCCACCCTCTCTGGGTAGTGGTCCAGTGGTCCAGTCTTCTAAAAGATGTTGGGAATGAGAAAATAAGGAAAGAATGCAGAAATTGTGGATTGCCAGTTGCGGCCACGAACAGAAATTCAAGGACAAACTAGAGGTTACTGCTGGCATGAGATAGGTCAAGGCTTCCCCAGCCCTTTTTACAGATGATATATTGGAAAACTACCATTTTAAAGGGCTCCAGGACTTAATTTGGCTCAGGAGTGTGGTGATAAAGAGCTTCAGCCTTTCCTCCTGAACAGTTCTTTTTTTTTGGTGGGGGGGGGGGGCGGGGATTTGCCTCTCTGTAGAAGCTAAAGGAACACATTTGGTTTAGGAGTACCCTGACCCAACTCTTGTCAGATTTAATGTCTAGTTCGGCCCTCCATTGTTCCCTAAGACAGCAGTGTTTGTTTATTGGGAATTTGGTGGTCACTGGCCTGCAAGAATGCCATCTTACTGATCCAGCTGTGTCCGAAGCGAGCAGGATTTTGTGTGTGTTGTGAAGCAAATAGATTAGAGGAATTAAAAAAAGGAATTAAAAAGGGTTTGTGTTCACGGCTGCTTTTCTTGGTCTCTCAGGGAACTAACTTGTCTCTCAAAAGAAGCCTTTCTCAACTTTTTCACCATTAAGAAACCCCTGAAACTTCCTTCAGGCTTCGAAAAGCCCCAGAATTGGCGCAATGGTGCAGAATATGGTTGGGAACCATTGCTGTGTACACCCCTACCCGGTGCCCCGCCCCTTCCCACCCACTCCAGGCCCATCATTGGCCATTTTGGGGGTCAACATGACCATATATGGTCATCACTTGATAAATGTTTAACAATTTGAAAAAATTTATAAAAAAATTAATTAATTCCCACCATTTGTGAAACCCTTCCAGGCAGGGCTGTCAAGTAACCCAGGTTGAGAAAGCTTGACTGGCCAGGGTGGAAGTGTTTAAGAATAAAAGTGTCTGAGATCTAGATCTCCTATGAATCGAGTAAAATGAATTGAGATCTGCCTAGGTATTACTTTGTACCCAGTCCTTTATCCCACTGCACACTTGTGAAGGTGCTCACGGACAAGGCGGTAATTTATAATCAGTAGTATACTCCCTGGATTTTTAGACATGAAGACAGTCATTCCATCGAGGTACCATCCTACAAGTTCCCAATGCATTTACTTTATTTCTTGCCTACCTTTGATGTAGAGACTCAAGATCAAGATGGGTTACGATGTTATAAAAAAGACACACACACACCCTGGTACACTATGTACAATGACCAATGCAATAAAACTGTTACACAGTTAAAAGGTCAAGGTGCCCTGGGGGGGCAAAAACTTCTTCCCCAGCTGGCTGCCTTACCTCTCCGGTCCAGAGAGTTTTTCTTTTAAATCAGCAGCACAGAATACATTTTTGATAATAGGTCTGTTTTTCCATAGGTTTCCATCCATCAGTAGTGGCTTAGGTGAGTCTTGTAGATCAGTGGTTCTCAACCTGGGGGTCGGGACTCCTTTGGGGGTCAAATGACCCTTTCATAGATGGGTCCCATGGGAGGGAGTAGGGGCTGATTCTTCTCCCTTTTCTGACCTGAAATGCCCCCTCCTGTTTGCTCACCTGTGGTAGCTCTAAATTTACCTCCAACAGGGCAAATAACAGTTCCCTGTCCTGTTATGACCTTAAATTCAGCACATCGACAGCTTGTCAATCCTGCTGGACGGCAACTTTTTATCCAGCCCTCTTGCCTGTGCTTTTTAAAGGCAGTTTGATGGGCAAAACATTCCCCGCTTAGGGCACAAGAGCAGCCCAGACCTGGGCTTTTCCTGGTCAGCTGGCAATATATGTTCCCCCTAAACAATGACAGGTGGCAACCCAGTCTCTAGACCTCACTTACGCTGGCTCTGAATAAAGTTTGCAAATGAAACCCACATAATTGCCAGTCTGCAAACTGGAGACTTCTTGGTGTAACGGTTAGGAGCATGGACTTCTAATCTGGCGAGCCGAGTTTGATTCCCCGTTCCCCCACATGCAGCCAGCTGGGTGACCTCGGGCTCGCCACAGCTCTGATAGAGCTGTTCTGACTGAGCAGTTCTGTTGTAGCTCTCTCAGCCTTCCTTACCTCAGGAGGTGTCTGTTGTGGGGGGAGGAAAGGGAAGGCGAATGAAAGCTGCTGTGACACTCTTCTTCCTCAACCTACCAGGTAGGGTTGCCAGCTCTGGGTTGGGAAAAACCTGGAGATTCGGGGGCGGGAGCTTGCGGAGGGTGGAATTTAGGAGGGAGGGGCTCCAACGGGTGATAATGCCACCTTCCAAAGCGGCCACTTGCTCCATGCAAACGGACCTCCATCTCCTGAAGTGGTAATGCCAGGAGCTCTTCAGGCACCACCTGGCGACAGATTACCCTAATACAGGGGTAGTCAAACTGCGGCCCTCCAGATGTCCGTGAACTACAATTCCCAGGAGCCCCTGACAGCTAACGCTGTCAGGGGCTCATGGGAATTGTAGTCCACAGACATCTGGAGGGCCGCAGTTTGACTACCCCTGCTACCTGGACGCATGTTTTGGTCTCCTCTACTCGGGCCACATTTCCCTCTCCTGAACGCCGAACCTGGGGGAGAGGTCTCTACCCTCAAACGCCTGCCTGCTGCCTGGCTGGGCGATGGCTGCATGGGTGCAATGCCTGCGTCCCTGAGATGCGCCATGCACGGCGCGGGAGATTGCAGGGAGCCAGCAGAGGGCCCTGGCTGCGGCTGCTCGGCGAAGGGGGCCGCTGGATGGATGGATGGCTGCCTCCCCCCCCCCCCGCCCCTTCTTTCTGCCGGCTGCCTGTATCCGGGGTTGAGCTTCCTGGGTCAGGAGCTGCTGCTGAGCCCGGAGTGACCCGGGCGTCCCCCGCCCCCTACAGAGCCGCCGCTGATGCCCCCGAGGGGACGCCGCGCCGCACCAGGGCTCTCCCGCGCCCGCCCGCGGCGGGGGGCTGGATCCGGCTGGGAGCCCCCGCACTACCCCGGGGTAGGAGGCCACCCCGGGGTCTCAAGCCACGCGTCACCCTTGAGCCGCTGGACACCCCGGGGATTGGAGAGAGGAGGGTAAATAAAGGATTTGTGGGGGGGGGGACGCGCCATCCCCACGGAAGGGTCAGCCGAATGGAGGGACCCCGGCGGCCGCCTCGCCGCACCCGCCTGGGAGCAAGTCCCCTGGAGTCAGTGGGTCTCCCCTCCGAGCAAATGGGCTCAGGGTCCGGCGCCCCGTTGCACGAAAAGCCTTCTTCGGTCCCCACGGCGGCAGGGTTTATTCCAAAGTGGATCTGGCCATCTTTGGTGCGGCAGAGAGAAATCTGTGCCGTGGCTAGCAGTTTTTGTGTTGTCGCGCACGAAGGTGTGTGTACACAAAGATCTGGGTTGGTTCTTGCAAATAAATAGCGGAGGTGAGAAAGTTAGCAACTGGCGGGGGTAGTATTCTTTCCTTAGCTGGAACCACCTGCCTCTCCGCCCGCCCCCCACCTTTTCCTTTAATATTGTATCTGCCCTTGTCCAGTCTGTCCTTCCTTTCATTTTTTCTGTCCAGTCTGTCCTTCCTTCCTTTCATTTTTTCTGCCTGGAATTGGGAATGTATGCACATGCCTTTGCTGCTTATGCACTTGGCAGTGGTGTTTGTGTGCTTTTATAAGAAACATGACAAGGGTAGGTGTTCCCACTGGCCCACTGTTCCACTTTTACTACAGCCCTACATGGTTGGTTAGACTGAGATATTGGGTCCTAAATCTAATCCATAGCTGTTAAACTATACGTCCCTCTCTCCCCAATGGAAGATAAAGAAGAGGAGGTTTTTAGGGACCAAATAAGGATTCAAAGGGCATTCTCCCCTTCTCTGTTTTATCCTCACAACAACCCTGGCAGGTAGGTTAGTCTAAGTGTGTATGACTGGCCCCAAATCACCCAGCAGACTTCTGTGGCAGAAAAGGGGGATTCGAACTTGGGTCTTCCAGAGCCTGGACCTGTACTCAAACTACTACACCATCCAGAGTCGGTGACAAAATGTAGTTTTTCAGGGAGGGAACCCTTTTGAGGGAAAGGTCCCAGTTGCTTTGCCATGCTTTTATTGCACCTAGAGAGAAGATGCCCAGAGCTAGGAATCAGAGTCACACCCTCAAACGCCCTGCATAGGATTGTGCAGTCACTTGACAGGCTAGTTTTGTGGAAACTTCCTAATGTGGTGTTTTGAACCCCATGCTTTGGCATGTCACCCCACCAAGCCACCTTGGCCTCCCATGCAACACAGAAAGGGTTCCTCTAGGACTCCAGGAGATTAAACTCCTCTCTCTCCACAGTTCTGTCAGGCGGTGGGGAGTGGACAACGCTGGTCATTTCACAAGCCCTTCTGTACATCCCCTCAGAGTGTGACATCATGCAAGAGAACTATGAGAACGTGATCTCATTGGGTAAGAATGCATTTTCTTTTTTTACCATATATCACCATGTACTGGTCCCAGCTCAGGTTTAAGTTAGAGGGGCTTATGTCAGACAAATCCTTCTCTCTTGAATTTGTAACAGTCAGGATTTATCTTGTCCTGAATTCAGATTCTACCCCACCCCCATATTCTCCTAGAGCAATTGTTACCCAAGTCAGTCTTCGTGTCATGTTGTCATATGTCCACTAGAGGTGGAAAATGCAACTCAGAATCTGAGGATTGCCCTGTATAGTGTAGTCACCAGTCCCCATTTAACACAACAAAAGGGAAAAAATCAGAAGAGACATACTTAATGAAGAAGGAAACTTCAGTGTCCTATTCAGGATCAAAATCTGGCGGCAGAAAGTGCCATCAGCTTGCAGCTGACTGAAGGCAACCTGATGGGCAGAGGTGGAAGAACTGTGGCTCTCCAGATGTCTATGGATTACAATTACCATGAGCCCCTGTCAGCAGGAATTACATCTCACCCCCAGACTACAGAGATCAGTTTTCCTGGAGAAAATGAGAAATTTAGAGCCGCTTTGGGACTCTTAAGTGGGGTATAAAATATCTGGCTCTTCTTTTTTCCTTCAAGGAGTAGCAAACCCCTTGAGCCCAGCAGGGGCTCATGGTAATTGTAGTCCATGGATGTCACTATTTGGCTACCTGTGCTGTAGATCTTCAAGGCAAGAGATGATGGTTTGAATGAAGTGGCTTGCCATTGCTTGCCTGTGCATAGACACCTTGGTGCTCTCTTGTCCAAATACAAACGAGGCCTGACCCAGATTAGCTTCTGAAATCAGATGAGATCGGGCTAGCCTGGGCTCTTGTGGTCAAGACAGAGATTCAGAGCTCTGTGTAAAGCCATCTTAAACTGATGCCACTTTTCTTCCCCTAAGAATAAAATGGCCCTTTAGTCGCTCTGCACTTCCCAGGTTCTCATAGTGTTTTTCTAACTTGCACTCCATCCCACTTCCCCCATCCACAGCAGAGGAGATTGCAATCAGCTGGCCCAGGATAACCGCTTTCGCTGAGTCCCACAGAAGAAGAGGGCTGATGTCTGGTAAGTTAGCATGGGAAGGAGAGCTGCATCCCCCCAGTCCCGTCTGGCAGCGTCACTTGGTGCCCCACCTGCACCCTGTCCTGGAGAGAAATATTCTAGCCAGGCTTTCATAGCTTGGTTGCTTCAGGACTGGACTATTGCAATGCACGCCCTTGAAGACTTTTAGGAAATGTCATCTGGTCCATAAAGCTGTAGCCATGCTGGCAGGTATAATTAGCAGCACTCAGGTTATGTGCCTTAAAACAGGGCTAGTCCACCTGTGGTCCTCCAGATGTTCATGGACTACAATTCCCATGAGCCCCTGCTGGCAGGGGCTCATGGGAATTGTAGTCCATGAACATCTGGAGGACCACAGGTGGACTAGCCCTGCCTTAAAAGATCTGCAGTGACATCCAGTCTATTTCCAGGCATAGTTCACATCCCCAGTCTCTGTGGTGCCTCACCTAGGTTCAGCCTAAGAAAGGCCCTTCTTTGTGGTGGCACCTGCTGAATGTAATCTCTAAAACGTGCGGGATAAGATAAGTCCACTTTCTACTCCCCATTTCATTCATAAGTTGGCTAGGTCAGCCACTGCCAGCCCCAGAGATCAGATAATTTTGGTTACCAGACTGAAGTGGGTAGAGGGAGCAATTCTTCTTCAGTTCAGAAGTGTAATCTTAGTTGAAGAAGAACTTTGGGTTGTAAGACTTGCCTTGGCATTGAATGTGAGCATTATGACTTCCTAAGCTTATAACGTGAGCATGAGGGATGCAAACCTGGATGGTTGCTGATTTTTGCACATTGAGCTACTCTTAGAAGCACCATTTGGATGAATTTCCATTGCTTTCAGTATTTGAACTTCTGTGAGCTAAGGCAGCAGTCCCCAATCTTTTTATCACCGGGGACCAGTCAATGCTTGACAATTTTACTGAGGCCCGGGGGGGAGGTAGTCTTTTGCTGAGGGACGTTGCCGCTGCCTGAATCCCAGTGTCCCTGACTTCCTGCTGCCTGCTAGGGGGCACTGCCAGCAGCAGCTGCACAGTGCCACACTGAGAGGGAGCCCCAGCCATGGCAGCCGCTGGAGAGCCAGCGGCAGCATGGCAGGGCAGCCCCCAAGGCAGCAGCTGGGGAGGAGGACGAGGAGGAGCCGTGGCCCACTACCGACTGATCCACGGACTGGTACCGGTCCCCGGACCGGGGGTTGGGGACTACTGAGCTAAGGGACAGAAAGGGCTGGCTAGATGCTAGAACAGCGTTTCTCAACTTTTTTTTACTGCTGAGAAACCCCTGAAACATTCTTCAGGCTCTGAGAAACCTCAGAAGTGGCCGGATCGTGCAGAATACGGTTGGGAAACATAGTTGTGTACATACCCACCTGGGACTCCTCCCCTTCCTGGCCCATCATTGGCCATTTTGGGAGGGGAAGGATGCTCAATATGACCATTTATCACCTGATAAATGTTAACAATTTTTAAAAATATATAAAAAATAATTAACTCCCGCCTATTCAGGAAACCCAGGGCTGTCTAGAAACCCCAGGGTTTTATAAAACCCTAGTTTTTACAATATATTGATTATATTGAACCGCCATTTATTTAGTTATTGTTAATATTTTATAGAGTTTTAAAGGGCAATTAAGGGGTATTAGAGCCTCTTGTGGTGCAGAGTGTTAAGGCAGTAGACATGCAGTCTGAAAGACATGCAGCACATGAGGCTGGGAGTTCGATCCCAGCAGCCGGCTCAAGGTTGACTCAGCCTTCCATCCTTCCAAGGTCGGCAAAATGAGTACCCAGCTTGGGGGTAAATGGTAATGACTGGGGAAGGCACTGGCAAACCACCCCGTATTGAGTCTGCCATGAAAACGCTAGAGGGCGTCACCCCAAGGGTCAGACATGACTCGGTGCTTGCACAGGGGATACCTTTACCTTTACTTTTATTAACTGAAGATGTTTTATTCTTGTGATGTTGTGTTTATGACATGTTTGTGAACCGCCACGAGCCAGCTACACTGGGAGTGGCGGTATAGAAATGTAGTAAACAAACAAACAGTTGAGACATTCTGTGCTAGAATCACACTGCTCCACATTTGTCCAGATCAGATTTTATGTGCCCTACTGAGGTGCTCCCTTTCCTTTACCCGCTTCCGTTTTGGCCTTCTGTGGTGCAGACCCGGAGCCTGAACACAGCCCAGTGGAACCGGTCCCGGTGCAGGACTCCGTTGTGGCCGGGCCGAGCGAAGGTGGACTGAATGTGGATCTGCGGCGGCAGCTGGGCCTCATCCTACAGACTGCGGGCAGGAGCCAGGTGGAGAAGATGCTGCGGGAGCTGGTGAAGGAGCAGAGCCAAGATGGGAAGCGCAGACCGCGGAAGAAGGTCCTCAGGAGCCCCAAAAGTGAAGGTGGGCAGGTCTCATTGCGTGTGCCACAGGGGCAGTGCGTGAAATCATTGGAAATAAAGAGGATTGCCCAGCTGGGATGCCCAAGGGACTAGGCCATGCCTCTTGCATGCCTTCCATCTCTGTATCTGTTTAATAGGTAGCAGCAGCTCCCTTTGATCTATAGCATCATAGAATTGGAAGGGACCTCCAGGGATATCTAGTCTAGCCCCCTGCCGAATGCAGGAAATGGCCACAAAAGCCAGGCACCTACACAGTCCTTTTAGCCACCCATTTACAGTCTGCCTAAGTTCACAGAATTAGCATTTTTGTCAAAACAAAAAGCTTAAAAACTTCCAAAGAAGGAGAACCCGCCACCTCTCGTGGAAGTCTGTTCGACTGAGGAAGTGCTCTAACTATCAGGAACTTCTTCCGGATGTTTAGCTGAAAATTTTTTTGAATTAATTTCATCCCATTGGTTCTGGTCCGACCCTCCAGGGCAATGGAAAACAACTCTGCTCCATCCTCTATGTGACAGCCCTTCCAGTATCTGAAGATGGTTATCGTATCCCCTCTTAGTCATCTCCTCTCCAGGCTAAACTGACCAAGCTCCCCCAACCTTTCTTTCTTGGTCTCCAAACCCCTCAACATCTGTCGCCCTCCTCTGGACACGCTCCAGTTTGTCTACATCCCTCTTCAACTGTGGTGCCCAAAACTGAACACAGTGCTCCAAGTAAGGCTGGAGTAAAGCGGTGCCATTATCTTGCATGATCGGGACACTATACTCCTTTATGTACTGGTTGTTAAGAGTATTTTGACATTGGTGCAACTTGCTTACTGGGACCACCACTGCTTGTTTTACTTAAAAAAAAAATCATGTACGTTTTATTGGCCCTGACTGGGATGACCCAGGCTAGTTCAATCTCATCAGATCTTGGAAGCTAAGCAGGGTTGACCCTGGTCAGTCCTTGGGTGGGAGACCACCAGAGAAGTCCAGGGTGGTAGAGGCGGGCAGTGGCAAACCACCTCTGTTTTTCTCTGGCCTTGGGTCCCCTAAGCAGGCTGCAACTTGATGGCATTTCCTACAACATTGCAACGTATTACTTGTTGTCCAGGCAGAATGCTCCTAGCACTAAGTGGCTGTAAATTGGAGAGGAGACATTTCCCCAAACCAACCTTTTCAGTTCAACCTGAAAAATCATGTGGGGATTGCAGTCATTCTCCCTGTGACGAAGCTGGCAGACCCAAGTTTAGGTTATCAGTTTTCCTGGATACTCTCATTATGCATTTATATTAATAGCTGACCATCTGTACGGGCAGTACAAATTTTGAGTGCAGTGGCACCTTGAATACCATCAAGGTATGATCTTTCATGTGCACGCACACTTCCTTTGAACCTGACATTGTACTGGAGGAAGTGTGCGTGCACACAAAAGCCCATGCCTTGAATACAACTTTGCTGGCCTCAAAGGTGCCCCTGGACTCCAAATTTGTTCTGCTGCTTCAGACCAACACGGCAACCCACTTGAATCCCTCTCTCTGGGCCTTCAGCTCACAACTGGGCTTTGATTTTCATGCAGGCTAATCATCACAATATCCTAAAAATCTAACTGTAAAAAGCCACGGGGTGCATTTTAAGAGCCCCCACCAAGTGATCAAGCTTCCGAGTTATCCAGAATTCTTCATCAGTTAGCTGTTAATAAAAGGGAGGGGATTTTCAGGCCCTGTAAGGCCTCTTGTTTTACTTCCTCTGTAGAATGCCGGACAGACCTGAATAGATAAAGCCATGGTGAGTTGATCGGGTACCATATTCTTTTTTGGGAGGGAAAGAAGATTAAAATGACAGCCTCAGCAGAAAACGGAACCCCGGAGTTGATCAGATCTCTCTCTTGCATTCTCTTTCAGCTCCTTTTGTCACAGTGTTGCTGCTGGGAGGATAAAATGGGATGGGAGATCCGGGTACAACACCCTGACCTCCTTGGAAGAAAGGCAGGATAGAAATGTCCTAGATAGATAGGCAGAACAAAGTTGGCATCCGGTGGCACCTTTAAGAGCAACCAAGGTTTATACAAGGCATAAACTTTTGTGTGAAACAGAATTTCCTCAACCTTTACGTAAGTAATTGTATCTGAAGACTTGACTTGCACATGAAAGCTTATACCAACATATGGCTACCCACCTGAATAGAGATAGAAGGGTGTTATTTATATACCACTGACACTGTTCAAAGTGTTTTGCAACATATCATCATCTTAGCATAGCCCTGTAAGTTACGCCACCTTTATTAGCCCCATAGTGCTAACTAGTCAGTTTTATGCTAATCAACAATCTCCCCTGGCAGAGTGGGTTTTTTTTTCCATTGCTATGCTACAAAGGCTCATTTGGAATGAAAAAAAATGTTATGTATGTTTTAAAAATTGTATTCCTCTGTTGTTGTTTTTTTCATTCTGCAAAATCTGCTTGATTTGCATAAATATGCACATGAAACCCATGTGTTTTTTTTGCAAATAAGCGTGTAGAGCCTTGAAACTTCCCTTTCCTTCTAGCTTGTGCCATGTCTGGTCGCTCAGACGTCAATAAGTATCATTTCAAAAATGGGGGGGGGGGTTTTGCTTTGGACTCAAGGAAGCAAATTGAGATGCTCAGGAGGCAAAATTCTACCACTTTGGACAAGTGTGGAGCAATGTGATTCTAGCATCTAGCCAGCCCTGTCTGTCCCTTAGGCTCAGGGAGGTTCACATAGTGAACATTGTAGCAACTCGTTTACTGGGACCCCTCCTCTCCATCGTCCCTTCCCGTCCCTGCTTTGTACCTGCCCATGTCTGTCTCATTTCCATCCCGGGGCTTTTCCCATCCGTCTTTCCCTTCTCCTGGCAGTGCTCAGACTGTGCTCAATGAGAATTTATCCAAGTTATTTCCAACTTAGTCTGGGGAATAAAAGCTACTCCAAAAGGCTTGGGCCTGGCCTTTGGGCGGTGTCCACAGAGGGGAAAAATCTGCAAAGAGGAGTCACAACATCTCCTAGCACTGCTTCTCCGTGTCTTCTGGCCTGATTTCCGGAAGCGGGGTGACAAAATGACACGTGTTACAACTCTGATGCTCTGAAAAGACCCTCAACACTGGCCTGAGCGTATCCAGACTCACCTATCTCACCTGAGAAAGGAACAGATTGAGGGGACAGAGCAGCGTGTAGCAATTGTAGAAGGAACATATTCCTTGGTGCTGAGATGGTCATGCTGTCTTTCGTCTCCCCTTCTCAATTGCAGTCGCTGATGGGAACGAAGAGGAGCCCCAGGCAGAAGAAGATAGCTCAGAGAAGGTGGAGCCACCAGGTTCCCCATTGGGGACATCTGACGGGCCAGGTGAGGGTAACGTGGATGGCAGCCAGGCCCAGCTCAGCTCAGAGGGACGGCAGGTGCCAGCTTTCCATCAGAGGGAAGGGAAGGCCTCCAGAAAGCTACAGGACCAGTCTGCAGATTCAGCAGCAGCAGAAAGACCAGGGGTCTGTGTTGAGTGTGGGAAGAAGAACTCGGGCGCCGGTGGGCGAGGCCACAGCGTGCCGACCCCGGAGAGACCGCACCAGTGTGCCGAGTGCGGACGTTGCTTCCGGCAGCGCTCCATCCTGGCCAAGCACCAAAAGATCCACACGGGCGAGAAGCCCTACCCGTGCACGGCCTGCGGCAAGCGCTTCAACCGCAGCTCCAACCTGGCGCAACACCAGCGCGTGCACACGGGCGAGCGCCCCTTCCCCTGCGCCGCCTGCAGCAAGGCCTTCACCCAGAAATCGGACCTGGAGCGGCACCAGCGCGTGCACACGGGGGAGCGGCCGTACTCCTGCCCAGACTGCGGCAAGCGCTTCTCGGTCAGCTCCCACCTCGACCGGCACAGGCGCACGCACCAGCACAACCGCCGCGAGTTACCCCCTGCTGCTGCCGCAGCCCCGTCTGCCCACCGCTGCCCCGACTGCGGGAAGTGCTTTGGCCAACGCTCGGCTCTCTCCAAGCACCGGAAGACCCATTCCGGGGAGCGCCCTTACCCATGCGACGCCTGCGGCAAGCGTTTCAGCCGCAGCTCCAACTTGGCGCAGCACCAGCGCATCCACACCGGGGAGCGCCCGTTCCCCTGCACGGACTGCGGCAAACGGTTCATCCAGCGCTCCGACCTGGAGCGCCACCAGCGTGTGCACACGGGCGAGCGCCCCTACACGTGCGCTCAGTGCGGCCGCGGCTTCTCGGTGAGCTCTCATCTTGACCGGCACCAAAGAGTCCACCAAGCCCAGGCGGCCGCGGCGGCCGCACACCGCTGCCCCGAGCACGTCAAGGGCTTGCTGCTCAGCAGCGGGGGCAAGCAGCTCCTCAAGAACCAGCTCTACAGCAGCAAGGGGCGTCTCACGCGCAGCGGCCACTGCCTGGACTGCGGCAAGAGCCTGGGCAAGGCCCCGTCGCAGTCGCCGGCGCCCCCGGTGGAGAAGCCCTACAAGTGTGAGGACTGCGGGAAAGCTTTTGCCCAGCGCGCGGCCTTGGTCAAGCACCAGCGCATCCACACCGGGGAGAAGCCGTTCTCCTGCACGGACTGCGGCAAGGCCTTCATCCAGAAATCGGACTTGACCATCCACCGGCGCATGCACACAGGCGAGAAGCCCTACGCGTGCGGGGACTGCGGCAAGTGCTTCAGCGTCAGCTCCAACCTGCTGACCCACCAGCGCACCCACCTGGGCGAGAAGCCCTACGCGTGCGGGGACTGCGGCAAGGCCTTCATCCAGCGCTCGGAGCTCACCATCCACCAGCGCTCCCACACCGGGGAGAAGCCCTACAAGTGCGGTGTCTGCGGCAAAGGCTTCAGCCGCAGCTCCCACCTCAACCGCCACCAGCGCACCCACAGCAGTGTCAAGGCCCCTGCCGGACTGGACTTGGCCCCGGCCTCGCTGGTGGCCTCCGCTGGGTCCCCCAAGCCTGCCCCTCCTCTTCCCGCTTCAGCCTTCTCTGCTTCCTACCCCTCCCCCAGCCCTCTTCCCGCCCTGCCTTCCTTCCCTTCCTCTCCATCATCCCTCCCCATCCCGTCTCTGGACCTGCCCTGGTCTCTCCCCTTTCCGTCCCGGGGCTTTTCCCATCCGTCGTTCCCTTCTCCCGCTGTGGGCAGTGCTCAGACATCATCCCTAATAAACTAGGCCTTTCCCTTCCGAAAGGCCCTCTCCATTCCTGGCCCGCTGCCTCTCTCCAGCTTGGCCTTCTGATCCCATCTTCCCTAGCCAACAAACAAGGGCCACAAGTTGCCATGCACATGCACATAATCATGTGGTGAATGCCTCTCATTGGTGGCTGCTATGCCTGTTGAGCCTGGGAGATGCATGTTACACTGCTGGGATCCTTTGCCTCGATTGGGTTATTTGGACTGAATAAGGAGGGCTGTTTTATCTTCAGAATATTCAGATATCCCAGCCTCCCTCCAGTGTTTTGAAATGGTACAGCCTAGTGAAATCTGAACCTCCAAACTGTTCTGGGCATGAGTTTTGGCCTGTGATTGTGACCAGCGGCCTCTGCTACTCAGCCACCTCAGGCCTGCTCCTCTCAAGCCATCCTGTTCACAAGATCGCACAGGCGAGCTCGGCCATTAAACCCCAAGTTGATTGAAAAGGAGGCCAGGGATACATTTTTCTTTCCTTGACGGGGTATAAATGGGGCTTGGTGAATGTACTTCTGGATTTATCCAGATCAGGAGAGAGCTTACATCAGTGTAAGGGGTTTCTCTTCTCAGCATCCCTTTTTTGTGACCAAAAGGGGTAGGACCAAAATGTATGAAACAGAAACAAATCATATGGAAGTCAGGAATGGGGATTCTAACTTGACTGAGTCTTTACCAAGTTCAAAATGGAGGTGGTATTCACTCCAGAGTTATCTAGAGTCAAAGATGGAGAGCCAGCTTGGTGTAGTGGTTAAGAGTGGCGGCCTCTAATCTGGTCAGCTGTGTTGGATTCCCCACTCCTCCACATGCAGCCATGCTGGGCCACCTTGGGCCAGTCACATTCCTCATAAAGACGTTCGCATAGGGCAGTTCTGTCAGAGTTCTCTGAGCCACACCTACCTCGGAGGGTGTCTGTTGTGGGGAGAGGAAGGGAAGGCGATTGGAATCCGCTTTGAGACTCCTTTGGGTAGTGAAAAGCGGGGAATAAAAACCAACTCTTCTTCCTCATCTGTGAAGCACCTCCCAGCTTTAGGGCCATCATCTTCTGAGTCAGAAGATGTGTTGGGCATTTCTCTCCTGATAACTTGCCTCTCCTAGTCCACAGTATTCTCCCCCACCTTCCAGCTCCTCTTATTTAGCTTTTCTTTGGCTCTTGTCCAATTTGATGCATGCTTATCAGGAGTAAATTCTCAGTTCGTTCAGTGGGCCTTGCTTCCTTATATGTTTGCACAGGGCTGCAGCCCTTAGCCACTTTTCTCTCATTCCGCTGTTCTAGTTCCACAGGAGCATCCCCACCACTCCTTCTGTTTGGACATCTCTGTGTACAGATTTCAACTGGTTTCACAGCAAGTCCCATTCCCTTAAGAGGACTTCTGCTTCTTGTGCTGGGGGTAAGGAACAGGGAAGCATTCTCAGGGAACAGAATGGACTAGCCACGTCAGATTTCAGAATCAGGAATAACCTACCTCACCAACTTGCCAGGACAAAACAGAGGAGAGGAGAATCTTACCCATACAGTAGGTTTGAAAAGAACAAAACCCAAAACTCCCTGGAGTTTAAAAAAGGTATTGGTTTTCCTCCATAGAGGTAAAGGTATCCCCTGTGCAAGCACCGAGTCATGCCTTACCCTTGGGGTGACGCCCTCTAGCGTTTTCTTGGCAGACTCAATACAGGGTGGTTTGCCATTCCCTTCCCCAGTCATTACCATTTTACCCGCCAGCAAGCTGGGTACTCATTTTACCAACCTCGGAAGGATGGAAGGCTGAGTCAACCTTGAGCTAGCTGCTGGGCTCAAACTCCCAGCTTCATGGTCAGAGCTTCACACAGCATGTCAGCTGCCTTACCACCCTGTGCCACAAGAGGCTCTTTTTCCTCTATAGTAAAATACAAAAACAAAGAAGTCATAATAATTTTATTGAGACAAGTGAGCAAAAGCTATGTAATATCTTTTACTGAAACTGCCTTCCCTTTAGGTAGGAAACCAGCAGAACTGGCAGAAGACTAGGCCTTCCTGATAAATTACTTTTGCTACCTGTGGGAAATTTTAACATGGAGGGTCATTTAAAAGTGGCACCACTCTCCCCCCACCCCATGCAGTCGCTGATGAGGTCAAGGGGAATTAGGGATGTTCAACAAGGAACGCTCCTTTCTCTCCCTAAACTACAGTTCCCAGGATTCTTTGGGAGAAGCTGCGACACCTATGCCCTTATCTGTATTGCCAACTCCAGAATGGAATACTCTATTGTGGGGGTGGCCAAACCATGGCTATTCAGATGTCTATGGGCTACAGTTACCATGAACCGCTCCCCATATGACTACTTTGCAAGGGCTCATGGTAATTGTAGTCCATGGACATCTGGAGAGCTACAGTTTGGCTACCCCTGTTCTATTGCTTTTATGCTGTCTCACTTTGTGCCGCTGAGCAAGGCATGCCTCCTAACCGGCCTTGTGCAAAATGGCCAACATTTTCGGAAGAGAGATGTTAGACTAAAAAAGACAGGCTGATGGCGGGAGGTGTTGAGGCTGGAACCTAAAGCCCAGCTTCCGTGGGGGAGTGATGCAAGGAATATGTGCCTTTTCTCTAAACAGCCCTGACTGTAACTTTTGTCCTGAAGAGACCCCAGCCTTTGGTTTGAAGTTGTACGAGTTTGGGGCAAAATACGTGTACTTGTAGTGCGTCTTCGTTAGGAAAAGGCTCCCAAGTAGTCCAAGTTCAAAACATGGATGATTCATTGTTGCTATCACTATTTTGGATTTCAATGAAGCTAAGCTCTGACAAACTTCACACACATGCACATGACTGCCTTTTTAATTATTATTCTTATTGTTGGGAATTCTTTTGTATCAAGTGTAAAACTGGTCATTTTTTAAAATTATTATTAATTCTGATGGATTTTTCTTGTGGAATATCCAAACTGTGAACAAAATAAAATGAAGAGGAAAGCTTTTTTTTAAAATAATTGATTAAATGTTGACATTGGCAACAAGTTGGGAAACTTCAGTTTGTTACTGCTTTTCCTCATTTTCCCTCTTGCCCAAAGACACATCTTACAGACCACTGGTTCATCAAAGCCAGGACTGTCCACTCAGATCACTGCAGCTCTCCAGGGTCTCAGCCAGAGATCTTTCCCATCACCTGTTCTCTAGAAGTTCTTCAGGTTCCAATAGAACTTATTCCCAAGCAAGTGTACATAGAGCTACAGGCTTCCTTTCAAACCAAATTCATTTGGGTGCAAGGATTACCCATATCCATTCAATGAGAAGACTGCAAAGCTTTGGAGAAGGCAAATCGCTTGGGAATACATTGCCCCATAATGTGTTCAAGGATGATGCCTGCCTGCTGATCTCCTGTCTCTTTACACAGAAGTAGAAATACAAACTCGACAAGGGGCTAGACCCTATGACTCCCTTCAGTTTGCATTGTCCTTTGCTCCTACCAAGTCTTCTTTCAGTGAAGACTATTCCCCATCAGAGGACTCGTTTCTGCATCAGAAAGTCATTCCCCCATGAGAGAAGACTTTATGTTATTGGATCCAGCTTAGTAGAGCGGAGCCATAGGATGAAGTCCAAGTTTTTAAAAAATTAATCTACCTTAATCTGTATTAAAATCTTGACATCCATGTTTTAAAATCTCAAGACTCCTAGGAATCTTTCAGAACTGCCATGTTGTTTGATGTGCAGAAGACTCGCAGTCATTAAGACGGGAAAAGGGCTTTTTATCCTCTTGAGACAAAACATCTACAGAACTCCAACAAACTATCTGTCGAATTTTAGTTGGTATGGAACAAGGTGAAAATATGGACAAGCAGGAAAGAATGAGTTACAACTATACATGTGAACACGAAGGCCCTTGCACATAAAGTCCTGTGTCTTGTATAGCCATTATCACAGAGCTGTTAGTTGGCACGTTAAAGATTTTATTGGCACTTTAAAGACTTTATTGCTTCATCAGATGTGTAGAGTGCACATTTATAAGAATACCTCCTAAGGATGCAACTTCATGTATCTAATGCAGGCTTTCACAACCAAGGTTTCCTGAATGGGTGGGAGTTAACTGTTTATTTTTTAAATTGTTAAACATTTATCAGGTGATACGACTATATATGATCATGTCAACTACCATCCCAAAATGGCCAATGATGGGCCTGGAGGGGGTGGGAAGAGGAGGGCCCCCGGGTAGGAGTGTACACAGCTGCTGCTTCCCTGCCATACTCTGCATGGTTGTGCCACTTCTGGGGTTTCTTGAAGCCTGAAGAATATTTCAGGGGTTTCTCAATGGTAAAAAAGTTGAGAAAGCCTCATTCATTCATTCATTCATTCATTCATTCATTCATTCATTCATTCATTCATTCATTCATTCATCTTATACCCCGCCCCTCTCGACAAGTCGGCTCGGCACAGCTTACAAATAAAAGGCAAACAGCCTTTACAATAATAAATACAATAACAACACTAAAAACAACATCCCCCCCCCCCACAGAAACTTGTGCTGAAATTAATTTTTTTTAGTCTTTGAGGAACCAACCAGACTACTGTTTAATTTTCCTGCCACAGGTTAATGCAGCAACCTCTGGAATTGTTTTGTGGGGTATGTGTTAGTGTGGGATCAAGACTGAAGGGATTGGAGTTTAAATCCTCAAATCAGCGATAAAACTCACTGGATGACCTTGGGACAGTTCCTTTCTCTCAGTCCAGCCTTCCACACAGGGCTGTTGTAAGGAGAAAATGGGGGGAGTTGAAATGAAGAAAAGGAGACCCACGCTGAGCCCCTTGAAATCTGCAAGCAAATAACTGTAGGCAGCCACAGCAAATGATTACAACAACATCCGTGAAAGAAAAAACACTGGCATAGCTGGCAAAACCAACCAAAAGAAATTAAAAGGGGCATATAAAAGTAATTGTCTTTTGTATTCCAATATGCAACAAGGTTCCGGGATTGAATACCTTGTTTCACCTTCACTTTTTCACAGCACATTACAACAGCACAGTCAAAAACTAGCTCTCAAGCAGTATGGTAACCTGCATTGCGTGGATCCCGTCTGTTGCAATGCTGGTTGCCATACTGCTTGAGAGCTATAATTTTTCCCTGTGCTGATATAATATGCTGTGAAAAAGCAAAGCTGAAACAAGGGGCCATTTCGCACGGGGATCTTTGTTGCAAATTGTTTGCGGAATGAAAAATCGCCATTTAAAATAGTGGAATTCGTCGTTTTGCACACCTGGCTTTGTAGTGGAATCAGTTGCGTTTTTTAGCGTTTCCCACAGGCTTCCGGTCTCGGCAGAAATCGCTAGAAAGGAAGCGCTATTGCCAAGCTCGTCCCGCCCCTGGCCGTCAAGCAGCCAATGGGCAGCCGTTAGCATGCTCCCAAACAGCCGCTTTCCCTTTAAGGAAGGTTTTTAAAAAAAAAAAACAGACCCATAGCAACGAATCTGTGTAGATTCGTTGCTACGGAGAGACCCATCCAGCTGCCTAATGTGAGCTATCGTTTGATTGTATGATCGTTTGCACGCTGCCTCGAGTGATAAAAAAAAATCCCCCCCCCCCTTCTCACGGGCTCGATTTTCGGCTGAATTTATGTGTAAAAAATAAAGGGACTTTATTTCAGCAAACGGGCTTTTAAGTGGTTTGTGCTTAGTGACTAAAGGTGAAGGACTGAAGCCAGGGAAGCCTCTAAACAGAAAGAGGCTCGCCGGTGCGTTTATCCCCGCTCGCTCCGAGAAAAAAAAATGGCGATCGCTTCGCCGGAAGTTTGGAGGAGAGATCCAGGGGGAGGGACTTTGAAGAACCAGCTACAATGGTAACGCACAGGTCTTTAGCGCTAGTGTTGCAGATTGGTTGCAGGAGTGTATCGCTATCCGGAGGGTGAATCCACTTTTCTGGATTTCCCTCAAAGCGCCACAACGAAGCGCTTATTGCTGATCGGTTTCAGGATTGTTGCAGATTGTTGACGACGTCGTGCGTTATGGCAAATTAGTAGCGTTTTCAATCGGCAACCATTGTGCTATTTTTAAGCCGTGGGAAATGCCCCACAATTCCGGAACCTTGCCACATATTGGAATAAAAGAAGACAACTATTATATGCACCTTTAGTTTTTTTTTTCTGGGGGGGGGGGGGGGTGCCAGCTACGCCACAGTGTTTCTTCTTTCACTGATGTTGTACCCCGGGCAGGATTTTTAAAAACATGACAGCAGGAGATACTGCTGGGTATTTCATGTCTTCTGTGAGAACTTCACCAGCAGGTTTCTACCGAGCAACCGGTTGCAAAAGAGATGGAAGCTGCAGGCCAAGCAGTTAACATACGAGCCTCCTTCTCTTCTAGAGTCCAAACAAGCAGCCGCATTCTGGCATCTCTGCTGGACCAAGGGAAATATTGCACCCTCCTCGTTTCATTGTGCTCTGTGTCCCCCAAGTTACAGGCTAGGCCTCTATGCAAATCCTTGCCTCCCACACCCCGCCCCAACCAACATAGGCATGAAAATTGAAGTGAGCACCCTCCCCTGGCTGGTTGTACTTGTGGGAGCACGTTGTTTGTGCGTTATCCCACACCCAGCAAGACTGCCTGGATCCCTGCAATCTCGACACAGTGAAACGTCAGTGGAGGCGAGCTGAGCCGTGCTTTTTGTCCGGAGCCACCATGGCCCTGCCCCTGGCCCTCACCAACTTCGTCCTCTTCTTCCTCGGGGCCCTGCTCCTCTATCAATACAGCAACACTTTTCGATATTACTTTCGGGTTTGTTTTTTAATTGGCTGGATGCTGGGCATGTCTATCCCCGTGCTTCCTGTTGTGGCCCTCCGGGGAAGGAATGTGGCAAATATGAGGTAAGTAGACAATTGCTCGTATTTATCTACCGCTGCCAACGTCCACCCGTGAAGCCCCTGATGAAGGGACAAGGCATTTTCCTTCAGGCCTGCTGGCAACACTGCATGAACACCCGGAAGGGTTAATGGGCAGAGTTATGGAAATGACAAAAGGCAAAAAGTCCTTTCAGAAGTCTTGTTCAAGTGAAGGAGGGCGGGGAAATGACACAAGTTTAGGGAAACCACCTTAAATGTGTTGCAGTTAAGAGCAGCTGCCTCTAATCTGGAGAGCCGAGTTTGATTCCATGCTCTCCAGCTGGGTGACCTCGGGCTCACCACAGCACTGATAAACCTGTTCTGACGGAGCAGTAATATCAGGGCTCTCTCAGCCTCACAGGTGTCTGTTGTGGAGAGAGGAAAGGGAAGGTGAATATAAGCCGCTTTGAGCCTCCTTCGGGTAGAGAAAAACGGCATATTATTATTATTATTATTATTATTATTATTATTATTATTATTATTATTATTATTATTGTTATTGTTATTGTTATTGTTATTGTTATTGTTATTGTTATTATTATTATTATTATTATTATTATTATATTTATTCCCCGCCACTCCCTTGCGGCTTGCGGCAGGTTACAATATCTTAAAACCCCATTAAAAGTCCATTAAAACAATAATTACAGTTTTAACATTATTATTAGCTAACTAACTAACATGGCAAGATCGGCTAATCAACTTCCCCCCTCCCACTACTGGCAGGTGGAGAGGGGATCCTGATGGTTCCTAGTCCCAAATCCCAATCCCAGAACCAACTCTTCTTCTTCAGTAATCTCAGGGCTCTCTCAGCCTCACCCCCCTCACAGGGTGTCTGTTGTGGGGAGAGGAATGGGAAGGCGTCTGTAAGCCACTTTGAGACTCCTTCTGGTAGAGAAAAGCGGCATATAAGACCCAACTCTTCTTCTTCAGTAATCTCAGGGCTCTCTCAGCCTCACCTCCCTCACAGGGTGTCTGTTGTGGGCAGAGGAATGGGAAGGCGTCTGTAAGCCACTTTGAGCCTCCTTTGGGTAGAGAAAAGTGGCATATATGAACCAATTCCTCTTCTTCCTTTTCCTCCTCTGCTAGATGTATGGTTGAGGCTGATAAAGCGCACACAAAAACAAGGATATAGTCGTCCCTCCCCAGCTGACCATCTCCCCTCCACCACCGCTACCATCAGCTAGTCTTGAGAATTTGGTTTAGTGGGATAAGATGGAGCAGTTTTAACCCAATTCAATTATATATATTTATTATGATTTCATTGTTTTAATTTATATATGTCTGGACCCTTTAACTATTACCTGCCCCTGAGACTTTGCAAGAGAGGGGCGGTCCATAAGTCTAGTTACTAAATAAAGTAAAAATATACAGATGAATTCACAAAGCAAAATAAATGCGAAGATACTCAGGACTCTGTCAAAGGGCATCCCTGAAGGATTTCACACACTTGGACAGTACTGGATTACCACCCTGCTCTGATCATTCTTCTTCCTGTTCCTCCCTTTCGTGGCCTATGTAAAAGATATCTGTTCTTGCCCCTCTTTTTCAGAGTCCTTCGCTTTGCAATGTTGCCTTTGAAATACATCCTTGGCATCAAGATCAACGTGCAAGGCGCTATGAACTTGAACCTGGAAGGGCCTTATGTCATGGTGGCCAATCACCAGTGCAACGTGGACTATCTTGGTAAGTTGGCCACACAGTTGAGCACTGGGGTTTTTTTTAGCTAGCCAGCTGGCGTCCACACCACCTTCTTTGCCCAAAGTTATCCTGGATAGATAGATACAGCATGTTGCTCCTAGTCCCTGCTTTAGAGATGAGGACTAGGAGCTAAGGGTTCAAATTAAAGGAAAGGACATTCCACTTAAATAGTAGAATCCCTTTTCTTACACTGAAGTCTGTACTTGGTATAAGCCGGCTTGGTGTAGTGGTTAGGAGCCTGGACTTCTAATCTGGCGAGCAGATTAGAAGTCTTTCTTTCTTTCTTTCTTTCTTTCTTTCTTTCTTTCTTTCTTTCTTTCTTTCTTTCTTTCTTTCTTTCTTTCTTTCTTTCTTTCTTTCTTTCTTTCTCTCTCTCTCTCTCTCTCTCTCTTTCTCTCTCTCTTTCTTTCTCTCTCTCTTTTCTTTTCCTTCTAACCCAGGGATGATGCAGATCTTGCCAGGCCGATCTACCCTCATTGTCACGAAAGAAATCTTCTACATGCTGACGGTGGCGGTGGTCTGCTGGCTGAGCGGCTTCATTATCGTCGAAGACAAGAAGGCAGCAGACAGCACCAGTGTCATGGAGGCGGTAGCAGGGACCATGGTCCGGGACAATGTGAGTAGAGAGCCACGCAGTGCAACAATCACCTCCCAGATCGGGGTCTCCGCCTCCCTGCCCTCAGAGGTGGCCCTGACGTGCTCCTATACAGACCACAACAGCATCAGGAGTTGGTTCCCCCCAAGTCCTGCCCTCCCACGGAGCCACCGGCAAAATCTCCAGGAATTTCCCAACCAAGAGTGGGCACCCCAAACAGAGCACCCACAGCAAAGAGGGAGGGTCCTACATAGCTTGGGCCTACTGCACCTAAAAATGGGAAGAGCCTCCCCCTCAGAGGACTGGAATAAGGATGGCTCTTTGGAACCTTGCCAGCACAAGGGCAAAGGGCAGGCACGAGCTGTCTTTATGTTGGGGTCAGTGAGGCAACCAGCTTTTCATTCAGGACACTGGGCGGTGGCG
Organism: Paroedura picta; assembly: GCF_049243985.1. Classification (NCBI taxonomy): domain Eukaryota; kingdom Metazoa; phylum Chordata; class Lepidosauria; order Squamata; family Gekkonidae; genus Paroedura; species Paroedura picta. The sequence continues at coordinate 14,491,144 of NC_135371.1, forward strand.
GGCTGGTCTCCAGAGATGATGCTTGGTTTGCCAAGCTCCAGGTGGGGCCTGGAGATCTCCCAGAGCGACGATGGATCATTCCCCTTTGTATTCCCAAGTATTTCCTAGCCCAGAGCTGCTCACTCTGGTTCCCCTAGACAAAATAGCTGAATTGGAGGGTAGACTCTGCTGCATTAGATCCAGTTTGTTAGATCCCTCATTTCCCCAAGCCCCAGTTCTCCAGAAATTACCCAGTCTGGAGTTCGAAATCCTAGATAGCGTTGTTATTGTGTGAATGTGAGGGGGGAGGGAAACCTTCTTGCAGATCCCTGTTCTACATTTCTGTAAAATTCTGCCAAGTTGAGTATCATCATGGCTCAGGAGAGCAGCCAATGGCCATCAAAACACGATTTAAAACACACTGCAAGGTTGTGTTGCAAGCCCTATCAGCCATTTCTGTTTTCTCTTTCTGCACTTCCCCAGCTGCGGATCTGGTTGTTTCCTGAAGGCACCAAGAACTACTACACCACCATGCTGCCATTCCAGCATGGGGCCTTCCATCTGGCTGTGAAAGCTCAGGTGAGATCATCTGCCGCTCAGTCTCCTGTGTGCCTAGTCTAGTCGCCGCTGACTTGTGGTAACCCCGAATGGGGATTTCAAGGCAAGAGACTTTAGAACAGTGGTTCTCAACCTGGGGTAGGGACCCCTTTGGGAGTCGAACAACCCTTTCACAGGGGTCGCAGCATGGCGAGCAGCTTGGCTGGGGGGGTGCCATCCACACAACAGTCTTGCAGGGTAGATCAAGATAGAGTGTTCGTCTGTCTGGAGCAGTGGAAAAGAGTGAGATTGGTATGGTGGGACAAGAGGCAGAACTGAACTGAGAAACCACGGGGGGGGGGAAACCAATTTATATACAATCAGGAACAAGGGATCTTCACGGCATTGGTCAGTTTCGGTTTAATTTCTGTGAAAGAACCCTTGCATAATTTTATGATTGGGGATCCCCACAACAGGAGGAACTGCATTAAAGGGTTGCGGCATTAGGAAGGTTGAGAACCGCTGCTTTAGAGGTAGTTTTGCAGTTGTTGTTTTTGTTGTTATTATTTAAATTAATTACCTGCCACTCCTGGAACCAGTTTGTGGCGGGGTACAATTTGTCCCCAATAAAACCTCCATAAAACCCCATTAAAACACACTAGGGCATAAAACCATACAACAAAAATCAAAATCCCAAGAACATGGTGGTGAATTTAACCTCTTGACCCCCCCCCCCCAATAACATCTGAAAAAGGAAGTGATACAAAGTCTGACACCGCTTGGCATGGGGTGGGGGGGCAACCAGATCTTCTCTCCATGCGGGCCTCAACCATAAACCATAGAGTTCCTGCCTCTGCATAGCAACCCCTGACCTTGGTGGTCTCCCAGCCAAGTACAAACCAGGCCCAGCTCTGCTTCCCTGCAGGCATCTGGACAGGAAAGGAAACCTTTCTCTTTTATGTTTGCCTGCTAAAACTGACATCTCCCTGCCACAGTTTTCATCTAACAGAAAAAAAATAGGATGTGACCTTTTACAAACAGTCTGGGCAATGATGCACAAGATATTGTGACAAGGAGTTTTAGTGGCAGGCCTTGTCTTTTATCACAGTGTATATATCTATTCCTTTCATTGCCTTAAGAAATGGATTGTGCTTTGCTGCTTTTGCTGGAGTATTGCTCTCAAAAACATGTTTGCCCAAATTCTTTGTGGGAGGGATTTAAGAAGGGCCCTGAGTTGGATGGGATTCACCTGATCTTATCTCTACTAATGAAACAGGGTCCAGGAGTGAGGAGCTGAGAGGCAGGTGTAACCCATCAACCTTGTTTACTACTTAAGCTCAGGCATATAAAATGAGGCATTGGCTCAGCATGAGGAGCTTCAGTGTAGGCTGGGCCACATGCTGCACACCTTTTGGCTGGGGTCCATATCTCTGCTACTGTCCTGGAGCTCCCGGTAGCTGCTAAGAGATATCCTTGCTCGGTGTGTATGAATGCTATATTGTAACATCTGTATCATCCAGTGAATTACAATTGCCTGCTAATTGCACTCAATAAAAGGTAGCAGTTTTTCCAATCTACTGATGTGCTTATCGTTTCCAAATCCTAAGAAAAGAACCACTGCCAAGTTGCGTGGCAAAATGCAAACATTTCAGAAATATGTCCCAGTATCTTTGGAATTCTTCAGCTGTTAGCTTGGCTATCACTGCCAGCTCTCTGATTTTTTCACACCGTAAGTTTATCTGCGGTTCTTGTTGTTGTTTCCATGCGGAAGCAATGATTAGTCTTGCTGCTGTTGTTGCATAAAAGAACATTTTAACGTAGTTTGCAGCTTAGCATGCACTCAAATTTTTAAAACAAGTTTACAATTCCACCACATGTGAAAGAAAGACCCTACCATTTCATAATATTTCCAAATTTACCCATCAGTTTGATTATGTTTTACAAATTGCTTTAGGAGTCACATACCACCTAAAATATTTTAGACCAATTTTCTCACAATGATTGACATTTTGTCGATTTTACTGTTTTGCACCATAAATATTCCCAATCTTCCATCATTACTGACTCTCTGAAATTTTACCATCCAATTTTAGTATCCGTTTTACCATACGTTTTTTCACTTGTTCTGTCTCGGTTTCATATGTTAGTAGAAGTTTACAGCTTGGTGTCAAAGTCAGTTTGTTCTCTTAATTTTTCATTAGAGTCTTTTTATTCTTCTTTTGCCATTGATGCCCATTGCATATATACAAACCAGTTAGTTGTTTTCCCCTCTTGTTGCAATCTTTGCCAGCGTTTTCACTGATATTTCTGTATCTTATTGGCATTTCATTGTTTTATATTTGTTATACAATGTTCTGAAAGCATGGCTTAGAATCTCAGTAAACAAAGTAGTCACCTAAAACCACAGAGAACCAGATAGAATAAAACAGGCAAAAATTTCAGCAATCAGAATAAGGCCGCTCAATGATCAACAGAAATTTTATAGAGTTATACTTGTGTGATTTTGTATGGCAGGTCCCCGTTATTCCTGTGGTGATGTCCTCATACCAACCTTTCTTCAACAAGAAGATCCAAAAATTCACTCCAGGTAAGTGTGAGAGAGGAGTGGCAAGGGAAGGAAATTGTGATATGCTGACTTAGATTGTGAAATACAGGCTTCCTTAAGGCATTGCATCCCAAGCCCAAATTAAATGTCTGACTAAGTGATCCTACTTCTCCACCTGTCCCTCAGGTTGCTTAACCTCACCTCCTGAATCAGAATTTCCACCCCACCCCCACCCCAGTCCCAGAAGCCCACATCTCACTTACTATATATGTCAGTTCTGGTGACTGGAATATTGAATCAAGAATGGGGAGATCAGGATTTAAGTACCCACTTTGCCAATAAGTTCTACTGGGGGACCTTTGACTAGTCATTCTCTCTTCACCAAAACTACTTCACAGAGTTCTTGGGAACATAAATTGCAGGAAGAGAAAACCATGCATGCCTCCCTGAGCTCCCTGGAGAAAAGGTGGGGTGGAGGGAAGACGTAGAGAACTGAAAACCTGCCCTTGGTATAGGAAATGTTTAGTTCTTGCCCTCCAGTTCTCCTGGGCTTTGGCCCCTTTCACTGGAAATGTCTGGGATCACAGCTGGTACTGTACCTCTGCACCAGAGCTGTGGGATGGGAAAGAATGAGACTCTTCTGGCTTGGCCCATCTATTTTTTTTGCAAACAAATGGATGTGTACGTTTCAGCTGTATTCCAATTCTGGTCACTATTGGGTATTGGAAATAGCTTTCGGATCCAGCTCTATAACACAGTTCCTTTGTTCCTGGGTTCTTCTTCTACAGGGGAAGTGACAATCCGGATCCTCCCACCAGTGAAGACAGAAGGCCTTGTTTCAGGAGATGTCCCAGAACTCACAGACCGCGTGCGGGAAGCCATGCTCTCCTCCTTCCATGAGATATCAGAAGGCACAAGGGAGCAAGAATGAATCACCAGAGAAGCCGTCTGTTGCCAAGAAACTTGGAAACTATTCCTCCCCCCTCTTCTTGACTCATAAAATGATATTTAACTATAAAAAGTATCAATATTTTGCTCAGAAAGCAGAGATCTAAAACCAGCATGGGGTTAGATCTACACATGAAAGTTTACTCGCCACGGGACAGGAAAAGACACTGCCTCGGGACGAGGAGGTACTGCTTGGCGTATACAAGGTGATGTGGAAGACGTCCACCTGAAACACTGGAGAGCTACTGCCAGTCAATATGGACCGTTTCATGTGTCCATTTGCCCATCACTTGTTGTTGTTAGGTGCGAAGCCATGTCCGACCCATCGCAACCCCATGGACAATGATCCTCCAGGCCTTCCTGTCCTCTACCATTCCCCGGAGTCCATTTAAGCTCGCACCGGCTGCTTCAGTGACTCCATCCAGCCACCTCATTCTCTGTCGCCCTTGCCCATCGCAATGTTGTTCACAAACAATACACTAAGGATAAAACAGTTAGCTGACTAGGGTACAAAAACCTACAAAATAAATAGGATTCCACCGTCTCGCAGGGTGCTCCAGTTTCCGCAGTCCCTGTCGGAACCCCTTGGAGCCACTCATTGTGTAGGACAGGGGTAGTCAAACTGCGGCCCTCCAGATGTCCATGGACTACAATTCCCAGAAGCCCCTGCCAGCATTTGCTGGCAGGGGCTTCTGGGAATTGTAGTCCATGGACATCTGGAGGGCCGCAGTTTGACTACCCCTGGGAAATAAGCAGCATCTCTCTGGCTGTTGTGGTAAGCACACAAGGTCAGTTTTGATCTGGGAAAGACCGGAGGGCAGGCCGCTGCTACCACCAAGACTTCTGACGCCTTTGCCGTACGGGCAGGCCGCATTGTGAGGCGAGCACCCGTCGCCATAACAACCGACTCCAGCAAAGAAGCGCCAGGGACAGCTCGGGCTTGGCCCAGAGAGATCCTGTTGGGAGGAAAACTTCACAACCAGATTGTGAGGCAAGACAGATGCCTCCTATGCCATCCCTGACAGCTGGACCCAAGGCCTGTGCCCTTAATTTTGCCCTAGGGAGCTCAGCCTTACTGGACCCAGGTAAATGAGGCTCATGGAGAACTATCTCATTTAGCCCCCCCCCTTTTTTCTTTTTTTTTTACGATTGATCCCTTCTAGCTCATCCTGCTGCGTGTAACATTAGCCCCTTCCCACAGCTCCTTTAGGTGCATAAGGGAAGCAAGTCATTGGTGGGTTCTGAGGAGGGGGGTGTTCCATTGCCTGTAATTGGAACTGTGCTAATGAAGGCCTTTCTTATGTCTCTGTTCCTCTCCCCCTGCTCCCAGGTAAGATGGGGGCTCATCCCAGAGACACCCAGGGCGAGGATGCTGTTGGAGCCAGCATACTGTACAGATCCTTGGCCTGATCCTGCAAGGCACTTCAAGTGCTCTTGCTTAATAGGCATATGCACACAAATGGCACAGAACTCAAAACATTATGGTCTCTGGTGTGTGAGTCTTCCTTCCTTCCTTCCTTCCTTCCTTCCTTCCTTCCTTCCTTCCTTCCTTCCTTCCTTCCTTCCTTCCCTCTTTCCTTCTTTCCTTCTTTCCTTCTTTCCTTCTTTCTTTCTTTCTTTCTTTCTTTCTTTCTTTCTTTCTTTCTTTCTTTCTTTCTTTCTTTCTTTCTTTCTTCCTTCCTTCCTTTCCTTTCCTTTCCTTTCCTTTCCTTTGCAATTTCTGGCCTTCTTTATATACTTATCCTCTTTATTTATTTTTTAATTTCCTTTCGATATGTCAGTTTTCTAAAACAGATTTGTGTTCTTATGGCTGAGGATGGATGCATGAAACAAATGGGGGTAACAGCTACTAAGGACTGAGGGTCTAAATGTATGCTGAGTTGTTCTCATGTCCCTGGTTCGTTCACTCCAGTCCTGTCCATCGGTCATGTCCAGCTTGGTGTGGTGGTTAAGAGTGGCAGCTTCTAATCTGGCTAGTGGGGGTTGATTCCCCGCTTCTAAATATGCAGCTAATTGAGTGACCTTGGGTTTGTCACAGCCATGATAGTGCTGTTTTGACTGAGCAGTTCTCTCAGAGCTCTCTCTCTGAGCCCCACCTACTTTACATGGTGTCTGCTGTGGGGAGAGGAAAGAAAAGCTGATCGTAAGCTGCTTTGAGACTCCTTAGGGTAGTGAAAAGCGAGGTATTCTTCTTTCAAATCCAACTCTTCTTTTTCCTGAGAGTTCTGTGCTTGGTATTTAATTCCCAGGAGGTGAGTTTGGATCAAAAATAGGGTGCATGGGAGGCACTTGAGAGCTTGCTTGGTGTAGTGGTCAAGAGCAGTGGCTTGTAATCTGGAGAACTGGGTTTGATTCCCCACTCCTCCTCTCCATGCAGCCACCTGGGTAATCTTGGGTCACTCACAGTTCTCTCAGAGCTCTCTCAGTCTCACCTACCTCAAAGGGTGTCTGTTGTGGGGGGAGGAAGAGTAGGCAATTGTAAGGCACCTTGAAACTCCTTTGGGTAGCAAAAAACAGGGTACAAAATACCAACTTTTTATTCAGAGGGTTCGAACGCAAACAAAGGCAGGGCACACTTAAAAATATTTATCCTCCCCCCTTAGTGCTAATACCATGTACAGCCAAAGGTACCAACAAGATAGTTTTAGAGAAGAGCAAACCAACTATGTCACTGGAAGGGAAGATATTACGGCTAAAGCTCACTTACTTTGGACACATCATGCGATCAAACTCGCTAGAAAAATCATTAATGCTCGGCATGGTCAGTGGCAAAAGGAAATTTGGTCGCCAAAGGATCCGCTGGCAGATACAGGGATGAGCATGAACCAACAAAAAGAAGCAGTCACTGACAGGGGCGCATGGCAATGTCTTTCCTATAGAATCGCAGAGGGTTGGACATGACTGAACGGATAACATCATCATCATCTTAGTGCTTGTCGTGTTTTGTTGCATTACAACCCAGAACAAAGTTGGGTTGGGGAGTGGGAGGTACCATTTGCTGACCAAAAAGTGAAATTTCTATCTGATCTGACCAGAGAACCGTCATCCATGTGTTTGGAGAGTGTGCCACATGTAGCTGGGCAAACTCCAACTGTGTCCTATTCTTTTCCTTAAGCAATGGCTTTTTCCCCCTAGCCATCCTCCCATAAAGCCCCGTATACTCTGTGGAGTATACAGCTTTATGTGGTCTCATGGGCCATCTCCACTGCAGGCCTTCGTGTGTTATCCTTGGTGTCTTTGTTGGATTTCTCACCCATGCCCTCCTTGCCCAGGCTGTGAGTTTCGGAGCGTGGCCTTCTCTTGGCAGGTTTGTAGTGGTGCCATATTCTTTGCATTTTGTTATAATGGATTTAATGGTGCTCCATGGGATATTCAAAGTTTGGAGTATTAGTTTATAACCCCCTCCCTGATCTATTTTCCTCCACAACTTTGTCTCTGACCTGTTTGGTCTGCATGTTGCTTGTTTAGTGCTGCTGCAGAGTCAGGGGCCTTTCAAAACAGGTCTGTTTATACCGACAACCTGTGACAGATCATGTGTCCCTTGGATTGCATCTGGGGGACCCTCATTAACCAATTATGTGGCCTCTGAAGTTAAGTGGTTAGACCATAATTTATTTAGATGTGTCATAGCAAGGGGGATGAATGCTTATGGACAGTCATGATTTCTGCTTTTCTTGTCCTGAGTACTGTTTGTGTCATAATAAAAAATATTTTGCACCTTCAGGCATGTTGTGAGAAACAAATGGTGCTAAACTTCTCCCCCCCACACACACACACACAAGTTAGTGCCAGGTTGTAATGTGGCAAAACACCACGGGGTAGGGAAATACTTTTGCAAGACACTGTATATATAAACAACAATTGACTTTAAGAATCATGATTTTTAAAAAACATTTTAATTAGTTCCCACTAATAAAATACAAAGAACAAAGAAATCAAATAATTACAGAACCCACCTTACCATTCTAACCTAACAATGTGGGACTCGCCTATTCACAAAGGTCAAATAAAAGTGCCAATGTTTCTGAAATTCTTCTGGCGGTCTTCTATTTGCTGAGCTTGTTAATTTTGCCATCTTACTCAGTTCTCCAATTTTGTCAAGCCAGTCAGTCACTCCCGTGTGTCTTTTTGCTTCCAATTCTGGGGTATTACTAATGTGACCAGATTTCCGGGGACAAACGGCGGGACGCACTGCCGCAGCAGCAGCAGCTGCTGCACTCGGGCCCTCCCCCCCCCCCAACTGGCCTCGCCAGAATGGCGGTGGTGGGGAGCAAGCTGGTTGCTCGTGGCGGCGGCATTAGTCGGGCCCTCCCCCCTCTGGCCTCTGAATGCATGTATATAAATTAAGTAAACTTAATGAACAAAGATGATTTTTCCAATATATTATGTGCAATTTATTTGTTATTGCACATAATACATAGGAAAAATGATATTTGTTTGTTAATCAAGCTTACTATTTTTCATTTAGCCCTGTCACTGAAGAAATTTATTTCTGAAAGTGTTTATAGAACCGGGGAACTCTCTGGCAAGTCTTCTACCTGTTTAGTAACGTTAGAGGACATGCAGAAGTTCTTATCAGGCTGAGTTTTGTCAATGATTCTAGAACTGCGATTATGTCTTTTCAAGGGAGACATGAATGTTATTGCACGGGTGAATCCTCTAAAGAGGAAAGCTTCCAAACAAGCATTGGTGATGTTGATAATGGAGTTTTCGGCGTTCCGCAGGACCTGTAAGACGGAGCTCTTCCGCCAGGTCTACGGTTGAGGCCAGGGCATGGAAGATCGGATGGGCTCCACTGGAATATACTGCCACTTTAAGCTGAGAACATTTTGCTGGTGGTTGTTGATAGGTGCAGTCCCTCGGGCGCTGTGGGGAGGGATGAGCCTCAGGGGAGGGCAGTATGTAAATATAATAAATAAATATACAAATATAATACATTAATAAATAAATAATGTTTACTGCCGTGCTTGATTTGCTATTAATATTTTTAATGGGTTTTTGCTGTTTCATTTGGGGTTTTCTTATGGAACCAGCCACGAGACGGCCTGCCATGAGTGGCGGGAAATAATTTTTTTTTTTTATGATTATTTTATTGTTTATTATTATATAAAGCATTTACAGAGAAGTTGTAAAGAAAAAGCGACCAGTTGATATGGTTTGCCATCTCTTTTAACATAGATATTTAGTTCTCATCACATATTATTCCTAGTCTAAAAGTTTTTACCATTTTTCTTAGCCAAGTGATTGTTAATACATATGAGATCTGTTATAGGAATACATTCTGTTATTATCTTAAATGATATTAGGTCAGTCTCCTTCATAAGTTGGCCCTAACCCAAGAATTACTACTGTTGTCTTGTTAATGCCTATAAAATATGGTTTGTCATCCTCTTTTGGCATACATATTAACATACATATTCAATTCCCATCGCATATTAATCCTGATCTAGGAGTTATTACCATCTTTCTTAACAAAGTAGTTGTTGATACATAGGAAGGTATAATCTATTATAAGGATATATTCTATTATTGTCTTAAGTGATATAAAGTCAGTTCCCTTCATATATTAGACTTGTCCTAAAGGTTGCTACTGCTTTTTTTTTTCTCACAAGAAGCCAGGAGAGTACTCCATTGTTCAGCTCATCTTTCAGGTGGTCGCAGAAAATGAAATTGTATTTTTTTCCATAGTAGAGTGTTTCTGATTGTCCTTCTGTCAGGGCCAGAGAAATCTCTTGCTTGATTCTTGCTTGTAATAGCCTTTGAGGGGGCTCTGAATCCTTTGTCAATCTGGATCTCTTCCTCTGGTCGCACAGAAATATCTCCTGATAGCTTCCTAGTTGCTGTCGCTTTTGAATAGACTCTTTTTATTTTGCTGATCCAAGTCATTTCCTGCTCTGAATAGACTTCCAGGTTTTTGGTACTTTCCTTCCATGAATCTGTTTTCCCAGGTTCTTTAAAGATACTTTGGGTTTTTACATCTCTGGCACTCTCTCCCTCCAGTTGATTAACTTCCAGACATTGAAGTTTCACTTGATTTACTGTTAGCTGAGCTGCGTCATCAGCTGGTCTCTCCGCGGGAAATAAATTTAATAAATAAATAAATACAAAGAACAAGCTTCCCTCCAACCCAAATTCCCTTCGGTCCTAATTGCAATGGGGCTGAAGTCAAGAGTGAGGGCTGGGTTTTCAGAGGGGCATTCCATGATTGGTGGGCAATGAGTGCAGGCCACGTGTGGCTTAGCAGGATAAAGAGTCCCCTGGCCCAGGCAAGCCTGATCTTGCCAGGGTTGCCTAAGCAGGGCTGCCCCAGTCAGTAGTTGGTTGGGAGACCACTAAGGAAGTCCAGGGTCACTACATTTATTTATTTATTTATTTATTTATCATACTTCTATACCGCCCTCCCCGGAGGCTCAGGGCGGTTTACATTATAACAGAAAACAATACATAAAACAGTCTGTAGAACATGTATAACTGATAACTAATAATTGTAACCAAATAACAACACAGTATAACAGTAAACAATATAGTAATACAAACAGGTCCAGGGCTTATTGATGGGATTCTGAGGGGGGGGGAGCAGGGGCCCTTGGTCGCTGATTGATTACGTCTGGTCTCGGCCAAATGCCTGGCGGAGGAGCTCCTTTTTGCAGGCCCTGCGGAACTGTTTAAGCTCCGTCAGGGCCCTGATCTCCTCTGGGAGCTCATTCCACCAGGTGGGGGCCAGAACAGAGAATGCTCTGGCCCTGGTCGAGACCAGGCGGACTTCTTTAGGGCCAGGGATCCTTAGCTGATTGGAGGCAGTAGAGCGCAGAGCTCTTTTGGGGGCATAGGCAGGGAGGCGGTCCCTCAGGTACACTGGGCCCTGACCACGTATGGCCTTGAAGGTAATTACCAGAACTGATCCGGAATTCAACTGGTAACCATTGCAGCTGATGGAGAATAGGCCGGATATGAGACCTCCACGGTGTTGCTGTGAGGATCCTGGCTGCTGCATTTTGAAGTAGGCATGGAAGTAGGCAATGGCAAACCACCTCTGAATGCCTCTTGCCTTGAAAACAACAAGCTATGACTTGATGACACACATATATATATATATATAGTTAGCCTACCCTTTCTTGCATCTGGCATCTTCTTGCCATATACTGAGATCATGGTGCCCTATTTGTTCTTCTCGCCCAGCAGCAGCACTGCCATGGCAGCCATGGGACCCCCTCCCCGCCTGCTGACCGGCCAGGTAGGCGCGGTAAAATGGCACAAGGACAACAGCAAGACCATCCAGAAAGCCAACGAGCTGACGAAAGACTGCGGGAAGCAAGCCCTCGACCTCTGGAGGGCGCCCTTGGAGCCTGGGCAGCCGGAGGAGACGCCGTACGAATGCAAGGCAAGGAAGGAATCCTGGAAATTCAAGCTGGACGTGTCATCGTCGGGAGAGGTGAAGAGAACGCCGCCCGAAGGGCCGGGGGTGACCCTGTGGAAGTCAAAAGTCAAGCCTCCCCCGTGGGTCTGCAAGATGTCCCCGCCCTGCTTCCGAGACTTCTTCAACACCAAGAACAACGAATACGTGACTCAGTACGCCAGGGAGACGCGTCAAGTGGTGAGCCGCATGCGCCAGGCCCTGTTAGAGATCAACGAGCAGTACAAGGCCCTGGTGCGCGAGAGAGAACGGCTCGATGCCACGCTGGGCAGGATCCGCCAGAGCCTCATCACCAACAGGCAAACCCAAGTCATCCGGGAGCACAGACCAGCCTTGGAGAGGGTGAGACAGCTGTTGCGCACGCACACCACTCACTAGCCAGCCAAGCTGCATCCCGTGCATGCCCTTGAAGCATGTAGTCATTTGCCATGGGTGTGCTCATGGGTGTCTATCAGATCCCTGGGCCAAGAACAGCGTCCACGAGGCAGGCAAAACAAAAGGGCCTTCTTAACAGCATCTCTTAAGAGCCTCTTGTGGCGCAGAGTGGTAAGGCAGCAGACATGCAGTCTGAAAGCTCTGCCCATGAGGCTGGGAGTTCGATCCCAGCAGCCGGCTCAAGGTTGACTCAGCCTTCCATCCTTCCGAGGTCGGTAAAATGAGTACCCAGCTTGCTGGGGGGTAAACGGTAATGACTGGGGAAGGCACTGGCAAACCACCCCGTATTGAGTCTGCCATGAAAACGCTAGAAGGCGTCACCCCAAGGGTCAGACATGACTTGGTGCTTGCACAGGGGATACCTTTGCCTTTTTTTTAAGCAGCATCTCTTATATCGCCCTGGAGGATTGGAGTGGAAGCCAACTAGCTATGGAGATTGCAAAGGTGAAACAGCACCCGTTAAACAGCACCCAGTACATTTCCATGGGAACACCAAGATCACACATGATGTTGTTTTATGGATTGGGAGGCCAGCCTCCAGGGAGACCTGGGGGTCCCCAGGAATTGCAGCTCATCTCCAGACTACTGAGATAGTTCTGCTGGAGGAAAGGGCTGCTTTGGAGGGTGGACTTTGTGGCCTTGGCCCCCACTGAGGTCCCTGTCCTCCCCAGGCTCCATCTCCAACACTCCAGGAGTTCCCCATCCTGGAGCTGGCAACCCTCCCCCCATCCTCCACTAGTGGCTGGGAAGGACCTTGCAGCCCTACTTATGTACAGTCACTATCACTGGTGCATCTAAGAATGCACTGTCACCTCTGACAGATAACAACTAAGGTACCTTTACCAGCTCCACGGCCTGTTAACCTTCTAACAGGACATACCAGAGACTGAATGGGGAATCTTTTGCAAGGGGGGAAGGTTGAAGTTAATGGTTTTAAAATGTGCTTTTACTGTGGATGTTTTAGTTTGTTACTTGCGTGGGAGGGGGTCCTTGTGAGGGCAGATTGGTGTGATATAAATTTTGTAAAATACATAAAATAACAATAACAGATGAAAAGTTGGTTTTTATTCCCTGATTTTTACTACCCAAAAGAGGCTCAGAATGGCTTACAATCACCTTCCCCTCCTTTCCCCACAACAAATATGCTGAGAGAGCTCTGACAGAACTGCTCTGCAAGAACAGCTCTAACGGGATGGACACTAGTCCAAGGTCACACGGCTGGCTGTATGTGGAGGAGTGGGAAATCAAACCTCACCAGATTAGGAGCTCCCGCTCTTAACCACTATACCAAGCTGGCTTTCACATAATAGTAATAGTAATAACAACAACAACAATAAATAAATAATAATATTTTATTCCTTTAGCCCCTTCCCTAGTCGGCTCAGGGTGGGTAACATAAATATTAAAAACATTTAGTTCCAATAATTTACATAAACAATAAATGGGTTTAAAATATGTATAGAACGGTACTGGCTAGATATCAGGAAAAAAAAATTTCACAGCCGGAGTAGTTCAGCAGCGGAGATTCTGTTACTGCCAGTCTTACAACTGAGGGATATTGTGATCAAAGCTATTGTTGTTTTACTGGGTTTTTATGGGATATATTGTTTTTATGGCTTTATTCTGTAAGCCGCCTCGAAGTGACAGTGTCATGAGAGATGGGGTATAACTTTAAAAATAAATAAATAAAATAAAATAAACAGAAGTTGTGGCCCTCCTAATGTTAATTTTGAATTGGAAGAAGGGCTTTTTTGAACTGGAAGACAAGCCAGCTTGGTGTGTATAGTGGTTAAGGGAAGCAAATCTGATTCCCTGCTCCTCCACATGCAGCCACCTGGGTGACCTTGGGCTACTCACAGTCCTGATAGTACTGTTCTCACATAGCAGTCCTGTCAGAACTCTCCCGGCCTCACCTACCTCACAGGGTGTCTGTTGTGGGATTGGAACCCGCTTTGGGATTCCTTCCAGTAGTAAAAAGCAGGGTACAAAAAAACGGCTTTCTTGCTCTTTTCTTCCTAAGTTAATTTCAAATTGGAAGAGGGGCCTTCATTCGTTTGTTCTGAATGGAATGCCAATCAGCTTCAATGAGTGACCCTCAGCATTAGGAGAGAGCAAAGTAATCCTCTCTGCTGATTCTTTCCACAACATTTGGGGATGTTACGAATCTCTAAGTTGGTCCCCACTTTAGTCACTGGGTCTCTTCACCCGCCCCCTGCAAAACCCTCTGGAAAAACAAAGTTATCTTCCAGATAAAGTAACAATACACATCCTTTCAGACGTACGAAGTATGTGAAAGACAGAAGCATCTGCACTACATGGGAAAGGGCAGTGAGCTCCCAGACACAGCATCTGCCTGGCATGCAGAAGGTCACAGGTTCAATCCCTGGCATCTCCAGTTAAAGCGATCAGATGGCAGGAGATGCACTAGGCCTGAGACCTTGGAGAATTGTTGCCGGTCGGTAGACAACACCGTTCTCACCACACAGAAACAGAGTCTCGTGTCGTCTTCATTCACTCTATTGCTCCGCAGGTTCTCATTTTCAGAACAGACGAGGGAAAAGCCTCCCAGCTTTTCCAGGGAGACTTCTGGCCGAGCACTGCCATGTCAGGCCGGGAGCATAGGTGGGTGCCAGGGAGCTGTGCCCTACGCGAGGATTCCCATGTAAATCACACAGCCCTCCTGTTCCCCGTAGCCAATCTAGCTTGCTCTCCTCCCTCCTTTGCAGGTACCTGATAAGGTGGATGCCTTGATGACATGGGAGAAGAAGGAATTGCTAAGACAGAAAGAAAAACTAGAGGGGATGATGGCCATGTCGGAGGAGCACCTCAAGGTAGGTAGCAGGACTCCACCATTCCCTACTGGCAACGGGGAAGAGAAGCAGCAGAAAGGAAGGGCAAAGCAATAAAACATATGATTTATAAGCCATAATCAGTCTCCATTTCACAGCAAGAAGGGGAAGGAACCACAACTTTGGGTGGGGGGAAGAACAAATTATTATAGCCCTGTGATTCTCCTAGGCCCTGATCCACCTGCCAGGAAGATTTACCTGCAGCCCAGTTTTAAGGGGTCCAGCACACAGCTGGCTGCTCAGACACTGGACAAACTGAGTAGGGGGTAGGTAGTGGTGGATAATCATTAATATGCTCATGGTTTAATGGTGGTTGTATTGATGTTTACTTTTATGTTGTGAACTGCCCCAAGCCCATCCATGGGGTGGGGTGGTATATACAAACTTAAGATCATGCCCCTTCCCCCTCCCAGGGCTGATGTTAACATCTGGGTGCTGCCAGCTAGGCCCCCTCTCCTCCCCGATAGTGGGTATTATTTATCGCCTGTTTGCTGTGTATTTTTCTATTGTATCAGTATGTCCTTTTAATGGGGGTTTTAATGGGATTTTTTAATGAGGACCTTGTGACCCGCCATGAGCCACTGTATGGGAGTGGTGGGATATAAATCACGTAAATAAATAAATATTATTAATAATAATAATAAAACAACGACTACCACTAATAATGACAACTTGCTCTTTGCACTGTATTGATGATTGAGAAGATGACATCATCTCACATCATTCCAATTCATCACCACCTTAAAAGTCAGCCATAACGGGGGTTGTTACAGCAGTTCTAGTTTAGCCGACAAAGGTCATGTGCCTGTTGCATGTCACACAGCCGGGGTGGCCAAACTGGGCATTCCCAGTGTCCATAGACTACAATACCCATGAGCCCCTGCCACAATGCTGGCAGAGGATCCTAGAGATTGTAGTCCATGGACACTGGGAGAACCACAGTTTGCCCACCTCTCATACAGCCACCAACTCATTGCTCGCAGTCCCCAGCCTGCTGCCCACGGAGGCCACGGTACCTGCTGACACTTTTCCAGGTGTGTCCACCAAGTGTTTCTGAATGGGGGTGGAATCAGGGGGAGATTTCCCCAGCAGGGCTAATGATTGGCCACTGGAGATAAAACTGTACCTTTGGATTGGGAAAAGGTAGAAATCCTTTCTCCCAACCTGAAGGCACAGTTTTATCCCCAGTGGCCAATCAGTAACCCTGCTGGGGTTAAACAGCTACGCACCTGTTTGCCTGGAGCAGGTTGGACTTCCCCCAGGCAACCCAAGCAGGGATGCTTTCAGGTATAAGGAAAGGACTGCTCCTTGCTTCTCTCCGAGTTGCCAGAGTGACACAATTCACTGCCACTGGGATGCAGGTTAGCAAAAATGTTTGTGAACCAGTATCTCTTACGAAACCAACATGGAAGGGTGGCCAACAGGTTTGCTCGGCCTGCTGTAATCAGATCTGGCATTGTTCTTCTCTTGAGGCACAATATAGGGGTGTGGGGGAGGGAGAAGGCAAGAGGCTTGGTTTGCCTTCCTCTTCACAAATGCCTTGGATTCTGCAGGCGCTGGGCACGTGTCGGCAAGCCCTGGAAACCGCATGTGATGAACGCAGCCGTGTGTTGGACCTGATGCCCCACCCCCTGCGCATGGTTCTCCTAGAGGCTGGGCGTGACTCCTGGCTCAAACTGGGCCGGCCCTCGTCCCCCTGGGTAGAGCGGAACCGGACCCCCAGGCCGGACCCCATCGGGCCTTACACACCAGGTAAGGAGGGAAAACACCCTACTTGTGTCAGAAAAGGGGGAAAAGACATGGGAAAAACAGAAATGTCTAGCAACTCAAGGAAATCTGGCAACCACATCAGCTTCATGGAATCTCTGGGCTGTAGTGAGGAGAGCACTACCTATGATCTGGCATTGACTAGATGGCCTCTATGGTCCTTTCCAGCTCTATGGTTCTATGCTGCCCTGAGCTATGTCGAGCAAGACTGAGATTAAAAAAAAATGGGTGAGACCTAATGGGTTAGATCAGCCTTTCTCACCTTTTTTACATTTGAGCAACCTTTGAAACATTCCTCAGGCTTTGAAAAACCCAAAAAGTGGTGTGATGGTGCAGAATATGGTTGGGGCGCATCGTCGCATATATACCCACCCAGGGCTCCTCCCCTTCCCACCCCCTCCAGGCCCATCACTGGCCATTTGGAGAGGGGGGTTGACATGACCACATCTGGTCATATCGCCCAATAATTGTTTAACAGATTTTTAAAATATATATTAAAAATTAATGAACTCCCACCCATTAGGGAGACCCTTCCAGGACCGTCAAGTAGCCCCAGGGTGTCATGAAACCCTGGTTGAGAAAGCCTGGGTTATAAGGCTTCTGCATGCTTACTGCTGGACATGTCCACCTAGTACAAGGGTAGGCAAATTGTGGTCCTCCAGATGTCCATGGACTACAATTCCCATGAGCATGCTGGCAGGGGCTTATGGGAATTGTAGTCCATGGACATCTGGAGGGCCACAGTTCGCCTACCCCTGACCTAGTATATACCAACCGACAAAAGGAGTCCGGCTGATGAAGACCTGACCTGGATGGCCCAGATGAGCCTGATCTCTTCAGATCTTGGAAGTGAAGCAAGGTCAGCCTCCGTCAATATTTGGATGGGAGACCATCAAGAAGGTCCAGGGTTGCTCCACAGAGGCTGACAATGGCAAAGTATGCACACCAACCTAGACCAATAAGCTTCACCAGGAGGGGATTGTCCTGCCAGGAAGCAGCCCGACCTGATATCTGCTCTACTGTATATCTTGTCCATCTTTATTGATGTGCTGACATCTCCATGCAGATGCATCACTGCCAACGCAGAGAGAGGGAAATATGAGAGGAGAAAAAAAAAAACCCCTCCAAAGTAAACCAAAATGGAGCACAGGATAACGGGACACAGTCTCTGAGCTTCTCTGTGGCTCTTTCAGAGAGAAGGCAGGGGAGAAACAGGCCCCATGAGGAACTTAGCAGAAACTGTCCTTTAAACTGGAGTTTATGTTCTAAGCCAGCTGTCCCCAACACCCTGTCCGATGACTGGTACCGGTCCATGGATCAGTTGGTACCAGGCCGCAGCTCCTCCTCGTCCTCCTCCCCGGCTGCTGCCTGGGGGGCTGCCCTGCCACTCTGCCGCCGGCTCACCTTTGGTGCTCTCCGGCGGCCACCATGGCTGGGGCTCCCCTCAGCGTGGCACTGCGCAGCTGCTACCGGCAGCACCCCCCCCCCCCAGTGTGTGGCGGGAAGTCAGGGGCGCCGGCGGGAAAACAAATGGAGCAGGGGCTCAGGTGGCGGTGACAACGTCCATCAGCAAAAGACTACCCCCCTTCCGGGCCTCAGTAAAATTGTCAAGCGTTGACTGGTCCCTAGTGATAAAAAGGTTGGGGACCACTGTTCTAAGGCAGGGGTAGTCAACCTGTGGTCCTCCAGGTGTCCATGGACTACAATTCCCATGAGTCCCAGCCAGCGAATGCTGGCAGGGGCTCCTGGGAATTGTAGTCCATGGACATCTGGAGGACCACAGGTTGACTACCACTGTTCTAAGGCACAGTGTATCAGGGCTCAATCTAGACAAGACACTGGAAGTTCTAGGTACAGAGCTCCCAAACGTTTGCGCATGTTTGTTTACAAGCAGCTGTACAGGGCCGGGTTCGCATCAAGGCCACGATCCCTCCCCCACCACGTTGCTTTCCTCATCTGAAATCAATCCTTGTGTACCATCCCAAGCAATTTCCCTCTTCTCAACCCACTGACTTCAGTGAACTTGGAAGGGTGTTAACTCTGCTTTGGGTGGTGCTGCTTGGGATGCCTCCTTGCATAGCCCAACCCACGGGTGGAAGATCGCTGGCCCAGATGAGCAGCTGGACTCAACAAAAGGCAGCTTCGCATGCTTAGCCTAGCTGCTCTGTGGGATCATTTCAAGGTAGGGAAACAGCATGGCCAGGAGTCTCCACCCTCCCTGCCTCCTCCCTCAACACTGTCCCAATACGGACCAGGAGCCTGAGCAGCTATTGAAATAAAACATCATGGGAACTCCCAACTTAGAAAGTTAGTGTGGTCATGTGAAAGGTTAGAATACTGTTGTCTTCAGCTATGAATCCCACTGTTATGATTGTTGTTGCTATGAGTTGCGCTGTGTTATCCCTTTGTTTTATGTAAACTGCCCTGAGCCTCAAGGGAGGGAGGTATAGAAACATAATAAATAAAATAAACAAGCTCTGGAGAGCCAGCGGGGTGGTGTGGTGGCTAAGAGTGACAGCCTCTGATCTGGAGAACTGGGTTCGATTCCCCCACTCCTCTGCATGCAGCCAGCTGGATGGCCTTGGGCCATTCACAGTTCTCTCAGAGCTCTCAGTCTCACCCACCTCACAGGGTGGGCAGAGGAAGGGGAAGGTGTTTGTAAGCTGCTTTGGGACTCCTTCGGGCAAGTGGAACATAAAAAAGTAGCTCTTCTTCTTCACTGCTGAATCCTCAGTGTCTCATGTGGTTGGGCTCTTCCAGTAGGAAGCAAGGTGGCCCCTTCTGCTGGGCATAGCGTAATTCACCAATATTGACCAATAAAGCCTGAGACCAGATCACTTGCCTCTTCTCTCCCTCCTTCCCTCCCACCCACCCTCCCTCCCTCCAGAGTGTGAGGCAGCTCTTGAGGATGCCCAGCGCCTCACCTTTCTTTCCAAGGAGATGATGCTGAAGGTGAAAGAGGCCATCAAGGAGGCACAGGACATGCGCCACACAGCCCACAACACCATTGAGAACAGCTTGCAAGGCAAAAGGGACGAGACTCTGTGCCACAAGGTAAGGTGGAGCGAGCGGCTGCACCACATATGCAATCATGCTTGCTGTCCAAATGGGTGTGCCTCACTCCAATTCAAGATACAACAGAGAGATTCCATTTAAGCAGATTGTAGCTTTTATTGTAGAGCCTCTTGTGGCGCAGGGTGGTAAGGCAGCAGACATGCAGTCTGAAACTCTGCCCATGAGGCTGGGAGTTCAATCCCAGCAGCCGGCTCAAGGTTGACTCAGCCTTCCAGCCTTCTGAGGTCGGTAAAATGAGTACCCAGCTTGCTGGGGGGTAAACGGTAATGACTGGGGAAGGCACTGGCAAACCACCCCGTATTGAGTCTGCCATGAAAACGCTAGAGGGCATCACCCCAAGGGTCAGACATGACCCGGTGCTTGCACAGGGGATACCTTTACCCTTTTACCTTTACAGCAGATTAACCAATGACTAAATTTTGAGTTGGGTGATCAGGGATGGCCTGTTTTGACCAGCAAAGGCCAAATTCAGCCAGGGCTGAGAGTCAGGGTGTGTTTGTTTGTTTGTGGGTGACTATTTAGAGGCTGGTGCGCTTCCATCTTAGGAATTGAAGGAGCAAAGAGAGAAGAAACCTGGCAGCTCTTGTTGTATACTGAGCTAAAGAACGATGTCTTGAAAAGGCATCAGGTATATGCAAAAATCTCTGCGTCATCAACATATGAATCAACCACCTGCCTTTGCGTCAAGCAATTTGGAATCATTTCACTGCTGCTCGGTTCTTCCTCTAACGCCTGATGTCCTCCCCTTGTAGTGCACGAATTGTGCTAGAGCAGGGGTAGTCAAACTGCGGCCCTCCAGATGTCCATGGACTACAATTCCCAGAAGCCCCTGCCAGCAAATGCTGGCAGGGGCTTCTGGGAATTGTAGTCCATGGACATCTGGAGGGCCGCAGTTTGACTACCCCTGTGCTAGAGAATAAGCAGGCCCTGGCCCCCACAGCACCTCTTTTATGGGCAGTTCTGCAGAGAAAATTAGCAGGATGTAAAGTTCCGTCACACAAGTGAGCTTCCTTTTTTCTTTCTCTCCCCACTGCAGGAACGGTTAGACATGGCCTTGGGAGGAACACGCGGCACCCTGCACCGCTGCCAGCGTTTTATGCATGAGATGAACATCACCCGAGGAATGACACTGGTGAGCAATTAAGGGGGGGGAGTGTCACTATTCCCCCCTACTGCCAGCTGCTTGGGTTCAGTGTGAAGAAGAGGAGCTGGTTCTTATATGCCGCTTTTCTCTACCCAAAGGAGGCTCAAAGCGGCTTACGGTCACCTTCCCTTTCCTCTCCCCACAACAGACACCCTGTGAGGTGGGTGAGGCTGAGAGAGCCCTGAGATTACTGAAGAAGAAGAGTTGGTTCTTGTATGCCTCTTTTCTCTACCCAAAGGAGGCTCAAAGTGGCTTACATTCGCCTTCCCTTTCCTCTCCCCACAACAGACACCCTGTGAGTTGGGTGAGGCTGACAGAGCCCTGATATTGCTCGGTCAGTCCTGTGGTGAGCCCAAGGTCATCCAGCTGGCTGCATGTGAGGGAGAGCAGAATTGAACCTGTCATGCCAGATTAGAAGTCCGTACTGCTAACCACTACACCAAACTGGCTCTCTGGATTAGCTGGTCCCCTCCCACCAACACCCTTTCCCTCCCATCCTTGAAATTCACTTTTGGTTGTCATCCACTTTTACTTCTACAGGGTCCTGACAGCAGCAAGTACTTGGAGACAC
The DNA here is from genome assembly GCF_049243985.1 of Paroedura picta. Classification (NCBI taxonomy): domain Eukaryota; kingdom Metazoa; phylum Chordata; class Lepidosauria; order Squamata; family Gekkonidae; genus Paroedura; species Paroedura picta. The sequence continues at coordinate 14,512,408 of NC_135371.1, forward strand.
GAGAGAAGCTGACACGGCCAATGGTGCAGGTGTACCAAAGACACGTAGGAACACAGCTGCCTGAACCTGCAATCCTCAACCAGGTAAATAGCGACAGGGAGTCTACAAGCACTGGCTCTCAAAAATTTTGCCACCAGTTCTTGAGGTTGCAAACTCACATGCGTTCCTTTGGGATAGGTCCTTCTAAATGCAGTGGGACTGGCTTTTATAAGTAAATATGCATATGACAGGGCTGCAAGAGTTGTAAATATTTTTCACTATAGGATTGTATGATTATAGGAGCAGCAAATGGGATGCCAGGGAAGAAAGGAGGAGACAATGGGGAGTAGGGCCAAGAGAAGGCTGGGCTTCATGAACTGAGATTACGCTTTGGTCATAAAGCTGAGTCCTCTGGCATGTCTGTGCAGTTCCCTCTTATGCTCTCATATCTGCAGCAGGAGGCCCTCTTCCAGCATAGCAATTCCATAGCATAAAACTGACACTCTAAAAAAGACAGAGTCCAATAGCACCTTTAATAAAAGATTTATTTATTTAGTCTTAAAGGTGCTATTGGACTCTATTTTTGTTGTGCTACTTCAGACCAACACTACCCACTTAAATTACTCCAAAAAAGACTTTGTTCATGCTTGGTAGGAAATCTGGCAATGCGGAGCTTTAGCCAAATAAAGTGGGCAAACCCCTTTCTTAGCTCTGCTGACGTTTGCCTGGATCAGGCAAATATTTTTGCAACCAGCAACACCTAGATATTGTTTCTTGATATTCAATCCAAGCGTAAAGAATAACACTGGGGAGAGTTCCATGTCAAATGCCTGTCACTCTTCCATTGTTCTCAAGCCAAGATTAAAAAAAAAACTATTCTGAATATTAAAGCTAAATGATTTAATTACACTTCGATGGGAGGTGGGAGTCCTTCAAGAACCACCTTTGGGATCGCTGACCAAAATGGGTAGAATCCATCCCCTAATTGTTCCCTACCTTCTAAATCATCTATCTGTGACGGCAAAACAGGAGCTTAAGAGCTGTAAAGATTTCCAGACTGTTCTTGTGCAATGATGCAAGCTTACCCTGTGAATGTGAAATTGATGCCTGAGGATAACTGCTCCTGTTCCCTAAGCATCTGCTTACCAGTTTTCTACCTTTGCTTCCTTTCCCAGTCCACCGCACTGCTAGATCTCTCCATAGTGGACACAGCTAATAACATTCAGAGCCTACAGGACAGCAGGGCGTACCTGAAGCAACGCATTCATGACAAAGAGACTGGCTACGGTGTGGATGGCAGCATCAAACGCCTGCGACAGCGGCGCATACACCCCCGCACCTGCCTGCAAGAGACTCTTAATCTGGTCTACACCTAAGAAGCTCACAAATATATAGAGAGATCATGAAAATAAACTCTAGAATGGCCAAGACTGTTTCTTCCTAACTTGAAAGTCAGGGAACAACTGTTCTTGCCTCCCCCCCCCCCCCAAACTACAAGACATGCCCCAAGATCATCTAGAAGGGGAGAATTGAAGCCTCTGACTTGAGACCTTTTCTTTCAGGGAATAAGAAAACTTTCTTGCTCTCTTCAGGCAGTAGGACCATTTTTAGGTAACAAAGGCACCCGAGTGCTTGGATTGTGTGATGGCCATACGGTGTATGGGCTTGTCTCTGACAAAGGGAGATCTGACTCTCGTAAACTCATACCCCTTGAAATCTTGTTGGTCTCCAAGGTGCTACTGGGCTTGATCTGGGCTGCTCTACTTCAAACCAACAAAGCTACCCTCTAAAACTCATACAACATAGTGCCCAGGGTATCTGTTCTGGGAGCCCCACTCGGCCATGGAAAATCACTGATGAGCTCGAGGCAGTCAACTTCCCTCAGCCCAACCTACCTCACAGGGCTGTTGTGAGGATAAAAGAGAGGAGGGGAAAACAAGTACATTCTTACCCAACTTTCCACACACACCCCACCCCATATTCCTACTAACACAGCTCAAAGCAATCTAATACAATGTAAGTGCATAATGTTCTTTGGGAAGGGGTTCTAAACTGAGGGCAACCTATGACAGGCAGGAGAGGTGTCTGGCTTCTTCCTGTAATCTTACAAGGGACCAATGGCTCAATACTACATCTATGGTGGTGATAGACACCAGCAGGTGGTAGAGCGGGACTGCAGTATCTCCCAGGTGGTATTAACACAATGTTGTGAACTCTGGCTTGAAAAATTCCTGGAGATTTCAGAGTGGAATTTGAGCAGGGAACGGAGCTCTGCGGGAATGCAATGTCATGGTGCCTCTCCACCGTCCTTTCCTCCAGGCAATCTCAAGCCCTATCTGAAAGTTGGTGCACATGAAGGTGCTTTATACTGAATCGTCAGATCACTGGCTCATCGAGGTCCGTCCTGTCTCAGACTGGCAACAGACGTCCCCTGCTATCTTATACTGGAAACCAAAACTGGAGATGCCAGATAGATGCGGCTGCTTTACGACAGAGCCACGCCCTCTCCCCAATCTTTACGTGCATGCTAAAGCTTTGGGCAGCTTTTTTCCTTTCCTTAGTTTCCATAAAAATAAAAAGCTTTCCTCCCAAAACCGTCATTGGTTTTATTACAGTACGTTTCTACCATGGGAAAAAAAATGCAAGATCTTGACCACAGTGAGGGCATCGTGCCCTTACTTCCCAAGCGCTCTTTCTGCTTCAACCCAACCGGTCACCACGCATGCTCCACTCGGAAGCATCGGTCTAAGCGCGCACGCGCTAGAAGGAAATGTCAACGCTTTGCACGCATTTTGGCCGCCTGCAGAAAACAAACCACAAATAAACATTAAAATTCAGCGAGGAGAGGCCGATAGCGGGGGGAGGAGAGCCTTAAAAAATATTCCCAATAGTCACCTTCCATTTTGAAACAGGAGCGCCGAGGAAACTTACAAGCCAGAACGACGCATGCGCGGAACGGAGGCCGGCACGCGGTGACCCCGACGGCCTGTAGCTGGGCTCGGGAGCCATGTTAGGAAGAGTCACTGCGCCTGCGTGGGATGCGCCGGAAGCCGATGGCCCGTGGATAAGACTCTGGGCAGCCCCGCGCGTGGCCCTTTTCCGCCTGGGCCAGCAGAGGGGAGCGAGTTACCCGCACGTGAGTCTTGGCTGGGGAGGGGTCGGACTGGAGCCGGGGCGGCAAATTCGGGGCAAGGGGGCAGTTCGGGGGCGGGGGGTGGCTGGCTGCCGCAGGTGAGGCTCAGGTGAGGCCTGGAGCTGCAGCTGCAGGGGGTGGTGGACAGAAGGCAGGAGAGGCCTTGGAGGCGGGTGGGGGTGGCGGTGAGCTGAAAAAGACATTGTGGGGAGTTAACTGCCTCGGGGGCGAAAGGCGCTCCTTTCTTACTGTCCAATTTCCACTTTTCTGTTGGCTTCGCTGGTTCCTGGATTCCCCCCCCACCCCCACCAAGAGCAGCGCCGCCACATCTAACACGACGGTCATTTAAGGCTTACCTAACCGTCACGGGGAAGGGTCTGATCTTTTCCAATTAAGAAATCGTGAAGGCCTCAAAGCAAGCATCAAACAAAAGGAATGCAAGCTCGCACTGCAGTCCTAAACAGCTTTACCCCCTTCTGAAGTCATCCATGTCGGCACACTGTAATTGTACTTGGGATACTAAAATCAGAGTCCAGTAGCACCTTTAAGACCAACAAAGATTTATTCAGGGCGTGAGCCTTTGAGTGCAAGCACTCCCCGTCAGACTATGATTCTCCTACATGACAGGGAATATACAGCAAAAATCAACTCTGTTACATCAGTAGACTGTCACAACCATTGTACTTAGGATGGCTTTTGTCAGTATTTCCATAAAAGGAGGAATTCTCTGTCACAGATGTGGATTAGATCTGGCATAGTTTTTTAAAGTGGAAAATCCTTACCCATTCCAGAGGAGCATCTCAAGGAACAGGATATACCATAATTTCCCCCCTCTTTGTGTTACACACTTTTATTCCTTAAATTTCCTCATTATAAAGATAGCTCTCTCCTAAAATGGCAATGCCCAAGTTATCATTTTCTTACTCTATGTGTAAATTTGGGTTTGTATACTCTCAATCCCATCCCATGATTATGAAGTCATGAGTTACCAGTTGCCCTGAGTTCAGGAGCAGTTATGCAGAATACCTTTTTAATATTCCTGCATTAAAAAAAAATCATCCTTTCTGGGGATAGTATGACTTGAATGATGGATTGGGCAATTTGCCGTACAGAATTTCTGGTAAAACAATGTATAGATTTACTTGCATAGACATCTGCTTCTGAACAATTGTGATGAACAGCCCTTGTATCCTTTAGGCTGCTCTGTATTTACTTATTTTATGTTTATAATAATTTTTATATCACCACAGCAGATTCAAAAACCATATTATATTATCAGTTAGTGGGAAGAATAATAAGAATAATTTTGGGGAAAATTTTCCACCAATATGGCTGCTTTAAAGAAATAAAGATAGTAAATTATAGAACAGCAGAATCAAAGAGGTATAGTTTTATTCCAATTGAAACTCTGGAATTTGCACAAAAGATTCTACCAAGAGGCTGAAAAGCTAAATTTTTAAAGACCCAGTAATAAGAAACCTCATAGGAATCCCTTGATCTGGTGTACCTGTAGCCATAATATATTTGACTCCTTCCACTAAATATCCTTATGCCGTGCCAGAATTATGTGGTTTATTTTCCTACTCCTGAAGTTACCTTTGATTCATAGCCATGGCATTCATATTCTGTTTCAGTTTCCCCTGTAATAAGAGCCTAATTTAAGTATATATATTCAGTCCTGAAGTCTGCCTAAATAATGCTTTTTTTCCAGACCAAGGCTAGACGTGTCTGGCTGCAGATTTCACATTGCTTATGTATTATTTGGACTGACACTGATGGCCCAAGCCAGCCCATTCTCATCAGACCAGAAGTTAAACAGGTTCAATCCTGGTTAGTACTTGGATGGGAGACAGTCCTGTAAGTCCGAAGTGGTTACGCAGAGGCAGGCAATGGCAAAAACCACCCCTGAATATCTTACTTGAGAACCTCACAGGGTTATCATAAGTCGGTTCTGATCTGATGACACTTTCTGCTACCTTGTGTATTTGGACAATGGGTCTTTTCCATGCGTGGAGCATTGGGCAGAACTGTTTGGTGGGAGAATCACTTTCCATGCAGCGGATCACTGTGGCTTAGGTTTTCCCCCAGAGCCAGTGCAGGTTGAACTATCCGGGATTTAAGACCTCTCTGTTTCATCTTTAGAATGACTGACTGGGAGCCAGCCCCTGCTGTGGCAGAGACCCCAGACATCAAGCTGTTTGGGAAATGGAGCACCGATGATGTGCAGATCAGTGACATCTCCTTGCAGGTATGGCTGTGCATGAACTCGGAAGGAGATTGCTTCCAAGAGCCCTCTTGTAATTTTTTTAACCTCGGTGAGAGATGAAGGCCAATTCCCGTTCTGGAATGTCTGCCCCCTAATGCATTTCTCTGTATACTTCGACAGGATTATATTGCCGTGAAGGAGAAGTACGCCAAGTACTTGCCACACAGCGCTGGCCGCTATGCCGCAAAGCGCTTCCGCAAGGCTCAGTGCCCCATCGTGGAGCGCCTCACCAACTCCATGATGATGCACGGGCGCAATAATGGCAAGAAGCTCATGACTGTCCGGATCATCAAACATGCCTTCGAAATCATCCACCTGCTCACAGGAGAGGTAAGAGAGGTGGGCCTTGTACAATCAACAGCCCGTGACATCAGCATTTGCTCTTGGAGGGTGGGGTGGCAAAGCTTCCGAGGAAGGAGTGATCCCAGTAGAAAGTAGTCATACCTTCTGGCTCACTTGGTGCTTTCAGCTTGTCTTGGGAACCAGTGTTCACAGCTGACTTACTGGTTGTATGTTAATGACCAAAGTTGCCAGTAATCTACATCTGTTAGGATTCTTTTCTAGCATTCTCAGTGTGACTCTAGATCAGGGTTTTGTGAAAGCCTGGGGTTCTTTGACTGTTCAGGAAGGGTTTCCCAAATGGGTGGGAGTTAATTAATTTTTAATATATTTTTTAAATGAAACATTTATTGGGTGATATGAACATGTATGCATTCCTTCCCAAAATGGCCAATGATGGGGATGGGAGGGGGCGGGACTCTGGATGGGTGTGTCCACAGGTATGCTTCCCAACCTTACTCTGCAAGATCGCGCCACTTCTGGGGTTCAGGGGTTTCTCAGTGATAAAGATGTTGAGAAACGGAGCTCTGTATGTTGTATTTTGGGGGTGTTGGCATTGTTCTCAGCTTTCTGATTTACTGTTTTCTTGGCCTAACGAGCAGTTAGCCCTGCATCCATTTTAATCCTGGCTATCATAGACTTCAGTTTTCTGGCAGCTGCATGGGTGATTGTTACAGCACAGTGTAGCATTTGGGTCAGTACCTGCTCATTACTGTTAATTTAAGGCCAGGAGGAATTGCTACACTTTAATGCAAGGGCTGGTTGACCCTCCTGGGTGGCTGGCATAATGGCACAAAACAGTTTCAAGTATCAATTGCACTGTTTTAATTTGACATTTCTCAAGTCATTGTAGAATTTCTGCACAGAAGATTCCTAGTGATTGCTCAGTAAATAGTTCTCCATTTCTGTGTTCATGGTGATTTTCTCACAGGGTTCATGGCTTCCCAGAACTTTTCAGTTACCATTTAAACCTTTATAAACCCCCTGGAGTGCTGGAAAGAGTTAGCAAAACAAACTATATACAAAGAATTGCACAAGTTTGTGTTTTAGTGAGTTGGTTCATGTAGTATAGTTTTCATATTGTGTGCAGTTTTAAGTTTCAAGTAGGTCTCATAGACAGCTTTAAAGAAGGGATTAGATAGATTCATGAGGGCTAAAAGGAATGTTCTCATTCAGAAGTAGTCCCTGAATCCCAGTGCCAGAAGACAATGTCAAGGAAAGGCCTCTGCCTCTATGCCCTGTTGTTGGCCCTCCAGGGGAACTGGTTGGCCTCTGTGTGAGGAAGAATGCTGGGCTAAATGGACCCTCACTGGTCTGATCTAATATAGCAGAGCTTATGTTCTTAATGTCTCTTTCTTTTTTGGTATTTGTGGCTTGAAGGTGAAGGCTTATAGGATGATTTTCAGTCCTTGCATATATATGATCTCTGTTTTCCAACTATGGTTTTGTGCTTTGGAGAGAGTGTACCAGTAATAAGCACCAGTTAGCTGGTAGTCAGGAGGACCTGTAATTTGGTACAGGCGCAAATGCTTGGTAGGCAGGAGATCTGGGGTTCAGTCTCTGGCATCTTCAGTTTAAAACAGTAGGTGTTGCAAGAGACCTGAGACTCTGGTGAGAGCTGCTTCAAGCAAGAAGCGGGTGCCAGCTTAAGTGGGACAATGGTCCAACTAATTAAGGCAGATTCATACCTGATTTATACACAACACTCACGGGTTGTGGTAACCTGGAACTAAAAGAGCTATCTGTTTCACAATACATTCGTCATCTTCACCAGTATACAGCTTGTCCATTTTATAAATAGAAGAAGAGTTGATTTTTATATGTCACTTTTCTCTACCAGGAAATCACCTTCCCTTTCCTCTCTCCACAGCAATCAGGTTAGGCTGAGAGATCTGATATTACTGCTCTGTGAGAACAGTACTATCTGGACTGTGACTAGTCCAAGGTCACCTAGCTGCATGTGGGAGAGCGGGGAATCAAATCCGGCCCGCCAGATTCGAAGCCACAACTCTAAACCAGTGCACCAAGCTGTCTCTAAGATAAAGTCTCGTGTATACTTTTTTTTAAAGTAACTGGACAAGCTTAGATTCAAGTGGATAGCCGTGTTGATCTGAAGTAGCACAACAAAATCAGAGTCCAGTAGCACCTTTAAGACCAACAAAAAATTATTCAAGGTGTGAGCTTTTGAGTGCAGTCTGAGGAAGAGTGCCTGCACTCGAAAGCTCACTCCTTGAATAAATCTTTGTTGGTCTTAAAGGTGCTACTGGACTCTGGTTTTGTTAGACAAGCTTAGATATGGATCATTTCTGGGTGCTGCAATGCTGTTTATTTGGCTTCCTGAAATGGATGTGGTTGTGTTGTGACCTGTCCTACCCTCTGTTATAGAATCCCCTGCAAGTCCTGGTGAACGCCATAATCAACAGTGGCCCTCGTGAAGACTCTACCCGCATTGGTCGTGCTGGTACGGTGAGGAGGCAAGCTGTGGATGTCTCACCTCTGCGCCGTGTAAATCAGGTATGGACTCTTGGCAAAGGGAAAAAGCCGGTTGGTAGGCATTGTTATCTGAACTGATTTTTCTCACTAACTTGCCTTTTGTCTCTTTCTTCAGGCTATCTGGCTACTCTGCACTGGGGCACGTGAAGCCGCCTTCCGCAACATCAAGACCATAGCTGAGTGCCTGGCCGATGAGCTGATCAACGCAGCCAAGGTGGGTCTAAGGCGTGGGACTTAAGACCGTGACTACCTGTTCAAGGTAGAATTGTGAGCGGGCCTCAGGCCAAAGCAGTGCCTAGCATCCAGGGAGATCTTCACGGGTAGGAACAGAGACAGGAGCAAGGAGAAGAACTTGGCAAAGAGGGTTTAACTTGCAGGTTCAATCCCTGTCACCTTCAGTTAGAAGGGACACACTGCCTCTTCTGAACCATTTCCAATATGGGATCCAAGTCCTCTCATCAGAAAACCAACAGCGAGACTTTGGGAGATTCAAAGACAGACAGACAGACAGACAGACAGACAGACAGACAGACAGACAGACAGACAGACAGACAGACAGACAGACAGAGGTGCCGAGGATAATTTGATGGGTTCTTTTTTTTAAGCAGCAGGCCAGTAGCTCCTGGAAAAGTTACATAGTGGTAGCAATAATATTCCGATACAAGCTTGATAAATTAAGTCAAGTTAAACATAAACGTTACATAAAAAAAATATTTTGTTCTTTCCAAAGAAAAAAAATAGGACAAGAAAACTCAAAATACCAGGAACAAATAAAAAGTGTATGTGTGTGAGATATAAAACAGAAACAAAACTATAACAACAGGAATGGCAGATCTATGCATAAGTGTCTATAAAAGGTTTCCAAATATCTAAAAATAAGCCAATATGCCATCTGTATGCCATGAGTTCACGAGCCTCTTGTGGCGCAGAGTGGTAAGGCAGCCGTCTGAAAGCTTTGCCCATGAGGCTGGGAGTTCGATCCCAGCAGCCGGCTCAAGGTTGACTCAGCCTTCCATCCTTCCGAGGTCGGCCAAATGAGTACCCAGCTTGCTGGGGGGTAAACGGTAATGACTGGGGAAGGCACTGGCAAACCACCCCGTATTGAGTCTGCCATGAAAACGCTAGAGGGCGTCACCCCAAGGGTCAGACATGACCTGGTGCTTGCACAGGGGATACCTTTACCTTTATGCCATGAGTTCAAATAGATAGTAAGATTCAAATAGATAGTAAGGCAGGTTACAGTGGATGAGCGATAGGGTTGTGAGTGTCCTGCATTGTGGTCCTTTCCAACTCTATGATTCTAAGATCCTGAATGCATTGATTTGCAAGATGTGGTTATTTATCTCTCCAGTATTGTGATGCATTGTCTTTCAGCTGTAGTAAGGGCCATTTCTGTTGACTGTCAGTCTCCAGGAAATTCCAGGAAGAGGCAGATAGTTTAAAGCAGTGGTCCCCAACCTTTGCTATGGTAATGTTTAAACATCCCTTCAAAATAAGATACAGACACGCCACAACAATGAACATAAGGCACATTTTATTTTCATGGAAATTTTAACTCATGACAATGACAAATCAATGGGAACCCTGAGCTTGTTTCTCTGCAACGAGATAGTCCTATCTGGGAGTGATGGGAGACAATGACACCCGAAGTGTGCTGTAAAGAGCTGGGGGGGGGGGGGGGCAAACACTGGCAGGGGCTCATGGGAATTGTAGTCTACGAACATCTGGAGAAACACAGGTTTGACTACCCCTGATCTAGACAATTTATGTCAATTTAGATCAGCTACTAGCCAAGTTTTGAGAAGTTTGACAATATTCATCTTTTTGGGAAGGAATTGAAAAACACCGATCCAAGAGATTGGGTTGGAGCCGTGCTTTTTGGCCTGTGTCTCACAGCTGTTTCTTACTCCCAGGGTTCCTCCAATTCCTATGCCATCAAGAAGAAGGACGAGCTGGAGCGTGTGGCCAAGTCCAACCGTTAGAACTATTGCTGGAGGTCCAAAGAAAATAAACCAATTTTCATACGGTCCTGCTTCTGTCTGAATTTGCAAGCTCACTTCCTTGCTGTGGATGGGAGAGGCTGTGATTGAAAGAGGAGTGCCTGCTGTGATGTGTCACGGCCTCCTTAAGTGGCCCTTTTGCCAGGCAAGCTTCCTTTTGAAGGCTGCTCAGGGTTTGGGAGCATGGTGTTAGTAGTGTGTATTAGTTTGAGGTTACTTAGATGAAGAACGCCATTTCGCTTCACCTTTGCTCAGCCATATACATCCATTACTGTGGGAGGCACCACTTTGGTGCCCTGTAAATGAGGACACACCCTCAGGCTAACCCCTCCCTTTCCCTTCTTAGTGGGTGCGGAATTGGGTTAGTTATATTGAATTTTGCTGCCATTCTTGTCATAACTTTTGTTTTATTGTTTTAGGGGATTGGTTTTTATGTGACCCACCTCGAGCCTCTGGGGGGAGGCAGATATAAATTTAATAATAATAATAATAATAATAATAATAATAATAATAATAATGGCCGAGGCTAATCTGATCTTGTCAGTTCTTGGAAACTAGGCAGGATCAGACATCACATGATGGCCAGCAGCAGAGCATCAAGGCCGAGGCCTTACCCTGATATTACCTCTGGGATTCAGAGGTTTAGTTCCCCAAAATGTGGAGGTTCCCCTCTGTAGCCCCTGATAGGCTTATCGTCCAGGAGTCTACCAAATCCCCTTTGAAAGCTGTTTATTCCTGTGGCCATCACAGCATCCTCTGGCAGAAAATTACACAAATTATTTTGTCAGTCCTGAACCTACTTCCCAACAGTTTCACTGGATGCAAAGGAAAGATGGAGGGAGAAAAAATTATCTTTGTCAACTTACTCTACCCCAGGCATAATTTTATAATTAAAATTATCCCCCCTTGTCCCCCTTTAGTCGTCTCTTCTCTGAACTGAAAGTCTCAGACTCTTCATCCTTTCCTTACAGGGCAGGACTCCAACCCCTTAAGCATCTTGATTGCCTGGTTAGGGTTTGCATGAGAGACCTATGCAGAGGAAGACGATGGCAAACAACCTCTGCCTCGACTCTTTCCTTGAAAGACTTATGGGGTTGCCATAAATTGGCTGCAATTTGACATCACTTAACATGCACACAAACTAGGCCTGAGCCAGTTCAAACAACTTTGTAATTTGCCATCGGCACCCTACTGTGTTCAGGTAGTTGGATGAGTACAATGTTGTTACCTAGATAAGAAAAACAGAGCAGTGAACTAAATGTGACCATAGTTCTGTAGAATTACAGCTTAAGGGAAGGTGCCTGGTGTATGCATGGTGGTAGGGAATGAGATTTGGTGTGATAGAATGGCATTCTGTAGGGTTTGTGGGAAAATGGGCTGTACTTTCTTTGGGCCAGATCAGGCCTTTTAATTCCTTCCTTCCTTCCTTCCTTCCTTCCTTCCTTCCTTCCTTCCTTCCTTCCTTCCTTCCTTCCTTCCTTCCTTCCTTCCTTCCTTCCTTCCTTCCTTCCTTCCTTCCTTCCTTCCTTCCTTCCTTCCTTCCTTCTTTTTTCTCTTTTTCTTTCTCTCTCTCTCTCTCTCTCTCTCTCCCTCTCCCTCCACCTCCACCCTCCCCTGAGGCTCTGTTAAATATCTTGTGCAGCCACATGGGGGCCCAGTTTGAGAAGAATGTAGTAGAAAAGTCTGGCCCCTTTCTACCAGTGCTTCAGGCAAGTGAAAACAAAGAAATGGAAGCACCACCTTCCCAGCCTCTGGAAAAGCTGAAAGAGGTTGACTCTGATATACTGTTGAAAGAAGAATACATGCCTTGCACGTTTCATCATCAGATAATGAATTTACCTGGGTGTAATGTTGAAGTGCCAATCCTGAATTTTGGGGCCGTTTTCAAAGATTTGGCAGGAGAAACCCTACCTAATTTGTTGATAAAGGTTGCTAACCAAATTGGAGTTGCTGGTATTGGCCAGGGGTGAAACTGAATGTTTATAGCAGCTCCTTAAACCCTCTGGTGTCCTGGGCATTAAACCTCTGAAAAGCTGGCCATTTTTAGTTCAATGTTCCCTGGCCTTAATCTGCCGAGAATTGAAAGATGCCAGGTTAAAATAGAGAACAACGTAAACTTTTGGAGGTTCTTACTATGGAGAAAGGCAGGGTATAAATGCAATAAATAAATTCAGTGGTGCTCAGATTGCTGCCTGGCCACAGGTGAAATTTCAGTGCACATCTGGATTAAGGTGCCGTCCAGGAAACTAAACGGCAGCTGGTATAGCTTCACTTTCATACAACTGAAACCAGCTGTTCTCAACTTTTTTTACTGTTTGGCTTCGGGGAAACACCAGAATCACTCACTGTTGGGGGCTGGGGTTTGACATGACCATATATGGTTATATCACCCAATAAATGTTTAACACATTAAAAATATGTTAAAAATTAACTCCACCCATTCGGAGAGCTTTGCTACGACTAATATTTCCCCCCCCCCAGTCCATTTAGGCATGAAAATCCTGGGATTCTTTCCTTCGGTTAGCCAGATTCAAATGGGTAGCCGTGTTGGTCTGAAATAGCACAAAATCAGAGTCCAGTTTATTCAAGGCATGAGCTTTCGAGTGCAAGCACTCTTCCTCGGTCTTAAAGTCTTTGTTGGTCTTAAAGGTGCTACGGGACTCTGATTTTATTGCACTTCGGTTAGCCAGGCAGACACAACCACCCTTCAAGGTGAGATAGCGGTGCCAGAGCAACAGGTAAGAGCTGGAGTTTCCTCCACCAACTGGTTAATCCACTGCTGTGATGATTCAAACCTAAGACATCAAAAGAGATCAGAGCAAGGCAATAAAAGAACAAATGGCAAAAACAAGCATGGTTTTGACAAGAGACAGCAATTGCCATAGGAATAAACTGCTTTGAATGGGGATTAGATAGATTCAAGAAGAAGAGGTCTATTAGTAGCTACTAGCAATGGGGCCCGAGGAACCTCCACATTCAACAGCACTAAACCTCTAAATCCCAGAGCCAGGAGGTAACATCAGGGAAGGCCTCAGCTTCTGTGCCCTGTTGCTAGCCCTCCAGAAGAACTGGGTGGACACTTTAAAACAGGATGCTGGACTAGATAGACCATTGGTCTGATCCAGCAGGGGTCTTACAGATCACGCAGGGCCCCTTTCAAAGAGTGCTCTCTCATTAAATGACATCACAAAATGACAGCACAAAAACATTGGCCTCTCTGCTTGGAAACCATCTCATCTCCACCAATTAAATACTGCCCAACCCACAATAAATTGGAAATGCAAAATAGGCAGCTTTAATATATATTTTAAAATATTTTAATAATTAATTTGTTTTATTCTGCAGTTGCCTGCCCTGAGCCAACCGAGAAGGGCGGGCCGTACTAAAAATTATTCATTTTTAGCTATAAATATACTAGGAAATAAAACAACTCAGTGTTTAAAGGCCATTTGCTGGCCACCCGCATAAGACTGCCTCATGGTGTTGTGAAGTTGGCCAGCCGAGAGGAATTTTGTGTATTTATTTATTGTATTGGTTGATTGCTACTCCCGGACCTTACCGACTCGTGGCGGTTTACAATAAAATGATTAAAACTACATAAAAGAAGGAAAAAAATACAATCCCAAACCACTGGTGATACAAACTAATCTTCCTCTCCCTCCTTTGCACACCTGACTGCAGCCACCCACAGCCCCCAACCACTTTATCAGTGGGGTACCTCATGCCCAGATGACTGGCAAATGGGTCTGTTTACCACAAGAACTGACAGATTCATGCACAGGTGAGTCACGGTGGCCAAATACCACCTCAAATTCAGTGGGTTGGATCCTGCGGACCATATCAATACGCCCAAGGGAGGTGTTTTTTTGCCAGTTCCCTTTTCCTGTGGTCGGTTTCTGAGTCTTCTACACTAAGCAGGGGGTTGCACTAGATGGCCTGCATAACTCCTTCCAACTCCATGATTCCATTCTCTCTTCCCTCATGCTGTGTTCTAGGGCAGTGGTCCCCAACCTTTTTAACACCGGGGACCACTCAAAGCTTGACAATTTTACTGAGGCCCGCTGGGGGGGGGTAGTTTACTCCTCTACTCTCAACCCCTGCCCTAACGCTCTCTGATCGCTATGGCAATGTTTAAACATCCCTTCAAAATAAGATACAGACACGCCACAACAATGAACATAAGGGACATTTTATTTTCATGGAAATTTTAACTCATGATAATGACAAATCAATGGGAACCCTGAGCTTGTTTCTCTGCAACGAGATAGTCCCATCTGGGAGTGATGGGAGACAATGACACCCAAAGTGTGTTGTAAAGGGCCGGGGGGGGGGGGGGAGAAGGCGTCCTTTGCGGCCCACCTCCAATTAGTTGATGGACCACATGTGGTCCGCAGCCCACAGGTTGGGGATCACTATTCTAGGGAGCAGCATTTTGATGGGTAGAGGCAGGACAAGTCTTGCTCTTGTGGATGGAAACTGCCACAGGACACCCGTGGCCAGGTTCACCTGGAATCCTCACATCTGCCTGACCAGCCTGTTTAACTTACAGACATATTGTGCCAGCAGATGGCAGCCGTGCTCAGCTATTGCTGGTGGCAAGTCAAACCGGGCCCTAAGGTTGGGTTGTCTCTCCCAAGACTCAAGTCAGCTGGCCAAGCCAACAAGTGAACTTTCGGAGGCTGTAGCATGTAAAGTTTGTCCAATGCAAAGGAGGATCTCACCCCTAAAGCTGTTTATAAGAGGGATTTTTGGAAGGCGTGCCTTTTCACCGAGGGCTAAGCAAAGCTGCCTTATCTACTGACATTTCTGGTGGTGGAAAAGCACCTCAGCTGACTCACAGTTGACCCTGCTGGGGTTTCAGAGCCGAGGTGGTTTGACATTGCCTGCCTCTGGATCGTGACCCTGGACTTGCCACCCCCTTGAATCTAGCTTTGTTTGGTCACTTATCTATCATCCCTACGAAGTTTGCGATAATTGAGAGATTCAAACGGGCAGCCGTGTCGGTCTGAAGTAGCACAATAAAATCAGAGTCCAGTAGCACCTTGAAGACCAACATAACTAAATCTTTGTTGGTCTTCAAGGTGCTACTGGACTCTGATTTTATTGTGCAATAACGAAGTTTAAGGAACGGCTTTGAAGGCAAACTTGGAACACGGAACTTGCCGGCGCTTCCGTCGCCTGGCGCCCCCATGCCCCGTGCTGGGCTTGCTCTGCACTCGCTGCAAGCGCCTTGCCTTTGAGGGGGGTGGGGGGGCGGGCTGCTGCATGCAGGCCCCCCGCGCCGGGGAGGAGGCGAGCCGGAGGCTGCAAGGAACCGCTCTGGGGAACGACGGCGGCGCTCCGGCCAAATCTTGCCCAGCCGGCTCTGGGGCGGGAATGTGGTGGCACCGGCTCGATCAGCCTGGCTTGGCTCCAGAGGCGGCGGCGGCAGGAGCGGGAGCAGGTGGAGCCGCGGGGCAGGCAGGCAGGTAGGTAGGGGGGCGTGCCCCAGGTGCGCCCTTCTCTCCAGGGGGCAGATTCCAGGGGCGGGGAGCGGCGCGGAGCAGGCGGCCCCCGGGAAGGAGGAGAAGGAAGTCGCCCGAGAGGGAGAGAGGGAAGCCCAGCCGGCGTGCGGCACCCTTGGGCGCGATCTCGGCCGCCGTGCGCCGCCCGGGCACAGGTGAGCTTTCTCCAGGAAGTGGCAAGGGGGCCGGGGAGGAGGGCCTGCCGCGGCGGGGCTGGCGATCTGCCGCGGGAGTTGGGGGGAGGAGGAGTAGGCGGTGGGGCCAGCCCTAGAGGGAGATTCCCGCCCGGCTCCCCGACCGGTCGAAGTTAGTTCGCTGCCGGCCCGCACAAGAGTGAAGCCCTTTCTTCCTGGTGCAGGCGGCGCTCCGCGAGCACACCTGTGTCCATTGCCCTTCGGCAAGGAGGACCCAAAACAAGTGCGTGGCCTGCAGGCAGAGGGGTCACGACAAGGCCGAAGAGGTGAGGCGACCTGGGGCACTCGGGTTCGCAGTTCCGATGGCTTTGGCTGTTTTTTTTTTTTGTCGCCGTTTATCTTTATGGAGAATTTTACAGCGTTGTACACGTCCTCGAGCTTGTTAGGGACGAGCGGCTTATAAATCTTCTAATAACTGATGGTAATAAACCATATATGGCCAGGGAGTGATGATTATCATGGGAGGGGGGTGGTGAAAAACGTCCATGCTTAATAAAAGGCGCCTTCTAGAGTGGAATGTAGCCTCAGACGATGCAAATCTTCGTTTAAAAAAAAAAGCATGCTGCTAGTCCTGGTGGAGTCTGCAGGAAAAGCTCTGCAGGAATTTTCTAAAAAAAAAAGAAAAATGCCTAAAAGGAAACCTGAAGGGGCTTTCAGGAGTCTGGGGCTGGTTGTATTTCACTTAGCAGAAAGGACTGCTTTTTAAAATGCCTAAAATGAAAGGGGTCAGGTTGAGGCTTGCCTGGAAGTTGCACCTTCTAAAGTGAAAGCCCTCTTTCTTGCCACATGCATAGGAGCTGGCTATGATTTGGTGAAAGGGAGCATGACCCTGTGCATGCTCTGAGACATTCCTTGACCTCCCATACACTTGGATTGGAAGTGGGACTTCAGAATGGTCCAATGCCTCAGGAAGCAGTCATTTTTGCCTGGGAAGCTGATCTTTATAACCTGGAAATGAATTGTAATTCCTGGAGTACCCAGGTCCCACCTGGAGGTTGGCTACCCCTCGGTTGGAAAGATTCCTGGAGGTATGGAGGAGGGCTTTAAGATGGTACAAGGCCTCAGAGTTCACCCTCCAAAGTAGCCATTTTTGCCTGCAGAGCTGACAATAGATCAGGGGTAGTCAAACTGCGGCCCTCCAGATGTCCATGGACTACAATTCCCAGGAGCCCCCTGCCAGCATTCGCTGGCAGGGGGCTCTTGGGAATTGTAGTCCATGGACATCTGGAGGGCCGCAGTTTGACTACCCCTGATCTAGAGATAAGCAGCTATAGCTGAGACGATAACTATTCTAACAACAGGACAGAATCAGTTGTGTTTGCTCGTGGTCCTGGGTCCCTGGTGCCTGTCTTTCTCTCGCAGCCAGTGAACTGTGGAAGCTCATAGCCTACTTTCCTCCCCAATGGGGACATAAAGTGCCTTAGCTTATGCCATTATCCTCCCCTTCTCCCTGTTATGTGTACAGTCAGCTGTGAAAGAGAGGGAAGGGACTGGCCCAGGGTCACCTAGCTTCCGTGGCAGTATCGGGATTTGAACTTGCGTCTCCTTGATCCGGGGTCACGGTGGCTCAGTCCACCATGAAAATAGCAACAGGAAGGGCCAAAGAGCCGGAGGTTTTTGGACTGTTGTGTTGAAAGGGGAATCTGCTTTGCAATCTTAAGTTTTCAGCCTCTTCAGTAATAGCTGCTCCTTAGTTGCCTGGAGGGTTCTTCTTTCTGGGAGGGGCCATGGCTCAGTGGCAGAGCATCTTCTGTGTGCCCTGAAAGCCCCCCCCCCCCCCCAGCAATTCCAGCTAAAAGACTTAGCTAGTCAGTGATGTGAAAGGCCTCGTCCAAAGACCCTGGAGAATCCCTGCTGGTCAGAGCTTTGTTGATCAGTGAGCTTTGTTGATCAGTGGTCTGATCCTGAGCTTTGTCTGACTCAGTATGATTCTGCTGTTTCTCTGTCTGAGATTGATCGTTCGTACAGAAGACAAATGCAGGAGGGAATATGGCTCAGTAGTAGGATACATTGTTCACATGTGGACAAGCTCCAGTCCATTTCTGGCCGTATCCAAGAAACATCGGACATGGATAAAGTGGTGGACGAGGACAATCGTGCTGTGGAAGCACTGGATGATTGTAGGCCCAAACCCACCTCCTTATAACCGTTTGTTTATTGATTTATGCCTCATCTTTCTTTGCCTTGAGAACCCAAGGCATTTTAGTCTTATAACCTGTTGGCAGAATTTAAATATGCAATGGAAGCTGAGCCCCAGCGGCTTAAAGAATAAAATAATTTTATGATGAAGAGAAACAACTTGGCAAGTAAGAGAAGGAAAGAAAGAGTCCTGACTGTCTAACTGTTGTTCTTCTGGAGGCGAGCAGGGAGGAAGTATGCTCAAAGGAGCAGGAAGTCTCCAAATGACCCAGTCAGGATGTTGGACGAGATTATTTGAAACATTTCAGGAAGTTCCTATTCTTAACTATGCTAAATACACATCTCCTCTGATGCGCCCTGTAGGATATTCATGTTGCTCCTGAATCATGCACACTACAGAACTTGCATATTCTAGCAATAACAACCCTGTGTGGTGGTTACATTGAGAGTGTGAGATTTGAAAATTGAGCCTCCCATGTGGCTAACTGCTATGCCACTTGGTATCTCTTATTACTGTAAAGCAAGGGTGGCAGAGGCAAGAATGAAACTTTGGATCTCCCTGAGGGAGCTAATGGGATGTAATTTTTAAAAATGACTTCAGGTGGGTAGCAGGGAAAGCTTCCTCTTCTGGACTCCCTAGAAGGCTGCTTCAGAGTAGACCTTGATGTCCCAGGGCTCTTACTAAGCGAACCACATCTGTTCAACGTGAGTTGCAGCCCTCGCTGTGGCTGAGCAAACACAGATTTCCCTGGGTCCAGTATTAAATTTGGCGCAGGCTTATTAGAATGTTACATTTGGGTGAGGGAGACCGAGTTTCAGGTTGCGACTTGCTTTCCAAGCTTGTGAAGTGTGCACACAAAAGCTTAGACCCTTTTAGCCCAGACTACTGTACCGGGTTCTTGTGAGGCTTATAATGAACTCCTTAAAGGACAGGAAGACTTATAATGAGCTCCTTAAAGGGCAGGAAGTAAATTTCCACATGGTGATTGTAGTCTTGGGAATTATAAGGAGCTAGGATATTACAGAAGTTGCAGATTTTGGATCGATAAGAGAACAAAAGCTGTGAGGAGGCTGATTTTAACCCACAAAAGTCCACCTGGACACCGCTGTCCTTGATATTTATTAGCACCCTATGGAACTTGATAGATCAACCTTCCTCTGTGGATAGATTCAAATGAGTAGCCGTGTTGGTCTGAAGTAGCTCAATAAAATCAGAGTCCAGTAGCCCCTTTGAATAAATCTTTGTGGGTCTTAAAGGTGCTACTGGACTCTGATTTTATTGTGCTTCCTCTGTGGATTCACCGGCCAGTTGAATCTCCCTTGTGGAGCAGAGGTAAGGCTAAACAAATAAATTCTCTTCTTCCGTAGCGTGCTACACCCCAGAGCAAGATAGGAAGTCAGGGCTTCCAGCTTCTTTTGATTACACCCTAGTCCTGCGCCTTCAGTTGTAGCTTCATGGGCATACTTTAGCAAGAGTTTGTTTTCCAATTTTCTTATCTTAAAGGTGCATTCCAAAGTACGCCTTCTCCAGTCAGTAGCCAGAGGTCTGTTGATGTGTTAGAATCGATCTACCTTATTTTTAAGGGATGGTCCATAATTCCAAAACAAAATTCTGGAGGGCATAGCAGATCACCTGAATTCCAGGACAGAAGAGTTTTTGAGAGAGGGTGAGTGCTGACATAGCAGAGGTAAGGGTGGAGGAATATGCAGGGTGCATTTCTGGAACTTTGGCTGAACTGTGGGAGGATCAAAGATGGAACTGGTAGGATTGAAGCTTGCTGGCTAGAGATGTAAAATTCCCCTAAACTCTAAAGAGTGTGAGTGAATTATTTGTGTGCTGAGAGAAAACCTGGCACCCGTGATAAATGCCAGCATCTTTATTTGACAATCTGCAAATAAATGTGGGCTCAGGATTGATTTGTAATATAGATCTGAGAATGTATTGCATGCATATGTTGGTTTGTTCTCATTTTCTGCGTCCTTTGAAGCCAAAATTATATTGGTGGTAGAAAAATTCCTCAGCATCCTACTTGCCACATTTTCTTATCACTCTGCCGAGTCTGTGTGTGTGTGACTTGGCTAGATTTCTCCTTAAATCCCCTATTTTCTTTTATTATACCCGTAATTCAGAAGATTCACAGAAAAGTCAGAAATAAAGATTTTGCAAGTATTACAGTTATTAATCTCAGTGTTTTTGGAAACCCTTCGGCAGTCTATGGTTGACCAGGTCTGTTAGCTTAGCCATTACCACTACTTCTCTGCATTTCATGCTCCATATGTCCATGTAAGGAGCTTGTTATTGTCAATTGCTTCCCGTTAGTCGTGATGGTTAATCTTGCTGCTGTTGTTGCATGAAAGAAAGATTCTGCACCCTGTTTGGGTACACCTGTGGGTAAAATGCTTTACAAAATTTTGGGGGTCCAGTACAAGTTTGGCGCAGAGTGGTAAGGCAGCAGAAATGCTGTCTGAAGCTCTGCCTGTGAGGCTGGGAGTTCAATCCCAGCAGCTGGCTCAGGGTTGACTCAGCCTTCCATCCTTCCGAGGTCGGTAAAATGAGTACCCAGTTTGCTGGGGGGTAAACAGTAATGACTGGGGAAGGCACTGGCAAACCACCCCGTATTGAGTCTGCCATAAAAACGCTAGAGGGCGTCACCCCAAGGGTCAGACATGACTCGGTGCTTGCACAGGGGATACCTTTACCTTTACCTTTTTACAAGTTTACATTTAAACGTAGTTTGATATTTGTCATGAACTTTTAACCAAAACTTTTTGATTAGTTGACAATTCTACCACACGTGGAAAAAATGATCCAGTAGCTTCCTGACATTTCCAAAATTTTCTGTCAGTTTGTTTAGACTTTAGGTATCAAATGCCATCTAGAAAACATCTTAAACCAATGTTCACGCAATGCTTGACACTTGGTCACTTTCACATTTTTGCACTGTATAAGTATTCTCATTCTTCTGTTGTAATAGTGACACCAAGATTTTGCATCCAGTTTATCATACAAGTTTTCACATGCTCCATCTCATCTCAGTTTCATATTTAAGCAAAAGCTTATAGATTCTACCCAAGAATTTGTCTTGCATAATCATCTTCTCAAATTCAATCTGCTCTCTCAGAGTTCAAGAGTGTTTTAGCTCTTCTTTCACCTTGGATGCCCACTGCATAGAGGTAAACCAGCCTGCTCCTTTTTCTTCTTGCTGTATCTGCTGCCAGCTTTTCATTTTTTCTCTTTGTCAACAACATTTTGAATATGTAAAAGTCATTAGTCTTATTTCTTGTTCTCCTTTCAACAATTTTTAATGGTGAGACTTTTGGACTAATTCTTTCTTTATATTTTCCCCATATCCTAAGAAAGTTATGTCTTCATATGTGATGTTATGCAGTTTCCGATTTCTTTTTAACTGGGCATAGTAAATTATGCAGATTTTGAACTGAACCCATTTCTTTGAATTTCAAACTTCTTTACAACAGATCTTTAATCCAGTCTGTTATCCATGTTAAGATTTCTGTGTGATAATCTATCTTAATATTAGGAAAGCTTTGCCCTCCTCCCTTCTTGTCATCTGCAGCCATTACATTATAATGAAGACGGTAAGGGGAACTAGGAGGAGTTGGGCATCACCATTTACTGGCCAATCAGGTCGCCTGTACAGCTGTTTATTTTATATCCTGATACAGTTCCAAAATCGTTTAAACAGTTCATAAGCCTAGGGATAGAAATTTCAGGTATAGTCATCATATGAACTACACCATCAGCATAACTCCTGATCTTGTACTCTCCTCCATCTGTTTGGAGACCAAGAATTCCGGGGTCTGATCTAACTTTAATAGCCAATACTTCTAACACCAAATTAAACAACAGCGGCGAAGAGGGCAGCCTTACCTTTTGCAATTTCAATCTTTTCTTGTGAAACCATCCCATTTACCAAGGCATTGGCTTCTTGCCTTAAATATTTTGTAAAAACATTGTTGTAAAAAAATGTTGTAAAACATTTCCCCAACCCCCAATAAATGTTATCAAATGCTTTCTCAGTATCTAAAAAGTAGAGTGCAGTTTCTAATGCCCTCTTTGAAACGTCCGTCACTTTTAATGCCGTTCTCACATTGTCTCTTGTATATCTGTTTGGCGTGAAGCCCATCTGATCATCATGCACAACTTGTGAAACAGCCCTTCAGTCTTTCTGATAAAACTTTTGCAAATATTTTATAATCCACATTCCAAAGCGAACTTGGTCTATACGACTGGGGAGTTGCTGGATTCGTATCTTCTTTATACATCGATGACAAATAACCTTGGCTCCAGGACTCAGGACAGTCATTCGTAGTCTGATCAACAATTTCATTTATAATTGTGACTATGTGGATCATTTAAAAAAATATTCTCAGAAGAGAACCCATCCCGGCCTTTTGCCTTGTTCTTCTTCATTGATACCATTGCTTCATTAACTTTTTGTTTTGTGATTCTCTGGTTTACAAATCTGCTTCTGTAAATCCCTCTTGTTCTTTCCAGTATTCCAGGCCCTTTGCTCTCATCATTGTGATTGTCTTCTTTTCAAACTCCTTTCTTAATCTATAAGCTAACCATCTTCCTGATTTGCAAATTCAAAATTCTTTTACTTAAAAATGTTGAGCTTTCCCCTCATTTCTTCTCTTTGTAATAGAGCCCTTTCTAAGCGTAACTCTGATCTTCTTTAAGAGTTCTCTTGTAGGGGTTAGCTGGTGCTGCTTTCCCATATTTTGTAGCTGAGATTATATTTTTTCTCTCATTTTCCTTTTCTGAGAGGCATTATTAATCCACCCCTCACAAATGCTTTGCTAGTTTCCCAGATAGCAGTTTTGTTGACCTGGGGGGGGGTATTTTTAATCTGGAAGAACTCCTTAAACTCTCCTTGACGGCACTTTAACATTTGTGGTTAAATCCCCAATTGTGATCCAGTTTATGTTGTTCTGTTGCTGCCTTGTTCTCCAGGGCAGTAGAGTTGTGACTCCACTAACATCAGCAGCAGCCATCTAAGCACCTGGTGTTGCTGATGTTGCAAGCTTGAAAGTCACAGCTGTACAGGGAAAGTCTGCAAAGCTCGACACGCATCCAAAACTAGCAGATCGTTCTGGTGCAAATCCCTCTTTGGAGCTGCACATCTGGAGGTTGCACACCTGCTGGAGAGCCAGGAGTTCTGTAACATCTGGAAATAAATTCTGGTCCAGAGCTTTTCAGCCTGCAGGAAAGATGTGTGCAGCCATAAAGCTCACTGCTAATTGTTTCTAAAGGCGAGATAAGCCGGGAAATATTATCTGACTGTTTTCCCTGATGGCATTGAATAGCAAAGACGAGCTCCTTGTTGAAATCTCAGCTCTATCACGGACTTACAAGGCAGCTTTAGGCCAGAATCGCTTTCTCCCAGCCCACCAGTTGTAAGATGGGAATAATTCTAGCTTACTTGGCAGGATTCTTCCAAGGGTGTGGATGTGCTTGGAAGCGCTATGCAATTGCGAAGTGTTATTTATCCGGTTGGATCCTGTATCCTAACTTCCCTCCCCTCAGCAGCCCCATCCGGCTCCCAGCCAACCTGATCCCTAGGGCTAAATGACCCATGTAGGTTCCTTGAGGGAAGGGGGGGGGGAATAAGTGAGGACAGGTGAAAGGAATCACCTTGCCACTCTCTCTGGTCAGGGGCAATTCTATGAGCTTGCCCCCCCACATATAACTCTATGGGTCCAGAGATCCCAAGAATCAACTTTCCTGGACTCAAATGGGACTGTTGAAGGGAGGAGAAGGTGGGAAAGATTCCTAGTCCTTGTGCTTATAGCCTGAGGCAACCAATTAATTAGATCTTATGCTGATCACCTTTTTAAAGAAAGCTGGGAAATCAGCTATTCCGTGGGAGAAAAATGCATAATGGACCGTTCCTCTTAGGTTTCTCTTCAGTTTTCTTCTGTAGTATTTTCTTTAAAATTATTTGTGTGCGGGGGGGGGGGGGGATGGACGAGGAAACATTCATTTCTGGATCTTCACATATTTGCCCTCATCCCCACTATGACTACGTGGGCAATGCTGAAAATCTCTTCACAAGAGAGTCCAAATTTCTGGCCAGATAAAACAGGGCTTTACCAGTCGTGACCCCAGCCTTTTGAGTTCTGCGTTCCGGGAGAAAGGTGGCATTGAAACAGGCTAAATGAATACTCTGGAACATACTGATTTTTTTTAAACCTATCTGTTCTGACTTTTGGCGCACAGTATCCACAAGGTTACTTACAAAATTCTAAATCGGTGAAGGCCAGGCCTAGTGCTAGGGTTGGGGAATTCCTGGAAATTGGCAGCCATGTTTGGAAAGATCAGAGTTTGGAGAAGGAACTCGGCAGGAATCTGACGCAGGGGTGGCCAAACTGTGGCTCTCCAGATGTCGATGGACTACAATTCCCATGAGCCCCTGCCAGTTTATAATTCCAGGAGACCGTCAGGTCCCCCCAGGTGGTTAGCAGCTCTGTCAAGAGGTCCTCTTATAGCAATGGTAAGACATTTTTGGATGGGTAGCCATGTCGATCTGCAGTAGAAGAGCCCGATTTGCAATCGGGAGAGCTAAACTAGGAAACCCAGAAATGTTGATTGAACATTAGGAAAGGTCTGATACAAGATATTTTTTTGGGGGGGGGAGCCAGAAGAGGTATGGGCAGTGAATGCCCTAGGCTCGCGAAGTGCCTAAAGATTAGAGCAGCATAGTAGACAGTCCCAGCTGTCTTTTGGGCCAGTGGGATTGGACGGAGGAGAAACATCAGCTCTCAGTGGCTGCAGGGTTTAGGACTTTTACCTCAGGTAATTGGCAGGCTGTGGCCCGCTCATAAAGGTTTGCCAATGAATAACAGTGGCTGGAAAGTAACGCAGGCAACATTTGTGGTATCTCCAGATTAAGTGGAGTGCCTCCCTTGTAATCTACCCGTGGAGCTTAGCACCTTGTATCATTGTGTGGCCCTTTGTCGCCTGAAGTAAATATTTGCCTTCTCTGTCTCCTCCCCAGAACTGTCAACATAGGCCCGGCCTGTTTCTCCCGGGTCGCTGAGCAGAGATGCCGCCTGCTGGCACAAAACCCCAAGTCCTCAGCCCTCGGTCTCTCCGTCGTTGATCCCGGCTCAGCTGTTGGGGGCGGTCATGGCCCACGATAACCCTCGTTTCCAGGCCGCCGAGGCCTTGCAGCCAGATAACAAGGAGGAAGGGGCAAACTCTGAGGCCGGCGCCCTAGACTGCGTCATCTGCTTCACCCGCTATGACCGGCTCTTCAAAGTGCCCAAGAAGCTGAGTTGCAGCCACATCTTCTGCCTGGAGTGCCTGGCGCGCATCAACGTCTCCTCCGAGGACGTGAACGCCATCACCTGCCCGGTCTGCCGGGCGCTTACCAGCCTGCCTTCCCGCAAGGGCCTGCCGGGCCTCCCCACGCACACTGACCTGCTGGGGCAGCTCTCAGCCACACCAACCCCCTCTGGCTCGGTGCGCTTTGACCGGCGTCGGGGTTTGCTGTACCTGGCCGGGGGGCGCAAGGGTGCCACTAAAATCAGGGCCAAGCCGGGAGCCTCCCTCAACACCGTCAGCTTGAGCATTGATGTGGGGAGGCCAGCCCCGCGAGGACCAGGCCGGATGATCACACTCTCTGGCTGGCCCTTCTACGTGGCCCTGGCCATTGCCCTGTTGGTGACCATCGGCCTAATTATCTGCGGCATCTACATCTTTCTGTTACCGTCCCGGTATTCGATGCCGTGGATCGGGCAGCAACAAGGAAACCTCAGCCAAGGGCAGGCTCCTGGAGGAAACGTCCACAACGATACCTTGCTAAATTCCTCTCTCACTGGGATCTAAATCCTGCCATTTTCAGCGTGGCTCTAATAACTACAGTCCCTGTTTGTGGGACATGGGTGGGGTGGGGGGCAGTCAAACCTACCTGGGCCTGGCTGAATGAGGCCTATCCGCGAAGGCATTTGATGGCTTAAGAGTTGCTGCTGGAACAGCCACAGGAAGGTCTCTTTGTGGACGCAGAGGTGCGGGGAGCGACCATATGGCCTGGATAACGTAACCTGGATTAGTTACCACCTTAATCATCTGCCAGAACTAGAACGGTGGGGTGAGAGTTGTTCTACAGCTCCTTGAGGCTCACGTGAGGGAAGGATTCTAAACCCACTGGGCGTACCAGGGCACGTGTGCCTTGCGTTTTGTGGATATGGCCAAGGATGGGAATGCAGGCGCGGTGTCATATTGCTTGCCTTCAGCTCCCAGACTAGTATGAGACTAGCTGGTACCCCCTACACCCCTCCTGGATCTATATTTGCAGCTCTGAACAAGGTTTTCTTCCTGACACTCTCTTGGCTTTGCAGAGCAGTGGGCCAGGCCCAAATGCAAACAGTGGAAGATTTATCTGGAGTGGAGATGGAGTAAAGGGGGGAAGGCTTCACCTGTCAGAACTGCTACCTGCTTTGTGCCTCTCAAGAGCACAAGCTCTCTGCCGGGAGGGGAAAGATAGCAATCTGGGGCATTGGTCAGGATACTCTGGCTCGGGTTTCCCATACCCAAGTCATTCCTACTCTTTAGGGTTGGCAACCGGCCAGAAAAAAAATAACTGGTCTGGCCTGCCCTGCCCTGCCCTTGTGCTCGTAATAGCAGCCTGATCTGTAGAAATAATTAGCCTGCAGCGATTGTTATCGTCTGCTAATTTCTTCAAAAGATACGGTAGCAAGACTGGCAGTCATACTTGGCATCTGGCGCAGACCGAGGGATGCCAGCCTCCAGGTGGGACTTGGTGATCCCCTGGAGTTCTGGCTCATCTCCAGCCTACAGAGATCAAATCCCCTGGAACATCCTCCTCCACTGAGGTCCCTCATAGAATCATAGAATCATAGAGTTGGAAGGGGCCATACAGGCCATCTAGTCCAACCCCCTGCTCATCGCAGGATCAGCCCTAAGCATCCTAAAGCATCCAATAAAAGTGTGCATCCAACCTTTGCTTGAAGACTGCCAGTGAGGGGGAGCTCACCACCTCCTTAGGCAGCCTATTCCACTGCTGAACTACTCTGACTGTGAAAATTTTTTTCCTGATACCTAGCCTATATAGTTGTAGTTTAAACCCATTACTGCGTGTCCTCTCCTCTGCAACCAATGGAAACAGCATCCTGCCCTCCTCCAAGTGACAACCTTTCAAATACTTAAAGAAGGCTATCATGTCCCCTCTCAACCTCCTTTTCTCCAGGCTGAACATTCCCAAGTCCCTCAACCTATCTTTATAGGGCTTGGTCCCTCCCTGCCCCAAATCCTGCCCACTCCTGGTATTTCCTAACACAGACCTCCATTTATCCCCCCAGTCCTGATGGAAGGCACTACACCCCTTCCAATCTTGTCTCTTTGATAAAGAAGGGTTGGTTTTTATACACCGCTTTTCTCTACCTGAAGGAGTCTCAAAGCAGTTTCCAGTCGCCTTCCTCTCTCCACAACAGACACCCTGTGAGGCAGTCGGGGCTGGGAGAGTTGCTCTGTGAGAAACTGCTCTCGTGAGAACTGCTCTAACAGGACTGTGACTAGCCTAAGGTCTTCCAGCTGGCTGCATGTGGAGGAGCAGGGAATCACACCTGGCTCGCCGGATTAGAGCCACCGCTTCTTAACCAATACATCGTGGCAGCATTGTTTAATGATGCTGTTGGATCCAAATTAGTAGCCTCTCCTCCATCTGAAAGCCACCTCAGCCCCTGCCCTGTGCGGAA
Source organism: Paroedura picta (assembly GCF_049243985.1). NCBI lineage: Eukaryota > Metazoa > Chordata > Lepidosauria > Squamata > Gekkonidae > Paroedura > Paroedura picta. Next base: position 14,540,196 of record NC_135371.1, read on the forward strand.
TTCATTTCCGGATGCCTGAATCACATCCAGCCACAGGGGCCTTCATATGGGTGGAAGTACAGAAAGGCAGGGAGCTTTACAGGAGCGGGTACCACATTGACTCTTTCAAATCTGCTTTCTGAGCCTCACAAGACATTGATTTCAAGATCCCCCCTATGCAATCGTGCACTGTTAGAAGATATAATGCAAGCCCCAGCCGTGCAGAGACCTTGCCAGGGACCTGTGGCAGGCCTGAGAAATGGCGGGCTGATGGAACCTACCTTCAGACTGCAAGCCCCTGGGCAGGACAACTGAAGCTTGGGAACTGGAGTGCTTGCCAATAAAGAGGATTTATCTGGTTGGTTTGAAGAGGTGTTTTCGTGTTAGTTTTGCTGGTGATGCGACCGAATGATAGGATCCCCCCAAATCTGCTCTACTTTGTCTTCCTTTTACCCTCGGTCTCCCCCCCCCCCAAAAAAGTACTTTTCCAGGAAAGTACCCATTTAAAATTTTTGACACCCCATCCGATCTCATGGATACACACACACACACGCCATATATACCATATATACACACACACACACGCCATATATATATACACACACACCATAAAACAGGCAGGGATGCATTGACTTACGAAGGATGGCAAGCAAGATTTTGCATCTATTGTCAAATCAGGATCAAGAAAGGCTTAAAACCAGTGTCCATGCCCATTTGTGTCCACCTAGACGAGGGAGAACGAGACCCCCACAGTGGCTGTGAAAGATGGGCAGAGGAGGGAAGCACTTGTGCCCATTTCCGGGAATGCTAGGAGCTCTAGCCATCTCCTCCTTCCCTCCAAGGTGCACAGCTGTTTCCTTGGCAGACTTTGGGCACTTCAGGTCTTCCTGAAGGCTCATTTGGGAGTTCCCTTTTCCTGGGCAGAAGTTACTTCTGCATCTCCGAATACCCCCCAGGATCCCCTCTGCCTCCCTGGAGCTGCTCCGTCCATGCACCTGCCACAAGATGACAGCTTGTAGTTATGGGCCTACGTTGGCACATATAATCTCCAAAGAAAAGGAAATAATAAAAAGTTTCCAGCTTGCCTGGATGCAGACAATTAGTGCCCCCTTCTTCCCAAGCCTTGCAGCTCTGAGCCCTTGATGGGACTTCGTTCCAGCCTAGCTGTCCTGCTGCTGCAGGGACTGTATTGGGACCAGTATGGGGATTAGCAAAGTCCAGCGTTTGCACGTGTGCCCAGCTGTGGGCGTCTCAGTACAGGTGGCAGGCAAAGGCAATTAAAACAAACAACAAAAAAGATAAGAGGGGCGGACTTGGAAGTCTTTCTCGCTATATTTAATCCGAGCGCAGCTTTTCTCTCCAGGGCTGAGCTCTGAAGGAACTGGTTTTGCAGATTAGGAGCCGACAGCAAACGTGGGCGGCATTGATAGGCTGGCCCTTTGAAAACAATGGATGAAACAATGCATCGATCAATCAATGTGCACGTGCCGCTGTATAGAAGGGGCGGAGCGTACGGGTGTCTCTGGCTGCATTGGCATTTTGAGAGGCCGCTCCGTCTGTTTGTCAAATTCAGATGCCGAGAGAAATCTGTCCTCCCGTTGTAGCGTGAGTTTTATTTTTATACCGCATCTGCCTTCTCGCATTGGGAAATCTGGGCAGCAGGCTTGAGTTGACTTCTTGGGTCACATCTCAGTATTTTACCAGCCTTGGTTCAAAGGCGGAAGTTCAGGAGCGGAACACTCCCTCAGGCATGGGATCGTGGCCTTGAGGAAGGTTCTGATTAGCTCACTGAATCATAGAGTGGGAAGGGGCCACACAGGCCATCTAGTCCAACCCCTTGCTCAACGCAGGATCAGCCTTCAGCTGTGCCCCTTGAATCGCTTCCACTGTGCTGGCCAACCACAAGGCACTTTAACATTCAAACGGCAAGCAGGATTGCAGGTGGGGAACACACCCAGGCTCACATGTTCACTGCAGGCCACCATTTGCCATCAAAGCGGAAGAAACTATTTAGGTAGTTTGTGGTGCACAAAAAATGGATCTCAAATGAGCCTGCACGCGGCTACAAGATTTGTTCAGGTAGCACCAAACCACATCTTGGTGTTGGGTCAGAACCAAGCCACAAGGTCTCAGCTTCCAATTCTGGTCAAAGGATTCATAGTAACATGGCTGGAGGTAGCAATAGCATTTAGATGGACACTTAATCCGATTTGGTACGAACCAGTGCGGTCACTGTGCTCCATCGGAAGTGCTTCCTCAAAGCCGGTATTTTCATTCATCTGAGAATCTTCTCTCAAACTGCCCTTTCAGAACCAGAAGACAACTTGTCATGCTGGCTTGGTGCCCCGCGAATGGCTTAGAGCAGGGGTAGTCAACCTGTGGTCCTCCAGATGTCCATGGACTACAATTCCCATGAGCCCCTGCCAGCAAACCTTTTTGGCTTGATGGTTGAGCTGCCTCTTGTTTGTCCTCCTGGCCCTCTGCAGGTTATAGCTAGGAGAGTGTAAGAGAAGCCATGTTGGGTCAGGCCAATGACCCTTCCAGTCCAACTCCCTGTGTCCCGCAGGGGCCAAAACCCAGGTGCCATCCCAAGGTCAGAACTCCAGAAGCCCTGACATTACCTCCTCCCTGCGCCACGGAAGCCGAGCATCCTTGTCTGAGGATGAGGGAGAAGAAAATTAGCTGGCTGACCTTTGGACTCTCCTTCCTGTTTTCCGGGAGTCTTTGAAGTCACAACCTGGCCACCCTGCCCTACAGAAGGGTGCAAGGCTGGAACACAAGGCTGGAGCAAAAGCACAGCCCACAGACGACAGGAGTCCAGGTTTCAGGTTGTATGATTTTACTGGAGAATGTATGCTGGATGGGGAAGTCTGCCGGGAGTTGGGCGCTCCCCTACCCCCTACGAGGGCAGCACCCATGACTCCTCCCACACATACTGGGACAATAAAGTGCTCGAGAGGGAAATGTGGGGGGAGGGACTGGCACCGAAACGTGCATGCAGTGCACACACGAGCACGCACACAAGCACACGCACAGCTGAGGCGACTCTCGGGGGGAAGGGAGCTGCTGGGCCCGTGGCCTTGTGATCATCAGCAGTCCTCCCCATTCCTTGCTCCCACTAGGACTCCGGCTCTCTGTGTTCCTTCTGTGGGGGGAGAGATGAAGGCATCCGTGGTGAGTACGGTCCCGCCCCAGGGTCCGATACAGGAGGGTCAGGCTTTTGCGAAAAGAGGGTCTGGTGGGAGCAGCTCAAAAGCCCCCTTGGAAGTGTCTCTGCCCATCCCACGTTCTTAGGACTGATTCTCGCAAGGGAGCCGATCCTGTGCTCCACAGCTGAGCACCACTTCTCATTGGAAGCCAAGCTTCGTTCCCCCTTATTCCTGGGGAAGGACCCCTGCATCTCAGCATACCCAACGTTGCCTTATGGCATTCCGCAGCTGAGAATATACAGGGAGACTCCAAGAAATGACCCTTAAGCCATACCCCACCCCACCCAACCATTCCTATATACACCCCAAGGCTCTAAACGCACAGGTGAATTCATTTGTCACATGGTAAACACAACTTGACTATTGCACAGGAGTATCAGTGGTGTGAAAACCCACAAGGCCCGTCAGCCGATAATCCAGGGGGGAAAAACACAGGCAAACCGGCGATGGCAAATCTTTTCAGTTTATTGGAATTGTAAATCTGACTCCCTTGTATTTTAGGCTTCGGCCCCTGGATCCCCATTCTAAAGGTTTATGAACCTTTAAAGCTTTCAGCCTTTCGCAGGGCCTGTAAGACGGAGCTTTCCACCAGGTCTATGGCTGAGGCAAGTGCGGAGAGAAGATCTGTGGGACCTCCCAAAGGAAGGTATTCCACCATATTTTAACAGTGGTGGCCAGCAGTTCTCCTCTAGTCCCCAGCGGGGGTAGGTGGGGGGTTGATTTGCCGCCAGGCTTATAATTGGACTCTATATTTCGGTTAATTGTTGTAATTTTAGCGGGGTTTTTAGGGGACTTTGTATTTATTTTTATTTTGTAACCTGCCACGAGCTGGCTCTGCCAAGAGTGGCAGAAAATAAATTCAAATAATAATAGTAATACGAATATATGGTCAAGGTGATATTGAACAGAGTCACTGAAGAAGACGGTTTTGTTGCAAAGGAGCTTTGTACACCCAGGGCTCATTCCGATACAGATTTGCAATTTCAATAAACTGTGAAAAGATTCACTATTGCCGGTTTATCTCGATATTTCCCCATGTATCGGTGGTGTCAACATGAGGTATGCCAAGTGTGTGGTGTGTGTGTGTGTTTCTGGTGGCAGGTATAAGTCACTCCGGTCGGGCTGGGTGCTAGTTTGGACACATTCAATTATATATGTGCACTACAACCCAATGCAGTCCAGTTCAGGGGTGCCCAGCATGGCCCCATGGCGCCCGTCAACGTTATTCCTGCCACCCAACAAGTGGGTGGGGCTTACCTAATGAGGCTTGTGATTGGCCACTGGAAGGCTGATGGACTGCTTATTACTAAAACATTGTTTTGACAGTAGCTGTCACCACAGCACAGGGATTGTCACTGTGTGATCAAAGGCAAGCTGCACATGCTGTTGCGTGGCTGGTTTTGCCTTGTGTGGCAGCCGTTTTGCGGCTGTGCCCAACAGACCGCGTGAGAACTCCAAAGCGGCCCACAGGCATAAAAAGGCAGGGGACCCGTGGTCTAGTTGCATGTAGCTATAAGAATTGCAGGAAGAGTTTGCACATTCCAGTCTAGTTCTGCTGTTCCCAAGAGTTTGGTTCCAGTTGTGCATGACTGTACTACAGGCTAACTTGCGCCCATTCTGCACATGCTAGATAATGTGCTTTCAATGCACTTTCGAAGTAGATTTTCCTGTTCTGCACAGGAAAATCCAGCTGCAAAAGCACAACGAAAGTGCCTGATCCAGTGTGCGCGGAATGGGCCTTGGTCTTACTTACTTATGCAGACCATGGCTACTCTATGAGCTACTCTCTCTCTCCATTCCTGGCAACACAACCAAATCAGAATTTACGCAATGCAGAAAAAGTTTATCCAGTGCTTAAAAACATAAGCAGAACAGCAATTCCACAAAAATGTCATGTAACCGTAGGAGCGTCACTGGAGATTCCAAACCCAAACGAGGAACCTGTGAAGCCTGCGTTTTGCTTGCAACTGCTTCCTCGGTGGGCCCCAACCGAAAACATTTCACTGCACAAGTGCCTAGAGGCCGCTAGATAACATTCATGTCCTAGTGATTATCTACATGGTTTTATTGCAGAGTAACAACTCCTGAAGCATGTAAAGGACCGTAAAGTAGGTACAGTTACATAACGTTTTCGTAGAATGTTTCTACATTGTGTAAATTCTGGTTTACCTGTGGTGTCATTACACAGTGGCTTTTATCTTTTGTACAACTCTGATGCACTGTGTACCCCATTTTGTATTTTTGATTTTTTTTTTCATTTCTGGCAACAGGCAGCAGTGGGAAGCAACTGTCTGCCTGAAAAAAACAAGATCCCCCTGTGAATTACAGTGTGGCTGTTCAGTTCCTCAGTATGACTGTTGTGCTACAACCTGACTGTGCATGTAATTGGCAGGGCCATAGGCTGCATTCTAAGGCTGCCTGCAGGAGGGCATATTTTCCTCATGACCTCACAGTGGTTCTGGGACCCGTGAGCTCTGCTTTGGAGGATCAAGCCTGGTGACTGGGAACCTTGGGGTGGTATTTTGAGAAGGAGCCGGCGTTGCCCAGTGGTGTGCATCAGTCATGAAATAATCTCCCTCTGTCTCAAAGCAACTCTGACTGGTGTATCTTGTGTGTTTGCCACAAAGTCCCCTCGTATCCTTGTGGATTGCAAACACAAGGAGAAAAAGAATAGTTTTAGACAGTACCCAGGCTGGTCTGCTGTAACAGATTCAAGTCCAGGAAAACAACAAGATTCTCATGGTACAAGAGTCAAAGCTCCTTTCATATCTGATGAATGAAATTTGATCTGACATCCCCCCAAGATCTTAGAATCACAGAGTTGAAAGAGGCCTCCAGGGTCATCTAGTCCAACCCCCTGCACAATGCAGGAACTCACAACTACCTGCCTGCTGACAGCGACCCCAATTTCATGCCCAAGTGATCCCTCCATCAAAGACCTCCAGGATCCAGTCTGGTCTGGAGGAAATTCACCTACCATCCCACAGTGGCAATTAGCAATTCCCTGGGTTTGCAAAGGAAGGGCCACAGGAGACAAACCCTGGCACATCCCTTCCTGCCCACCCACTCACGATCTGCCTCAGTTCATAAAATCAGTTTTTCTTTCAGATGACTATCTCAGCCTCTAAAGAAGAAAATAAATAAATGCCATAAATAAATAAATAAACACTTCCAAACTATCCTCCAACTGAATCATCACACAGGCCCTTCTAAAATAAAATTTAAACAGATAAAGCTGGGCTGGGGAGGAAAATGTGCTTTCACCCCACATATGGTGACATAGGTCATTACAGGAGATGGAGACAGAAGTCACCTTTGCAGCCACAGCAGTCACCCTTGTACACACACACACACACACACACACACACACAGCTTCGGTTCAGATGCATGCCTGCACGCTGCCTGGTTGCAGCTCCCATTAATGATTGAGAAAAGTGCACAGGAGGAGAAATCAGAGGAGGCAGCATCTCAGTCCCTTTCTCTCACACACACGCACAAACACACACACACACACACACACGCGCGCGCAGAGGGCCGCAGAACCCTCCTGCTTGATGAGCCACGTCCCCAACAGCTTCCCCTTCCCAGATGGGAACGCTTGCAAGTAGTCCAGCGTGCGTGCGTCGGGCAGGGGGTGACCCTACGACCCCGTGCTTCTAAAACAAAGTCCCCCATAGAGTTGGCACCTGGATTCCAGGTTCCGGGGGGAGGGAAGAGGGAGGGCAGGCAGGTGGACGGTCACAAAGTTATTTTACAAAGACTACAGGATGGTTCTGTTTTCCTTAAAAAAAATGTCCCCAGTCCCTGCCCACCAGTGTCACTGGCCTCTGGCCCCCCCCTCCCCCCTGCCCCTGCTGCGCAGGCGCCGGGCGACTTCCCCCTCGGCGGCCCTTGTGAGGCCTGTCATTTGTAGAGCAGGTGGACGCGGCTGCCGTCACAGTTGTTGCGCCCCAGCTTGTCGGCTTGTTCGGCCACCAGGCAGCGGACGAGAGGCAGGCTGGGCTGGTAGAGGTTGGGGCCTGTGGCCGCCGAGGCCGAGGCCGTGCTGTTGAAGTGGTTGTCAGCCGCACAGTTCGAGGAGCGCCGGCGTGACCTCAGCTGTTGCCGCTCTTTGAGCTGCTGCTGGAGCTCGGAGACGCGCTCTTCCTTCTGTCGGGGACAACGGTGGGGAAACGGGTTAACGGATCCCCGCAAGCAGGTCACAGGGTCACAGGGGACAAAAATTAGGGTGGGGAGAGTTGCCACTGGTCCCCCCTTCCCTCTGCAAGCACGGCCTAGTCCCTGTTGCCTGGCAACCAAAGCAAGAGCTGCTCTTTTGGCCTGCTGAGTGGGAATCCGGGCAAAGGGCTTTCCCCCTAAAGCAGGGGTAGTCAAACTGCGGCCCTCTAGACGTCCATGGACTACAATTCCCAGGAGCCCCCTGCCAGCGAATGCTGGCAGGGGCTCCTGGGAATTGTAGTCCATGGACATCTGGAGGGCTGCAGTTTGACTACCCCTGCCCTAAAGGGCAGGGAGACAAAGGGAAGGGAAGAGGTTCCCTGGTAGGGAATTGAAGACAAAGATGTGGGTGGGAAACGGTAGCCCAAGAAGCCAAACATCTGATATTTGCGCTGCTGTTTTCAGAGTAGAAGAAGAAGAGTTGGTATTTATACCCCGCTTTTCACTACCCAAAGGAATCTCAAAGCAGCTTACAATCGCCTTCCCTCTCCCCACAACAGACATCCTGTGAGGTAGGCGAGGCTGAGAGAGCCCTGACAGGACAGGGCATTTTTGGGGGGAGATGCATGTGTCTGTATATGGGGGCCAGTGTCAGGAATGGGTGGGTGTCCCCTGCAATTGGTGGTTTTGGGCACAGGTGGTTTTACGCAAACCCCCATTCTCCCAGCCCCAGTCCTGCATTCGTGATGCGGGACTGCTGGCCACACCCTGTAGGGCTGCCATAAAGATTATCGAGATAACATATACAAAGAACTCAGAACAGTCTGGAAAAGTGTTATACAATACAAAGGCACACTGTGCACACTGTCAAGGGCTTTAAAAAAAATCAACAAAACCGCCCTCACAATCCTGGCCTTTATGTGGACTTACAGGGAAAGCACCAATTTTAGTTCTAGAAGAAATTCTAGGAAATGTAATGAGCAGCCGTAGTTAAAGAGAGAATCATGGTCTGGGAGAACTAGGTGCAAATTCCTTACCCGGGTGTGAAGCTTATGGAGTGATCCAGGCCCAGTTGTTCTCTCGTACCCCACCTTACCTCACAGGGTTGTTGTGCAAGGCAAGTGGAGGAGGGTTCTGTGTTGGTTTATATTGTATTTTATAGTGTTTTAGGGGTAATTTTATTGGGGATTTCATGTATATTGTAACCCGCAACGAGCCTTTGTGGGAGTGGCGGGTTAGAAATTTAACAAATACTGATGATGATGATGATGATGATAATGATGTATGCAAGTGGACCTGAGCGCCAGGACAGAAGTGTGCGGGAAAAGGTGACAGAACAAGCAGCCATGCCCCGGACTTTTCCCCTTCCCTCCTCCCACTCTCACCTCCGAGATAATCTTCTCCAGCTCGCGGTTCTCCTTCTCCAGTATCCGCGACTTCTCTTCCTCGTTGTTGTTGGTGGACGAACCGGTCTTCATGGTGTCCTGCTGCTCCGACTGCCACTCGCCCCGGGTGATGAGGCGACGCATCTGCAGGGACACCCGACACACGCTCGGCATTCAGTCTGCGGCTTGCTTGAAAGGACAGAGCCCCGAGTCCTAACGCCGCAGGGAAGCCGGGCCGGAAGAGACACCTGGCCACCAGGGTCAGAGCGGTTGCCTCTTCCCAGCCCGTCTCCTCTGGGGCACGGGGGCGCCAAACAGCCTGCCATCAGGGGGAAGAAGGGTTGCCAGCTCTGGGTTGGGAAAGACCTGGAGACTTTGGGGGTGGAGCTGGGAGGGGGAGGGTTTTGGGGCGGAGAGGGACCTCCGTGGAGGACGATGCTATGGGGTCCACCCTCCAAGACAGTACTTTTCTCCAGGGCAACTGATTGCTGTTGCCTGGCAATAAGCTTACCCTACCCTGCCAAGAAGAAAGGTCCTATTAAACTAGCCAGGAATTCTTGGCGCTCAGCAACACCTCTCTGCTTGGCCCTCCCCCTCTCCTTCCATCTCACCGTGCCTCAGTCCTTCCTATTTCCAGCCCAGCCATGTGTGCATAGGTTCAGGGCTTCTGCCTCAGCAGAACCCAATCATTGTATATATATTCTATCTCAATAATCACCAGGGCTAGAAACTTAGTTTTGTTTGTAAATGAAATCTCAGGTTCCTAGGAAATGTGTGCATTTCCCACATCCTGAAGGGCCTTGGACTAGCCCCTGGAGGTCCCTTCTAACTCTAAAATTCTAGGACTTTTTTGGTTGCTACAAGTCAGCTGTTGTTTTTCATTTATTTATTTTCTGGCTGCCAGGCAAGAGGCGTTCCAGGGTGGTGTGCCATTGCCTGCCCCCCCCCCGCATCGCGACCTGGCCTACCTTCTGAGATTTGATGGGATCGGGATTGCCCCCCAGCTCACAGCCTGACCACAGCCATGATGGTTACCTTGGGCACAAACAGCACAACCAGGGTGAAGTAGGAGGAGAAGACGATGGCCAGCGAGGCAAAGCCGAAGGCTGCATCCTGCTGACTGTTAAGGATCATGGTAACGGGGGCCGTGATGAGACACAGCACCTGGGACAGGAAGAGAACCAAGGAGGTTGGAGAGCCTGCAACAGCCGGGAAGGGGCACACGCTAGTAGCTAACAGGAAGGAGGGAAACGGGAAGGGAGGCGGATCTATGCTGCTAATGAGCAATTTGTCACCGCCAAGAGACAAATTGGCCCTGTCCAAGGAGGATCCTGGCCCTGCTTGGAGGTTGGCAGTTCTACCCGTGGCTTGGGTTCAAATCCCCTCCCGGGTTGCTCATCCAGCGAGTTCCGTCAGAAGAGCACGAGGCTCTTTAGCTGACGGTTTGCCCCAGATGACATCGAGCCACTCACGGCCACGTTGTAGATGGCCATGCCCACAGCACGGTGGTCATTGATCTTCTCCGTAGAGACGCCCTTTGTCTCATAGGCAAGGAAGATGCCAAGCAGCAGCAGCAGCCCCTTGAAGCCGTAGAAGATACCTGTGGGAAAGGAGACAGGGGGGGGGGGTGTCAGAGGCCGGGAAGGAAGAACGGCAGAGCAGGACACTGGCTGGAGGTAGTGGGAGTGGGCAGGATGTTAAGGCTGGAGGAAAGAGGCAGATTTAGCAATGGCAGGCAAGTAAGTTCAGCTGTTTGGGTCCACGCGTAGAAGGAAGTGTCTGACTACCCCGATAAACTCAGCAACCCTAATGCAGCTACGGGCCTCCAGCATGGATGAGTCTGCCGTTCGGCATTCAACTCTCAGATGACTTAGGTTGTTAGCGCAAAATCTGGGCTGCTTTAGACTGTTTCTAGTGCAGATTATACACAAGGGTCTCCATCATGTGAGCTGTTTGTATCTTGAGATTCCATGAAAATGCAGGCAACAGAACCTGATGTTAATTTGAAGGAGAGGAAAGGAAGAAAGCTTCCATCCCTTGCAGCTGTGACGCGCACGGGAAATGCAAATGCCGGAGGAGCAATTGAGAACCATTGTGTATTATTAGTGGGTGGGACTTCAGGTGCCCTGTTGTTCCCAGGACCAGCACGCACGGTTGCGTGCAGACAAACTGAGCCAGTCAAATACATGCAGATTTGTCTCGTTTGTGCCGATTGCAGAATTTAGCGGGATAGCTTGGGTGATTTCTGTTTTGATTAATGTTAATGCTGAGCATCCACATTCAACTTCTGCCATAGATCCCAGCTGGCAGGCAGCAGTAAGGGAAGACACTGATCTTCCTGTTCATAGCCCTGGAACAGGGAAAGAACAGGAAAGGGCCGGGGCTTTACATTTTGGGGTGAAGCTGGGAAAAGCCAGGTTCCCCCAGGAGGCTCACCCAGCCAGGTGTTCATCTTGTTGGAGCTGCAGTGCTCAAGCTGGGGCAGGATCAGGACGTCGATGTCGCTTTTCGGCTCCTCTTTCGTGAATTCCTTCCGGAGACGCGGGACGGAGACGTCGGCAGAGGACAGGACAGGCAAGCAGCAGGCAGTGCGGAGAAGCAGGCGGCAAGCAGAAACCGAGTTAATGAGGAGTCAACAGTGTTTCGTTAGCGTTGCGGAGAGTGGCGGCCGACACATGCCCCAATCACATGACGGGCAGGGTGGTGGGGGAGAGGTTCCCTTCCAGCTTCTATTGGGCCTCACATCCCTACCATCTACCATCGACCGCAAGAGATCCAGACTATAGTTTGACAGAAAGAGGCTCAAGAAATCAGACTGCTGATGCTCAATGTTTTAAAACTGGAAGTCATTGTTTTTTTTAACTGCGTTAATTTAATTTTAACAACTTTAATTCTCTGTAGGCGCATATATGAGACTGTACACTGCCTTGAGTCGGTTCATCGGGATGGGAAGTATAATAATCCAATCAATCAATCAATCAATTCCGAGGGCAGGCACCACACCATTCATTTTGAAAAGAGATTAATCAGCTGTTTCTCCATTCAACATGTTCAGGCAGCTCACAGCGCTGAAACCAACATATCCATAGCTAAAAGGCTTGGGGGCAGACCCTGGGTAACTGTGTTAGTCTGTCTGCAGCAGAAGCAAGAGTGCAGGGTGGGTCTCTTTGTGGCAGGCTAGGAGCTTTTGTGAGTCGCCACTCACTTTTTCAGATACAGTGAGAAGGACAAACTAATCTCATTATTTAACTGGGCTCTTCCTCAGACTGTCCTAAGTGCCTTACAATGGACTGCTAAATAGACAACATTTAGGCCTCTAACTTGGACTCTGATATTTTAAAAGGTGTGCCATCTAATACCAGGTAATGAAATACTGGGAGAACCGGGTTTGATTCCCCCCTCCTTCACATGCAGCCAGCTGGGTGACCTTGGGCCAGTCACAATTTGCTCAGAGGTCTCTCAGCCTCACCTCCCTCACTGGCTATCTGTTGTGGGGAGAGGAAAGCTAGGCGATTGTAAGTCACTTGGAGACTCCCTCGGGTAGTGAAAAGTGAGGTACAAAAAATGGTTTTTCTTCTTAAATTAGATAGAGAAGTTAGCTTTCCTCGTTTTCTTGCTGCAGGATGGTAGAGACAGTTGCCTAGTGATGTCTTATTCCCTAAAGTAGAAACCTTTCTATATTTTGCCAAGGTCTGGTTCCTCGTGGGCAGATAACCTAGAGCAGTGGTCCCCAACCTTTTTATCACCGGGGACCACTCAACGCCTGACAATTTTACTGAGGCCCGGTGGGGGGGGGGTAGTTTACTCCTCTACTCTCAACCACTGCCCTAACGCTCTCTGATCGCTATGGTAATGTTTAAACATCCCTTCCAAATAAGATACAGACACGCCACAACAATGAACATAAAGAACATTTTATTTTCATGGAAATTTTAACTCATGACAATGAGAAATCAAGGGGAACCCTGAGCTTGTTTCTCTGCAACGAGATAGTCCCATCTGGGAGTGATGGGAGACAATGACACCCAAAGTGTGTTGTAAAGGGCCGGGGGGGATGAAGTAAAGGGCCGGGGGGGGGAGAGAAGGCGTCCTTCGCGGCCCACCTCCAATTAGTTGACAGACCACATGTGGTCCGCAGCCCACAGGTTGGGGATCGCTAACCTAGAGGACCCACAGCTCTGAGGACTGGCTTCTTACCCAAGGGGTAGGTGCTCAGAGGGACCTTGCCTTGGATCTTCGGCATGGTTAGCTGTAGCTGAAGAGATGAGCAGTGACTCACAGAAGCTCCGACCCTGCCACAAATTTTGTTAGCCTTTAAGGTGAGACTGGACTCTTGCTCTTTTCTACTAAGATATTTGGTACAGGACTCACGATGTGCCCCCGAATTCAAACGGCCACGGCAGGTCTCTGATCTGTGCTGCCCGGGGCCTCTGTCCAAGGAGGATGCTGACAAACTGCCAAAGCTTCAGAGAAGCGCCAGCAGCAAGACGAAGAGTCATGAGGAAGAGGCTGCAGGAACTCGGAAAAGTGGCAGTTCAAGGTTTAGAACTGTCAACAGGAAGCCTCATAAACCTTATCTAACCAGGAAGCTTCTAAATGCCAGCCCTTGATCGATGGTGGTTAATTACTGGCAAGATGAACACCGAAATTCCCTATTAGCAAACTTCTTGGCTCCTTTCACCCACAATGGACAATGTGCTTTCAATGCCCTTCAGCGATCATTTGGGGCTGAACTGGGAAACCCACTTGCAAACGACTGCTGAAATGCATCGAAAGTTCATTATCCAGTGCGCAGGAAAGGACCCCTGGTCTTGTGCTGGTGGAACTGGAGCCTGGCTGTGAGAAGGAGAGGAGGTCCTTCGTGAGGAGCTGAAAGGCACTCTGCTTATGTTCAGTACTCCTCCTCGTTAGTTCCCCCCATTTCCTAGGGTTTAGTCCTGACACTGAAAACTTATCCTGTAGTTTAAGCCCCGGGGAAACCGCTTGATTAAATCGACAGCAGAGGCATCGTACATCTGCCCAGATTGATCACTGTTTGGGGGGTGTTACCTCTATGGTGCGTTGCAGCGGATCAACGATTTGCCAGATGGCCAACATGACGACGTCAAGCCCAACCAGCAAGCCGACGGTGGCGTAGAGCTTCCAGGGTTCCAGAGTCTAGAAGACGAAAGAGACTAGATAGGAGATGGAGCCCTGGGCTGTCCAGGCACCTCAAGGGGCTTAGAGGCTTGCTCCATATAGAAACCAAAAAAATGGAATGGGAATGCCTAAATTATTAAGTAAGAACAGCACTGCTTGATCAACCACCAAGGAAGATCCTTATTCTCACTGTGGCCAAACACAGTCTCCAGGAAGTTCACACACAGGGCATGAAATCAACAGCCATCCTCTGTTTTTAGACCCTGGCACTTGGAGTTCACAGCGTGGTGCCCCTGAATGTTTAGTTGGACCCATTCTTTATTCGTTCGTCAGATTCTTTCTGGCTATCACCGCATTCTGTTGCAGTGGATCCCATAAATTAATTCTGTTCTGCTTGAGTGGGTTTTTTTTAAATAACCTATTGACATCTGACTTTGTTGGATGACCACCAGTTCCCTTGTATGGGAAGGAGAACCCATCCAAGTTGTATCAGCTGTGAGTCTGAGGTAGACGCTGATGAACTTGTTTCCCTCAAAAGACACTTTGTGTTCTCACAGGGAGCAAATCCACAGTTTGAATTTTCTTTGGAGCACAGGAAGCCTCTTTCAAAACCAAGTTAGACAGAGTGGTTCCTCAGTGGAACGGGCTTCCCCGGGAGGTGGTGGGTTCTCTATGGAAATTTTAAAACAGAGGCTGGATAGCCACCTGACAGAGAGGCTGATTCTGTCAAGGTTCAAGGGGTTAGAGTGGATGAGCGATAGGGTTTGTGAGTGTCCTCCATAGTGCAGGGGGTTAGACTAGATGACCCAGGAGGTGCCTTCCAACTCTAGGGTTCTATTCTATAAAGTTCGTGACAGTGGAGTAAATAAGCTAACCCTAAAAGCACCTAAAACCCTAAAAGCAACCCTAAAACCCTAAAAGCACCTTCTCCCACAGGACTGTGAGAACACTTTCATTCAAAGGCGTAAAAGATATGAGATTTACCCATTCCTACGAATTAATCATGCTAATGAATCACGTAAATGAAAAGGGCGGGTACCGTGGGTTAGATCCAGTGCGGTGATTCTGCAGACACAAAGACTTCCACCCACAGCATGTGATATTTCCCCTTCCTGTTTTTCGGAGGGCATTTCAAGCTGCGGGGCTTGCGGAAAACTGAGTTAGTTGCACTCTGTGGGTGGAAATTCTTGTGCCCCCAGAAATACTCTGCTGGATTCAACCTGCTTTTGGGAGATGGAGATATTCTTCCTCCCAAAATAAACACTGTGAGCCAAATTATTTTTAAAAACGGGGGGGGGGGGGGGAGAAGAAGAAGTATTAACGGTACTATGGGATATAGGGCCGGGCATCATTAATTCATATCACGGAGACATCTAACATAACACTGTATTAGTCAACAACAGTCTGTGGTTCACACTCCAAGAGCTGGTGTGAGACAATGAAGGGATTCACTTGAAATCACAAATCGGGAACAACCCCCCCTCCCCCTTCCCACGCCTTATAGGTGGTACATCAGCATAGACATTAATCACTGTGAAGGCTAGTCAGGTTTTTCCTTTAACTCGGATTCATTATCAGATTGCGGTGAAGAATCCTGGCTAGAGCAGAACCCATTCAGGTACGGCCATGGTTAATGTCAGGGGCTTATGTAACCCTCCCAGGCGTAGACGTTGCAAACGTGGGTTGGATCCTTGCTGCTAGGGGCGGTACTTCCCTCCGGGATAAGGAGCCTTCCTCAGATTTAAGAGGTTCTTTGACTGGCAGGAAAGTCCCTTGAAACAGAGGGGCATTGCCCCCCCCCCCCGGAAGAAAGCACCACGACTAGCAGATCTGTGGAATCCGATCCAGTGAGTTTCTATTGGCTAACCGCTTGGCATGCTGGCTCTCTCCTCTCACCCACCCTAGATCCGACACCCCAGTCTTCAGCGAACTGGGACTGAAGGTGCCTTAAGAAATGAGGGTTCATTTCCTTTCCACCCCTGGCAGTTGGGTTCCTTGAACATTATTTTAATCCTGATTAAGAATCCCAGTTGTTAAGAAAGAAGCCTACCGTAACTAGCAAAGGCATCCAGACAACAGAACTAACAAAGAGATCTTTCATTTCTAGATACATCATGTAGAGGAGCCCAATCAGTCAGGTTCCGCCTCCATTCACAAACAAATATCATTTATGACGTATAGGCCAAGCCTAAAGCCTTATTAAGAGCCTCTTGTGGCGCAGAGTGGTAAGACTGAAAGCTCTGCCTGTGAGGCTGGGAGTTCGATCCCAGCAGCCGGCTCAAGGTTGACTCAGCCTTCCATCCTTCCGAGGTCGGTGAAATGAGTACCCAGCTTGCTGGGGGGTAAACGGTAATGACTGGGGAAGGCACTGGCAAACCACCCCGTATTGAGTCTGCCAAGAAAACGCTGGAGGGCGTCACCCCAAGGGTCAGACACGACCCGGTGCTTGCACAGGGGATACCTTTACCTTTTAATGCTGGAGTGGGGAGGGATTTGCCCTGTGGGGAGGTTGACAAGATAACATCACATTCCCAATCTCTTGAACACAGAGCTCCCTCATTGTGTCTGCCCCCGCCCTGAAAGGTCACACTGTCTCGCTCCACCACACAAATCCATTTTCTCTCTGGGTCTTTCATAGTCTATTCTGTAACATTTTAAACTTCCTGTTACTGCTTCCTCCATCTGTATGACCTGCATTTCAATGATCGGTAAAGCTTTCTTTTTCAAGCATTGCCCAATATTGCAGCTTGTGGTTGCTGAAACAATTTAAAATATGACAGAGGAAAAAATGTCTATTGGATGTTTTGTCTCGTAGGCTGAATGCCTATACCCTTACGAAAGCAAAACATCTCCTTAGAAATCAGGCAAGCTGGATCATGCTCAGAGCAGCCTTAGTCACTCCAAACTCTATTTATTTGTTTGTTTGTTTATTATTAAATTTATAGACCACCACGCTCGGCCCAGCTGGCTTGTGGCCACTTACATTACAATAAAACAACATTAAAATCCCGATACGATATTCAGTACAGTTTACCGATTTTATGGCGGCAAGCCATAAAAATTACACCCCACCTGCTTTACAAAGATAATGATTAAAAGGTGGCAGTTGTTGCCAGAGGATGTAGTGATG
Organism: Paroedura picta; assembly: GCF_049243985.1. Lineage (NCBI taxonomy): Eukaryota > Metazoa > Chordata > Lepidosauria > Squamata > Gekkonidae > Paroedura > Paroedura picta. The sequence continues at coordinate 14,557,196 of NC_135371.1, forward strand.
GCCACCAGGAGAAACTGCTCCTGATCATATCCCCCAACCCCCCCCCACCAGTTGCTTCCACCTGGCAACCTGGCAACCCTACTGGGAGATCACTTGACTATTTAAAAAGGTGCCATATGGAGGATGGAGCAGAATTGTTCTCTCTTGCCCCAGAGGGACAGACCAGAACAAATGGGATGAAATTAATTCAAAAGAAATTCCATCTAAACATCTGGAGGAAGTTCCTGACAGTTAGAGCGGTTCCTCAGTGGAACAGGCTTCCTCGGGAGGTGGTGGGTTCTCCATCTTTGGAAATTTTTAAACAGAGGCTGGATAGCCATCTGACGGAGAGGCTGATTCTGTGAAGGCTCAAGAGGGTGGCAGGTTACAGTGGATGAGTGATAGGGTTGTGAGTGTCCTGTACAGATGACCCAGGAGGTCCCTTCCAACTCTGTGATTCTATGATTCTATTATTGTGGGAGATCTCCAAGTCCCACCAAGAGGCTGGCCCCGCTAGCCTAACCTCGTAACATGTTACCTTCCACTAAACAGACTTTGAAATGAAACTGTTTTACATGCCTTCACAGACGCAAGAGGGGAAGGTGCCCTCTGCCCCTGTTGTGCTAAACCAATCCAAAGGACCGATCCTACCCCACGGAGACCCCACAACCTGACTGTTGCCAAAGCAATCCTAACAGAGGATGGCTGGAGGCCAAGGCTGTCCAAACAGCACAGTGGGTGCACAGGGGTGCATTTAGAGAGGGACATGGCTGAGGATGGATTGGTTTAGGATGGGGAGTATAGCCTGCATTGCAAGATTTGATTACAGACAATAAACGTTGTTTTTAAAAACAAAATCCTTAGCGAGTGTTTGTGCTGCATTTCGACTGTAATGACTTTTGGTTAAACTATCGACGGAGGATTGTCGTTCCGTCTTTTGAAATAACTCTATGCACAAGTGTACTGTTTTCCCATGCCCAAGTAAAACGACAGCCGAGTCTACAGGCACAGTGACTCTTAATAATCTTCAGCAGCATGAACCTTCTCCTCTCACAGCACCAACTCAGAGGCATTCTCATCTGGACTATTGAGAACAGGATTGCAGGAGAGGTGGTGGCACTACCTGGTCGATTTTCCCTGCAGCATAAGACGGTCTTGCAAACATCTCCTAAGTTCCAAACAGCACCAAGAATCTTGCAAATACTCACCGACGCAAAAGCTGGTGCTGATTGGCTAGCGAAAGTTCCGTGACTGAATTATGACAACCATATCAAAGCAGCCGACTTCAATATCTCCAGCACCAAGGACATGCAAGAGAGCCTGCCTGCACGCAATCCCTCACCTTCCGACGGTCCTTCTTGTCTTCCTTCTTGGTGAAAACGGTATGCACCCACCAGATCTTGGTGAACATGCTGCCATAGCCCAGGCCAAAACCCAAGCTCAGGAGCCAAAGGCGAGCCTGTGGGTGGAGACAAGACCTGTGGTGAGGATACCTTCTATGGCATACCTAAGAGCAGCCAAATCTTCCCACAAAGGGTCAGCAGGGAGCCAAACGGGAAGCCTGGGGATGCAGACGATTGTAAAGTGTAGCCAGCAGAGACAAGTCACTTCCAAAGGCATATAAAGCAGGAGATGGGAAGACCATGTAAAGCACAGCAGAAGGGGGAAGATGAGCCCCACTCCCCTCACAAATATTTCCCTCCCCCCAAATATTTCCCCATAGTTGGTTTTCTCCCAATGTTCTGAGGCCTAAATTCCATTAGGATGTAGATACAAAAAAAAGAGTCTGGGCCACAGCAGTTTTGATGGGGAGACCTCCCTAGATCTCACCTGCCTCCCCCAGCCATGCTTTAAATCCTCCCTCACTGCTTCATACAAAGCTATCTAACACACACTTTTAACCTGCCTTCCTCCTTGGAGTTCAGGTTTCACAGTTCCCCCTTCATTCATTCATTCATTCATTCATTCATTCATTCATTCATTCATTCATTCATTCATTCATTCATTCATTCATTCATTCATTCATTCATTCATTCGATGTATATATCACTGCCCCTACCCACAAGCATGCTCAGAGTGGTTTACAACATAAACAAAAACATGCCTAATCAGATTTCAAAATATCCTAAAGTTAAAAACTCTGAATCCAAGCCCCCCCACCCCTACCATCTTCAGTCTGGCTATCAGCCAGGGACATATGCCCAGCCCAGAAAAAGTAGGAGGAACCTGGAGAAGAGAGGCAGGAGGCCCACATGCAGTTAAACCGCCCTGGCAGGAGATTGCTGTCTTACAGGCCTGTGGAACTATGATAGCCTCATCAGCAACTCTCATTCCATCAGGCTGAGGCCAGGGCCAGAGCCAGGTAGACCCCTTTGGGACCAGGGATGGCCAACGGGTTGACACCTGGTGAACACAGAGCTCTCAAAATAATCCTGTGAGGTAGATGAAGCTGCAGGAGGGGTCACTGTTCCAAGGGTGCCCAGTGCTCTTCAAGGCAGAATAGAGACCTCCTAACCCAACATCCTTAACCCCTGCAGCACACTGGCTTTCTGGGGAACTGTGCTGCCACTACATCTGCTTTGCCCCTCAATTTCAGTCTCGTTCCTTCCCCATTTTCCACGTTTTCTCCCCTTGACCTCCAGCCTATCTCTCCATTTGGGTTCTATGGATGACAGGCATCATGGTCCGTGCACTAGGTTAGAAACCCCCCCACACCATAGAGCTTGCAGGCCAGAAGAGTCCCTCATCGAGCCCCTCTAGGAGCTCACATTGCTTGTCTTAGAGCAGCCCAGACATACCTGGCATACAAAGGGAAAGAGTCCAATGCCAATGTGAAGGCCGTCGAGTCCCAATGGGAAAATGGCTGCCTGTGCCATAGCACAACCCACCGCTGTCATATTGTTGAGGTACGGCTGTGAGTTCTGGATGTATCTGTGAAGGGATGGAGATCATCAGGGCCCCAAAGGGGTTTTGCTTCTCAAAAGGTCCAGACCTAATTGCCCCCGCACTCTAATCCCCTGGGCCCAAGCTACAGAAAACACCAGGCTGAAGGAGCTCCACAGCCTCATAAAGCTTAAATGCTGTAGATGGCACCGAGAAGCTGCAACAAGGACCCTGAAGAGGTCAACTTGGCTGAGGCCAAGGAAAAGGTTCAACAATAAGGCAATTCCAGAAAAGGACATGAGAGGGGCTGCAAGCCTCAAAGGTGGGCAGCCCGAGAGCAGAGGCATGGGAGGAAGAGGCCACGTGTGCCCGGGGAGGGGAAGCGCCCACCTGACATGTCCGTTGTAGATGTTGAAGGCCAAGCAGATGATGGCCAACAGGATGCCCAGGCTGGACAGAACCGAGACAGAAATGAAGAGTTTCTGGGAGAGGTACCGGAACGTGACGATCACTTTTGTGTAATCAGCAGGTTGGGTACCCCCTGCAGGATATGGGGAGAAAAGCGTAACTCAGGAGCCGTTCCCCTCACCCCAGCATAGGATCCAAGAAGGCTCGGTTACTTGTCTTTCTCATACATGAAGATGATGACGAGTTGGTTTTTATACCCTGCTTTCCTCTACTTTAAGGAGTCTCAAAACCACTTACAATTACCATCCCTTCCTCTCCCCACAACAGGCTCCTTGTGAGGTAGTTGAGGCCAAAAGACTTCTGACAGAACCATGACTAGCCCAACCAGCAGGCTTCATGTAGAGGAGTGGGGAATCAAACCCAGGTCTCCAGATTAAGAGTCCACTGCCCTTAACCACTACTCCACACTGGCTCTCAAGGTTCCACATGGTTTCACTAATGGTCTCTGGAGCCCTGGAAGACTGATTGGGTTTGGCCTATCTGGTATGCCGAGGTCACCATGCAGTAGAACGTTCCATTCAATAGAATGTTCATCCTTGAACATTTCACCAAGCCTTATGCTGACGCTTGCTGTGTTCTTCTGAAGCAAGTTCTCAATGCTTTCTAAGGTGCAGGGGTCTCTGTCACACACCAAGCAAAGGAGGTTCTTCCTAACACCTTGCACACTCTCCCTCAATGGGGCCTTTCAGTGCTTCATTCTTTTCCTTGCACTATGCGCCTTGGTTCTTCATTACACTGTTAAACATTTTTTTCATACTCATCAATGAGACATTCTTGAGAACAGGCATTGGCCAAAGCCTACCAAGTCTCTCTCAGATGGGCTTAACCTGAGACGAGATCACTTACATTCTGCAAAAAAACAAACCCCCTAGATTCTGATGCTTCCCAGGTATTTGGAGTTAGCTCCCTCATTGCAAAAGTCTCCCTCCAGAATCAGAGTCCTGTGTTTAATGGAGAAACCAATGCCACCATACCTAGATCTTCAAGCCACCTATGGAAAGAGAGCTTCTCACCCGTAGATTTTTTCATTCCCCATGGAAGTTGAGTCCCCCCCTCTCTGCCCACAACTGCCTTTAACATCGCATCCCTACGCGTGGGGAAGCCCTTGGTCTCTCACCGATCCATTGGACATTGCTGTACCAGGAGAGGTTATCCTTGGTGCTGTCGTAATAGCCGATCTTCTTATAAACGCCATCTGTTGGCAGAGGGAGGGCATTTCAGACAGTGGAGGGCTGGGTCAAAGGGCGGTGCTGACCTTCCCGCCCGCCACAAGGGCTGGTTGAGAAGAGGGAATGAATTACCAGCTGTCAACCCATTTGAGTGCTGGAATTAAGAATCAAGCAAATTTAATAATCAGTAATTCTGGGATGAAGCCATGGATAATTTTGGGCTCAGGATATTAAGCCTAGTACAGCACGGATCTGTCACCGCCTCTCAAAATCAAACAGCTGCCCATGCTGATGAAGGCTCTGTACAGAAGCGGGCCAGAAAACAACCCAGACCGCCCCACCTGGTGCGATTAACTCACCCTGCAGTTGTTCGATGAGGGTCCAGGCCATCCGAGAGCCACTAGCATCAAAGACCACATGTCCCTGAGGAGGGAAAGGAAAGGGAGGGGTCAATGCGATTGCCCAATGGTTTGGCTGTACAGATAAGCAGGAGGCATCTGATTCCTCCACTTGCTTTCTCCAGGAAGGGCTCCAGGGTTCGAGAGCAGAGAACAGGAAAGAGGCTGGCTTCTTTTGCAGCAAAGTGCTTTACAGTTCAGAATTTGAAGACAGAAACTGGGGGTCAAGTCTGCTGCACCTCCTGCAACATTTTTTGTGTGTTCGTGTGAGGGAGAATCCCAAATCCAAGGCAGAATTTAGACTCCCAGCTTTCATTTTAAAACAAAGTTAGCCAAGGCTTCGTCCTGCAGACGCCTCCGGACAACATACAATCTGCTTCTGCCGCAAGCCACTCACGCAGGAGAGGTTTTGCCCAGAGCTGGCCACCCTCGCTCCATGATCTTCAAGCAGCCTTCCCTCCCCTTCCCTGTCAATCTCATGCAAGTCCATGCTTTCCCGCCCTTGCAAGCCCGCCCCATCTAAAACAAATCTGCAGAAACTCAAATGCTAAGTGGAGGAACGGAATGGAAATGTAGCCGTTTAAAACACAAATAGGCCAAACTCTGCATAATTAAATTTGTTATATAACTAGGATTTCTTTCTTTCTTTCTTTTTTTCGGTCAAGCACATCTGTTCCTGCCCTGCAGCTGTTGCGCACCCCAAACACCTACATTCTGTGCTCAGGAGATCGGGGGGGGGAGGGGTGCTCACCGAGACTCCCTCAAAGGCTGAGGAGTTGAGGGCCCGATAGATCTCATCCGTAATGGTCCGGTTATTGTAGTTGAAGTCTTCCAGACGAAGGCCCTTCTTCACCAGCTCCGCTGAGGTCTTGTTGAGCGCCAGGGCCAGGGCCCAGATGGCATCATAGGCCAGAGGCGCCTCCTGGAAGCCACCTGTCTCCTCGGGAGATTTCTCCACACGCTTTGTGAGCTTCTCTATGAACTCTTGCGATGTCTGGAAAGAGCAAAATATCAAGGTTGTCCTCTTTCAACCCCTCGTCCACAGTGTTGCCAGGGCCCCGTAACCAGCTTTCCAAACAAAAGGAGTCGGCTTCAGGATACTTGATGGCAGGGATCTGTTTCCCCTAGTAAATGCCATGCACAAGATTATTGTCAAGCATTACCAGGGGACATCTTGTTGTTGTTTAGACCAAGCAGATACAGCCAGCGTTTACACAACCAGGAATAAAGAGCAAAGTTCCACACCAGAGAGTATCAGCTCCCAGACGGGCTCCGGAATCTGCCAGGCCCCCTTTCAGAAATCAAGCCACGTGCATTCCCCAGACTTCTGCCCCCCTGGCCCTCCCTCACCATATTGGAGATGCTGCGGGTGTTCTCTGGGTTTAACATGACGATCTCAGTGGTGATGTGGCCCTCCACTGCCTCTCTCATCTCCTCCTCTGTGCAGTTAATATTGGCGTCCTTGATGCGGAACCAGTTATCAGCATACCAACCGATCAGGAACCAGACGTACTTCTTGCCGAACAGCCGCTCCTTGTACACCTGTCCCCAGTGCCCCAGAAGAGGAAGAGAGAAGGGTGAGGTAAGAAACAGAACAATCCAGACCAGGATAGACATTCATCTTGGCCTGTTAGCCTGCCTGTTGAGCCTTCCTGATACTTACCACCCATGTAGCTCCAAGTCCTTCTTCAGCTTCCTACCCACAATTCCACCCTTCCTCTCATATTCCTTGGCATATCCAAGGTCCTCCCTTAGCTCTAGCTAATCAATTTGTCAAGTTCTTCATTTCAATGATACTTTGTAAGTACTACTGTCCTTCCTTTGAACAGCAAAGCTCATGGTCCGCCACTTATTAGCAGGGCAGTGGAACGCGACCACCTATGGGCAAGGTGGACATTTTTGCATACTCAGGGGACGCCTCGTGTACAGAGGAAAATACTACTTGTAACTTTTAAAAGACAAATTTCAAAATAAAATGCCCTGATGTGGATCTATCTTAGAGGCATAAAATGTTGAAGGCAGGTGAGAATTAGTTTTTTTTTTAAAGGGAAAACAGACAGGAATGGCGAAATCAGGCTATTTAATTTGCTAAGACTTTGAGGCATGCTGGAAGGAGAAGAGTTAGCTTGGGAGGAAAGTCCTCATGATTCCTTGTGGACCTCTATCTAACAGTAGGGCAGAAGATGCCCCCAGTATCCCAACGGCGTGATAATGGCTGGACATGTTTCCCACGCTCTACAAGGCGTCAAATGTTGAGAACAGGTGAGCATCAGTTAGAGGAAGGTTCAAGGAAAATGGACCAAAGTGGGGAATTTGGCCTGCTTAAGACTTAAGGCATCCTGTGTAGAGGGGGACATTCCCCAAGGATTTATTCCCTCCTGCCTGATGGGAGAATAGGGCAAAGTAGGGATGCCAGCCTCCAGGTGGGACCTGGGGATCTCCTGGTTTTACAGCCCGTCTCCAGACTAAAGAGATCAACCCCCCTGGAGAAAATGGCTGCTTTAGAGGGTGAAATCCATAGCATTATACTCCACTGAGGTATACTCCCCACCCCAAATCCCACCCACTCCCAGCTCCACCCCCCAAAGTCTCCAGGTATTTCCAAACCGAGAGTTGGCAACCCTAGGAAAAAGAGAACCAACTTCTACGTTGGATTTATTGTTTATCCCTTTCCAGACCCCTCGAAGTGGTCGCCTAGGAATGCTGGCAGTGGACAGAAACGAAAGGTTGGGAAAGCCAGCATGGTATTATGGGAACTACCAGACCTTTTTCTTTTTTCTTTTCCTGTCACTGCTGGCTGTGCAGAAGAATGCCTACGCCAGCTCATGATTTCTCCCAGGAGTCTGTCCCCATTACTCTCTGAGAGGAAATCATGTGGTGGTTTGTCCCACTTTTCAAGCCACTCGGTTTCTAATGTGAGTTGGAGACACCAGAACGGGAAAAGTCTCTCAGGACCTAACTACAGAAAAAACATGTAGAACAAAACCACAACTGACATTTTTTAAGGAGAAGAAACTGGTGGTGGGTTGTGATTTGGCCTGGGGAAGCAGCAAAGGGGGGGGGGTGTCCCACATGCCTCACTGGCAGCCGGGGGGAGGGGGGAGGGCACAACAATTCCAGTCTGCGCATGTGAGGAAGAAAGGAAAAGGAGCCCTTACACGTACTAAACGTTTGGAGGGCCATCTGGGGGTACCTGGCAAATTGCACTTATGTCGAAATTTAAAATATATATATTACAATACTATTTTTGCGTTCTATGCATTCTATAGATCAGGGGTAGTCAAACTGCGGCCCTCCAGATGTCCAGCAGGGGCTCCTGGGAATTGTAGTCCATGGACATCTGGAGGGCCGCAGTTTGACTACCCCTGCTATAGATCCTGCGTCGAGCAGGGGGTTGCACTAGATGGCCTGTATGGCCCCTTCCAACTCTATGATTCTATGATTCTATGAAACCTTTTGTTGCTCCATATAGACCAAATTTTAAATCAAGACCCCCCTCCCCCCAGTCAGTGGTGTCCTGCTTTACCAATGTTAAAATCACCTTATACTAAAGGCCAGGGACAAGACAATGTTCCAGGAAGAGCCCAACTGAGAAGCCAATTTAGCAGACAGCTACATGCCTCCAGGGGCCTGGGGGGGGGGAGGAGGAAGGAACTGCACCATCCCTCTCAATGCATCCTCTGTCACTCCCTGGATGGCCTAAGAGACCTCCACCCTCTGAGCGCTCACCTCACAGAAGACTTTCCGCGCCTCAGTCTCATAGAAGAGCCCAACAATGATGCGGGCGTCCTGGCGCTGGAGGAAGAAAAGCAGATCAGATGGCCAGAAGACATTCCCAGAGAGACAGACAGCTCCAAGCGCAATGAAATATTAACCACAGGCATGTCAGCAAGCAGTTTCTCTGTCTCCTGCCTGCACTCTCTCTCTCTCTCTCTCTCACACACACACACACACCAGTTTTGTGTGCTTGTTTTATATGCCGAACAGAATTCAGCCTTGCTGGTGTCTGGCAGGGGGCTCATGGGAATTGTAGTCCATGGACATCTAGAGGGCCGCGGTTGGACTACCCCTGGCAGAGCTGATAAAGGAATTCTGCCCTGTATCTCAGCAGGGAAACCACACAACAGTCCTCCCAGCCAGCCCCCAGAAAACAGCAGGGATGTGCATGTCACACGTTCCCTTTCCAAAAACTTCTTTGGAAGTTTTTCAGCAGAGGCTAGGTAGCCATCTGACAGAAATGCGGATTCTGTGAACTTAGGCAGCTTGTAAGTGGGTGGGCAGAAGGGATGGTGTCGGTGCTTGGCTCCCGTTGCCTTGTCTGCCCAGGGAAATGCTGATTGCCACTTTGGGATGCTGCTTTTGCAGAGGCATCATGTGGGCATGGAATTCGGGTCACTGTAGTGGGCAGGCAGTTGTGACTTGGCTGCATTCTGCAGGGGGTTGGACTAGATGACCCTGGGAGTACCTTCCAACACTATGATTCTCATGTGTACTCAATGGCAAAGCGCACATGCAGCCTTGGATCACATGCGGCACCAATGGACACACTCCAAAAAAGATTAAAAAATGACCCTCCCATTAATCCACCCATGTAAGTTGTTGTCCATCTTCCCCTACTCATAAACGTACTTTCTTGAGTACACTGAGAACATGCACCAAAGACAATTATAGCCAGGTTGCTTATACCCAGGGGAGCATGCAAGCTATGCCAAAACGTATTTTAATACATATTGTGTGTATGCGGGGGGTGGAGCGGGGGGCTAACATGCATGCTAAACTCAACTCAACAATACTGAGTAACAACATTTTATGTCCCAATTTTCTCTACTTTAGGAGTCTCAAAGTGGCTTACAGTCGCCTTTCCTTCCTCTCCCCACAACAAGCACCTATCTTGTGAGGGAGGTGGACTTGAGAGGGTTCAGAGAGAACTGTGAATGGCCCAGGGTCACCCAGCAGGCTTCATGTGGAGGAGGAGTGGGGAATCAAACCGGGTTCTCCAGATTACAGTTCACTGCCCTTCACCACTACAGCACAATGGCTCTCAAGTGCATTATGCACTGTGTAAAGAAAGGCATTCTCTGGAACCCATTGTTCTTTACACTGTGTGGTCACAAGGACCCAGCTCAGAATTTGGCATTGGGGGGAGGGGCTATGGCTCAGTGGTAGAGCCTTTGCTCAGCATGCAGAAGGCCCCAGGTTCTATCCCAGCCATCTCCAGTTGAAAAGATCAGGTAGTCCGTGCCTAAGACCCTGGAGGGCAGCTGCCTGTCAGAGCGGACAATGTTGACCTTGACAGACCAAGGCTCTGATTCAGTCTAAGGCAGCAGCTTCATGTGTTCACATCAGGTTCTTTTGAAGAAGCCCAGGGGAGACACACACAGAGACTGAGACAGCTTCTTGTCTTTTTGTGCTGAACTTGTGCAGATGTTTCATCCATGATTAATAAGCCACGTTGTGCCTGGTTATCTGACACCCTCATTATTGACTAGCAAATTGCCCCGTGTTACTGCTGCTCTCCAGTGGGGAGTCCCACATGTGTGCTCTAGCTTCACAAAATCCCCGTCCAGGGATGCCTGGCAGTAGCACATCTGGAGCTAGAGGCAGATTTCTGGCCCAGACAAACTGACTTCCATAGTCCTGGTTTTCGCTGAAATCCTCATGTACAGAAAAAGGAAATAAGCCACATAATTCTGGGCCCCACTGCCAGACGCCTACGGCAACTTCAGCCTCCTGCCAGATAAACGGCTGCGGCTGATGTCAGGGCTCTCCCCTGGGCGGAAGGTTTGGAGTCTTCTGAGCATTAGCTCAGATAAAGACAATTGCTGCCAGGGCGCCAGGCCTTGCAGTTAGCAGGAGGCTGTGGCTGCAATGGGTGAGCGGCTGGTGGCACAGAAGAGCCTTTCCTTGGCTGGGAGCGCAAGGCAAGGAGGAGCAGGCAGGCCCTGAAAGCTGGTTCTCCCTTCAGTCGCCACCGCTTGTCTGAATGCCCAGTGGGAGCTGCTAGCAGAAGGCAAGCTGGTCCCTCGTCTGCAGGCTAATATGGGAAAGCAGGAAGGTGATCAATTGGATGGTGCCTCAGGAAGATGGCAAATGTTATGAAATAGCCCAGAGGGACAAAAAGGACAAGGTCCCAACGCTCTATGCAATCGACATGCACCTTAAAATATGCACATACACGTACACAAATGGCCTGATGCGTACATGAATGCTCAGCACGGATACAGATGCACCATTGGTTGCAAACTGCACCCTCCCTCCCTACTCATCCCCCCTGCCCCAAATCGAAAGCCGTGGAGTAAACTAAAATGTGACCCATCAAAATCTCACTCTCTCTCCTCCCACCCCATTGCCTGATAATCCAATGCTGAATTCTAAGGGTCAGCCCACAAACTACTTCGGAAGGGTATTTGGGCTTGGACTTTGGGGAGTCTGCAGTATGAAAGAGTTCCATAAGAGGGAGTCAAGAATACCTTTTCTATCCCCACCAATAAGAATACTGTGTTTTGCACCCTTCTTCTTGATGGTATGAATTGGAGGACTTCTTGGTGGGCCTTGCAGTAGGGCTGCAGGAGAAGACACCTCTCCACCCCTACAGGCACTCCCAGCTGGGTCCATTTCTCTCACCTTGAGATTCTTGACAGGCACGGCAGGGTCAGAGAAGAAGCTCTGGCGGAAGGTGATCTCAATGCCAGCCTCTTTGACTCGTTCCTCAAGGTCATCCAAGGTCTGCGGGGACACAGAAGGAAGCATCATGATGGCACAGCAGTAGGGATTCATTTTGGAAATCATGCTCAAGGAAGGGGGACCTCATAGTTATGAATTGTTGTTTTTTTAAGCCCCAGGTAGCTAATTTTTTTCACACCTGTGAGAATATGCAACTTGTCACTAAACTTCAGTTTTTGATTTGTGAAAAAATTCTGGTCCCCATGACCGATCTAAACTTGAAAATGTGGAGGAGTGCTCTGTAAAATCTCAGAAACGTGTTTGGGTGTCGTCATTTTTCATGGGACTGGAGCTCTGAAAAGCTTGCCAGAAAATGGGAACTGACCTTCAGCACAAAGCATGCCCACCCCCAGATAAACTTGTGCTTTTAGGGTAGCAGCAAAGAATGGGGACCTGTGTAGAGGCAGGATTCAAGGTGAACACTGTGGTGAAATAATGTTTGAGCTCATGGGAGGGTGGGGGACTGCAGTCCCGCATTTAAAGAAAACCAAACTGTATAAATGGAAAATGCATCCATGTCCTGCAATTAGAAGCAGTTAGATCAGTAAAATGACACTAACAAGGTAATTTTTGCAGACAACAGAAGGGAACTAAAGATGGAAAGTGGTGGGCAGGGGAGATGCCAGGCTTGGAGAGAGGGATTAGGAACGGCAGGAAGGGAACTGGAGCTGCTGCGTTAAGTGAAGGTTCTCCCTAAGATCACTGGAAGGCGAATCCTTCCTATGTTGTTGCCCCCTTTTCCTTGTTTTTGTAATAAGAAAAACCATACATATTTCAGCAGCACCAGCCATCACACAGACGATGAAACCAGGTTATAAATAACAGACAAAGACATGCATCAAAACAGCCAAGGCACTGGGTGCTCCATGACTGGATCTCCCCATAATTTAAAAAACGTTAACATCCATAGTCAGGGTCCCTGCTTGGAGGGAGGCAGCTGGAGGGGGGCAAGAATGGATGAAGTTTAACTCTTTTACACACACTCATACGTGTGGAATTTTGGCACCCAAAACCACCTTTCCCCAAGCTATAATTTGACCTAAAAGGAAAAAAGATGGTGCACCTTTGACTGCCTTCCCTTTTCCTACCATTTTCTTTTTTAGAGCTAATGGGGATGGGAGTCAACTGGTGAAAGTGCACCGGGGAGAGAATGAAACCGCTTCATCCTCCCTGCCCCGTGAGGCCCTCCCAATCCGAACAAGGCCCTGACATCTGCATCTTAAAAACAATGGATGGATCCAACCACGGATCTTCTGGCATATTGCCTGTTTTGAAACAAACAATACTTCCAAGGAGAAACTGAAGGTGTCCCAGGGGGCGACAGTCTAAGTCCTTCTTTTCTTGCAGCCATAAGGACTAGACACTTGGGTCACAATCCAGCATAAAGACTTCAACAGGCTTCAGAGCAATGACATTGAGTGTACTTAAATCTCTGAGCATCTTTCAATGTAACTGTAGGGAGCTGCCTTATATACCAAGCTAGCAAGGGAAGGTGATTGTAAGCCGCTTTGAGACTCCTTCGGGTAGAGAAAAGGGGCATATAAGAACAAACTCTTCTTCTTCAGTAATATCAGGGCTCTCTCAGCCTCACCCACCTCACAGGGTGTCTGTTGTGGGGAGAGGAAAGGGAAGGCGATTGTAAGCCGCTTTGAGACCCCTTCGGGTAAAGAAAAGCGGCATATAAGAACCAACTTCTTCTAGAACAGCAGTACATCTACAGTTCGTCAAAAGTGACACTCTGGTTCCCACTGTGCAACTCCGGTCATATGCATTCCTGAAAGATTCTGGTTAAAGACCAAGGTTAAAGGACATAATCTAGCAATCGGAAGAATTGCTGAGCCCGGAGGGAAGACAGTGGAAATGTACCATGATGAGATGGAGGGCTACAGCCCATTTGCCGATCACAGTTCACACAAAAATAGCCTCATTTGCTTAGCATTTGCATTAATGTGACGGACACTGGGAACACAGCTGGTGGAAAGGCTCCACTTCTTCCCCAGTGTCATCTGTGCAATTTCCCTACAAATGGCAATTCTTCTCAGGACATCTTGGAGAGAAGTAGCACTTAACGGAGATCTCAGATGACATTTATTAAGATTCAGTGGGGAGAAAAAGGCCTCTCAAATGTGCGTCTGAAAGAGAGAGCAGCCTACAGGCATACTAATGGCATCCCTGGATGTTGCCTTATTTCTCTTTCCTAAACGGTCCCTTCTGCTAACTCACTATCCACCCTGCTGTCTAGGTTCAGATTGTAAGCTCCTAAGGATGGGTATTTGAGGTTCTGAGGGCCTGACATTACTCTTTACGGTAGAGTTTCAGGTGAGCAGCCATATTGAGCTGCAGTAAAAGAACAAGGACCCTGGAGGACCCTGGAGGACCCAGCAGGACCCTGGAGACGACAAGATTTTCAGGTTGTACCCTTTTGGGAATCAAAGTACTTTGACTTGTGAAAGCTTATATCCTGGACACTTGTTGGTCTTTAAGGTGCTGTCAAACTCAAATCTGGCTCTCTAGAGCAGTGGTCCCCAACCTGCAGTCTGCGGCCCGCTGCCGGGCCACGAAGGCCAGGGCGCCGGGCTGCGGTTCCCTCTCCCCGCCCCCCCACAGTAAAAAACTTCCCCGGGCCGCAAGCTTGCGGTCCCCAGCCAGAAAAAGGTTGGGGACCGCTGCTCTAGAGGACAATCTGCATAGAAGGTAAATACAATCACAGTACGATGAACATGCTAACACTGAACCAGGACATTGATCCACCCAGCTCCGTATTGTACGTTCTCTCTCTTTTTTTTTTTTTGGCCGCAGCTCATAAGGTTGCAGGCGAGGAGGCTCTTTCTCTGTATCTCCTGCTGAAGATCCTTCCACTGGAGTGGCCAGGGATTGAACCTGGGAAACTTCAGGGTGCAAACAAGCGGCTCGGTTTTTAAAATATAGCAGTTTCCTGCATGTTTTTTATACTGGTCAACTTGTTCTCCTCCTTATCCTATGTCAGGTTTACAAGACGCCTGGGTCATGATCAGGATCAGAAGAAGAAGAAGAAGAGTTGGTTCTTACATGCCTCTTTTCTCTACCCGAAGGAGTCTCAAAACAGCTTACAGTCGCCTTCCCTTTCCTCTCCCCACAACAGACACCCTGTGGGGTGGGTGAGGCTGAGAGAGCCCTGATATCACTGCTCGGTCAGAACAGCTTTTTCAGTGCTGTGAGAAGCCCAAGGTCACCCAGCTGGCTGCATGTGGGGGAGTGCAGAATCGAACCTGGCTCGCCAGATTAGAAGTCTGCGCTCCTAATCACTACACCAAACTTCACTCCCAGGATTCTAGTGTGGACAGGGCTACCAGTCTCCTGGAATTATAGCTCATCTCTAGACTTAAGAGATCAGTTCCCCTGGAGGAAATGGCTGCTTTGGAAGGGGGACTCCATCACCTTAGACTCCACTGCAGCCCCTCCCCACCCTAAATTCCGCACACTCCAGGCTCCATCCCAAAGTCTCAAGGTATTTCCCAACATAGAGCTGGCAAACCTACGGGTGGAGCTCTAGACCTCAGGTCCCAGGGGCAGCCATGAATGCCCTGCTGCCCCTCCATACATAGGATAAAGAGAGGATTGTTAGAGCTGATTCACAATAGCATAAGCAGGACTTTGCTTTACTGTCAAATTGAACATCAACAAGAAGTTAACTAGTGTGTTAGAGGGGATGGAAGACAGGCCCTTGCACTGGGTGAGATGGACATTTTGAAAGCCTGCTAAAGGCTGGGGGGGGGAAGGGTGCGGGGGGGGGAGAATTCATAAAATCAGTCCCATTAGACTTAACAACCCCTTCTGATCCTTTCACCGGGACGGTGAGGCCATGTAATGCGCCCTGGGGAAACAAACACTAATCTCCTAATCAACCCACTGCGTGCCCATGGAATAAATCAGCATGCATAATTTCTTCGCAGAACAGATTGCCAGTTCCCGCCAATCTGAAACATTCTGGTGTGGAAACTGGAGATAAAGAGCAAGGGAAGAGGATAGAAACAGCTGGTTGGACAAGGGACAAGGAAGGGGGTGTGCGGATTTGCAACAGGCAACCGAGTCCTTTTCTGTTCCCCAGAAGCTTTTTCAAGGTCACCTTTCGTTTTTCAAACTTCAACAGAGATTTCCTGCCTGCCTTCCCAGTCTTTTCCCCCTGGAAAACCTGGAGGCCTAGCAGCTTGGGGGATTCTGAATTTCCAAACCTCAAACCAACCAACAGGGATTGCACAGGATGCCAAAGGTCTGTGACAAATCCCTTGTTCTATACACGAAGGGGCACCAAGCTTGCTAGGAGTCTCAGTCAAACAATCACAACAGGGTCCTGATGGTTAGTTAGCCCATTGTTTATCAGCGAGTAGCCCACCGTTACATAAGCAAATGTGTCTATGGCAGGTCGGCCTGCACATCTCTCCATGTTCCCTGTGGGATCCCTGCCAGCCTGTTGGGTCTGGCACCAGTCCAAGGACAGAGGGTAACAAGCTGTGCTTCCCAAGGCGGCATCTTACTTTTCTACGCCGTGATGAATAGCAGCCATTTACTTAAACGGGAACCAATTAAAGGGATGCACCCAGGGACATTATTGCTATCAGGGCAAAGCTGCCCCTGCCCCTGGAGACCCCCATATCAGAGGCGAGGGGGAGGCTCAGCCCCACTCAACTCTGACCCCATGTGCTCCTCATTTATTTGGACAGCTGGGAAGATGGCAGGGCTAAGCAACCATAGAGGGAGGGAGTGACTGGGCAAGCCCCCCTCCTGTCGCACAACAGCAAGTTCTGGGGATGGTGGTGGTGGGGGGTAACAAGTAACTTCCTGTTCACTGAGCCCCCCAGTGCAGGGGGATGGACTACATGACCCTGGAGGTCCCTTCCAACTCTATGATTCTCTTTCAGTCTATCATTGGAACTGTCTTATATATAGCAGGAAACAGTTCAACAGGCCCAGAATCTCACCAGTACTGAATCAAAGAGGGAGCTGGGGAGACTGGCAACTGGGTTTGGGCAGGCGTACTTCTAGCAGTCGAAGGCACTGCCCCTTTCAGAGTTATAATTTTGTGAGAGGGGAGGGGGCGTTAACGAGGCCCAGAGCAGTTCCTCTTCCTCTGATCTTAATGCATTCCCTTCTCCTGGGCTCTTTTCCCCCTCAAGAAGGGTCAAAGCCCTTAAAAGGGTACAGCACCCTGGACTGTAGGGGAAAGTAAATGTTAGGGTATGCAGTGGGGCATGAAGACCCCAACATTCATCCTTCTCTTCAGGACACTTTAAGCTGTACTCCAGCACCTCAATTCCTTCTTGTTCTCCATTTCTGCTCCCAATGACAGTCTATTGCCTTCAAATTGAAGAAGAAGAAGAAGTAGTAGTAGAGGAGTTGGTTCTTATATGCCGCTTTTCTCTACCCAAAGGAGTCTCAAAGCAGCTTACAGTCACCTTCCCTTTCCCCTCCCCACAACAGACACCCTGTGAGGTGGGTGAGGCTGAGAGAGCCCTGATATTCCTGCTCCGTCAGAACAGCTCTATCAGTGCTGTGGTGAGCCCAAGGTCACCCAGATTAGAATGGAACCTGGCTCACCAGATTAGAAGTCCGCACTCCTAACGACTACACCAAAGTTGGCCAATAAATAAGCTCAGTCCTTTTAACAGCGTGTTCCTTTCCCGTTTCAAAAATTAACAAAGCACTACTATTGGGCATTCCTGGCATATCCCAAGAATATGCAGAAACCCCTGCCTTATCTGTGAGTGGCCACGTTCCACCATTTTGCCAATAGTCCCAGGACAAAGCCAGATATGATCAAAAGGAGCGACAGAATGCAAGGACAGTTAACAACCCCCGCCCAGTGTCACCAGTTAATACAGTGGAGAACCAGTGCTCTAAATACAATTCAGGGGCCTCTTGGACACTGCAGAATGTGTGAAAGGTGACTGTCGAGGCTAGGTCCAGGGCGGGGGCTCCATACCGAGGTGAAGACCTCCGTGGTCTGCTGAATGGTGGCGATTTTGGTCCAGCCCCACTTTTTGAAGAGCTGCACCCGGGTGGGGTTGTGGAGCGTGGCCGAGGGATGCGTGCGGAAGAAGGTGGGGAAACGCTGGCGGTTGGAAAGCGCCGGTGAGCTGGAGCCGTAGGACAGCTGGAAGGAAAGAGGCACAGATGAGTAAGGAAAAGGGTGAGAGGTCTGCAGAGGGGCCTGCTCAACCTCAGATCCACCCGTCCCAGCAACCTGCAAACCCAGCATAATTACAACAGTAGGGTTGTCTCACTTTGGGACAAAGGCTCCTCCTTACCCTGTTCCTACATGCCTGATTTAGTGATAGTAGATATAATCTGGCCCTATCCCCAAATATAAAATAATTCCACATCACCTACTAGCTGATTCTCTAACTGGAGATGGCCAGGATTGAACCTGAGACTTCTTGTATGCAAGGCATGCACTCAACCACTAAGCCACAGGCTCTGCTTTCTTTCTTCCCACCCCAGGACTTAATTCTGAAATTGCACCATGCCAGGACTGAGATACTTTGGAGGCTTGTTTAATTTAAAAAAAAAACCCATCCCCTAAGAGCAGGGGTAGTCAAACTGCGGCCCTCCAGATGTCCATGGACTACAATTCCCATGAGCCCCTGCCAGCAGGGGCTCATGGGAATTGTAGTCCATGGACATCTGGAGGGCCGCAGTTTGACTACCCCTGCCTAAGAGGCTGGGCAAACAGCACCGAAATAATTCTGCTCATGCTCCCGGCATTTGAGTCACACAGTTCCAGGAAAGAAATAATTCGCACCATTGAGCTCTGACACCAGCCGAGACTTGTGCCTCCCGTTGTCACTGCACAGACAAGACATGCGAGATGCTCACCACAATGAGGTTCCACATGCGTGCAGCCTCAGCCACCAGGGTGGAAACGCTGCTGCAGCCCGGCATAAGGACGATCTTGATGGGGTCATTGTAGAGCAGTTCGTACAGGAATTTGGTGGCCACACCAGGTTCGCACTGCAGGGGGAAAGAGAAATTGGCCAATCACACCCCAAAGACTGCGACTTATATCTCGTCAGCCCCGGTCCCATGGACTTCCCACTCAGAATAAATCCAGATGTTCCTAGGAAAGGCCACTGTCCTTTTTAGTACTTGTGAATTTTAGAGCCAGATACCGTAGAGCAGGGGTAGTCAACCTGTGGTCCTCCAGAGGTTCATGGACTACAATTCCCATGTAGTCCATGGACATACAATTCATGGGAATTGTAGTCCATGGACATCTGGAGGACCACAGGTTGGCTACCCCTGCCGTAGAGAGCCCAGTGGCAACTGATATTAAGTAAGGAATGGAAGGATGGGTCATTGCTTATCAAGCAGGTAGCATACAAGAGACACGGAAGAGCGAGATGGCCTTGGAAATTCAGGCACAGTGACGTGGAATGAGATGCAGATGGATCTGCTAGCGGTATGGAGAGGAAGAAGGTATCTTGACAAATAGTGGAAGTATTGCAGGGATCAAACCACACCTTTATTTATTAGAAGATTCCTGTCCCCACCTTTTCCCCATTAAAGAGCTTCAGGGGGCACACAGGGGTTTCCCCTGGCTGTCTCCCAGCTAGGTATCCACTAAATTCAGCTTATGCAAGGCCCACAGGTGCCGTCCCTCCACACTCTGTGATCCTCATTCCTCTTTCCAAATGAATTATTCCTGCCCAGAAAGAAAAAAAAATTAACAACAGGGATCCTGTACAGCTCTTGAGTGGCCTAAGCCCAGATCCAAGGAACGGAACAAGAACTGTTTGGCCAGGATCCTCGTCCGATGAACTGTTCAACTTGATTTGGACAGAGGTGAGAAAAAGGAGATTGAACGGACTAGACTGCTAGCAGGGGACGGTGGGCTCCCCACAGCCCTGATAAAGCTGTTCTGTCTGATCCTCTCTCAGCCTAACCCACCTCACAGGGTGTCTGTAGTGGGGAGAGGAAGGGAAGGTGATTTTAAGCCACTTTGAGCCTCCTTCGGGTAGAGAAAAGCAGCCTATAAGAACCAACTCTTCTTCAGTAATCTCAGGGCTCTCTCAGCCTCACCTCCCTCACAGGGTGTCTGTTGTGGGGAGAGGAAGGGAAGGTGATTTTAAGCCACTTTGAGCTTCCTTTGGGTAGAGAAAAGCAGCCTATAAGAACCAGCTCTTCTTCTTCTGTAATCTCAGGGCTCTCTCAGCCTCACCTCCCTCACAGGGGAGAGGAAGGGAGAGGTGGGGAGAGGAATGAAGGTTATTGTATGCCTCTTTGAGACTCCTTCGGGTAGAGAAAAGTGGCATATAAGAAACAACTCTTCATCTTCTCCTGGGCAGCCAGCATGCAAGGGGGCAGAGTTGACAAGAGGTCACTGTTTTCTCAAAGGAGAAGGAGAAAGCGCTGGCATCATCTAGGCTTGGGAGCTAACTGGAGTTGGCCACAGCCAGTCCTGGGACGGGAGACCCGCAAGGAAGACTGGGGGTTGCGATGTGGAGAAGACCAAAAGGTCCAGCTAATCGGGGACATTTCCCCCCAAGAGTGTCTTGTCCCACAAAGCTCCCAAGATGGGCATGGTGAGAGACTGCCTCCCCTCTGTCTCTCCCTGGCCTCCGCAATCGGAGATGCTGACTGGGAAAAAGGAGATTCCATTCTTAGCCATCATAGCTAACAGCCTCCATCGGATCCTGCGGGGGGTACGGCAGAAGGCAGCCCTAAGCACAGAACAGATGACTGCCTGGCATTCCCAACAGCGGGCAAGGGTGCTGGTGCCAACAGAGCTGTCAATTTACCCTCTGCTCCCCACAAATGCCCTTTTTTGCGCCTCCCCTTCCATCTAAAGATGGCTCCTGCCTCCCCACGCTCCGGCTGACCCCTGCCCGGCCGTCTCTCTCTCTCTCTCTGGACCAAGGTGCCAGCCATCCCACCCTCCGCTCTCCCACCGCCTCTCCGATCCTGGATCCTGCTCCTGGCTGTGGGCCGCCACCGCAAGGGGATGATGAATTATTCAGGGCATCGCCGCCCGGGAAAGAGGATCAGTTTCCATGGCAACCCCATCGGCAGGCGCTGCCACGGCAACCTGTCAGCGCCGGGGAGCGGGGCTTCAATAGGGAGGGAACAAAGGGAACGTGGGGTAGGGGGGTGACTGGGAAGCACAGGGCAGCGCAAGCAGGAGGGAGAGTGAGAGGAAAAGGGCAGCCACGGCGGGGAAGAGGGGCTACGCTGGCGTGGGAGGAGGGACAGATGGCCAGGTAGACAGATCGGACCGAGGCTATGGTTGATGGACAGGTGGTTGAATTCTGGAATGGATGGAAAGGGGGGCGGGGGGGGCTGGATAGAGATGCAGAAGAAATGTTTGTGGAGATAGTCACTGAGGACGAGGGAATGAAGCAAGGCATGTCAACGAAGACGCCTTCTGCCTTGTGGATAAGGCACCGTGTCAGAGGTGAGCACACCGGGACAAGGAAGCAAAGGAACGTGGGTAACAGATGCAGCGGACAGCATGAAAAGCCGGGAACTTGAAGGATGCGGAGAAGCAGGTTCCAGCATGAATGTGGGGGACAGACAGAAAACAGGAGAGCACGTGTGCTCACGAGGGCAGATGGATCCAAAGCTGAGCACGAGGAACCAGTATGCCAAATTCGGTGCAAGGGTCTAAAGGGGAGGCGTTGGCCATGGAACCTGAATGTGTTGCAGTGGAGATCATTCTTGGAATCTGCCCCCCACTTCTGTAACTCTTGAACTTTCCCAATATAAAGAAGGCCAATCCACGGGGATCTGCCACTGAAAAGGGGGGGGGGGTGAGGGAATTCTGAGAAAAGACCACAAAGAGTTCTCACAGTCACCTGCCACCTCCTGAAGGAAAATGTGGTTCAATTTCCTGCTACTTGGGAGGCCAGGAATGGTACCTGGACTGCCTTCCCATCCTAGTGGTGAAAGGTAGACGCTGTGTCCAGGGCTAAAAGGCCACAGATGTGGCCTCAGGACAGTCTACAAGCACCTTTCCACCCTCACCCCTTGGTTTCTCTCACCAATCCTGCCCACAGGACATTTTGATACCAGTCGCATGGAGTCCACCGATGGTCTGAACCAGGGGTGGTCAAACTGCGGCCCTCCAGATGTCCAAGGACTACAATTCCCATGAGCCCCTGCCAGCGTTTGCTGGCAGGGGCTCATGGGAATTGTAGTCCATGGACATCTGGAGGGCCACAACCATCCTGGGGATCAGGAAACCGCAAATGAAAAGCCGACTCGGAGCCCAAGGGCTGGATGGGGTGTCAACAGGTAGAAATGCACATATTGGAGGCATATTGGGATGTACAGGTGAAGGCAGGTGCAATCATGCAAGAGGTGGTCACCAAGCAGGCCCAAGTGCGCCACAGGCTCAGGGAGGAAAGAAGGAAAACGAATAACGGGGAAGCATGCATGGGGGGGGAGGGGAAGGGACAGTACAAATGCCGTGATGTTCGTCTTCCCAATTGAGTTTGACAGAATTCTGGTCCTATTCCGAGGACGTGTCTGATGGCTGAGACCTGACCTCTCTATCCTGCAGGCACATTTGCCACTAAAGGGGACTCAAAGGCCTGATCACAGTCAGTCATGTCAAAAGCATTGACATAATGCAACTGTCTCTCTAAGAAAGCGCTTATGTGTTACACACCTCTGACTCCATCCCTGATTGGACGTATCTTACATTTCAGACCCCATCACCACCACACTCCCCTTCCAGAAAAACACACATTCTCCCTCCCTCTCTCTGTCTGCCTTGCCCAAGGACACATTTAAACGTGACGCCAGCCCTAGGGGATGGGAATTTCTGTCTGTGATCCTAGCTCAAGCGCAACAGCAGTGCTACCGGGTGGGAATCTGGGTTGGTGGGGGCCTAGAGGTGCCTTCCCTCCTCCCTCATGTCACTGCAGCAGTGAGGCCACCTCAGCCCACCTCTCGCCCTCAGGCCGTCACTACAGGCCGGCGTTCCGTCCCACCGCCCACCAGGCACTCTTGCATCAAAACATCACAAAGAACGCGGCCAACCCATCCTTCCAACTATTCCTTATTAGCAGCAGGAAATCCCAGCACAGAGCATGCAGCCCTTTAAAATAACAATAATACCGTATCCTTCTTAGGGCTCTCCCAAATCCTACCTCCCAAATCCCCCCACCCCTCCCTGCCAGTGTCCTTGGATGGTCACTCTCCCGCTCTCTTGATACGGACTCATCTCTCCCTTAAAAATGTGCCTCTAGCCCCTTCATTCCATCCACACTTAATTCTCTGCTGAAAGTCTCGGTGCCACTCTCTTCCTCACGATGCCTCTTCCCTCAAGTGTTCTTGCGCGCCTCATCCGATCAGCTCATGTCCTGATCATGCTCTACGAACTCTCCTGGTGCTGCATGATCCTCACTCTCCCCCCCCCTCCCCACATTCCTACGTTCCTAATGTCACTGGCTGCCCTCCTTCTGTGGCCCCTTCCACCTTGCTGTCGTGTTGGCTCAGAATAACCCTTGGCAAAAGTACTCTGCATGGAAAGTACACTGAGTTTCCCTCAGTCCTCGCCTCGTAGCCCCCTCGGCCTGGACCAGGGGACCCCCTTACCCTCCTCCCTCCATTGCCAGAGCCCCACCACCACCAGGCCCATTTCCAAGGTCCCGCCATCCCTTCTTGTGAGTGAAGACAGGAGCATCCTGGAGGAAAGGGCCACCCCACCCGCTCCACTGCCAGCGCTCTGCAAGCCCCTGTGGCTGTCCCATCCATGGCGGAGTTTCTGTCGGAGACCCTGACAAAGAGGGGTGCAGAGCAAGCAACCTCCCAGTCACCCCCTTCGCCAACTGTGCGTGGCCACGAGGCATAGCACCCATGGGTGTCACCAACCTCTGCAGCCGAACCCCCCAACCCCCCCAAAAGTGTACCCCCAAACCCCTCACAGGTCTCCCAGTCACCCCCTTTGCCGGCTGTGCGTGGCCACGAGGCATAGCACCCATGGGTGTCACCAACCTCTGCAGCCGACCCCCCAAAAAAGTGTACCCCCAAACCCCTCACAGGTCTCAATCTGCCCTCCTCCTTCTGCAATGCCAAGAGAGAGAGAGAGGGAGGGAGAGAGTGCGGGAGAGCCCCCCCCCGCCCCTCCCCAGCATCCCACCTTATCTGCAGGTGTCTCACCTCGCTGTCGCGGAAGTCGAGGCGCAGCTCGTAGTCGGGCAGGATGTCCCTGCGGCTGTTGACGTCGTCGAGGGCCATCTGAGCGGCGGGCAGGCAGGCTTGGCCCCCCGGCCAGCCGCCGGTCATGGGGAAGAGCGCCCCGATGTGCAGCCTCTTCTTGCCTGCGCCCAGCGGAGGAGAGAGCAAGAGCCAGCCCGTGAGCACCAGCAGGGCCGCCTGGGGGACGCCGGCGGGGCGCGGGCCGGCCAGGGCCATCGTGGGGCGGCGTGGCGCGGCGCGGCCGGCCGGGGGTCAGGGCAAGAAGCGCGGCGGCTGCTGCTCCGGCTCCGGCTGCTGCTCCGGCTGCTGCTGCTGCTGCTGCGGGGAGCGGCGACGGCAGGGCTGGCCAAGGCGCGCGGCTGCACTGCGCGGCGGCAGCGAGGGCGCCGGAGCCGGCTCCTCCATGGCGCTGCCCGGCGTCGGTGCTGCAGTGAGCGAGCGAGCGAGCGAGCGAGAGAGCCGGGGGGGGGGGGGGGCGAGGAGGAGGAGGAGGGGGGGGGGGCTGATGTCAGCGCGGAACGCCGCTGTCCAGGGCGCGGGGGGAATGGCAATGAGCCCACCGCACCACCCCGCCGCCAGGGGGAGGGACGGACCCCCAGGGAGAGGGAGAGGGAGGGGGGCTGCGAGGAAGAAAGTGCTGGAGTGGCGGCGGGGAGGGGGCGAGGAGAGGAGGAGGCACCGGAGGGGAGGGAGCTGTCAAGGGAAGAGGCGGGGGGGGGGCGAGAGGGGAGGCTCCAGGGGATGGGGTGGGGGGAGAGGGAAGGACAGAGCAGGCATGGTGGGAGAGGGGGCCACAGGATGTCCAGTCAGGGAAAGGCAGCGGGGAACTGCGAAGTGAGAGAGAAGCAGAAAGGGATGGAGGAGGAAAAGGACTCAGGGGGTTGCCAGATCCAGACTGGGGGACTCCTGGAGATTTGGGGGTGGAGCCCAGGAGAATGGGGTCTTCAGTGGGGGTTACAGTGCCAAGAGTCCCCCCCCCTCCAAAGCATCCCTTTTCTCCTGGGGAAATGATTTTTGCCTTCTGGTGATGAGCTGTAATTCCGGGGGATCTCCAGGTCCCACCTGGAGGGTGGCATCCCTAGAAGGTCAAAATAAGGAGATGGAGGCATGGATGGGCGATGGGTCAAGGATGGGCAAGAGTGAAGTGTGGAATTCATCAGGATGGCCTCTAGCATGGATAGCTTCTAAAGGGGGCAGGGCAGATTCAATGACTGATAGCCAGGGGACTAAAGGGAACCTCCACATTCAGAGGCAGTAAGCCTTATAACACCAGAGATAGGAGGCCTCGGTTGGCCGCTATATGACACAGGGTGTTGGGCTAGATGGACCGGTCGCCTAATTCAGCAGGGCTCTTCTTAGGTCCTTATGGAGAAAGGGCAGCTATGAATGCAAGAGAGGTTGGAGCACAGCTCAGAGTCCCTTAGAGAAGGAGAGGAAGGAATGGAGAGCTAGGCAAAGCCGGAAAAACAGAGAAAAGCACGACCAATTGAAGAGCAGAGAAAGAGCTGATGGGGAAGCCGAGGAGGAAGAGGTGGCTGGAAGAGGGAAGGTGGGGAAAGTTGGAGATCCAGACTCAGAAGCGTGGCGAAGGTGGAAGAGACAGAGAAGGCACAGAGACGCTGCAACGGATGCTACAAACAGGGGGAATAGGGGATGGGAGAGAAGAACGGTCGATCGATGGGACCGATTGCCTGGCTGACACAGAGGAAAGTACGGCTGCACCAGGAGAGCGACAGAGAACATCGGGACAAGGATGCAACAGGCACGGCTAACAGAAAGCCAATAAAATAAAATGCTTAGGAAACAAGAGGGCTTCACAGCCCTCAGAGCATGGGCCACAGAGTCTCAGCCGCGCATGCAGGCGAAGCCGTGTCCCCGTTGCTCCTCGTGCTCCCAGCCCCGCAACCGATACTCTCAAGATCACTGCAGCGGAAGAGAGCGGGGAGCCCTACGACAATGAGCTGGATAGAGTCAATCCGCTTTGGTCCCTATTGTGGGGCAGCTGGAGGGGAGGAGGGAGCAGAGATTTCTGGCCTAGCGGAAGGAAGGCCTGGGGAGGCAGGATTCCTAGGTGGCTCGGGAGGGGGAGCCCAGCTGGTGAGAAGGATGCTGTGTCTGCTTATTTGTGTGGTGGTGGTGGTGGTGGTGGTGGTGGGGAGGACTCTCAGCCTTAAGTCCTCGGCTCTTTTCCCAGCTTGGGGAAACGGGGAGGAGGTGGTGTATGTCACCAGCTCCCCTCCCTGCTGCTTGCTGACATTTTCCTGGCACAGACTCATGCGGAGGTGGCGGGGAAAGGAACGGAAGCCGGGAACGAGAATAAAAGAGCTTCCCTGCGGATCAATGCACTTTCCCCAGCCTCTCGCTGGCATTCACCTCCCTGATGGGACGCGGAGGCCTGGGGAGTGGAAAGGGCAGGCCAAAAAAAAAAAAAAAAAAAAAGATCATCATCGTTGTAAGCGGAGCAGAAACAGAAATGAGCAACTCAGAACTTTTGGGCTCCCTGCATCTGCCCACTGGTCACCTCTTGATCCCAGGCCTCACCCGGAGGTTCATCTGGAGAAACCGGAAGTCTGGACTCCGAGTTTCCCAGGCCTCCGAGATTCCCAGGCCTCCCTCAGACGCCCCACCCCCATGGCCCTCTTCTCCAAGCTACGAATAGAGCCTCTTCTTGGGAAGAGGAGGGAGCGTGTTTGTCCCACAGAGAAATCAACCTGCACAGAGCCGCCTCTGGCCGTTTTGTAGCCCGGTGTTAAGGCCAGATACAAACTGGTTTGCCAAACCGTTGCTATTGCAAAGGCTACACGGCCAGCCGCAGAGCATCCTGGGAAGGGGATGAACGGCAGTGGTTGCTAAGCAGCCTCTAGCATCTTTCCGCTGTCTCCAGGTCAAGCTTAATTCCGTCCGTGCTTTCCCTGCCTTCTCCCCAAAGAGACTCCGAGACTCTACAGCAGTGGTGACGACTGACAGGAAAGGTCACTTCTGACATGAGGCCTCCACCTTAGCTCCGCTGACACTCAGGAAGGTGCCCCTAGTTCTCTCCTGCTTTAGGGAGGCCGCCTCGGAGTCTCACCTGCTGTGGGGGCTGGAGCAGCTGGGGCTCTTTCCATCCCCAGTCCAGCTGCCTGCCTCCATCCGTCATGCAGGTCCCCAGGAACATTGATCACCACAGACGGTGAGGAAGGAGGATCAATGACAAGGCCAACAGGACTAGAGAGGGAAGGCGTGGCAGGAGCCGAAAAACATCAAAAGGAGCCTCGCTGGATCAGAACCAATGTTCCATCTCTTCCAGCACCCTTTCCCTCAACGGTTACTCTGGAAAGCCAACACCAAGGAGAATAATGGAAGTACGGGGTTGGAAGGGGCCATACAGGCCATCTAGTCCAACCCCACGCTCAATGCAATTGCTTATTATATGCTACTTTTCTCTATGTGAAGGAGTCTCATTCGCCTTACCTTTCCTCTCCCCACGACAGACACCCTGTGAGGGAGGTGAGGCTGAGAGAGCCCTGAGATTACTGAAGAAGAGTTAGTTCTTATATGCCGCTTTTCTCTCCCCGAAGGAGTTTCAAAGTGGCTTCCAATCGCCTTCCCTTTCCTCTCCCCACAACAGACACCCTGTGAGGGAGGTGAGGCTGAGGGAGCCCTGATATTGCTGCTCTGTGAGAACAGCACTATCAGGGCTGTGACAAGCTCAAAGTCACCCAGCTGGCCATATTAGAAGCCATCACTTCTAACTGCACCATGTTGGCACTACACCAAGAGACAGAGGCTGAGGCGTGCCTGGCAGTCACAGGTTTCCAGCCTCTGAAAGTGAGTCACCATGTGGAGGAGCCTCTGACAGACCTGTCCTCCATGTCTAATCCTCTTTGAAATCCCTCTGTGCCTGCGGCCATCACTGCATCCTGGGTCAGCAAATTCCACAGCACCTTGCAGTACTGGGGGGAGGGGGCTGGATAGGTATGTATTGTGCAGGGGACGTGCAGGAGCAAGCAAACCCAACAGGATGCCCTAGGTTCTCCCATGGTGTCACAAGGTGTGCCCCTGAAGTGTGCCTTCTCCCATGGTGTCACAAGGATTGCCCCTGAAGTGTGCCCTCTCCCATGGTGTCACAAGGATTGCCCCTGAAGTGTGCCTGCATGCATGCAAGAAAGAGGGCAAGGTTAACCAACTCTGACCGACTCCTGGATGGGGGTGACAAAATCAGTGGGAAAGGCAGAGCCACAGCCTGTGGTGTGATTTTGGAGAAGGACACCAGACAGGCGAATAGCCCACGAGGAAGCAGAAATGGCCTCATTGGTTGATCTCCTGCCAGAAAATGGATGGGCAGATACAGTACAGTCTGGGGAACAGGAGGTCAGCGCACTGACCTCTGAATTAGTCCAAACGTGCCTTAGAAACAGAGTAGGAACAACAAGAGCTAATAATCCTCCTTAGCGGTTGCTGGGCTCTCCTGCTGGAAGGCCCAGCTCACATGGAATAGGGAGGCCAGATGGGGAAAGGATGCAGCTGTCTCGTGGCCTCTCCTCACTGGACCACAGTACTGGCTTGTTCCATTCCGGGAGAAGGAAGCTACCAATAGTTAAAGGCCTGTTGCATGTTTAGGGTGTGGAACTTAGAGGCGTAGGTACCCAGTGACGTTCCCAGTGGGATGCCATTGCCACAAACAGTTCTCCAGATAATATCTGCTGCAGCCATTATATGCACAACAGCTTGCTGTATGGAATGCCACTGTCCGTTTATGAGTCTCCACGGAGCTCTGAGCCCTCCCCCCAGTGGCTTCTAGGAGCACAGAGTGGTGGCTACTGCAGGCAACAATGGTACAACAGCTCCTCTCCACTGGCTGAGTCGTTTGGGATATAATGACTGGGATAAGGAGCTCTCACCTTGGGAAGGATGTTCCTGCTATCTTAGAACCATAGAGTTGGAAGGGGCCACACAGGCCACCTAGTCCAACCCCCTGCTCAATGCAGGGTGAGCCTAAAGCATCCATCTGGCATATGTGCTGACCCACATGTTCTGGCTATGAGTCTCTGCCAGCAGATTTGGAGGGGAGGGGATTATTCTTGACAGTACAGTCCTATCCCAGCAGCACTAAAGGGACGGGTACGTAAGGGTTTCTAACTTACAGTGCAATTTTAAGCCGTTATACTCTTCTGGAAGAAGAAGAAGAGTTGGTTCTTAGATGCTGTTTTTCTCTGCCCGAAGGAGGCTCAAAGCAGCTTACAGTCACCTTCTTTTTCCTCTCCCCACAA
Organism: Paroedura picta; assembly: GCF_049243985.1. Lineage (NCBI taxonomy): Eukaryota > Metazoa > Chordata > Lepidosauria > Squamata > Gekkonidae > Paroedura > Paroedura picta. Next base: position 14,586,245 of record NC_135371.1, read on the forward strand.
CAGACACCCTGTGAGGTGGGTGAGGCTGAGAGAGCCCTGATATCACTGCTTGGTCACAACAGTTTTATCAGCACCGTGACAAGCCCAAGGTCACCCAGCTGGCTGCATAGGGGGGGGGGGGGCAGAATCGAACCCGGCATGCCAGATTAGAAGTCCGCACTCCTAACCACCGCACCAAACTGGCTCTAAGCACAAGTTCCTTAGGACTGCACTGTCAGTTCACAAGTCACACGTGTTCCTTGCCTTTCCTTCAGGGAGGTCAAACTGACATGTACAAGGTTCTCTTAGTTTCTCTTTACAACAGCCCTCTTAGGTAGGTTGGGCTGAGGGGAATGCCATGCGCATTCAGTTTCACTTGGTTCGCCAAACCTCCACCTCTGCGGTCCAAGGCGAGCCTTTTTTTAGACTTCTCATTTCAACCGCACATCTGCCACTTAACTCCGCTCCTTTCCTCTGCTGACACAATGGGCGAAGAAAAAGAATGAATGGGAGGAAGGCAGCTAATTATACACACAGCTCTGTGGGTGTCTATAATGGGCAGCCGACAATGATCATCATTTGTCCTAGAGATGCGCGGAGGACTCAACTTAGAAGGGACGGCGCGCGGGGACCCCCAACAGCACCGCAACACGTTTTGCTCCTTGCACAACCGGTGAACCCTGAAATTCAGCCCCCCAAATTAAATTAGAACCTGGCTAAGGAAAGAAAGGATGAGCAGATAAAGAGGAACTGGAAAGTTTCCCAACCAAAAAAGGAGGAAGTTGGCTAATTTGTGAACTGTCCAGAGCTCAGAAGTTCATTCTTCGAGGTCCCCTCTGCATGAACTGTAGGGAAGCTTGAGCCCCCCTTTAAGAGCAAAGATATGTGATTTAGCTGAAGAGTCTATGGGGGGGCCTACAGCCTCATGAATTGTTCATGGAGCTGAGCCGAGCTTGCACAAATTAACGTTCAGAATGCTTGCCTAAAGACACGGCCGAAAGGAATGCTTAGAAACTGCTGAAGCTTCCTTAAGATCATCTTCACCTCTATAGATGCGACCATATGTGACCTGTTTCGGAATGATGCAACTGACTTTTGACCTGCTCGTTGAAAGCAATAGGTTAAGTTTCTCATGAAATCCGGATTGTTTGGTTTACGGAAGCTCGGAGCATTCGGAGGTAGAAGGAACTCCCCTTCACCAAGAGACCAGGTGCTACTTAAGAGTATTTCAGTCTGTGCTTTCTTACACAGCAGGCGCAAAGCTAGGAATGTCTGTGGTGGAGACCTTCTTCTTTGCTAGCCTGAGAATATCTCATTTCTGCCCCTGAAGTTGAATGGCTTGCTGCTAGGCAGACTGCCAGTTACCATGTGGACCACCTGCTTGCTGCTGTCAAGTCACTGCTGACTCATGGGGACCCCTGGTGGGGATTTCAAGGCAAGGGACTTTCAGAGGTGGTTTGGCATTGCTGGCCTGCTTCCACATCGTGACCCCGATATTCCCTGGAGACTACCTATCCGAATACTATCCAGGGCCAACCCGGATTAAATTCTGAGATCTGACAAGACTGGACTAGCCTGGGCCCTTTCTGCACACATTGGATAATGCACTTTCAGTGCACTTTAGAAGTAGATTATCTTGTTCTGCACAGGAAAATCCAGCTGCAAAAGCACTTTGAGAGTGCATTATCCAATGTGTGCAGAAAGAACCCTGGGCAGGTCAGGGCATGAATCGCCATGGCTGATTTAATATAACGCGTTTGTATGCCATTGACCAGGTTGATTTGCCATTGCTAGGATAGTGTGCTACGGTGGTTAATGAACCAGTTAAATTTATCAATCCAACCAGGATTTTGCTTGGTTTCCATTGATCCCGTAGGAATCCTGCAAAGATTCTGGCACAACTTGGAAGACTTGAGCACAGTCCAATAGCTGTGCTTCGTTAACATTTCCAGAGCTTCTCTGCTAAAAACAGTTTTGGGGAGGGGGCTTAAGCGAAAGGCTTGTCCAGTGAACAGGGGGATCTCATTTGGAGCTTTGTGACAGATCCTTGTTAGCAGTGTGGGGGGTGGATCACTTAACTTCCTCAAACCGGCAGGCTAGACGTCGAACAGAACCCCAAAGACACGATGAAACCTTTTGTACTACGGGGAACTCAGAACTAAGAAAAGACTAGTGTGACGCACAGCCTTCACCAGCCGTTTCCCAAGTGAAAGCTCCAGAGCGAGAGAACAAAGAAGGAAAGGAAGAGCGTGTTCACAAAAACAGATTCCGCATAGAAACACAGCTAACTCTCCAGATTCTGCTGTGTCCTTGTGTCTCTATGGTGCTCAGACCAGTGTCATAGGCCTAAAGTGCTGGAGACTTATCTTGCTCCTGTGGAAGATGTAGGACTGAGAGCACACGACCGCATGAAGCCGCCTTATACCATGTCAAGCCATGGGTCTGTATAGGTCAGCACTGTCTACTGGCAAAAGCTCTCTGAGGTCTCAGTTTATCTCACATTTTAACGGGAGATGCCGACGATTGACTCTAGAACCTTCTGCATGCAAACAAGATGCTCTGCAATTGAACCATGGTCCCATCCCTGGTGGCGCAGGGTGGTAAAGCAGCCAACATGCTGTCTGAAGCTCTGACCATGAGGCGGGGAGTTTGTTCCCAGCAGCCAGCTCAAGATTGACTCAGCCTTCCATCCTTCCGAGGTCGGTAAAATGAGTACCCAACTTGCTGGGGGGTAAAATGGTAATGACTGGGGAAGGAAATGGCAAAACCACCCTGTTTTGAGTCTGCCATGAAAAGGGCATCACACCAAGGGTCAGATATGACTCGGTGCTTGCTCAGGGGATACCTTTACCTTTTACCCATCCCTGGAACAGGGATTGTTCATGTGTTTCTTAAGGTGTGATCTGACCAAGAAGTCCCTGTTTAAAACATTCCCCTGGTAGGAACTTATGGGATATCTTCAGACAACTCATCCTCCTATCGGCAAAATAGGGATAATAATCCCGGTCTGTTTTGTAGGACTGCTGTAGAATCAGTGAGATAAGTGTTGAAGGCATTTCACAAACAGTCAAACGAGGAATACGTAATCAAGTGTGACTGTGGTTTCTCAGAAATGTGCCATTCAAATCTGGTGATTTCCCCCTTTTTATTATTATACAAAACCACAGAGTGAGATCGGTCATGAGCTTTGGAATTGGGTGTCACCAAGACAGTGATGACATTTGGTTGTGTGTCATTGGAGAACAGCAATCCCTGTCCTGGAGTGATGTCTAGAAGCTGTGGTGAAGTTGAGGACTGAATGTAATGCTAGAGCGGGACACTGATGCTCTTGAGGAGATGGATTCTGGATAGATTAGGTTATTGTTACCTTGTCTCATCGGGTTAAGTACCTTGGGGGTACTCCCAGATTCAGGGAGTAGTCACAAGGAGTTGTAGCCAAGTCTGCCTTTTCTCCTCTATGCTTTATTTGAATGATCTCCCCTCTTTAAACCAGATTAGGCCTTACTCTGCTGATCTATGCTTCAGTCACTTCCAGGACAGACTACTGCGACGTGTTCAGTCTAGGGCTGCCCTTGAAGACAACTCAGATGCTTTAGCTGGTGCAGAACGCAGCTGCCCACTTTTCATTTGGCATGGGGTAGCACAATTATGCCCAACTGATTTCAGGTCAGCTGCCGATTTGTTTCCAGTTCAAAATGCCTTCATGGTCTTATATACTTAAGGAATTATTTCTGCTTTATGTGAATCCCTATAAGGCCATCAAGGCATTGTAGCAGATTCCCCCCAATTTTAAAAAGAAGGGGGAAAATAGATCAGATCTAGAGCCTCTTCAGTTGGTACTCATGTCCTTATCAAGTGGCTTCCAGAGGTGGTGAAGGAAAACTGACTCACTTGTCTGCTTTTACAAAGGATATAAAATTGGTTTGCTCCATTAGCTTCTAAACTGAATCTTATTCATATGAATCAGAATGCTTCATACTGTTTTGCGTTGGTGTTTCTCCTGGTATTTTTATTGTCATTTTGCTGTTTTAACATGACCTTGAATGAAGGAGAAGCAACACATCTCTTTCTTTGTTCACTAATGTTCTTCAGTGGTAGGAAGGCTGAAGTATCTTCAATTTTAAAAGGAGCGGATAGAAGGAGAGAGGGACAAGTCACTGGAGAGGTGCATCCCTGAGACAAGTTAGCAAGGAACTGTGAAATGGTCACAAGAAGCTACCAGCTTGGCTGGCCAAAAAGGCTAGACATAGAGTCTACAATGTATACAGGGTCAAGGGCTGGTCCTCTCTGTAAAGAATGCACCACTGACTGCATAGGCTTTTGTAAGTGATCTAGCAGCTTGTCAGACATAGAGGGACTTTTAAAAACCACAACTCCAGGCTTGACATTTCCCACCACAAAGAAGGGAAGAGCCTCAGGAAACCGAGGACACAGCAGAACACACAGTCTCAAAATGCTAGCAAGTAAAAAGAGATCCTTTAGAAACTTTGGGAAACATTAGAGAGCCTGCTGGGGAAAGATTCCCAAGAGAGAAATCCATCTCCTTGAAAGAAAAAAGAACATTTGACTCCATTGCCCTGAGCTGAGGTTTGCATTTTCTTTTGTAGCGTGATGAATGGTGAGCCACCCAGCCATTCACTACCTCCGTAGGGCAAGATAATCACTTGTCTTTGAACCAAGGCTGTGCATCAGGGCTGCTGGGGGTGGGGGGGAGGAATGGGGGAGGGACTCAGATGTCGCAGACATTTTTTTTCCTGTTCCTCAAAATTATAGCTTTTCTCTTGGATACAACTATCTGCTCCAATCCCCCTTTGTTGGCCTCAAAGACTCAGGCAAGCAAACAGCCATTTTGTAGTCATAAATGCTAGAAACTGCACACATAAATATAATGTAACCTAATTGTGATAATGCAGACAAAGACCTCAGATATATGCAGAGGACTTTGCGATAGTTTTGAATGAATAGCAGGAAGCAACAAGGCGGAAATTATCCCAGCACAAAAAAACCTTAGTCTAATATGATCCTGGGTTCATTATTTGGAGGAAGGTTTGCCAGCTCCGAATGGGAAACACCTGGACATGTTGGGGTGGAGGGTGTGATTTGGGGCATACTCATAAAGTTCACTTTCAAAAGTCATCCAGGTGAACAGACCTCTGACACCTGGGCTCATTCCAGACACGTTAGATAATGCACTTTCAATGCACTTTAGAAGTAGATTTTCCTATTCTGCACAGGGAAATCCAGCTGCAAAAGCACATTGAAAGTGCATTCTCCAATGTGCGCAGAATGAGATCAGTTGTAATAGCAGGAGATCTTCAGCCACCACTTGGAGGTTAAAAATATACATTTTTCACAATTTTGCCTCCTACGGTTTTTCATAATTTTCACCCATACCTTGTGGCCCATTCGTTTCGTGTCTACCACCTGGAGGAGATATGCGGCTCTGGCGTTCATGTCTAGGACAGTGGGGAGGGAGGAGATGCCATTCAGGTCTGCCTGCCTGGGGACATGCTACAGTCTTTGCCAAGATGGTGCTGGACAACAACACATCCAGACTCCCCAAGGCCACTCAGGAGGAGATGACTCACAGCCAGAAGAAGCGCAAGGGTGTTTTTTTTTTTTTTTTTTGTAATCTCCTGAGTCAATTCCTGGCAGCAGAGTGGAGGGCACGAACAGTACATCAGCGATTCCAGACCACATCACTTCCAGCACAGGCAACATGTGGGCAGAGAGGAGAGCTCATCTCTCACTTGACAGCGTCAAACAAACAAACAAAAAGATGATCCCGAGGAAAGAACGTGAGAAGGTGATCCTAGCCCTGCAACAAGCTCCAGACGGGGTGTGCATGCAAATGGGACCTGATGGGACCACACTGTGACCACACGCAAACGAGGCTGCGCCAGGAAGGGCTGCTGATCAAGAATTCTGGGCAGGTGTGCCCCTCTTTCGGAAGAATGGACTTTGCCCTTGAAAATCCAACAGGTAAGAGGCATTGATGGCAGGTGGAGGGAAAGAGGGGGTGGGGGTGGGAACAATTCTTCCTGGGCACAATAGAACCTGGTGGGTGCTAGAACTTTTAATGCATATGCAAGGAAGGGAGAAAGAATGGATCTGGCCTTTTCAGATTAAAAAAACACGGCGTAAAAAAAAAAGATTGTTCTCTTTTGTAAGAAAATAAAAGCTCTTAAAACCAGGAGGGGGCAGACTCTTACAATAGCAGCAAAGTAGCAGTTAGGAAGAGGGGCCTCCCCCTCCAAGTCTGCATAATTGCTGACCCTGAAGCTCCGCACTTCAGCTAGTTGTTTTGCTCAAGTTGTGCACATGCTCAGAATTAGCCTTTGCTGCTGTTTTTCCCATCTTGGAGCCAAGCCCTGGCATTCCAAAAATAGATTTGGTGTCTAACTCCCTGCTCAGTGCTCCTCTCCCCTCCCCAAATCTTCAAACAGAAGCCGGCTTCTCTTCTCCCGATAGAACCTATTCCATTCTTATCCCAGGCTCCAGGAAGAATACCTGCCTCTCCCATTTGAACAGTATTGTGAGGGAGCTGAGGCAGAGGGCCAAGCTGGATGCAGTGGTCTCTTTGTGGCTGCCATGAGGACACCATCACTGTTCTTAGGTCATTTTAAAACGTGGCGAAGGCCCAATCCTGTCTGGAGCGGCAGCACGGAGGGCTGAGGCACTCTAGTCTGGGAGGGAGGACAAGAGTGCGACGCTGCGTGGCATTATCAAATGACTTGGAAATGACAACGATGTCACTTTGGCGGCCATGAGGATGCAATCACGTCTAGTCAGGCCGTCCGAGAGAGTGACAATAGTTATTTAGTGGGCTTTTGTGGATGAATGGGGATTTGAAACTGGTCTGATGGAGTTCTGTCAGCGTGGGGTGGTGTTTAATCTCCGGCCTGGAAACACGGCAGGATTTCTGCCTCGGAACGGCCTTGTGCGGAGGTGCAAGTGAAGGGTGTGGAGAAGAGACCGAATATTCCACGCCCAAGTATCAGGCCATAAAGAACATGGAGGAGGAGAGAAAATGAATAATGTTGGTCCAGATCTTTATAAAACTTTTCAGAGAATTGTCAGACAAAGGTCAGAACAGTCTGTGGAAGGATGGGGAAGAAGTATCAAGGTTAGGAATGCAGCTCTACCTAGGAACGAATTATGCCTGCTCTTTGGCCCATAGAGCTTCAGCCAGTCCATGACTGGAATGAAGATTTTCACACCTATGTGGGCCAAGCTGGGAACTTGCCTGTAATTCACTTGCCTGTAATTCAGAAAATCACAACACACTGAGTTAGATCCTTTGTTCCAGCACAAACTTTCATGAGTTAGAGCTCACTTCATCAGATACATGAAGAGTGTACACCCACAGCATATATGTAACAAGATAAGAGTTGCCAACTCCAGCTTGGGAAATTCCTGGAGATTTGAGGAGGCTGAGGAGGGAACTCAGTGAGGAAGTGATGTCATACAACCCACCTTCCAAAGCTGCCATTTCCTACAGGACTGTAGTCCTGTAGATCACTCATCGTTCCAGGAGAACTCCAGGCCCCAACTGGAGTTTGGCAACCCATGCAACTCTAAGTACAACTAAATCAGCTATGGATGTCCATGTCATTTATTTGATGATATGAGCCCTGATTCACAAAAGCTTCACGAGTATCATCTCTGTTTCCAGCTTGGAGACCAAGACGTATGAGGAAAGGTTGGGGGAGCTTGGTCTGTTTAGCCTGGAGAGGAGACAACTGGGAGGGGATCTGATAACCATCTACAAGTGTTTAAAAGGGTGCCATATTGAGGATAGAGCAGAGTTGTTCTCTCTTGCCCCAGAGGGATGGACCAGAACCAATGGGATGAAATTAATCCAAAAGAAATTCCGTCTAAACATCCGGAAGAAGTTCCTGACAATTAGAGCGGTTTCTCAGTGGAACAGGCTTCCTCGGGAGGTGGTGGGTTCTCCATCTTTGGAGATTTTTGAACAGAGGCTGGAGAGCCATCTGACAGAGAGGCTGATTCTGTGAAGGCTCAAGGGGGTGGCGGGTGACAGTGGATGAGCGATAGGGTTGGGAGTGTCCTGCATAGTGCAGGGGGTTGGACTAGATGACCCAGGAGGTCCCTTCCAACTCTATGATTCTATGATTCTTTGTTGTGTGTACCTGTTTGGCAGAGGCATATTTGATAACATACTTTATAAGCAGTATGTATGTATGTATGTATGTATGTATGTATGTATGTATGTATGTATGTATGTATGTATGTATCTATGTATGTATCTATGTATGTATCTATGTATCTATGTATGAGATTTATAGTCAGTCCTGTCTTTGTGAACTCTGGGAGTAGAAAATGAACTTGTCAGACAAAATAATATTCTGCCTATTCTTCTCCCAGCTTCCATATGTGTAAAGATATCCCCCCCTCCCGGTCAGGGAGCTTTCAGACATGCAATCCTATAACCTGGCAGGAAAATGGAGGCATTTTACAGCTTGAACCTGCTGCTTCTTTGAGCGATCTTATATTTCTTTCGCTACCACAAAAAGGCATGTGTTGGTGTTTGGGCGGGGAGAGCATTGGCTTCAATTTGATGGCTTCGTTATTACCAGGCCGAGCATTAGACAGCTGGCCGTTCTTTAACCTCTCTTACTTCCTTATGTGAGGAGTGGGCATCAAAAGTACCAGCTATGGCTGCAGCCAACCCAGAGCAGGACAAGCCAGATAAAGACGCCCGGTGGTCCTGGCTTGACAGCCTCTGAAATCCTTGCCTGTTGCTGCAGCTGCTGAACCAACCTGTCGCTCAAGCTTGGCTCTGGAAGCATTCCAAACGGCATGTCATCCCAGCCCAGGGATGTAGGTCACTCTGAGATTACTTGGATCCGCGTGTTCTCTCTCAGGAGGCTAATATACTTCCCTTTGACAAGCTGGGGGAGACTTGGGTCGGAGGAGGAGTCTAGCCGTTTGCCTTGGATCAGGGTCCTTTTCCTTCAGGGGTCAAGGCCACCCTCAGCTAATGGACTCACTTAAGATTAGCCAGATCTGTCTAGCACAGGGGTAGTCAAACTGCGGCCCTCCAGATGTCCATGGACCACAATTCCCAGAAGCCCCTGCCAGCGAATGCTGGCAGGGGCTTCTGGGAATTGTGGTCCATGGACATCTGGAGGGCCGCAGTTTGACTACCCCTGGTCTAGCAGAACTGGCAGCAGGCGGAGAAGCGGAGCTCTCATGTCAAACCCAGTTTGGAGAAAAGTGTGCAGGACCAGCTTGGGAAGCAGGAAGGAGGGAAGTGAGATAGATCTGTAGACCCGACAGTGGGAGGAGGGACAACTAGAATCCAGCTTACCTGGCCCAGTCTTGGACACAGAAGGACGCCACACTGTGGGAGGGAGTGGGAGAGAAAGAGACTGATTAAACCCTGAAGAACCACCAGGGTACTCCTTTCATTTCTCAAACAGAGCACATGCAGTCTCTATCATTGCTTTTGTAAATCAGATTAAATCATCCAGATTGCAGCCCGCCCCCCCCGCCCGCCCGCCACCCCGCCCCCCCGGCACCTCACGGTTCTAATCAACATTAACATACAATCACTAAATGTTGATTAAAAACTACAGGGCTGCAAGCTTCCATTGGTCTAGGTGCGGGACTACTCAAATGAAAGCTTTCTTGATCCGTCAGCAAAAGATAATTTCAATTGATCTGGGAAATTTTTTTACTGGCGGGACCGAGAATACATTTCACACGGGATGCTTTTCTGAAGGCACTTTTGGCTACGGTACCTTATAGGAGAAACTACAGAAAAATGCAAAAGAAAATTGAGTTTAGCTGAAATATTTATATCTTGCCTTCAAGATCCACCAAATTATTCACAGCGCTGTACCAATAGTATGAATTAAAAATAGCGTGGATATATACTCAGACATGCGTGCAGGCACCAACTACTTATTGATAAAAAAATTGCCTGTAGGGTGCAAATTTAGCTTCCTGGCTCATCTTCAAAGCCCTGTAAAGTAATATTCTTGAGTTGGTATCTCAACTAGGGTTGCCAACCTCCAGGGGGTTCCTGAAGAGTTTGGTCTATTAAAATTGATTGTCCGATGACCAAGAGAAAATGGCTGCTTTATGTACTTTGCTGATTTCCCTCCACTCCCCAACCCCCTGTTGGAACATGCAAGATCTGCACTGTGCATAACTGAGCAGAATATAAAGGGTGTCCTGCAGGGGTCATCAGAGAAGAGATATATTTAGCATAAATAGGAAAGGAACTTCCTGATGCTTTTCAAACTATGTTCTCCGGTGCCCTGATTGGTTCAACAGGAGACTTCCTGTTCAAGGAGGATATTGACAAGTTGGAATGTATTCAGAGGAGGGCGACTAAGAAGGCTGAAGGGTTGGAATCCATGCCTTATGAAGAGAGGTTGAGAGAGCTAGGTACGTGTAGCTGGGAGAAGAGGACTTGTTGAAGAGGAGGGCAACCTGGTTACTGGAGCTTTAGAGATGAGGACTAGGAGCAATGTGTTCAAATTACAGGAAGGGAGGTTCCACTTAAATATTAGAAAGCACATTCAAACTCTTTGCATATTCAGACTCAGCCTCCCCGGGTTTCACTCCCTACATCTCAATGTATTTACTAACCCAGAGCTGACATCCTTAATCTAACAGCTGTAATGTGGGAGTCAGCCAAGTCTCTCAAGGAAGAGAGTTCCCAAGTTTTGGTGCCTCTCTTTGCTTTAAATATTCAAGGTCTTTCCTTCTAATTTGTTTATTAGCTTATAAATTATCTCACCTATCTCGCCATGTCTTCAAGAAAAACACCCCTACAGAGGTTTTGATAGTGAGTAAATATGTTTATGTTAAATTAAGGTAAAAGAGGAATCAACCGAGAATGCTTTAATCAAACCTAGAAACATTGTTTCCTGACTTAAGCGCATTTGCTGGAGACCTCAGTATGTGTATGTGTATTAGTGCTGTTGTATGCTTTCCAAAGAGCCTCTTGTGGCGCAGAGTGGTAAGGCAGCTGTCTGAAAGCTTTGCCCATGAGGCTGGGAGTTCGATCCCAGCAGTCGGATCAAGGTTGACTCAGCCTTCCATCCTTCCGAGGTCGGTGAAATGAGTACCCAGCTTGCTGGGGGGTAAACGGTAATGACTGGGGAAGGCACTGGCAAACCACCCCGTATTGAGTCTGCCATGAAAACGCTGGAGGGCGTCACCCCAAGGGTCAGACATGACTCGGTGCTTGCACAGGGGATACCTTTACCTTTACCTTTACCTTTATGCTTTCCAACTCTGAGCTGGGAAATTCCTGGTGATTCGGGGCTAGCGACCGGGGAGGGTGGAGTTTGCGGAGAGAAGGAAGTTCGGCAGGAGTGCAACACCATTGAGTCTGCACTCCAAAGCTACCAATGCTTTCGGATTGAAACTGATTTATGTGGCCAGGAGATCAGTTGTAATTCTAGGATAATTTTTACCTGGAAGTTGGCAAGCCTAGACTACAAAATGGCAAACGGGTGGTCTTTCCCCCCTGCTTCTTCCCCCATAATTGAAAGATTCCAGACGAACCTATCTGGAGTGTTTTACACCTTATAGCATGAAAAGGGATTCGTTAATCCCTCATTCAGAGACTAAAAGCTATATTATGTACACAACATCAGATATGGCTGCAATTATGCCTGCCCAGTCCCTTGTTTGCAATAGTAAGATTCCCCCTTTCATTCCACACACAATGGAAAATGCACTTTCGATGCAGTTTAGAAGCAGATTTTCCTGTTTCGCACAGGGAAATCCAGCTGCAAATTGCAAGCGCCTCATCCAGCACATGCAGAATGGTAATTTCGACAGAAAACACAGAAGAAGAAGAAGAAGAAGAAGAAGAAGAAGAGTTGATTCTTATATGCTGCTTTTCTCTACCCAAAGGAGTCTCAAAGTAGTTTACAGTCTCCTTCCTTTTCCTCTCCCCACAACAGACACTCTGTGAGGTGGGCGATCCACATAGCTGCTTCTGAAGTAAGAGCCCCCTGCCCACAAGAGCTGTCTGCTCCCTCCTCCCTCCCTGCCACTGTGACTTACATTCGCAGACGGGCTTTGCAGAACTCCAGCGGCCTGCCTTGGTACAGTTGCTGCGAGGACTACCCACCAGGTGGAAGCCAGAGTTGCAGCGATATTCGACCCAGGTGCCTTCTACGGGCACCCGCTCTATTGCTCGGACATGAGCTTGCCCATTCTCCAGGCTCAGGTGCATCTTGGGACAGGTCCTCACTGTGAAAGGAAAAGGAGGAAGCCTTCGTGTCAGAACTGTAACCAAACACTATTGCACAGAGCTTGGTCCCTTTGCTTGAGATATTTGCTGGACAGCTCCCCTTGACGGGCATTTTTCCCCATCCAGGGCAGCATCAACAGAACTTCTACTAGACGGGTTTCCCCACCTCAGTCCCCGAGCAGCAGCCATTTCCCCCTCCAGCATTGGGCCTTTATTTGGTTAAAAAATGTTAATGTAACAAAATGTATTACTGTAATGTGATAAGAATATGGAGACCTCCATAAGAATATGGTTCTCCGACTTTCATTTTTTGAAAAAGTAAGTCTCTTGCCACTTCTGCAGCTACTATAGAAGAGGAAAGGAATATCTCTGCAAGGAAAGGGAGTAGGTGGGCCAGTTAAAGAAGGAGACCTCCCATCATTGGCATCGTGTACCAGTGCAATATCAGCGCATCAGTCCCCAGCCCACAGCTTCTCCTGGGGGTTTGCCAGCTGCAGGTGGCAACGCTAAGCTAGATACTTCTGTTTGAACATGAAAATTGGCCATTGGGAGGACTCTCTCTCTCTCACTCTGTCTCTGTCTCTCTCTCTGTCTCTCTCTGTCTCTCTCTGTCTCTCTCTCTGTCTCTCTCTGTCTCTCTCTCTGTCTCTGTCTCTCTCTCTCACTCTCTCTGTCTCTGTCTCTCTCTCTCTCTCTCTCTCACACACACACCCCTACCTTCACAGGAATCTTGCTGTGAGCATAAAATGTATAAGGAGACACCATAAGACACTTTTTGAACATGAAAATTGGCCATTGGGAGGACTCTCTCTCTCTCACTCTGTCTCTGTCTCTCTCTGTCTCTCTCTCTGTCTCTCTCTGTCTCTCTCTCTGTCTCTCTCTGTCTCTCTCTGTCTCTGTCTCTCTCTCTCTCTCTCACACACACACACACCCCTACCTTCACAGGAATGTTGCTGTGAGCATAAAATGTATAAGGAGACACCATAAGACACTTTAGGTTGTCACTGGGGAGAAAAAGTGGGTATAACTATCCCAATAAAACTCTCTGACTAGGGTTGCCAGGTGCCCCCCACTGGCAGGGTCTGGGGGATGCAGTTGCCAGATGCAGCCTGGAGATTTGGGGATGGAACTAGGGAAGGATGGGGATCTCAGTGGGGCAGAGTGCCACAGAGTCCACCCTCCACAGCAGCCATCTTCTCCAGGGGAACTGAAATCAGTACTCTGGAGATGAGCCATAATTCCAGGGGATTCTCACATGGAGGCTGGCATGCCTATCTCTGATGTATCTTTGCACTAAGAGTTTATGCTGCTCGCTCAGTTCCCACCCACTCCCTATCAGTTCTGACCCAAATCTGGAAAGGTTTCAGTCTGCTAAACTCATAGATCTCCTGAGCGCCGAGTAAGGGAAGCCCCATAATTCCCTGATTCAGATTATCTGCAAACAACAGTATGCTACTAACACAGAGAGGAAGCGTCCAGGTTCCCTAGAACTCTCAGGCCAGATGATAAGCAAAAACAAATGGGGAGGGGTGTGGGTGAAGGACAAAACTGTTGGAAAGGCTGAGCCTGCAGGCATTAAAAGCCTTAAGGGAGCAGAGCAATAGTCATTCAGATTGAAGGCAACTGGGCTATGCTGGGTGCAAATACGAATCTTCGGATGCACCAGGGGCACCGGGCAAAGGCTTGATGGCAGCTCTCCCTTTGGAAACAAAAGTGCCCCCTGTTATTTGGATTTGCCTGCAGCAGATCTGAATAAATAGGGGTGTAAATAAGGTGGGCTTGTATTTTCCTGGTGGCGCTTGTATGCCTTTAATAGCTGCAAAGCAGGGCAGAAAGCCAACCAGCTATGTTTTCAATTGCAGCATCTTCGGCCTCCCTGCCGGTCGTTCTACAATTAAAGGCACGTGAGCAGGAGATGGGGTGGGGAGCCCTACCTATTAAAGGTCAAATAACAGGGTTGCCAACCTCCAGGTGGGGCCTGGGGAGCTCCCACGATTACCACTGTTTCCAGACTAGAGAGAGATCAGTTCCGTCTGAGAGAATGGCTGCTTTGGAAGGTAGCCTATAGGGTGTTATATAGGGTTGCCAGCTCTGGTTTGGGATATACCTGGAGACTTTGGGGGATGGTGCCAGAAATGGGCAGGATTTTGGGTTGGAGGGACCTCTGTGGAGTACACCCTCCATAGCAAGGCATTTCCTCCAGGGGAACTGATCTCTTTAGTCTGGAGATGACCTGTAATTCTAGGGGGTCTCCAGGTCCCACCTGGGGCCTGGCATCCCTACCCTGATGAGGTCATTCCCAAACCCAGCCCTTCCTTGGGTCCATCCCCAAAATCTCCTGGAATTTTTCAATCTGGAGTTGGCAACCCTTTCTAGAACAGCTATCAGAGACAAGCAGCTTTAACCCATCTAGCCATCCCGACCCTGCCAGACCCTCTTTCTAGCAAGTGGAGCTTTTCCATTCACAGTATTATACCGTTCAGACATTTGGGAGTCTTGCAGCCCAACACCCACCCGCACTCCCAGAGACTCACAGCAGCGGCTCTCCACATCGCTGTTGGTCCAGGTGCCGTTGGGCAAGCATTTGCGCACCTTGGGCCCCACAATCTCCCGTTCCGGGCGGCACACGTACTCGATCTCGTAGTCAAAAGGCAGGAAGCGGGCCATCTTCACCTGCTCCCGGGTCAGCCCCCGGTAGCGGATCCCGCCATCCCAAGGGGGGAAGATGAGTTTGCAGCCTGGAGGGGGGAGGGGAGGAAGAGAGAAAGCAAAAAGAGGGGTCTGAAGGAGCCACAGAAGAAAAGCCATGTTGCTTTAAGCCAAACTGAATTCACCTGTTTTCATACATGGTTGAGTGAAGGGCTGTTGAGCTGCAGACGACTGGTGACTCTGTAGGGCAGGGGTAGTCAACCTGTGGTCCTCCAGATGTCCATGGACTACAATTCCCAATAGCCCCTGCCAGCGTTTGCTGGCAGGGGCTCATGGGAATTGTAGCCCATGGACATCTGGAGGACCACAGGTTGACTATCCCTGCTGTAGTGTTTTCAAGGCAAGACACAATCAGAGGTTGTTTGCCATTGTCCACCTCCAAGTAGGAATCCTGGTTTTCCTTGGTGGGCTCCCATCCAAGTACTGACCCTGTTTAGTCTCCAAGAGCCGATGAGATTGGGCTAGCCTTATCCATCCAGGGCAGGGCTTAATACTGGTGCACATCACCAATGTTAGGTGAAAATATCTGTGCTGTGTTTGAGGATGAACAACTGTGTTTTTCCTCTTTCCCAAGGACAGTCATAAAAACTTTTAAAAATTAGGACATCAATACAGTTTTTATAAGTCATTGCTATAATAATTTTAAAAAAAACATTGCTAGCAAAGGGGAGATTTAGAGGGTTAAGCAGGAGGCAAATTTCTAAGGTCTCTTCCTTCTTAGAATCATAGAATAAGGTGACCAGATTTTAGCATTGGTAAAGCGGGACACCATTGACTGGGGTGTTCTTGATACAAAATTTGGTCTATGTGGAGCAACAAAAAGTTTCATAGAACGCAAAAATAGCATTGTAATATATATATATATTTAATTTGCCAGGTGCCCCCAGATTAAGGTGACCAGATTGTCCCACTTTTGGAGGGATATCTGGGGGTACCTGGCAAATTGTACTTATGTTGAAATGAAAAAATGAAAAAATATATATTACAATACTATTTTTGCATTCTATGCATTCTATGAAAGTTTTTGTTGCTTTACCAATGTTAAAATCTGGTCACCTTATCCCAGACG
This sequence comes from Paroedura picta, assembly GCF_049243985.1. Taxonomy (NCBI): domain Eukaryota; kingdom Metazoa; phylum Chordata; class Lepidosauria; order Squamata; family Gekkonidae; genus Paroedura; species Paroedura picta. The sequence continues at coordinate 14,602,246 of NC_135371.1, forward strand.
TCCCTCCAAAAGTGGGCCAATCTGGTCACCTTATCATAGAACCATAGTGTTGGAAGGGGCTATACAGGCCATCAAGTCCAACCCCCTGCTCCACGCAGGATCAGTTTACGGCAGGATAAAGGCTGCAGAAATCAGGACTTGGCAAGGAACCTCAGGAACAGCTGTAAAAAAGAAATTCCCCATGCCCTGCATGTAAATCTAGCAGTTGGTATTATTAGCATCCCCATATTGAAGAGCCAAAGGCTTTATTATTCAATAGAGGTTGAATTTCCCAATTTGGCCTTTCATGATATTTACATTTAAAAGACAACCATTGAAGAAAATTTCCATTTGAAAACTGGACATACCTAGAAACCGTTCTGGTTGGATCCTACACGATATTAAACAAACAAGAACAAAGAACCCTGGCCTTTATTTTATTCTTTAATAATTTTACTAACATCAATAGTCGCCTTGGGGTAGGTTTATTCTTTCTCTTATTGTATTCAATACAAACTGCCCCACTTGTCTATATTTGCTTGTAAATCTACCTCTGCAGAGTGTTTGGAAATTAAATCTGTCAGATACGGTTGCCAACCTCCAGGGGCTGGCTGGAGATCTCCCACTGCTTTACAACTGATTTCCAGGTGGCAGAGATCAGTTCACCTGAAGAAAATGTCCGTTTTGGAAGGCGGAGTCTCTGGTATTAAGCTCCATTTAAGCCCCTCCTTAAACCCTGCCCTCCTCGGATTCCGCTCCCCACATAGTCAGGAATTTCCCAGCTGACAATTCTAGAGTCAAAAACACACCAGCCAAGTTATTAATGGAGATTCGCTAAGGAGAATATAGTTAAAGGTTTTCAATGGCAGCCAGTCCCATCCCCCCAACGCCAATGAATGATAAAGTGAGGGGGGCATGAAATGGTGCGGGATAAAACAGTTTAAACCCCCTTTTGCTCCAATATACCATAGCCCCAATCCATACTGCACACACAGACAATGGCTGCCCTTAACCATTTGAAGAATGATGGGAGGTTCTCCTGGGTTGCATCCAACCGTCTATGTGTATGGATTTTTCTGCAGTCCTGTATCCCTACCAATATGGCCATGCAGATTACATTTGAGTCGTTCCCCCTTGAGTTACTCCCCTATGACAAAATGGGGGATGCAAACAATGCCCTATTGATATAATTGCAGGCAGCCCAAAATATCTTTTTTAAAAAACCTCAAATTAGACATAGGAAGCGGGGTGGGTGGGTGGGGGGTGGGGTGTTGGCTCATTTAATTGGGGAAGCAGCCCAGAGGCTGGAGTTGTTATGTCTTGGGGGGTGGGGAGGGGAGTAATGCAGGTACCTGTAGAAATACAAGTCTACGACTCAGTAACGTTAGCCAGACGATCAAGGGCTCCTTTATTTGGGCATCCTCTAATGTGATGCATATTCTGATATAGCCGCAAATCCCTTATGGGCTGTGGCTGCACAACAAAACAAATTGGATATTAAAAATGCAAACCAGTGGGCGAGCTTTTCAGTCTCCCTGCCCATCCAATAATGAACTTAGTCGCAGTTGTAGTCCTTCAGCTGAAAAGTTTCAAAGGGGGACTGCAAGTGAGACGCTGTTGACTTGGAAGTCAAGGCAAGTAGGGTTGTCAGAAGCAATACAGACACCCCGCCAGCACTGCTGGTCCCTGCCGGTGCTCAACGGAGCAGCAAGAGAAAGGACGGGTAGCTGTGTCCCATGATACAGCAACACCACATCCGAGTGAAAACTCAAAAGTGATACCGTTGCGTTAGATGTAACCCTCACTGCCAGGATAAATGACACTGACCTCAATGGTCCAATGGTCTGACTCAATATAGATAAGGTCACCAACCCCCAGGTGGTGGCTGGAGATCTCCTGGGGTTACAAATGCTCTCCAACCGAGAGAATGGGAACACAGAAGAAGAAGAAGAAGAAGAAGAAGAAGAAGAAGAAGAAGAAGAAGAAGAAGAAGAAGAAGGAGGAGGAGGAGGAGGAGGAGGAGGAGGAGGAGGAGGAGGAGGAGGAGGAGTTGTCTCAAAGGAGTCTCAAAGTGGCTTACATTTGCCTTCCCTTTCCTCTCCCCACAACAGACACCCTGTAAAGGAGGTGAGGCTGAGAGAGCCCTGAGATTCCTGCTCAGTCAGAACAGCTTTATCAGTGCTGTGGCGAGCCCAAGATCAGCCAGCTGGCTGCATGTGTGTGTGTGTGTGAGGGGTTGTGGATCAAACCCGGCTCGCCAGATTAGAAGTCCGCACTCCTAACCACTACACCAAGCTGTCCCCCAAGGTGGACTTTATGGCATTATAGAGAGCCAGCATGGAGGTGTGGGTTAATAGCTTCTAATCTGGTGAGCTGAGTTTGATTCCCTGCTCCTCCACATGCAGCCAGTTGGGTGGCTTTGGGCTAGTCACAATCTTGTTAGAGATATTCTCACAGAGCAGTCTTGTCAGAGTTAGCCTCCCCAACCACACAGGGTGTCTACTGTGGGGAGGGGAAGGGAAATCGATTGAGGGTTGCTTTGAGACTCCTGCGGGCAGTGAAAAGCGGGGTATAAAAAAACAACTCTTCTTCTTCTGGAAGGTGGACAACGAAGCCCTTCCCCTCCTCAAACTCCACCCTCCTCATGCTCCACCCCAAAAATCTCTAGATATTTCCCAGCCCTGAGCTGGCAAACCTAAGTATAGGGCAGCTTCGTGTGTTTATATTCTCCATAGTGCCTGCATTTTCCTCCAAAGGACCGGCAGCACTGTAAGTGCTCAGGTAGGGCACACAAATTAGGGAAGCCATGCGGTGGAAATGGCTCAACTTTCCTTGCTTCAGTTTGGCCTTCTGAACCAAATCAGCCACCCGCAGCTGCTTTGAACTAACAGAAAAATAACAGACTGAGCGATCTGATCACAGATCTCCTACCTGTGTTTTGGCACAGCGGACTCCTGAAATGGCCCTGCTTGCGCCTGGGAGCAAAAGAAGCCAGCTGCCTGCCTGATAAGTGACACGCCTGGGTCATTTCAAGGCCAGCGTAATGGAATGGTGGATTCCGCCCAGCAGTGATAACAACCTTACTACGTTTGACACACGCAGCTCACTTATTCCAGATGAACAGCCAGGTGAGCCAGGAATTCCTGATTCCTTTTGATCTCAGCGCAGCCTCAGGACAGTCTCCGGATCATGTTATAACAAACAGGCAGCTAAATGAAATTTCAGCGGCTGATATTCTGAGGAGTGATCCTTCCCTCCTTTGAGATAAAATCAAGTCCCGGGTGCTGAGTTCATGCACAAGGCAGCACGTACCTGGGCGATGTTTTGAAATTGTTTCTTTTCTTCTTGACGTGGATCGTAGAATGTTAGATTGGTGGACTACCTTTCCCAACATCCTGTGTCACGCACCTGTCAACAGTAGCCCTGGAGGGCCAACAAGTAGAGCATTCTTTCTCCACTGCTGCCTCCTACCACTGCTATTTGGTGGGCTGCTGTGCCCAGCTATGGGGGTTCCCTTTCCTCACTATGGCCAGGGACCGCATTTGTCGAGATGCCAGTCTTCCGGTATTACAGCTGATCTTCAGAACAAATTTAGAGTCCAGTGGCACCTTTAAGACCTACAATGCTCTATTCTAGGTACCAGGGGCCAAGCCGGTTGCATTTAGGAATACAATGGGTGCTAGATTGGCATGGTGGTGGAAGAACTCTGTGAATGGCCTCCCCGTTCCCCCAGGACATGGAAAGGCTGCAGGCTGGAGGCTCCTGGGAAGGTAACTTTGTAGCAGAGGCAGATCTCACACAGCAGGGATCTGCAGCCTCCGAGCCTCTGAGGGAAGTGGAAGGAGGAGGGGGTGGTCAGGAGTGGGGATGACTGGCTGGCCGCTGGACAGACAGGCAAACCGGTTGGAGGAAGAGGCACTCAGGGGCAGCTGCCCTGAGTGGGTGTTAAGCGCTGAGTAGCACTTAAGCTATGAGACACGCTCCTCCTCCAAGGCCTTACCAGAAATATTATGTGGAACAGATGAGCTTTCACGTGTACATAGTTCCCCAGGTGTCTTTGGAGGGTGGGCTCTATGGAATTCTACCCCTCTAAGGCCCCTCCCCTTCTCAAACTCCAGCCTCCCTTGGCTCCACCCCCAAATCTAGCCCTTGGCTGGCAACCTTATTTGTAATGCAAGTTGTAAACTGAAGGCCAAATTTACATCTGTTTGGAGTTGGGAAAATGGTAGAGGGGGGAAGGCTGACTCTCTCCCTCCTGTGCCATTGTCCCAGTCTGAACTGAGACTTAGGAACTTAGCTCCCAGTAACTGCCACATGACTGAGGAGAATCATAGTTGGTCAGGGAAGCAACATACAGTTTGGTGCGTGGGTGACAGTTGCCAGTTGTGAATTGGGAAATACGTGGAGAACAGTCCTGACCCCTGGAGATCAGTTTAAGCCCAGGAAATCTCCAGTCACCATCTGGAGATTGGCGACCCTTCCTGAGGGGTGGGTGTGGCTCATGTTGTCAGAATCCACGGGGTAATCTGGCCATCAGTTTGAGGCAGGAGCAAGAAGGGTGGTCTGGAACAGTTCCTTTCTATCTAATCAAGATAGATTGTGTCTTTTTTGTAATTTTAGGTCCTGGGTTTGATATTTTAATGAGGTTTTATTGGGGGAGGGGTTAAATTATGGACCATTGTAGCCCGCCATGAGCTGGTTCCATGAGTGGCGGGAATAAAAACCCATAAACAAACTAACTAACAAACAAATCAATTAATAAATAATAGTCCATCTCTTCAGAAACTGATTGTAGTCTGCATGTGGGGTTGCCAAATTTGGGTTGGAAAATACCAGGAGATGTTGAGGGTAGAGCCTGGGGAGGTAGGGGTTTGGGGAGGAGAAGGTACAATGCCATCAAGTTCACCCTCCAAAGCAGCCATTTTCTCCAGGGGAACATAGCTCCATTTTCTGGAGATAAATTGTAATAGCAGGAATCTCAGCCCCCACCTGGAGGGCTGGCAAGGTTAACTTCCCTTGATGGTCTCCCATCAGGAACGAATCAATTCTAAGCTGATAGAATCATAGAATCATAGAGTTGGAAGGGGCCATACAGGCCATCCAGTCCAACCCCCTGCTCAACGCAGGATCAGTCCAAAACATCCTAAAGTAGTGATCCCCAACCTGTGGGCAACAGACCACATGTGGTCCGTCAACTAATTGGAGGTTGGCCGCGAAGGATGCCATCTCCCCCCCCCCCCGGCCCTTTACAGAGAAACAAGCTCAGGGTTCCCATTGATTTGTCATTGTCATGAGTTAAAATTTCCATGAAAATAAAATGTTCCTTATGTTCATTGTTGTGGCGTGTCTGTATCTTATTTTGAAGGGATGTTTAAACATTACCATAGCGATCAGAGAGCGTTAGGGCAGTGGTTGAGAGTAGAGGAGTAAACTACCCCCCCCCCCACAGGACCTCAGTAAAATTGTCAAGCGTTTAGTGGTCCCCGGTGATAAAAAGGTTGGGGACCACTGCCCTAAAGCACCCAAGAAAAGTGTGTATCCAACCTTTGCTTGAAGATTGCCAGTGATCCTGCTTAGCTTCTGAGATCTGACAAAATCAGGCCATCCTGGTCAAGGCAAAGGGCATAACTACATGTTTTTACCTAGGGATGCCTTCTTCCAGATATGAGTTCACCTGGGGAAAATGGCTATTTTGTAAGGTGGACTTGAGGACATTGTACTCTTCTGAGGTCCCTCCCTTCTCCATACCCTGCCCTCCTCAGGCTCCTCCCCCCACATCTCCAGGTATTTCCCACCCCAAAGCTGCTCACCCTACTCCCCCCCCCCCCCGGTCCTCCCAATCAAATGTGTATTACAAGTTCGGTGCTGAGCAGGCTTTCTGTCCCCTAGAAGTCAAGCTGCAGATGAAGCAAAACTAAGCCCAAGAGGGGAGGGGAGTGGACAGAAAAACAATATTGCTGTGCATGGTGGAAAAACCCTAGTCAGCAGACCCCATCAGTCACAAAATGGAGCTCAGGATGTGTTATTGTAATTAAGAGAAGCTGTTCTGAGTGAAACAAAGAACAACAACAAACCCAAAAACTCTATCACTTGGCTGCAATGGCTTCTGGGACAAAAATGCAATGATAACTCTCAGAAAATATAAACACCAGCAGTCCCTGTAATTGCCAGGGCTGTCAATAAAGAACATGTAGCTAATTAGTTGCATGGTTGGTTGAACAAATAATTAATTGATCAAATCTGCTTTTTAATTGACTGCCAATGAGTTGCATCAGCCATCTAGACAAGAATAAAGATGACTGATTGTAGATATTGAAAAAAAAATATGTACAGGGTGGACTGACAGATTTTTCAAAAACCTTCCCTGCAATATGAGGATTCAGGATCACCCTGTGAGGGTGATGAGCTGCGGATTGCAGAACTGATAAAAGAAAATAGTTCTTCATGTAATGCGCAGCTAACTCATGGAACCGACTGTCTCAGGACTCTGCTTAGTGCTTATTTTTTTTAAGGGGGGAATAAATAAATTCATGCTCTGATCGGGATTGGCGAGGTCAGAAAGCTAACTTGCCCTCTGTCACGTAAAAGAAAACAGTTGCCTGAAAGCAATGCATTGAATTGTGTTGTAAAGCTTGTGTTGTAAAGCTTGCCATAAAGCATGCCGTCAAAAATCTGTTCCGCATATTATATTTCTAGTAAGGCCTAGGAGGAGGAGCATGTCTCATGGCTTAAGTGCCACTCAGCACTTAATACCCACTCAGGGCAGCTGTCCCGGCCCTGAGTGCCCTGCCTTTTCCTCCAGCCAGCTTACCTGTCTGTCCAGTGGCCAGCCAATCACCTTCCATCCCTCACCCCTGACCACCTCCTTCTCTCTGTGACAGTGGGGGGAAGAGGCAGGCACGGCCGCCGGCAAACGAGCCACGCAAACGCGCATGCGTGGAGCAGCCGCGCACGCACATTTGTGCCCCCGCTGGCGAAAACGTGCATGCGCGGCAACTGCGCATGTGCGTTAGCGACCCTGCTGGTGAAAACGTGCATGCGTGTCAACTGCGCATGCACGTTTGCTCGCAGATGCCGTTTGTGTGTGGCGCCCAGGCCGCGGGCTCTCCCCCACCCCCGGAGGCGGTCCTCGACCACAAAAAGGTTGGGGACCGCTGCTTTAGAGGTGGACTCCACCAAGTTCTACCCCACCAAGGCCCCTGTCCTCCCCAGGCACCACCCCCCTCCCCATCCCCAGTAGTTTCTGCACCGGGATCTGGCAACTTTGTTCCCATGTCCCCTGCTGGTAGCCAGGAGTGACTTGCCAACACTATTCTAGGCTCAGTCCTTGACATCTCCAGTGAGAAGGAGCAGACAGTAGGTGATGTGAAAAACCTCCACCTGAGACTCTGGAGAACCACTCCTAGGCTGAGTAGACTGCACTGACCTTGATTTAATTTAGTATAACAAATAACAAAACAAGGGTTTAATTTAGTATAACAAAAGAAACAGGGATCCTTGTGGCAAATTCAGCAAGAGATGAATGAACTAACCACAAAGAAATATCAAATGCCAAAATTATTATACAATTGGATTTCTGTAATCTGAAGACCAACCTGGAGGTTGTTTCTTTGTTTCTTCTGAGAGCTATTTTTTCTTAACCAGGGTTTTGTGAAACCCTGAGGTTTCTTGACAGCCCTGGAAGGGTTTCCCGAATGGGTAAGTTAACTGTTTTTTAATATATTTTTAAAATTTATTAAACATGTAGGGTCATATCAACCTGCCCCAATGGCTGATGATGTGCCTGGAGGGGGTGGGGAGGGAAGGGGCCCCAGGTGGGCATGTACACAGCTATGCTTCCCAACCATATTCTGCAGGATCATGCCACTTCTGGGGTTTCTTGAAGCCTGAGGAATGTTTCAGGGGTTTTTCAATGGTAAAAAGGTTGAGAAAGGCTGAAATAGACCCTCATCAGTATATTTTTCTTAAAATTCTTTTTCACATTGACAATTCAAAACCCAGGTTACAAAGTACCTTCACAGTTCCATGTGCCATCTGACCCATGTTCCCATAAAGGGTTACGGACAGGTCCACAGCTCTCTTAGGAATGTGAGTTAGATGGTGCATGGAATTGTGAAGGTGCTTTGTAACCTGAATTTTGAATGGTCAATGTGAAAAATGATTGCAAAGAAGACTACACCGATGAAGGTCTGTTTGATCGAAATGTTTATATTTGAATTGTGAGAATCTTCTATCAAAACAAATCTCGGAAGGAACCAAGAGACAACATCTTTGGAATTCAATTCACTTGTTCCTTGTCCTCAGCGATACGCAGTTGTATTTTTCTTTTCTCCATCATCGGCACTGTGTGGCCTCTCTCTGTTTGGCACCCACCTGGAGGTTGGCAACTCCATTACTTAGGCACATGGCTTCTTAAACTGGATCGGGGCAATTAAGATAATACATTTACATCTGAAAAGCCCTAGGGTTGGCGTGACCTGGAAAATGAGCAAAGCAAATAAATACATGCAAGTGAAAAACACCCTCATCCAAAAGGACGCTGGAATTCATCTTAGAAATGTCTTGCTGCAGCTGCCGGGACTTCCACTCCAAGCTGGCCCTTGGCCTTCAACCACGCCAAGCCCCAGGGAAGCTCACAAACAGGGCAGGATGGAGAAAGCCCGTTGTTCGAGCCACTGCAGCTGACAATTACGTTCGCCACAAGAGGAAGGCAAACGGCTCAAAGAAGCCTGCGGTGTAATTAACCAGCATTCAAGGGGGCTTCGTTTGGAGACAAAGAGGCAACAAGCTGCCTGATGCATTGGCCGTATTCGTTAAAGGCATTTATCCCCAAACATGTGTGTGTGCCGATTTCTGCCACCGCGGCTCTGCTTTTGTCCAGGCTGGGAAAGCTCTGGCCTCCGAGGGAATGGAGCCTGCAATTGCTGCCGTGTGGAATATGAGACAAACATATGACCTTATCAAATGCAATATCTCAGCGTGATTCAAGAGCAAACAAATTGGTGCTTTGGAGAGAGAGGCAAGGAACCAAGGGCGTCGCATAAAGGGCCGCGAGAAAGGCTGTTTCTCTCCTGGTATTCAGGAAATGGCACAAAACCGTTCAGGAGAGGTTTGGAGCGCGCCTAGATGGAGCAGACATTTGCGAGGAGCCCTGGGTTCTGGAGGTGGCCGTCATTCTTTTGGTTCTTGCACAGAGTGTAGGTTGTTTTAAGGGAATTGTTATTTCAGCGCTGTATTTTTTGTTATTGCGGCTTTCCCGCCCCTTCCCCCCCCCCAGTTGTGTTGTACCTCCGGTCCTTTCAAGGAGAAAAGTGTGTGTATGTGCGTGTGTGTTTGTGTGTGTATTTGTGTGTGTGTTTGTGTGGAGGAGAAATATTTTAAATACGATAAAGTCAAATGTTCCGCTCCTGGTTGCTTCCCATTCTCACGGGGTCAGAGAAAACAAAGAGAAGGTGGGTGGATAAGGCTTTGCTTTCGGGATTGTTCGGCTTTAAGGAGGTCAGTCGCCCTGCCATATGTCTTGCCTCTCCCTTGGTTGTTTGTTTTAAAAATTGTAGTGTGTACGCTCAGAAGGTGTTGGGGTCATTTTGACCCCGGTGCTCTGCAATGACTATGCAGTTGACAGAATTGTAACCTTGGGTCCTAAGCCTTTCCATTTCCCATTATGGAGGCTGTTCTCCACTCCAGAACACGTCCCCTCCCCTACTGGCCACGTTGGCCTATGCAAACCAGGGGCTGGCAACGATCCGGAAGTCACTTCATGCCAGCGGGACGTCCTCTGAGCAGAGTGCCAGCTCCACAGTGAACTTTGTGTAAGCAGAAGCAAGGCTTTAGACCAGTGGTTGTGGTGACTCCCAATCATAAAATTATGCAGGTGTTCTTTCACAGAAATTAAACCAAAACTGACCAATGGCGCAAAGATCCATTGTTCATGATTGCATATAAATTGGTTATATATTATATATAAATCGGTGGGCGCCTTCAGGAAGAGCAGCAACAGTGGCATGCAGTTAACCATCATCCCTTGCGCCGCCACTGTTGTTCCTCCTTTGGCCTGTGTAAAGCAGGGTATAAAAACCAGCTCTTCTTCTTTCCCCTTTAAACAGCTTCATTTCCCTGATTCTTTTCAGGGCTTTGAAGAAGCAGCTTTCTGGACCCAGTTCTCTGCCAAAAATCTAGTATTGCCCTTTATCAACTAAAGTAGCTCCTTTTTTCCTGGCAGTGCTCCCATGCTTAGCATACAAAGATGGTAGAACAAAGCTGGAATCCAGGGACACCTTTGAGACCAACACAGTTTTCTTGAAGGGACAAACTTCCATGTGCATGCACACTTCCTCAGAGACATTGAAACAGAGTCACCAACCATGAGATGCAGGAGGATGCTGCCAGGAATGGCCAAATAAAGCTAAGATTGGTTAAGGCAATTGGCAAAACCTGTGAAAGGCAGCAGGTTAGCATGCAGCCTAATACAACAGATGTGAGCACTGAATGGTAGTGGTATGCATATCTGAAGACTGTGGCATGCACATGAAAGCTTGTACGCAGAATCAAACTGTGTTGGTCTTAAAGGTGCCACTGGAACTCCAATCTTGTTCCACGGCTACACACCAACAAGTCGGCACACCTGTAGTGTTTGAATATGTCCCAGTCTGCAAGGGATGATGGTTAACTGCATGCCACAAAAAAATTCCACCTGCCTATTTTTGCATACCAAAGCTCACTTAAAGGCAGAGCAGCTCCCCGTCCCCTTGCATCCTGAGGCCTATGTAATAGACAGAGATTACACAATCTGATACAGAGATGGTGATCGCTTCATCTGTTGAATTCTGCCTATCGCATTTTAGGCTTGGGAAATGCCTGGAGATTTGGGGGGAGGAGTCTGAGGAGGGTGGAGTTTGGGGAAGGATTTCAGTGGGGGCAGCCAGTGCCATAGTCTACGGCCATTTTTTTCAAGATAAACTGACCTCTATCGCCTGGTGATAGTAAGAGATCTCCAGGTACTCCCTGTCTGCTTTGTTGTAGGCTGTGTTGGGTCCAGGGGGTGGCATAGTGATTAGAGTGCCGCGTGAGAACTGCACAGACCCAAGCTCCACCCTCCCATAGAAGCTGACTTGCAGAATGACTTTACGCCAGTCATTCTTTTTTGGACAAGCCTACCTCGCAGGGTTGTTGTGAGCACAGCGTGCGTGCTGCTTCGAGCTCCTCACACAGAAAGATGGAATAAAAATGTTCAAAGTAAACTCTGAGCAGCATCGCAGCCCTGCCAGAATGAAAAGGATGGCAACCCAGCAAAACTGTAGCCGAAGAGAGAGAACAACTTCCCTCCCTTCCCCCTCTCCCTTTCCTGCCTTTGCATCAAAAATGAACTGCATTTCATTACATTTCTTTATTGCATTATTCTTGATTTGGTTTATGAATATGGATAGCTTATTCATAGCCGGATGTGTTCATTCTGACTAGCATTTATACAAGGTATCTTAAAATACTGTATAATTTTATATTTTGTTGTGCCTTTCAGTCCACCTGTCTTTCTATATCTTTTGTCATCTCTTATGTGTGTGTATGTGTGTACGTGAGAGAGAGAGTGTGTGCATAGAATCATAAAATCATAGAGTTGGAAGGGACCTCCAGGGTCATCTAGTCCAACCCCTCACACAATGCAGGACACTCACAACTCTATCGCTCATCTACTGTAACCTGCCACCCCCTTGAACCTTCACAGAATCAGGCTCTCCGTCAGATGGCTATTCAGCCTCTGTTTAAAACTCTCCAAAGATGGAGAACCCACCACCTCCTGAGGGACCCTGTTCCACTGAGAAACCGCTCTGTCAGGAAATTCTTCCAACTGTTTAATTTCATCCCATTGATTCTGGTCCGTCCCTCCAGGGCAAGAGAGAACAACTCCTCCATCCTCTATATGGCACCTTTTTGGTTATCAGATCCCCTCTCAGTCGTCTCCTCTCCAGGCTAAACAGACCAAGATTCCCTAACCTTTCCTCATACATCTTGGTCTCCAAACCCCTCACCATCTTTGTTGCCCTCCTCTGGACATGCTCCAGTTTGTCTACATCCCTCTTCAACTGGGGTGCCTAAAACTGCACACAGTACTCCAAGTGAGGCCGAACCAGAACAGTGCACACAGTACATGCCTCTGTGCGTGTACGAGTGCAACCCTATGCATTAATGACCTTCAAAACATCCTGTCATTTAGAGCCTTGCTCGGGGCTTGCAAACTAAGGGCTGTAGCTTCCCTTCACTGAGTCAAATCCACCTTCCTCTTTTCCTGTTGTCTTCAACTTTTCCAGTGGTTCTTGTGTCCTCATCATGTGACCAAAGTATGATAGCCTCAGTTTAGTCATTTGAGCTTCTAGGGAGAATTCAGGCTTGATTTCATCGAGAGTCCACTTATTGTCTTTTGAACAGTCCATGGCAGGGGTAGTCAAACTGCGTCCCTCCAGATGTCCATGGACTACAATTCCCATGAGCCCCTGCTGGCAGGGGCTCGTGGGAATTGTAGGCCATGGACATCTGCAGGGCCGCAGTTTGACTACCCCCGGTCCATGGCATCCGTAACACTGTCCTGCGACACATAATTTCACATGAAATTCTGCTCTTCCTGTCAGCCTCCTTCATTGTCCACCTTTCAGATCCATGCATAGTAATAGGGAATATGAATTATATTGCTCATGGCTGCCAGTGACACATCCTGACACTATATAATCATGGCCACCCTTCCCAGCCTCAAAAACATTCTGATTTCTTGCTTGTAGTCTCCCTTTTGGCTGAGAATGGAGCCAAGGAACAGAAAACCTGGAACAATTTCAGTTTCTCCACCATCAGCCTTAAAGGTGTGGAATTCCTCAGTAGCCTTTATAAACATTCCCTTTCTAAACACTCCTCATCATAACTACTGGTGTTTCCCGTTTATACCCCATCTTTTGTCCCAGTGAGGATCCAAAGAAGTGTATAGATTTTGCCTCTGGCCATAGAACAAAGTTTGATCCAGGGGCACTCAACATTTTGTTCTGTTGCTTCAAACCCACTTGAATCTATCCTCTGACCTGTGTTATCCTCACAACAACCCTGTGAGGGAGGTTAGGCTGAGAGTATGACTGGCCCTGGGTCACCCAGCAAACGTCCATGGCACAGTGGGGTGATCCTAACTCTTCACTTTATCCATTACATCATGGGCTGCTACAAAATATGACTATTATTATTAATAACAATATAAAGGTAAAGGTATCCCCTGTGCAAGCACCTGGTCATGTCTGACCCTTGGGGTGACACCCTCCAGCGTTTTCATGGCAGACTCAATACAGGGTGGTTTGCCAGTGTCTTCCCCAGTCATTACATTTTTACTCCCCAGCAAGCTGGGTACTCATTTCACCGACCTCGGAAGGATGGAAGGCTGAGTCAACCATGAGCGGCTGCTGGGACCGAACTCCCAGCCTAATGGGCAGAGCTTCAGACTGCCTGTCTGCTGCCTTACTGCTCTGCGCCATAAGAGGCTCTAATAACAATATAGAAAGTTCTAAATCTTGGTCCACATGCTGGGACTCAATTGCAGGTTAGAACAGATGGGACTCTGAATGATCCATGACTGCATTTTAAAACGGCTAACAGAAGTCCGGGTCAGATTGGAACCATGCAGGAAGAGAGGCCTTAAAAAAAACTATTTGCATGTCTTTTCTAACTGCAGGATAAGTAGGGTGGTTTGATATGTCAAAATGATAGGGTGGAGAAAAGGTGTTCTGCCCCTTTAACAGAGACTTAATAGATGCTATTTACCAGGTAATGCTATTCCTCTGCAGACCATGAAAAGCTTCACTTTCCCCCACACACATTAAGCCTCTATTAAAGGGACAGAAAATTCTCTTGGCATCATAATGATGACATCAACAGGGTCTAAAATAAGGAACTGTATTTATGTGATGCCGCTGGTGTGTGTGTGTTTGCATTACTAGTAAATTGCCATGTCAAATCCTGTGGGAGCCTTGTTGGCATAGACAGCTCTGCCATCCCTGTGTGTCTAAAGATACAAAATGGGGCACACAGTGTGCTGTTGCAGCACAAAAGAGGAAAAAAACACTGTGCAATGACAACACTTCTTGATAAGAATTGACACAACACAGAGAAAGCTTACCCCATGCTTTAAAAGAACAAACATAACATTACAAAAGTGATGTATAACCCTAGGAATGCCAGTGGGGAAAATCCAAAATCCAAACGAGGAACCCCTGAAGCCTGCGTTTTGCTTACGACGGCTTCCTCAGTGAACCCTAAGAATCGTAACATAAATTCAAAAATAGAAGAAACACAGAATAATGTCAACCATGTTTACATAGGTACCCAATACTTACAAGAAACGTGTGACAATTAATCTGGAGCTTATTCAACTGAAATTTTTTTTCATGCACAAGTGCCTAGAGGCTTCCAAATAATGTGGTACAGCAATCCTTACCTCTCTGTTCACGCTCCCTGCAGGTTTTTATGCCTGGCAAAAAGCTGTGCAATACTGAATTGACCACTAGAGGGAGCAAAATGATCCTGCCTTGAGCTGGGGGTTGGACTAGATAGCCTGTAGGGCCTCTTCCAACTCTTGGGCCTAGTCTGCACACATAGGATAATGCACTTTCAATGTGCTTTGGCAGATGGATTTTCCTGTGCAGAACAGGAAAATCTACTTCTAAAGTGCATTCAAAGTGCATTATCTATTGTGTGCAGACTAGGCCTAGGATTCTAAAATAATGCACAGAAAAGAGAAAATAACTCTAATCAATAGGAATACATAAGGGACGGAAATGAAAATGCGTAAGTGCCGATTGTCCTGGTTCTGAGTGTTAACGTTTCCTCCTAGAAGTGAATGCTATTACGGGTAAAATCAAGAGAAACTTGTGAGGTCTCTACACCTGGCTACGTGAGGTTGCGCTATGTTATGTGCGAGCACCACAACATTCCTGAAACGCAACTCAGAATTAATTTCTACTGAAGTAAAAAATGCAAGAATAACTAGCAAATCCGACATTTTCGATCCCTCCCCCCATCCCCAAAAATGTGAGGATGATGTCCTGTCCCTCCCCCACCCTGTTTCCTCTCATTAAAAAGAGGCCAGTTTAGTGCAAGATCCAATCAGAAGAGTAATAAATCGCTTAGACAGGGTGAGGGCTCTCCTAACTGTTGACAGATAGATAAAATAGGATTAGCATCAAATCTAATCTAGGAGAGTACAGGGAGAGACTTGATAAACTGATCTAGTTAGAGACGTATAGAGACCGTATAGAAGCTAGTCAAACATATTTGTATTTGCAAAAGGTGGGTCATGCTAAAATAGCACTTACCACGAGTGAAAAATCCTAAACCCTTGTTCAGATTTATTTGGGGGGGGGGAATGGATAATAGCATTGAGCATCTTAATGAATCCTGATTCCGCATTTTCACATTAGATTCTCTCTCCCTTTCAATTGCTTCTGTAGGAGAACAGTGACCTTTAGATCAGCCACAGAACGCTCTGGAAGATTATCACCCTGGGCTTTCCTGGATTAGATTTGATGTTAATCGCATTTAACCTATCTATGCTCACCCGCTGACTATTCTTTTGATTGGATTTGGTTTTAAACTGGCTTCTCTTTGTGACATCTCTCCCCCCCCCCCTCCCCTTTCCTGTCCTTCGGCTGTCTGTCGCTTTAAGTATAAATGCTGAATCAATGTACGCTCCGTGCGATTGACGAAATGAGCTCTGACTCACAAAAACTTAGGCTGGGAAAAAATGTCAGGCTGCAATGCAGTCTGGTCGTAGCCACACGGATGGCTTTCAGATGGGGAGGCCTGACACACACGGTGTGTTGCCCACCATACCTGGCCTCCACTCTTGCCCCTTTTTTGGCTGCGGATAATATACTCAGCTGCCTTGGTTGAGCAGGTCCTGGAGGTAACAGACACCTTTCAGAGAGAGGGTGTCGTTCTGCCCACCTTGAAAGAGGCGATCCTGAGATTCCTGCTGAAGAAATCATCCCTGGATTTCACGGACAGGGAGGGTACCCTGTAGACCAGCCTTTTCCAACCTTTTGACCATCGAGGTACCACTGAAATATTTTTCAGGCTTCCAGGTACCAGCTGGCCATGCATCCCTGCCAGCCCACCCCTCCCCCCAGAAGTGAGAGGAACCTTGGGTGGCAAAACTTAAATGGCCAGAGCCCCTCCACACCCCTCCAGGATCATCACTGGCCTTTTTGGGGGGTGCCAGATCACCTGCCCAAATAAGGGTAGCCCCATGAAGAAGAAGACAAGCTGACTTGGCTTGAAAACAGTTTAAGTTGTAATTTGTTCCATTTAATATTTCTGGTAAGGGCTTGGAGGAGGAGCGTGTTTCATGGCTTAAGTGCCACTCAGTGCTTAACAACCACTCAGGGCGGCTGCTCCGCCCTGAGTGCCTCCTCCTCCAACCGGCTTGACTGTCTGTCCAGCGGCCAACCAATTGCCTTCCTTCCCCCACCCCTGACTACCCCCTCCTCCTTCCACTTCCCTCCGAGGCTCGGAGGCTGCAGATCACTGCTGCATGAGAGCTGCACCTGCGGTGAGTTCCCTGCCTGGGGGCCTCCAGCCTGCAGCCTTTCCAGGTTCTGGGGGGAGGGAGAGGCCATCTCCAGAGTTCTTCCACCCCACCACAATTTAGCGCCCGTTGTATTCCTGAATGCAACGGGCTTGGCTCCTAGTAGAAATTATAATCGCCAGAACAATTCCCGGTGGATGTCTCATTTTCAGAAAAAATTATTCTTCCTCAGTGACTTAATTGTGTATAATGTGTTAATCTCTATGACAAGTCCTGAATAAATCTTTAAGTATCACCTAGCCCATTGGGTCAAACACTTCTAAATGGTGTCGGGGAAGCCATGGTCAAAGCCTACACCCAGTTCCCCTTCCCTGATGTGAGAGGAGCCTTGGGTGGCAAAGGTTTAAATGGCCAGAGCCCCTCCCCTCCCCACCCCCTCCAGGCCCACCATTATCCTCTGATCTGTGTTATCCCCACAGGGGAACTGTGTTTCTGTGGCCCTACTCTTCCTTGGTTGGCCCACACAAGTTGGGGATGCTGAGAGGCTGTTGCTCAGTCCTGTGTTGTTTATGCTATGGATCCCTGTAGGGTTCCGTCTTGCCCCCCCATGCTGTTCAGTATCTACATGAGTTCACCACCAATATGTGCTTGACACCCATCTCTAATGTCTAACAGCTGAGTCAGGTGAGTCTGCAGAGGTCCGTCACAGGGGCCCAGAGATGACAATGGGATGTACGAAGGCCGGTCGACCAAATCTCAGTCCCACCATGACTGTTGCCCAGTGACATAGCTGCTTGGGGATTACAGAGTCAACCAGTCCTGGAAGGGGTTGCACTTGGCTTAGGGGCATTGCTAGATCCTGGCCTCCCATGGGAGGCTTCCTCTGTGGCACATAGTGTCTTTGAGCAGCTTTGGCTGCTATGCCACCAAGAGCTGTTCCTCAGAAAGCATGATCTGGCCACACTGGTGCATGCTCAGATTACACCCAGGTAGGATTGCCCAGTAATCTGGGCTGCTGCCTGCCAACATTCAGCCGTCCGCAGGCCAGCCAAATAAGGTGATGTGGCGATTGGTGTGTGATGATGTCACTTCTAATGCGACCCAGAAGCACAATATCATGCTGGGGTGATGATCTAGCACTCCTAGAAGTTCCAGTCAAATGCTAGACTTGCCCTCCAGATGTCCATGGACTACAATTCCCATGAGCCCCTGCCAGCGTTTGCTGGCAGGGGCTCATGGGAATTGTAGTCCATGGACATCTGAAGGGCCTCAGTTTGACTACCCCTGTGCTAGAGCATCACCCCGACATGATGACAGCGCTTCCAGCTATTGGTCCCCCCCCCATGGTTAGCACCCTCCTCCCTCTGCCAGTTGCCTGGCAACCCTACATCCGGAGTAGATTGCTGTAATGCACTCTGTGTGGGACTGTGTTTGAAGTTGGTCCACAAATCTTAGATGGTTCAAAATGCGACAGCCAGTCTATTGCCAGGGGGCTGGGACTGTATCATCCTGGTGCTGAATGATCACACTGGCCACCTGTTTGTTTCCAAATACAATCCAAAATTCTGTTTTCCACCTTTAAAGTCCAAAATGGTTTGGGGCCAAAGTACGTTAAGGTTCACCTTCTCCCATATTATCCACCTCAGCAGCTAAGATGCTCCTCACAGTCCTACTCTCTGTGCCCCCAACTTTTGAGGTCTTCAGTGGTAGCACCACACCTGTGGAATGAATGCCCTTCCCCTTGGGGCTCACAGGGCACATATGTAACTCTCTCTTGGCACTAGGCCAAACCCTGGCCGTTTGCCCTGGCTCTTAACGCCATCTTTATAGCATGCTTTTAGCCTGAAAGCTATTATTCATTTTAAGCTGCTCAATGACCTACATTTTCACAATCAGGCGGGGCTTCTAATGCTGGATTTTAATAAACAACTTTTGAGTTTTTTTTTTTTTGGTGTATTATGTTTACTTTGTAAGCTGCCTTGGTCAGGTTCCCAAGAGAGGTGGCATAAAAGATTCAAAAGAAAAAGAAATGGGCTTTAAGCTGCGGCTGTGCTCCTGTTTAGTTTTTGCCACCACGAACTAGCACAGAAGTAGGTTAGGCTGAGAGTGTGGGATTAAGCCAAGGCCACCTAGTCAGCCTCGTGGCAAAATGGGGATTTGAATGTGGGTCTCTCAGAGCCTCCGGCCACTGCCCTACACTGGCAACTGGAGAAGATATTCAAATGTAGAATGCACTGCCAGAGGATGTTGTGATGGCCACAGGACTAAATATCTTTAAAAGGGGATTAGATAGACATCTGGAGGGCCTGCAAGATGGAGCTCTTCGGCCAGGCATTTGGTTGAGGCCAGGGCTGAATCTGCACTTACTTTGTTTATTCAGTTGTGGGTCCTGCTGAATCTAGATTGATTTGAACTCGGGTCTTCCTCTCCCCCGCTCATTGAAACAAAAAAGTGTTCTAATCATGGTTAGGGTAGTTCAGAAGGGGAGGGGGGAGTCAAGCACAGCTGAAGCCTCTTTCTTTGTTTTCTTGAAGGGAGGGGGGAGAGGGTTGGGGACAGCAGAGGAGGGGGGGGGAAACAAGAGGCAAATCGCTACCAACAGAAATTAGGGCTTCTGGGAGCTTCTGCTGAGAGAAATTAGGGGCTTCCCCTTTAAGGCAAGCTTGCCACCTGGGCAGCCTTGGCCAATCAGGGCTTCTTTACCATGGAGTTCAGGAACAAATTTGAAGCAGCAAGAGCTCCTCATGTTTTCTCATGCTTTCTCAATCTGACTCTCCAAATACTGAGGGTTAAAACTACTCCAGGATATTGCAGGATAAAAGTAGGGTCTCTCTGGATCGATCATGCTTGTTGCAGAGGGAAAATTTAAATCAGACAAAATCAAAATGGAAATTGCATTCAGTGGAGATGGCAGGAACTGAATCAAACTGGGATTGGAATAAAAGCTCCATGCAGACTCCACCCAGGGCGGTACCCCGTGTTACCATCTGAAGATCTCTAAATTGAGGTCAACTAGGTTTCTCACTCCTAGGGAGAGAGAGTTATTGACCCATGCTGAATGGGGGAGAGGTTTTTTATTCTATTGTTCGCCATCTTGTTATGCTATATTATATTTCTGTATTAAGCCATTTTTGTATTTAGGGGATTTTTGTATTTTTGTATTTCATTTGATTAAATATTTTTGTATTTAGGGGACTTTACTGATTTGTAAACCGCTGCGAGACATCTGAGAGTGGCGGTATATAAATATAAATTTTTTAAAAAGTCTTCCAATGGCTACTAGCCATGGTGACTGAAGGGAACCTCCACATTTGAAGGCACTAATCCCCTGAATCCCAAAGCCCAGAGGCAACATGGCCCTGGCTTCTATGCCCAGTTGTTGGTCATCCCAAAGAACTGGTTGGCCACTGTATGAGATGGGATGCTGGACTCGATGGCTGATCCAGCTGGGCTGTTCTTACGCTCTTCAGTGTAACCACGAATCAGAGTCTGGTCCTATAACCGTCCAATAACACCCCTACTTTATCTGGATACAGTTTCCATTCATTGGTCCTTGTCCTGCCTGTTCCCACCTCTAGGCCTGCATTCTGAATGCCCTTTGCTTCACTTGACTCTGCCGAAAAAGAAAAGTGGAGATGTGGAGCCAGATCTTCAGGCGGCCTCTCCCAGCAGTTTCATATGGACATTAAAAAGCATGCGGGACAAACTGGAAGTTTGCAGGATTCCCTACATTTCACCCTTCAAGGAACAAGGATGGGGAGCTGCTCATTTCCCCCTTATAACACCCCTCACACAAACACATGAAAACAGTAATGCTGAGACCACCCTGCAACAGCCATATGCCATGTGACGAAGGGAATCTATGACAGAATTCTCCTGCATCTGCAGAACTAACTGGGAAGGTGTAATGGGTTGGAGGCCCTGACCTGAATGGCCAAGGTGAACCTAATCTTGTCAGATCTTGGAAGCTAAGCACAGGTTGACCTTGGTTAGTCTTTGGGTGAGAGACCTCTGAGGAAGTCCAGGGTTGCTACTCTGAAAACTGGCAATGGCAAACCACTTCTGAATGTCTATTGCCTTGAAACCCTATGGCATTGCCATAAGTCAGCTGTAACTTGATGATGCTTTCTACAACCAATGGATTGGGTCTTGGGTGTTGGGGAAAGGGAGGATGCCCTTTGTTTCTCTTTCCCCAATCAAATATCCCCACCCACCCAGAAGAAAGACAGGGCCCTAAATCATACTTGTATTCTTTTTCCCCCTGATCAAGCAGTCTGAGCGGGTGAGAGCATTTTCAGTCAAATTCCCTCCCTCCCCAATGCCATGGCTCTAAGACACAATTGGGGAGGGGCGACCACTGCTTTGTACAGTTCAGTGACACTTGGGGGGCCTTGATCACCTGTATCTTATGCAATTTTGCACCAAGGGCCATTGCCAAGGCCTCATCAGTCATTCCTAATCCAGCACACTCCATCTCAGAGGTAGAAAAAGCAGGTGAATCCACAGCTGCAGAGCTCAGAGGTCCTCCGTGCTGCTAAGTGCCTATAAATATTCCTTTATCTTGAATAAACACTGCTCAATGGCAACATTTTCTTCTACCAACAAAGCAGCTAACTCGTTTCCAGCATAAACGCAACGGAAGCTACAAAGATATCCCTGTCCTAGACAGGCTGTTGGCACCCACACACACACACACACACACACACACAAACAACAACGACACCAACGAACATACTGATCAGCCATCCCAGTTGGGTATTGGGCTGTCTTTGCAGTACAGCAGTTACTTACAAGTGGATTCTCCTATGTGGGCAAGCCAAGCCAGTGGAGAATGATTGGTCTTGAGCACAATCAAGGGTTGTATGTGTGTGAGACAGTGCTCACAGGTATGGAATTTGGTACCTTTCCCCCCTGAGGATGGAACTTTATAACTGAACAATTAGGTAGGCCAACATAGCCTGGAGTGGTGACAGCTTGGGAGATAAAGAACTGGCCATGCTCAGTACTTACAAAGGAGACCAAAGAGGGTTGCTCTGCAGAAGAAGGCAATGGCAAGCTACTTGGACATAGGAGGCTGCCTTATACGGAATCAGCCCATTGTCTATTGAGGTCAGTCTTGTCTGCTCAGACAGGCAGCAACTCTCCAGGGAGTTAGGCTGGAGTCTTCCCCCACAACCTCCTGTTAGACCCTTTGTAACTGGAGATGCCTAGGATTGAACCTGGGACCTTCTGCATGCTGAACAGAGGCTCTTCCCAATGACGAGCCACTCCTGCTTGGCTCTTGCCTGGAGTACCCCGTGGGTGGGTTGTCATGAGTCAACGGCAACTCGATCCCATGCTGTCCTGCATGGGACGACTGGTGCCCTTTTTAAGAACAGAAGAAGCACTACACACAGTGGTGCAATATCCAGCAAGATATTTTCATTTGCTGCTCCCGGAAACTAGTTCGAAAGCCGAATAATGATCCGGAACGAAAAGGAGACTAACAGCTTTCTGGTGGCAGAAACTTTTGAAGACTAGAGTCTACTTCATCCGAATTATGAAATGGAACTTCTGTTGGCAGGTACGCACACGCACGCATATAAACATCGACCGAGACAGGCCAGCTGACAAGGGAAATGATAAAAGAAGCTGCTAAGTGCTGGAGGAAGCCATTCAACCATCTGCATTGCTAAATTTTGTGCTGCTGCCATTAAGATACGCAGCACCAATGGAGGTTAAATATGGTTAAATAAGTACCATTTTTATACAGATTTTAGATTGGTTTATCTAGTCAAATCTTAGATTTTTCTTTAATTTTCTTTAATTACTTATATTTCTAAAAATTTTAAAGAAAACTTTTAGACTTTTAATTACTGTGTTATTGTTGTTGTTTTTGAGTGGTCACCAAACTCTCTCTCTCTCTGTGTACGGTCTGAACTGTGATGTATTCTGATGTTGGTCTTAAATAAACAAGCCATTTAACCTTGTGCCCCCTGCAGGGTGCTTCGCTCTACGGGTCGGAATCTGCTGATGGTCCCAGGCCCCTGGGAGGTACGCCTGGCCTCTCTAGATTTCAGAAATTACAGCAGGCTTTTCTCTTCCAAGGGGCCTTTGAAGTTGAGGTGGTCCTGGAGGCCTCTTCCGCCAGGTGTTTGGTTGAGGCTGGGTATAAGATCAGCACATGGGCTCAATTTGGATTGGGACCATGGGATGCAGAGAGAGAGGGGCTTAGGACGGACACTCCTCCTGTGCGTTCTTCCTGACCTGAAAGGGCCTGTGTGGTACATTGTTTGTTCCACGGCAGACATGTAATGTGTTGTGCCTCCTTGCATGTATAGCCTCCCAATGGAGCAACCAACATCCCTCTGAGCCATTTCAGATTGTGGAAATGTCACAATGGGAGGTCAAAAGCTCTTTCTGAATGTGATCAGCATGTCCCTAGGAAATATGGAACTTCAGAGCATACCTGGCCCCTAACCCGGGGACATCCATGGAGGAAACATGTGTTGTTTGGTCCTTAGTTTGTGATTTGATCTGGAATGATATAAGATAGGGGTCCCCAATGTGGGGACCAGTTTTGGAGAGGGGATGGTTTAGAAATCTCAAAATAAAAATAAATAAATAAACAACACCCACCAACACCTTTTCTGGTACCCAACAAATGTTTTTAGAAGTGGGTAAAGCAAAGTAGGGCTTCTGTTCTGCAAGACTTCTGATTGGCTGTTCTGGTTTTTTAATGTGTTGCTTTCGCAGCAGCTGCCACCCCAACACCAGGACCTTCATTGTGTGGCTGAAGGTAAGCTGAAGCAACCATTTTGTAGCTGGCTCTACCTCCTGAAGTAGCCATTTTGTGGCAGCCATTTTGTGGCCGTGCTCTCCGTGCTTTGTCAGGATTCCAAAGGTCACGATTGAAGTAGGAATACACAGCGCCGAAAGCTCATATAAAGGCAAAATTTTAATGTGCGAAGTACAATAAAGAGTAAGACGAACAACTGTTATCAATGAAGCATTTTTCAAGATGAAATTTCTTGTAGAATATATCGAAAATGTTTTGGGGGAAAAACCATCTTCAATTCAAATCAAGCAACTCTATTGAGAACCATAATGGTGAATTCCTTAAGAAACACCAGACTCTATTTCAGTGCAAAAATCAAATTGCAGTATGAAGGAACTAAATATGCTGTAACTAGGGACACAGTTTCTGTGTGACAACATCCCTAGTTCCAAAAGGCTACAGTTGATGCTGTCACAAATTCAAGAGGTGCCTGCAGGTCAGAAAGGTTGGGAGCCCATAAACTAGGAAGGACAATCTTTAAAAATGTCCATTTTATGTGTTCGATCTCCAGCGTTAAGGACCAGCTGTGCGGAGAAGTGTCTTACCTTCAGTGATGTTCAGGTGGAAGGCCCCGTCCCCAGCTTGTAATATCACCAGCAAACACAGCCCTAGGAGCAGCAGCATCTGAAGACAGGAAGAGGACAGGTTGCTAGAGGGTAGCACAAACACATGGCATTCTCTACTCTAGAATGGAAATGAACTCTGCAAAAAAACACAAAAAAACCTGCTAACAGGTCCGGAGAAAAATACCCTGGCATTGTCAGTCTCCAGGCAATGTTTGGAGATCTCCCATTTTAAAAACAGTCTTTAGGTTGCAGAGATCAGTTCTTCCAGAAAAATGGCTGCTTTGGAAGGTGGACTCTATGGCACAAGAGCCCTCTCCAAAACCTGCCTTCCTCAGGCTCCATTCCCCAAATCACCAGGAACTTCTCAACCCAGAGGTGGTGACCCTAAGCTTCACCAGGTGAATAGCATCCCATCACAGCTGCTCTCTAAAGCAGGGGTAGTCAACCTGTAGTCCTCCATGGACTACAATTCACATGAGCCCCTGCCAGCGTTTGCTGGCAGGGGCTCATGGGAATTGTAGTCCATGGACATCTGGAGGACCACAGGTTGACTACCCCTGCTTTAAAGGACAGGGCATTTTTAAGTCCTGCAATTGGCAACCTTAGCTTAAAAAGAATCATCTCAGTCTGTACCAACTAGATCACCTGAATTTCATACAAATTCTGGAGGTAAATGGCATGAATTGTGCCAAATAAGCATGGCTCGGTTCTGCATAAGGGATTTGGGTTCTGCTAACCCTTAAAGGACTACAGCAGCTCATTGGCAGAAACATACATCACTTGCTACCAGAAATGCATAAGGCTCAGTGTCCAGCTCAAAAGGGGAGGGACTGTGGCTCAGTGGTAGAGCAGCTGCTTGGCATGTAGAAGGTCCCAGGTTCAATGCCCAGCATCTCCACTTAGAAGGATCAGGTAATAGGTGATGGGAAAGACTTCTCCCTAACACCCTGGAGAGCTGCTGCCAGTCAGAGTAGACAATGCTGACCATGATGGACCAGTATACGGCAACTTGTTGTCTACATGAAAAAGCAGGGCAGAGAAGGAAAAGCTAGTTTGCCATAGGGTTGCCACCTCTTGCCATGGGTGGAAGACTGGGGGGGATTAGGAATGCCAGATACAGGTTGGGAAACCTGCTATGGATGGAACCTGCTGAGGACTGAGACCTCTGTGGGGGTCTCCACCTTCCAAGGCATCTATTTTCTCCAGGGAACTGATCTCTGTTGTCTGGAATTGAGCTGTAATTCCAGGGGATCCCCAGGTCTTGACTGGAGGCTGGCATTCTTAGTTTACCAGCTAGAGCAGCCTTTTTGAACCTTTTGACTGTGGAGAAGGCCCTGAAATGAT